>NW_019154096.1:25639981-25696505 GCF_002288905.1 Enhydra lutris kenyoni | reverse complement strand
CCCACCTGCTTGCTTGCCCTGAGCCTGGTTGCCTCCAGGGCCTGTGGCAGGTGGGCCCAAAACACCCATTCTTGCCCTCAATGAAGGCCCCTCCTCTGGCCAAGGGCGGGTGCCAAGGTGTGCCGGGTCGCTCGGCTGCATTCCCCAGAGGGCCGCCTGTTCTGCCCGCGGCTGGGCCCGGCCCACATAACTCACCAGAGGCTTGGCACTCAAGAGGGCGTCAGGGCTCTGGGCCCACCTGCTTGCTTGCCCTGAGCCTGGTTGCCTCCAGGGCCTGTGGCAGGTGGGCCCAAAACACCCATTCTTGCCCTCAATGAAGGCCCCTCCTCTGGCCAAGGGCGGGTGCCAAGGTGTGCCGGGTCGCTCGGCTGCATTCCCCAGAGGGCCGCCTGTTCTGCCCGCGGCTGGGCCCGGCCCACATAACTCACCAGAGGCTTGGCACTCAAGAGGGCGTCAGGGCTCTGGGAGATTTACGGGCTCCGATAAAGCCATCTCAGTCCTCGAATAAGGAGCTTGTGATATTTGATGATCTGAAAGGCCTTGTCCTGGAGTGGGAGTGCGAGGGGGAAGGAGGAGGGGAGACACTTAAGAAAACAAAGAGGACAGTGATCAGATGCCCAAGGAGATGGAAGTCGGGTGTGTGTGTGTGTGTGTGTGTGTGTGTGTGTGTGTGTGCACGCTGTCTGTCATCCTGAGGGCCCTCACCCCATCCTCCAGCACCTCCACGCTGACCCAGCAGTGGGACATGGGAAAGACAGGTGCACAGATGGGGCTGCTTAGGGAGCGGGGGCTCCAGGGACCAACTACTACTCTACTGAGGCTAGGTGCCAAGCACAGGTCAGAGACACGGGTAATTCCCCCAGAGGCCTACCATCCAATGGGGAAGACAGGTCCACTGGGGATGGACAGAGCCCTACATAAAAAGAAGCCGCTGGGGACACGACATGAAGTTAGGGGACAGGATTCATGCTTGTGGGCTTGTGGGCCTCTCTGAACCTCAGCTTCCTCACCTTCCAGCCAGAGACAGTAACAGAATTTGCCTCCTGGGGTTGCTGGGGGCGATCGATAGAGCCCATGAGCATGAGGCTGGCTTGGAGCAGGGCTCCCTGAGTCGCCAAGTCCTCCTGTCTCCTCTGCCGCTTCCTCTCTGTGGCTGCGGACCCTGACAGTCCCACAGCTGCCCCCCCTCCGGCCCCAAGTACTGCAAGTTCTGGAGTGAATGACTTTCAAATCTGGGAAGGAGAGCCCATCACACACACCTTGAGCTGGGTAATTTATGAATCAAATTGTGCTCCGTCAGGGCTCCGTGGCCCAGAAATAGATGTGGTCGGACGAGGTTCAGGGAGCCAGCCTCAGACACAGTTATCTTCATACAAACTGGCCACCCACGGGCAGAACTGGCCTGGACGACTGACCTTGAGGGGGGTTCTCTGGGGGGCTGCGAAGCCCCCCACAGCCAGGGCCCTGCTCTGAGTCCTGCAGAGAGGACAGAGATCTGCCTGACGCTCAGGAGGAGAGCTGGTGACCCTGGGCAAGTTACTTAATCTCTCTGGGCCTCAAGGTCCTTCCTTGTTTAAAAAAGATGGGCTTTCCTTTGGCAGTGGTTTTTCGAATATCGTTGCTTTGGTAGCAAATCCTTTTGCCAGACAAAATCTCACACAAAACCCCAGTATAGAAGACAGTCAAGGACAGAGTTAGCCGCCCAGGCTGAGGTCAATGATGGGGGTGGGGGTATGTGATGGTACGGCACATTCTGCTCCCTCCTTGTTCACAGGGGGCCCCAAGGGATGGGCTGCATATTTGGGGCCTCAGGGAACTTGGAAGTCCCCGTGGACTCTTTCAGCTTCTATGAGCGTACACCCAAGGATGCAGACAGCCTGACATTATGCCATCTAGGTGATCCTAAGACCAAGAAATGCTGACCGGACAGGAGAAGTTCTTGAAGATCAGAGGACTGCCGTCTTCATCCTGATCTGACCTTTTTGAAACGGGTAGATGTTGTAGTGTCTAAGACCACTCCCCTCAAGCTGTGTGACCGTGAGCAAGCTAACTACCCTCTCTGGGCTTTAGTTCCTTTGGCTATAAAAGGGGAGGGATAATGCTTATCTCATAGAGCTAATATGAAGGCAAAAGCTGGTGATGGCATCCATTTAGTTCAGCACATAGTAAGTGCTCACTAAAGTTGCTATAAATCCTTTTGGAGAAGGACGGACACTGGCACTTGGTACATTCTAGCTGCTTAATCCTCACAGGAACCCCACTGACTAGTAAACTGATCCAAGTCATGTGGCTGGTAAGTGGTTGAACTAAAATCTGAACTCACAGCCTTTAATGCCAAAGCCTGTGTTCTCCCTCCTACTCCTCCCTAGAAACATTGCTTCTAGAAGGCGCCACCAGGAAAGTCCCAGACTGTGCCAGGCATAGTTTCCCAATGTTGGAGGGTTTTCTGGCCTCTGGTCAGTGACTCAGAGTGTAACATCAAAGCAGATTAATTTCTGGTCAGGGAAAGATGGGTTAACAACTACTAATTTAGCTAAGTACAAAACCCACCCAACAATGTGGAAAATATACAAAATCTTGTGTTCTACTGAAAATAGGTCAGAAATCATTATGTTCTCAAGAAAAGATGGCAAATTTGTCCTATGGGGTAGGAGTCCCCCAATCTGAAAACAAGAAGGTCAGGTTTTGCCAGAGGGTATCTCTGGGAACTCTGATGCATGGAATATAGGAAAAGTCAACTTTTAAAAAGTTCTGTGGTCAAGAAAATTTCAGAAACACTGAGCAGGTATCTTTACTGAAAGACTTGTCAGAGCCTTTAATGTGCTAATGTGCATTGTGACCTGCCAGGAGGAGGATGTTGTGACATGGCATCTCTCCAATTTATTTGGACGCAGAAGCCTTTCTCCAAAACTCTCTTGAGAGGTGGTGTGGGAAACCCACCAAGGAAAGCGAAGGGCTGCTCTACAGTTACCCTCCCGTGGGGTCTCTGAACACACAAGCTAGATGTGTCCAGAGTCAGAGATGGGAAATGGAAGAGTGCTTAGAAACTCATCAGGTTCGAACTTCTCCATCTCCCCCGGGGAGCTGATGGTCAGGGACGGGGAGGAACTTGGCCAACATCACATGGCAAGTTAGAGTCTGAGCTGAGTCTGCCGGGTCAACCTCAAGTCTGGGTGCCCGAAGGGGCCATGGTCAGATGTGGGTTCCCTCACAGATATGGGTCCCAGGCCAGTGGGGGGGGGGTCCCCTGGCAGCTTTGGGGACCACACTTTTAAAAAGAAACGAGCTCTCACTGTGTAGAATATCAAACATACACAAAGGTAGAGATAAGAGCACAATGAAGCCCTATGTACCCATCACCTAGAGTCAACCATCATCAACATTCATCCATCATTTTCAGAACTCCTACTTCAGTTCATCCTTAAAAACTGTATACGTCTCTGATAGGGACTTCTGAAGTGCACTGTCACACGAAACACAATGAAGGATTCCTACGTGACTTGAGACATAGTCCATCTTCAAGCAGTCCCCCCTCCGGCCCCCGCCTTGAAGCCACATTAAGATTGGAGGCTTTAACCCTTTCTCCTCAGTCCTTAGAGAGCAAGCCTCTGGGATTATTGAAAATGAAAGAGGGCGCCTGGGTGGCTCAGTGGGTTAAAGCCTCTGCCTTCGGCTCAGGTCATGATCTCAGGGTCCTGGGATCGAGTCCCGCATCGGGCTCTCTGCTCAGCGGGGAGCCTGCCTCCTCCTGTCTCTCTCTGCCTGCCTCTCTGCCTACTTGTGATCTGTCAAATAAAAAAAAAAAAAAAAAAAATGAAAGAAAAGGTGTTGCCAACATGGTAAAAGTTTCATTTCCCAACCAAGGACGAAAAAAGGAACAAAAAAGATCCGAAGCAAATAGGGCAAAATGCCAACCAGCACCATCTAGGTGGTGAACACGGGGCGGGTGGGCAGGGTACTATCTCAGGTTCTGTACTTTTCTAAATACGTAATATTTCACATTTGCTAGCGATCCCAGCCCTGCTTCTCTGATGAAGGCCAGGGTCCTGCAGAGGGCTGCAATGGGGGCCATTTCATCCCGCCAGCCTGGCCTCCAGAAAGCCCTCCTCCTCCCCGCTCCAGTGTCAGACCTAGATGTCACATTGTGTCCCCAGGTCCTGGCCCGGTGCCCCTCACCGAGTGGGTATTCAGAATGCTTGATGAGTGAGCCCGGCCAGACAGGGAGGGGGTGTCCCGAGATGTTCCTGTTCCCTTGGCTCACACAGGCAGGGACTTCTGCTGAGCAAGCGGGAAACGGGAGAAAGAGAGACGTCCTTGCCTTTTTGGCCAAGGAGGAGGGTCAGCGACCAAAATCTCCGCAAAGACTCTGACCACACTTTTGAAAAAGAGAGCCACCAGTCAGAGTTCAGGGTCCTTCTCCCTGGACCAGACTTGGGATAGGCGGCCAGGGTCCTCTCAATTACAAGGTCCGATCTGGGTTCCAGACCCCTCCTCTCTCGGCAGGAGGGCAGTTTCTCTGGGAAGCTCCCCAACACTGTTGAGAGTATGGGCACCCTAAGGCACCCCCCTCCCAGCTCTGTGAATAGACCCTTCCAGAGAGGGGAGAGGAGCACTGAATCTTGAGGGAGACAGATGGTATCTTTTGGGGTGTCTGCAAGCTTGAGACTCAGCGCCCAGGGGAAAGAAGAAGTCTTCTGTCTGTGGAGGAAGCTCCTGGCACTGCCCCCCGCCCCCCACCCCGGGGCTGCAAGTAGGGCCTCAGAGCCCGAATAGCACCTCTATCAAAGCCAGACAAGGCACTCCTTTCTCTTCAGCCCCCGACCTCTGCCCAGATGTGCAGCCCACTCTCCCTCCCAGCACCAGGCCCTGAGAGGTGCCAGCTGTGAGCCCCAGCCTGCAGCTCCCCCAACGGAAGATGACTTATGGCTTTAATTATGGAGTGCCGGGTGGGAGCCCCAGGAAGGAGCCAGCCCCACCGGGCTTGGTTCCCATTGACAAGGGGCTGCCAAGTTGGCGAGTCCTGTCCTGCGCGCCGCCACGCTGTCCCCCACTGTCTGGGTGGTAACAGTGGGTATCCGCTTCACTTCTGGGATACCCGGGGCCCAGCCCCCTGCTCTGGAGTGTGAATGAGGCCGGGGGTTCGGGAGGAACAGCTCAAGGCTGGCCCAGGAGAGAGCTTTGTCTTGAGTTGTGGGAGAGATGCAGGAGGGATGACTGGAGCCAGGGGAAAGTGGGCCAGGCTAGCGCGGGGCTCTGGACACTGAGGGGGTTCTCTGAAGGACAGGGGTGGCTGCCAGAGAGGCTGGGGGAGGTTAGGAAGAGTTGGGAGTGGCTGGACCCACAAGGGACAGAGCCTGGATGGTTGACTGGAGCACTCCAGATTCTCTCTCACCTGGTCACCCCACGGCCTTCCAGCAGGCTCCCTGCTTCTCCTCTTGACCCCTCTCCAGCCCATGCTCCATCTTCCTCCGATCTTCTAAAGGCCTGACCCCTGCTCAGTCACTCTCCAATTCACCAGTGTTTTGTTTTTTTGCAAGCACCTGTCAACTCTCTAAAATTATCTCAAGCACTCATCTGTCAATTTCCTTTGTATTTTCCTCACTAAACTATAAGTTCCATGAGGTCAACAGCTCTATCTGTCTTGTTCACGAATATATCCCCAGAAGCTGGCACAGGAGAGGTACCTGATAAATATTTGTAAGTAATCAACTTAGATCAAACTCTGTATTAAAAAGGGGGACAAGCTCCCCACACCGCCCAGCAAGATAGAGGCAGAGCCAATAGACCAGAAGCAAGCAAGGAGGACAATGACCTTCAGGACCATGTCCTTCCTTGCTCTGCCTTCCTTTCTTTGCATGGTTGGTGAGTTGCTAATCCCCTCTCCTCTCCCCATGGTAAAAGCTCCCTTGGGAAGCAGGCTCCAAAGACTCCCATGGGGGGGCTTTGAGGAGCCTCCCCCAGTGACGGACTCTGACTCCTGCATCTGAGACAGCTTCCTGGCAGAGTAGGGGAGTGGGGCTGGGGAAGAGGTAACCGTTGGGGAGGGCTGGGGCAGAGTGGCTGAGAGAGCTGGTCTGGGAAACAGGCCCTTGCCTCACTGCTCTGGGCCTTGCTTTTTCCCATTTGTGACTTGGAAGAAGGGCTGGACTGGATGCTACCTGGGTCCCTGTGCCCGGTGGCAGGTGAGCCCCTTGAAACCGGGCCCCCGGTATTGGGAGTAGGATGGGAATGGGCAAGGGGACAGGAGGTGGTAGCATGGTGCCTGTTCTCCCCTCCCTGCCCGACCCCAGCACCATCACAGGCTCTCAGCCGGGGTTATGAATCTCCCCGCACCTGGAGAACTCCCCTAAATGAAATTCCTACTGGCATAGGGCCTGTGATATAACAAGTCACTCGCTTTGCCTGGGAAATGAAAGATGGTAAGGCAGAGTTCCCGGGACAGAGGCGATCTCCATAAATCTGCCGGAGTGTTCTGGGGATTACTTTGTGGGATTAATTATCTGTCCTTCAAACAAAGACCTGACCTCTGTGGCCTGAATGTCCCCAACCTGCTGGGGAGGGAGCACCTGGCAGTGTGGGGGTGGGTCTGGGTCCGGCTGCCCAGGTGTAAGCTCCCAGGTCAGCACTTCCCTCGTCCTGCAAGACCTGAAACAGCTCCCTCATGCCCGACACATCAAGTCTGCCTAGATTCCAGCACTTTCTGCAACTTGGCCCTACTTGATCCCTCTCACAACGGGCTTCCCAGGACGACCCTACGGAGTTAGGCTTCTGTTGCTCAAACTTGGGGCGGAGGTTTCCGGTATGGATGAAAAAGTGAGGTGCACAGTGGACAGAATAAAAACCGGACCTGGGGCCAGTTCAGGATCAACCACTTCAGCAACCACACAGCCTTGAGCTTCTTGAGCTCTCTGAGTCTCAGTTTACCCACCTGTGGAAAGGGAACAGTGTGTGGCGAAGGGTCTGCACGGGGATGATGTTGTCATGACAACCCAGCGAGGTGGGCGGCCTCGTGGACAGCACGTGGACTTCAGACTCACATAGACCCGCCACTTCTTGTCCTGGCTGACCCTACCTGTTACATAATCTTTTGGACCCTGTTTTCTCATCTGTGAAATGCGGACAGCAGGAGTGAAGACGCAGCCTCTGTAGAGGGCCCTGCATGACATACTTGGCGGGGGCTGGTGGGATTCCACTGGCATCTTAATTACAGCTACAGGACAAGGGGCTCACAGAAGCTTTCTGTTTTCTGCTGTCACTCTAGGTCAGCCCCTTCTCCCTGCTGATCCCACATTGTGTGCAAATCTTCCACTGTCCCTGAGTGGAGCCAAGCAGAAGGCACGACTCAGAGCCAGGAAAAATCGGTGCTAATCACAGGAGGGCTGCCCAGAGCTGCTCCAAGTTAGCCAAGCCCCAATTAGCTGTTCTGAGTCATAAGGGCCACTGTGGAAAGGCAGCTGGTATGGACTTTGGTTCCCTGGAGAAACAGGAAGGGGGGGTGAATTTCACAGTAGAAATGTGGTTAGATAGTCCCCTCTGAGCAGAAGAGGCTGGGGAATGACACAGATCCTGCATATGGATGAGGTCCTAGATATGGGACACGGATGGCATGGCGCCAACACAGGACCTGGGCAATGCTGGGCAGGCCATGCTGGGTCAGCCTCCACGTTCTCAGAGGTAAAATGGAAAGGCCGTCCCTCCCTTGTAGTGCTGTTCTATGGATGCATAACTTGGGTGAAGTCCCCTGGCAGTAGCTCAGGCTCATGTGAGTCCCTCGAGAAAGCATGGCTTCTTTCTGGGTTTTCAGGGCAATGTGGTTGGGGAGCAAACAGGCTTCAGCTTCCGTGGTTCACATCTGGGGGACGTGATGGATGTGTGGATTCCAGGGCATTCCATGATCTCCATGAAGGGGAGGGAGAGAATGAGGCAAAGAAGGCAGAGCCTTGTGAACTCCTGAGCCCAGCAGATAGTCACAGCCCAGAGAGGACATGGTGCTGAATGGTGGGAGGTGGGAAGTGACAGGTGGGAGGTGGGAGGTGACAGGTCAGAGAGAAAATGGAAGCTGAGCTGAGCAGAGAGCATGAACATCCAAAGAGCAATTGAATGGAGCTGACCAACCTGCTTCCATGAAATAACCAGACCCTGCAAGCCAGGGGGCCAGGGGAGGTTTCTGGAGGCCGTGAGTGGGAAGATGAGGTTTAAAGGAGGGGAAGAAGGTAGACTGATGGGTAACAGAGGAACAGGCAGACTTGGTAGGTAAATAGGCTGATGGCAGGCTCCTCTCTTCTCTCTCTCTCTCTTTTTTTTAAGGATTTATTTTTATTTTTTTGAAAGAGAGAGACAGCTTATGCATGAGCAGTGCGGGGAGGGGCAGAGAGAGAGGGAAGGAGAGAATCTCAAGCTGGATCCATGCCCGGTGCAGAGCCTAATGCAGGGATCACTCTCATGACCCTGAGATCATGATCCCAGCTGAAATCAAGAGTCAGATGCTTAACTAACTGAGCCACACAGGCGCCCCTCCTTTCTGTTCTTCCTGACTGTCCTTCTTTCCAGAGTATGCAGTGGGAAGCACATTGACCTCAGATGAGGTCAATGAACTTAGGAATAATAGTAATTTACCGAGAAATAGTATACTTCATGTTGCGCTAAGCACGGCTCCCTCCGAAGTGGGTGTTTTAGCCTCAGTTTACAGAAGTGATCTGTGGAGTTCCCACAGGCTGTTGAGCTAGGAGTCAGGATTTGAACTCAGATCTGTCTGACCCAAAGCTTCCATGTCAGCACACTAATGCCGGAGCCATTTCTCAGGGAACATCTGGGCAGTCATTTCGTCCTGTGGGTGGCCATCCCATCACTCCATGTTGGGTCAAGGTAGGGACAGTGTTCACACCTCCTAACTCTTTGGTTCTGTGCCTGTAGGATGGCCAGCATCTAAGGTGGGCACTCTGAATTCTGCAGAAGCAGGAAGAGGAAGAAATAACAGGGATTTCCTGGGCCCAGAGCAGGTTGGAACTGAGGTAAAAGTAGCTTTCTCAGCTTCAGATCTAATCTCCAAAGTTGGAGCCCAAACTGCCTCAGTTTGACCCTAGCTCCACTGCTGACAAGCTGAGTGGCCTTGGGCAAATTGCTTAACCTCTCTGAGCTCTGTTTCCTCATCTGTGTTTTGGGGACAATGATAGCACCTTCTTCGCTGGGGTGGCATGAAGCACAAATGCCTAACAAACGTAAGCTGTTTATGGCAGTGCATAGGGGCGATGTCCCAGTAAATGCTAATCAATGTTATCACATTGGGTTTTCCTCCTCAGCCCTCATTCCACCACCTCCTTCTCCCAAAGAAGTACCAATTCCAGTGTTTTGCTAAAATGTCCCTGCACACACATGTAGTATTGTTAAATACCTCCTGTTGGCTTGTTTTACTTACATACGTGGTATCATGCTATTCCTTTCTACTTCTCTCACCGCTCAATGCTAGGCTTTCAAGATTTCTCTCTTTTGCTGTCTGTACATCTATTAAGTTGAACCATATGAAATTGCTGACATCCCACCACTTTCGACTTGCAAGAATAGTGATTTCACCTCCAAGTTTGTGGCTTCTAACAGGTACGGAGCATTCTCTAGCACAGGGGTTGGCAAACCTTTGCTGTAAATGGCCCTTGTAAATATTTTAGACTTTGCAGGTCGAGAGGGAAAATCAAGGGCATGATGTTGGCGCCCATTTAACAAGAGAGAAAACAAATTTCCACAAGATTTTTGATGAAATTCAAAACACAGGAATAATTGAGCACCATTTTTTGGTAAATACAGGTCTGCTAGTGAGAAGAATGGAACTTTGGGGGTAAGAGATAATATTTCACTCGAGTGGAGTTCAAAGATAGTATTTACTACCATCAAATCACCTGCAAAATGATTCTTTAGAATCCATTCTTGGCCGTGAGATCATACAAAAGCAGGCAGTGGGGGCACCCGGCCCATGGGCCCATGCAGGCGGTGGGAGGGGGTTGGTCACTGTAGTTGCTACTTGCAATGCCCTGACCTTGACTCAGCCTCAGCACCTCTACACTGGAGTCTCCTAGTCAGTGAGCGTCCCCATCCCGGTGAATACACTGTGCCGATTTTTCCATTGAATTTCCCAACTTTTCCCTACAGATTTGCAGCGATTCCTTATACAGTCTCTAGTCTCTTGTTGGGTTTAATTTTTGCAGAAATCTTTTCCCCACATGACACCTGTTGTTCTCTTGGTCTATATATTCCGACTCAACTGGAATTCCTTTGATGTAGGTCAATCTTTCATCTCCAGCGTGTGCTCTCTGGGTGCTAAGTCCTTTCCAAGCACAAGGTCATGAAGATATACCCCCGCATTTCCTTTCAAGAGCTTTATATTTTACTGTTCACGTTGACGTCTTTAATCCCTGTGACATCCACCTTGGTATATGGTGGATTGTGGGGATCTTGCTTTATTTTTCTCCACACAGTGAGCTGGCTTTCCCAACACCAGCTACTAAACAAGTCATCTCTTCCCCACTGATTTGCGGCACCACATTTACCATATATCAAGTTCCCATGTTTAGAGGTGAGCCTTGTTCTAAGAGCTGCATTCTGTCCCACTGGCCTGTCGTTGAAGATGTGCTAGATGGGTTAGGGTCTGCCCTACTCATGGCCCTGTTGCCCTCTTCTGCACTGGTTGTCCTGGGTGATACCACCTCAGACTACCAGTTACCCTATGCCTTGAGGACCCTGATGTGATGATGAGCTGGCCGATCTGACCCCTTCTAGGAAATCTGGAATCATAAAACTAGAATATGAAGATGTTTAACAGCTGAGAAGGAAGCCTGAAAGACCATCCAGCGGCAGCCATGATGGAAAAGGGGCAGGGCGGCCATCACCAGATGCATTCAGTGAGATCACGAGGGAGCCAGTGGGGTAGAGAGAGATGAGTGGTGCAAACAGCCAGTGTGGGGCAAAGATGCTATGGTAGGCTGAATAACAGCCACCAAAGATAGCCAGCGCCTGATCCCCGGAACCTCTGAATATTATTTTACATGGCAAAAGGGATTCACTGAAGCATCATGTGATGGGCAGGTTATCTTCCAGGCTTTACATATACATATCTTCCAGAGGGAGGCAGCGGGAGATTAGACGACAGAAGAGGAGAAGGCAATGTGGCCAGGGGAAAAGAGATTGGATGGCACAACCACAGGTGAATGAAGGAAGGCTGGCAGCCACCAGCAGCTGGAGGCAGCCAGAAATGGATGGTACCTAGACTCCCCAGAAGGAGCCAGCCCTGTTGACACTTGACTTTACCCACATAAAGCTGATTTGGGACTTCTGGTCTCCAGAGCCATAAGACAATACATCTCTGTTGCTCTAAGCTGCAGTTTGCATGGTTTGTTATCACAGCTGTGGGAAACTGTGAGAAAGGAGAGCGTGCTCAAGCTTGCTGTCCCAGGTCCTCTTCCCAGAAGGCCCTACTCCCAAGAGTGTCTGCCCAGGGTTCCTGCAGGAATCAGCTTCCTAAGAGTTTTCAGGTTCTTGGAACCACAGATGCCCTGAAAGGAACATGTCATGCCCCTTCGATTGACCCTCAAGACCCTTCAAATCATCTGTCTGTTGCCTTGTAGATGCTTTGTGAATAGTCCCTTCCCTCTAAGCCTTTGCACGGGTCAGCCCCTCCTGCCCAGGATGCCCTCCTCCCCACCTCCCCCCACCCACCCTTCCGTCCCAGTGATACCACCTCATGGGTGCTAGCCCTCCCCCCCCCGCCCCCTCCCTCTTCTTGGGACTCTCAGAGCCTCCATCATCCTGTCTCTCCATTCTACAGCTGGGGAAGGGGCCTACTGCCTGTCAGGATGCCCACTCCTCAGCCCTTTGGACGCTACCTTCCCAACTTTTGCCATATCTGCGTGTACCTTGTATTATTATTTACCATTTTCTTTAATCGGGCTGAATTTTTTTTCTTCAACAATGCATTCAAGAAGAATCCATCTAAGAGTTTCACAAATGGAGAACCAGTTCACTGACCATAAATGGAGAGCAATTGTAAGATGGATAAAATGAGCCTACGTGGTTAGACTTTTAGCCACTCGGGCTTGCCATCTGATGGCTGCAGCCTGCGCTCTTCTTCTTAAATGAGAAGATAAGCCAAAGGGGAGTGAGGTGTTAAAGGTGTGACCCAATTGGACTTTTGCTGGACAGAACTGACAGAAACAGAAATTCTGAGAGAGAATGGGGAAGGGAATAACCATTTCACTGTGTGCTTCGATGTGATTTCACGCCCCACTCGTGCACCACTTAAAATCATCTTTCTGGGGATCAGTCCTCACCCCTGTCCTAGCCCCCCAGCACTGTCTGCCCCCTCTGATCTTCCCGAGGGCTTTCTGACAGCACCTGCTGCTCAGTGAGGGCTATGTGGATGGGGGAGCAACTACTCATAGGCTTCCCTCCCCACAAGTCTTCAAGCTTCTTGACAGAATGGTTTTCCATTTCCAATTTCCATTCAAGAGCCTGTTTCCTCAGGACCACCAGGCAGAGGGGGCTGGTTGAAGACCTCGGTAATCATCTGCTGAGTCATGACTTCCAGAGGACCCACAACACCCCAGGACCTCAAGTCCTTATCTGCAAAACGCTCCCTTAGGTCTCAACTAAATGGCTCTCTTGGACGCCGAAGACTCCCACCATCATTAGGAAGGAAAATCAGTCACAGGCTCCTTTAAAATAACCCTTGCGATCCCGGACGCTGCCGTGAGGTGCCCTTCAGCCTCTGCTGGCACAGATTCAAAATCACCTCACTGCTGTGGCCTTCAGAGTGGGGTGTCCTGCACTGGCAGCAGGGGTGGGTGGGCGGGACAGTGGGCTGGAAGACAGAGGCAGCCGGAGTCCACCTCACGCCCCCCGCCCCCGCCCGAAGCAATGCCTTCTCGGGGGCTGGGCTGGAGCACCACACCGCAGAAGGAGACTGTGGGAGCAATAAATTCATTCTGTGCTGGAATGTTTGTTCACTTCAATCAATGTCTGAAAGTATCAGCTCTGAAATCTCTGTTTCCAGGATATTGGTCAAATATTTGAATGGGGAAGCTAGTTAATTGACTTAGGCAGGGCACTTGACAGATGCAGAGGGAGAGGCTGCGGGGCACCGCCAGACAGCTGAGCCCAGAGGTAGGTCAGGCGGTTCCCGAACCTCGGCAGTCCCAACAGGTGCCCAGGATGGGGCAGGGGAGTGTAAGGTCAGGGGTCCTGCACGAGTGTGGGTTCTGAAGCCCTGTGACCTTGGGCAACTGGACCTCAGTTTCTGCATCTGTAAAAAGGGATGGTGACACCCTATGGGGTTACTGGCAGGATTAAAAGAGTTGATGCAGGGAAAGCATCTGGATTGGCTCCTAAGCATTCTCGAAGAGCTAGCTGCTCTTACTGACAGCAACTCCTTAGCCTGGCTTTCGGAGGTCTCCAGTGGGAGTCCCATGTTGCAAGAGGGTGTTAGGGCTGGACAGGAAGTCCCCGGAATGTGTGCTCACAGCCTACCCTGGCTGGTGACATTTCTCTTCCTCATGGTCTCCAAATCATCCCTGGAGGACTGCCTTTTCAGAGAACAAATCCTTTCCTGACCTCCTGAGGTGTTTGTTGTATAGGCTATGCTTTAAGCCTTCCTGATGATGTATGGTTGAGTTCTCCCTGGGGCCTGTATGGACATGTCTAGTGAGCTGGTGGGTGGGCTTTCCATAGCTGACATTCTGGCTAGAAGAAAGGCCCCCTCTCCTTTCTTCCCTTTCTTGTTTCAAATTGCTTTAAACACAGGTTCTGTAGGAGAGATGGGTGTGGGGAGGGTGTCCTGGTGTCCCGGGTCCCGTCTGGGCCCTACAGAGAGAAAGACTGCAGGCTGGAGCTGGAGGAGTTATTTATACAGGGTGGGGCAGACAGGGCCCAGGGACTCAAGCAGGGGTGCCGTGGGGCCCTGTTCCCAAGCACATCTGCAGGAATCGGGGAGAAGCAGCCCTTGTCTCTTCCCATGATTCATTGGTCCCATGATCCAGGGTCATGGAGTGTCCAGGGGAAGCTGAGCCATCCCAGTGGCTGTGGCAGGTGCTGCTAGCAGGGGCCCCAGTGAGTAACCCACCTCCGGTGGCTTGGGGGCAGGGGGGTACCCTCAAGGGATCAGGAGCAAAAGACCAGGTCAATCATACAGCACATGGAACTGCCTCTCTCTCTACGCCATAGGAGCCCCTGCAACACTTGGGGATTTTACAGAGGGCTGAAGTGTTGGGTTTTGCTGGCAGGGAAGAGGGCACAAGCCAGTGACTTTGGGATTCTTAGAGACTCCATTCTCCCCTACACGCTGAGCAACCCTAGTATCTTTCCTTGTCTATGCTCACCATCAACCAGATGATAAGTCTGTCGTTAAGCCCTATTAACCTTCCCATTTTACAGATGAGAAGACTGAGGCACAAACAGGAGTAAACTGCTCAGGGTCACCTGACACTTGAGCCCTCTCCCTGGGGTGCCCTGCTCATAGCTGGCACACAGCAAACACTGAAGACACGGATCTGCTGATAGGAATGTAGGGGCAGATGCCGACATCTCTGTTCCCCCCTGGGGAGTCATGAATCAGAGCTGTGGGAGGGTGGGAGACAGTGATGGGCTGAGCTCCTGGAACTCCATCTGCTTACTTACCTGGTCTGCAGGGAGCCCCAGGGCGGCCCCCTCCCGCACCTGCACCCCATCCACTCCTCCTCCCTCCGCCCTGCCCCGCAGATCTGAGCCCAGCGAGAGTCAGGGGCCTGCGACGTGGGGTTGTTGGGTGACTTCAGGCTTAATATCTTTGTAACCATATTGCAAAAGGGCATGCCTAAGACGGCGCCTTTCGCTTAATCTTTCTCTTTTATTGCTTTTTCTCTTGTATGATTTAACCTTGCACCAGGTATCAAGCTAGATAAATAAAAACTTTTATTTCAGATTAGCCCTGGCTGGGGGTTGCCTTGAAAGCTGAGCAGTCATCCAGGGAGTCAGATGAAAAAGGGAGCTGGGAATCTGAGCTACTTAGAGGGGCTCATCTCAGGTTCAAAGCCCCCAGAAGATATTTGAGACCTTTTCTGAGGGGCGGGGCAAATCTCCTCTGGTGTCCTCAGCCTGCTGGGGTTGGGGGGGAGGGGACCTGGGGCTAGCCCTCCTGACCCTCTCCTGGGGGCCCCTCCCCCCCCACCTGGCCTCACCCTGCACTTCCTCCCCAGTGCTCCCAGCAGCCACTAGACACTGCCTTTGTAGACTTATTTCTCAGTGGAACGTGGCTCCAAGGGGGCGGAGACAGTGGGTTTCCCTCACTGTTGGTCCCCAGGATCTAGCATGGGGCCTGGCCCCCAGGAGGCACTCCATCAATATCCAGGTTACACAGATGAAGGAAGGAATCCTGGGATTCCAGTCACACACTGACCAGGGGCTTGACATGAATCATTTCATGCCCCAGGCAGAACAGTAAAAGTTGGCAGAATGAATGCGGGAAGCAAGGAGACCTAGATTCAAACCCAGTGTCCACCACTTAGGTGTTGTGTGACCCTAAGCCCGTTTCAGGAGCTCTATGAGTTTTGTTTCCTTGTCTGTGAGATAGCTCTGGTCAGCCATGTCCTGGGGTTATGGTGAGGATCGGAGAGGATGTCTAGCCTAGGTAAACTCTCATGCACATTCAGCATGGCTAATTTCATAAACCTCTAAAGATCTCAAAGCCCTGGAAATCCAATACAAAGTAGTTGCCCGAGAGATGAGGAAAAAGTGGGAAAGAGCCAAATTTGTTAAAAAGACGAACGTTTGTTGACATAGGGAAACTAGACTAGGACCTTCCGGCCAAACAACTTCCAGCCATGATCTAGATTAAACCCCAGGACTGGGAGCAACTTCCAGCCACCACGGTCTGCCAGACCCCCGGCATGCCTAGAGAGAAGTGGTTGCCTGAGCTGAGTTGCGATGCCTCCCTGCCCAGTCAGGAGGTGGACCCAGCGTGTTGTAGGACAGGTTCTAGCTGGGCCTGAGGGGGAGTTCTCTGGGGGCCAGGGGGTGCTCCCACAGTACATGGGACATATAGGAGACTCTACAGCTTCCCGAGCAAGGGACAGAGACTCCCGCCCATGAAAAGGGTGTGGGAAAGAGAGGTGGGAAGGGAGGGTGGCAGACCATGTGGCAGGGAAAGAACAAATGTTCTCCATGGGAAGGAAGCAAAGGCCAAGCTACCGCTGTTGACAAAGAGCATATAGGGCATTCTTAAAGGAGGGAGGAAGAACAAAGACTTCTCTGGCTTATCACAAAGCCAGGGCGCAGGACAGCGTTGGGAGCAGGAACAGACTGGCTGGGAAGTTGCACAGCCCTGAAGAGAAGAGGGAGAAAGTTAGGGGGAGAATGGAGGGCTGGCTTCCCTGAGGCTCAGCGGGAGAAAAGCAGTGTTGGTGTGAGAGATCACCGTCATTTAAGTATGATGGGGGAAGAACTACAAATAATATGCCAATGTACTTGTTTCTTTTTTTTAAACACATATATACATATAAATATATATTTGTATATATCACACATGATATTGTATATATAAATATATATAATATATCGTACATATCATATATATCATATAGGTAATATATAACTATATACATAAGATAAAATATACATTTTTTAATTTTTCTGAATATATTTGTATAATTACATAAAAAACCTATCAGAGGCACCGTCCCCGGATATTTTCTTTTCTTTTTTTTTTTTTTCCTGGATATTTTTCAAATGAAGAGAGCCAAGGGCTTCAGGTGTAATAAACCTTGAACACAGTCGTTCCTGCTCTAGAGAGAGCGCCAACAAACCACCAGTGGCTTCTGGAAGGCGGGGTAAGGCTCGGCAGCCCGTCCAGACTAATGGGAAAGTGTGCTGGGATCACTTAGGGATGACCATTGCCTTGGTATGGGACTGGTAATTGGGGTACGAGTCCTGATTCATGTCTAAGGTAGGCATC
Organism: Enhydra lutris kenyoni; assembly: GCF_002288905.1. Classification (NCBI taxonomy): domain Eukaryota; kingdom Metazoa; phylum Chordata; class Mammalia; order Carnivora; family Mustelidae; genus Enhydra; species Enhydra lutris. The sequence goes on along the minus strand of NW_019154096.1, from coordinate 25,679,539 downwards.
GTGGGTGTAAACAGATCAACTTTCCTTATGAACATGCCCTCTCTGCTGAGGCCACCACCAGGACCCCAGAAACCTAGACACAGGGGTTAGAAGCTGCTTTGTCTCCACCTTTTTGGTGTACTGGTTGTTTCTAGTATGTCACCAGAGCCTGCTGCCTTCCTTCCTGTACATCTCCACGACAACCACCCGTCCCAGTCGGGGTGACAGCCTATGAGCAGACCAACCTTATCCTGGTGCTTCCTGCTCCAATCATCTAGAACCCCCATGAGATGAATTTTTTCACGATCCCCTGCTCACCGCCAGCCTTGCTCAAGAACCCTCTGATTTTGGCCACTAGGCCCTCTCCCAGCTGGCCCTCTGCCTGTCTCGGATGTCCCTGTGGCCACCTCTTGGCTCCAGCCAGGTGGGCTGCTCCCCCTGTGCCCAGCAGAAGCTCTGAAGTTTCTGGCACGTCCAGGCCCCTGCTGTGCTACTCCAAGCCGGGGGATGTGGCATGTGATTCTGATATCTAAAACAAGCCTGATTTTCCCGAGTCTTCACTTCTCGGGGTGGGGGAGGGAAATGCCAAAGGCTTAATCACAAGGGCTTGGATGCATTTCTAACGATGGTCTCCTGTGATAGCTGCTCCCCACCAGGCCACGGCCAGGGGCCTGATTCAGTTACTGGATATGTGCAAGTCTGACTGTCTCTGATTATTCTCTCTCTCCACACACACACACACACACACGCACACATGCACATACACATGTGCACACTCGCACATGCACTCACACACACTCACCCTTCACTTCAAAGCGCTCAATGCATTTTCAAAGAATTGCCTCACTTGTTAATATTAAAGTAAAATCCATGCAAGACTGACAAATGAGGGCTTTGTCCTTCACTAGCACAGCCGGGCAGGTCCCCATGGTGTCTGCTGGGGAGGCCAGTGCCTTTCAGGCTGGGGTGAGGGGTTTTGATCCTGACACTGATTGCCGATTCGTCTTTCTAGGCCAGCGTTTCTCAACCTTCCTGGCGTCGCCCCCACTACCAGCCATTTAAGACATGATTTCTGAACTTCTCCCCCCCGCATGAAATTCCAATACCACGGATAGATGTGCATGTATATATCTGTGCTTTATAAACAGAGCAAACACTTTTTACCCCTCATGACAAATGTTCCCCTTCTTGAAGGTGCTGTCACCCCTGTTGACTACATAGGCGTTTCCTGACCGGGGCTGCTCCAAATGTGGTTCCTAGACCAGCAGCCTCATCTGGGCTCCACTCCTGGAGGTTCCAGCTCCATAGGTTTAGGGTGGGATGCAAAATTAGGAGTTTCTAACAATTCCCAATACTAGATGTTGATGCTGACGCTGCTGGTCCGGAGACCACACTTTGAGAACCACTGTAGTCATGAAAAATGTATTCTGGAGCCTGAGAGACTTGGGTTCAAATCCCTGCCCTTCTACCTAGTAGTTGTGACTCTTGGCCAGCCAATGTACTCGCCGAGGCTTGCTTTACTGTGTGCAGGATGGAGTAATCCAGTTGTCTCCCTCACAAACTGCTGTGAGAGGAAAATGTGGCCAGCCAGTGCCCGGCACATGGCAGGCACACAATAAATGGGCTTCCCCTCCCCTCCCCCTGGGGGGATGCAGAAGGCCCAGGCAGACAGGGCTGCAATGGGGAAAGGGATGTGGGCTGCAAGTCATGGGTGGTGGGAGAGATGAGGCCCCTACAGCCTGGACGGTGGAGTGTAGGCTGAGGGAGAGAGGATGTAGTGTAGGACGTGGCAGAAAATGCTAGAATGGGCTGTTGGCCACACCCTCACTCCTCAGGTGGTAAAGGTCCTTTTGGCAGGGGAAAGGAGTCCCTTCAGCATCACTCACAGAACGGAGAGTCAAATGACAGAACTCATTGGTCTAGCATCATTAAGACAGTTTTGTGGGCCCCTTTCCCCAGGCCTGAGTCAGTAGTTCTGGGACGAGGCCTGAGAGCTCACATGTCCAATGGGCATCCAGGTGCCACTGTTGCTCCCAGTTTCAGACCCGTATGCCGAGAATCGCAGCTCCTCACCTCCTATAGATGGGCTCCTAACCTCAGGGGACGGAGAACCAATGAAAAGTCTGGGTGCTTCCAGGAAGGTGAAGGCAGGACAGAGTCCTCAGTGCCCTAGGGGTTGACTGAGAAGTCTTCGACCTCAGCTCCTGGCCACCGTGGTAGCCCGACTTGCTGGCACATGAGAGTAACCTCGGCTAGTGATGTGGGTTTTGGACAGCATGCCACATGCCTGTCTCTACCGCATCCTGATGCCGACAAAGGGGTAGGGAAATGGCTAGTATCTGTTGAGGGCCTATCACCAGTGACCTGTGGGGTGCTTGCCAAATGCCAGTCACCTTAGAGAGCGGACTCACTTATTCTTATTTTCACAACTCTGTGAGAAAGATAGGACTGACCCTACTAAAGGCTGATTCTTCAAGACTTTTGGTCACCCACTCAAGAGCACTTAGGAAGACAGGGTTCCTCTCTGGAACACACAGTGGTGGGGAGTTAAATAAAAAAGTCCCTGCTCAAGGGGGCTCTAAAGCTATCTCAGGCTGTGGGCTGAACCTGTGCCACCTGTCCCAATAGCCACATCCTGTCACCTTGATCTCCTCACCCTCCTTTGGCTTTGCTGTCTCTGCTCTCCCCCAGGATGTCCACTTGGGGCCCTGCGTCCCTCAGTGACTCCTCTCCCCAAGGTCTCTCTTGGACACTGCACTCAGCCATGCTGAATTACTGCAGTTCCACAAACACACATTCTCTTCTGCTCTGGGACCCTGGCACATGCTGTTCCCTCTGCCTGCAACACCCTCACTCCACAGTTTCTGGCTAGTTCCTGCTCATCAGTCAGAGGGTGACCATAGGTGATCTCTTCTCAGTTAAGTGTCCTCATCCCATGATGGCTGGGGAGGGGGCGCCCCTCCCATGGATTCTTTCTCACTTCCTATTACAGATGTTTTCAAACATGCACAGAAGTAGCGAGAACAGTCTAATGGGCCCCCCCAGGGAGACATCACTCCATGTCCACACAGCCAATGCATCTCAGTCGGCCTCCCCACCTACACTACAGGTTCCTGAGGCCGTGATGACACCTCTGAGGGCAGCTCTTGGCCCAGAGAAGACCCTCCATCCACTGTGGCTGGATGCCAATAGGCCACGTTTACTGAGCACCTACTGTAAAATCAGGCGCTCTTCTATATGCTTACAGGTCTTAGCTCACTGTATGCACATAGCTTCCCTGTGAGGCCCAGGCTATGCTTCCCTCCATTTCACAGATTGGAAAACTAAAAGCTCAAAAGTTACACAGTTGGTCCGTGGTAGCAAGCTGGCGAGGTGCTTTAACTCTGGAACAGAGTTGCCCACAGAAATAGGATGTGAGCCACATGTGGTCTTTTAAATTCTCTAGGAGCCACATTAAGAAAATAGATGAAATTAATTTTAATAATATGTTGTATTTAACTCAGTGTGTCTAAAATACCACTTTAACATGTCATCAGTATAAGACGTTATTAATGAGATGCTTTATAATCTGTTTTGCATACTAAGTCTTCAAAATCCTGTGGGTAATCTTAGAGACTAGCCCCATGTCAAGTGCTCAGTAGCCACGGGCAACTACACTGGCCAGCAGAGCTAGCCGTCAGCACCCTGGACAGCGGCCCCAGAGCCCGCACTCTCCCACTCTGCTTAAATGGATAAAGGAGGAAATGAATGAATAGAAGTCCCCAGGACCCTTGGGCCTGATCTTTCCTTGACAATTAATAATACTTAATACTTTATGGCCCTTTAGAATCTCTCTGGCACCATTTCATCTGCCATAGAGATTATTAATCCTATACCATGGATGAGGATTATGGGGTGAAGAGGGGTCAAATGCCTTTCTTTGACACATTGCTACAGGTGGCAGAGCTGGGCCTTGAACCCACAACTTCGGACTCCAAGTTCAGTGCTCTGTGTGGGGTGGGGCACAGCTGCCCCTTGAAGGAGGACTGTCTCCATGTGGCAAAGGAAGGTGCCTGTCCAGACCCCAGGCTGGGTTGGCCCTTGGGGGTGGGAGACCCATATTGTTCAGGCGTGGAGGGAGTGATGCCCTTGGTGAGTGGCAGGGCAGGCACAGGCTGAGGAAGCAGATGGGGCCTGTGCCAGGTCCTCTGAGGGAAAGAACCTTGTCATTCTTCAGTCTCAGTTTGGCCACAAGAGGCTGAGAACAAATTGATGGCAATGGAGCCATAACTTACCTCTGAAGGCCTCTTTGTTCTTGGCAAAACAGAGGGGTCATTAGTAATGGTGGAAGTGCTGGTGTGCAGACATAAATCCCCCCAGCTGCAGGGCTGATAAACAGCCCAGAGGGGATGGGGACCTCCAGGAGCCAAGCAGGTTAACCACGTGCCATGGGTTACCCATGGGTTCAGACCTGCATCCACCCACCTGGAGACAGAGCTGCCCCTCCCCCAGCTCTGGAGGTGCCCAGAGACTCAGTCACCCACAGTGGCCATCAGGACCCACACCTGGCTCCAGGAGCCCCTGAGACACACATTCTTTCTTTCAAATGAAAATGGTTCTCTAGCATCCAGGGCGGGAGCACGCTCCCATGGGGTACTCAGAGCCAGTTTGGGCCAGTCAGCATGAAGGTGCCCTTGTGGGCATTCCTTCTTCCTGCTTCAAGCCAAAGAGACAGTGGCCGAGCCTCCCAGAAAAGGGCTGAGACTTAACAGCACTGGAAAATCTGGTGTGTGAGGCCAGATCCTTGGCAGATGAAATGCTTTGCTGCAGTGTCTACCAGTCGAAAGAAGTAGAGTTGAGGCCATATCCTACTTTTCTGTCTACCAGCTCCCCTGGGGACGTTGCTCTCCTGCCTGTCTGCCTGATTTAGGCTCACACTGAGGCTGGACTACAGGGAGACCTTGCCAGTGCAGGGCGAGGGAGAAGGGCAGGCAGGAACAGGTGGGTGGGCACCTAGGTGAGCCAGGTACTCAGGATGGGGAGGGAAGAAAAAAGGGAGGACTGCCCTTTCCTCAAGCTGCCTAAAAAGAATTTGGGTGGGGTTGTGGGTTGTGTGGTGACAAACACATGAGAGAGTTAAAGAACCAGCAAGGTTACAATACAAACGAGATCTAAGTGCTATCTTAGCAAGGACTACAAATATTTGCCGCAGGTGCTGCCTGCCCTCCCCATTTCTGCACCCATAGCAGACTCTACCAATTGAATACTGCACTGAGCCTGTCTGGCTTCATGGTCTTCTTCAGGCAGCCATTACCAATGGATCACAGTTGGCATATGAGAGGAAACCCATTTGTCATCCTTTCTAAAAGCCCTCAAAGTACATTTTTGCTGGCAGTGGGAATCCTAAAAAAGCTAGGCTAAGTGCTGCAAGCCTTCTGGAAGTTTCTGCCTCTTGCCCCCACCTTCATGCACATCGCCTACCTGTAGTTTTACATCCTGGGTCTCCCTTCTCATCTTCCTATTCACACCTGGGGGTCTGGCCAGGTAGAGTATGCCCCTGGAAGTCTCATAGTACGATGCCATAGGCAAATGTCCCCAGACTCCAAGTTTCAGAGCCCAGCCCAGTCACTAAAGGCTCAGCAGCTCTGACTTCCCACTTCCTGCACCCAGGGGAGGGGGCGAGGAGGGAGAGCTGGCTAGGGCCATCTTTGAGGGCTGGAAAGGGCCTGGGTTTCTGAGGCTGGTGGCCTGGCACACAGCAGGAACTTGGAATGGACAAATGCCTTGGAGGATGGCCTCTCAGTGTCACGCAGGAATTTCCAGTCTGGCCGTGACCACAGGCTACCTCCTGTCTCCTTGCTCCCCACTTTCATCCAGGCTGGGGTATGTCTCGAAGCAGCCCACAGGCAATGAGACGAGAAGACAATCCCCCACCCAGCCAGATGTCCCCTTATGCTGCTGCCTTATCCTGGCACCTCAAATCTATCACACTTGGGGCTCACTGGGGTTCCCTTAGGTCGCCAGTGCAAGCCCCTTCTCCCTGGGAGGCACCTGCTTTGCTTCCCAAATTGAAAAAGTCATGAAGGTAAAGTAAACCAGCACCAACATGGGCCTCCCTCCCCCTCTGCTCAGCAGGAGAGGGCTCCCTAATTTCCAGGGAACTTGCCTTCCTGCAGAATGCTTTCTTCCCTTTCCAGGACTAGCTTCCTCATACCCTGGCCTTAGGACCATCTGCATCTGGGGTGCAGTAAGAAAGGACTATTTTGGGGTCCCACCCCAGTTTCACAGAATGAGAATCTCTGGAGGGGGGCCAAGGACTCTGCATTCATTGTAGGAGCTCCAGCTGATTCTTGGGCATGCTGGAATTTGAAAACCCAAGACGCTAGAATCACACTCTTCTCCTCCCTTCCTTCATTCCACAAAGTACATATAGGGGTTTCCTCCACCAAATCCTGTGCTGGGCACCAGAATGGGGGAGAAACGGGGTGAGGAAGGAGAGGCCTGAACCCATGCAGCTGCTACTGACCACGTGAACTGGATTGGTATTTGTTTTGGGGCCTGGGATACCCTGGGCTTACAGACACCATAGTAGTCATGCCGGCAGCAGCAGGTCACAGGGAGCCCACAATATCCCTGATTTCCTGCATCCCCAAGGAGGTGGAGGGTTTTCCTCCCACCAGCTAACTCCCAGCTTCCAAGGGTTACTGTTAGCCACCAGCAATTATAATAATAACAACAACTAACACGTATAAAGAACTTACATCCATGAATTGGGTTCTTTACATATATTAAGTCTTCTGACCCTTAATCGCCCGAGATTGTACTCTCATTGCTCCCATTTCACAGATGAAAAACCAAGGCACAGAGACCCACCCAAGGCAACAGGCTCATGAGACTCTGTCCTCTATGTTCTTGATCACTGCACCTTGGTGTCTTTTGTGCTTTAGGGAAAAAAATGTCCCCCAAATGCCACTCCCTGTTGTGGGGGTATGGTCAGGAGAGGCGATAGGGTAGACAGCAGCCTGGTGGCCTGCCATCCTCCTGGCCACCAGTCTGGCCTACCCATAGGCACAAGGCTAACCCTTCCCCAACTAGAGGGCAGGGCAGGAGGGCACTGGTGGGGTGGGGTGGGGTGGGAGAACAGGGACAGGGTCAGAGTGTGTGGGTAAGTGAGCATTCCCTCACAGGCCTCTCACTGACTCCCCCTCTCCAAAGCCACCCAGGCCTGGGACAGCCAAACAGAGCTGCTTGGTCCACCTTTAGGTAGGGACACGGGGTCCGGATTCCCATCACCCAGAACCTTCTCTTCAGGCAGTCACTGTTCTGCTTCACCAAGAGATGGGGCAGGAGAGGAGGGGGCTCTCTGCCCCCGCTTCAACACTCCTGATGAGACAAGAACTCTTAATGGTCCAAAATGTGAAAAGAGCATGGGATGAAAATACAGGTCCATTCCTCCTAAAATGATGCACAAAGTGCCCCCTTTTTATCAAGTCAGAAAAGCAAAACAAACACCCAGAGCACTGAAGGAGGCAGATGGGGGTTCTCAGTGACCCTGGCTCAGAAGCCCAAAGCACTCAGATGCTTCAGACCTTGAACAGTGGTCACAGGCTCCTGTCCCCCAACACCATCCAAGAGGCCTCCGACATGTGAACCTCAGTCCCCAGCTACTCTTCTCCTCCCTGGCGCCTGCTCCTTCATCCATTCAGTCCCCTTCCCAGGCCCTCTGCCCAGGGTTGTCCCTGGGGGCAGGTCCCCTCACATTACTGTCCATACACCCAGACCTCTGCTCAGCCCTGCAGAGCCTGACACTCCTATGGGTTGGGGGGGAGGGTAGGGGGAACAGGGCACCGAGGCCTTACCTGAGACAATGGTGTAGCCAATCCCCCGGGGACGTCCTTTATCCTGGTCAATGGCAGTGATAACGCGTACAGTTGTGCCCTGGGTAGGAGAGAGGAGGGACCTGATTTGGCTGTCCAGCCCCTAGGTGGCCATCCTTCTTTGTATCTGTCTTGGTACCTACAGCTTCCATCCCCAGGTAGTGGAGCCTCCACCAAAAGGCCAGCCTAGGAAGTAGATACTAAGGGCTCAGGTCTCAGCTGTCCCCATCAACCTGGGGACCTAAGAGTGAGGCCTCAGCAAACACCTCAGAGTCCCTTGGAGGGGCCCAATCTTGCTGATGCTCTCATTCCTTCTTGCTCTTCCCATCTCCCCTCATCTGGTGTAACTACTCAGGAAAGAGGAAAAACAAGCTGGGGGACAAGAGATATGGTCTCTATTTCAACCACCCATTAAATTGCTGTGTGACCTCAAGAAGATTGCTCTACCTTTCTGGTCTTAGTTTGCCCTACCTTAATAAGAATAAGAGCAAAAAACCTGGGACCTTGTTTTTACTAGGACTTGAATAAAGGAGATCATTCATGGATCAATCACTCTACTAAGGAATGTATCATAAATCCTGAAAGTGAGTAGCCCCAGGGATGACCCCCGAGGCCACCATGGCATAATGACCCATGCCCTATCCAGCATGGCAACCAGCAGCTCTTGCATCACACGACTCTGTCCCACACCCTGTTCCTCCTCTTTGCAGCACTGAGGGGAGAAGGGGCCAGGATGTGGGACTACCAGGATGGGGAGTCAGGAGTCCCTGCTCCTAGGGTGCACACAGCCTGTGTGTGTGTGGGGTCAAGGACAGATTCACAGACACTGCTATACACATCAAAGGGAGCTCAGATGTGGAAATGTACCCCGAAGTGCAGAAGTCCACCTAGAGGACCTGGCAAAGGGTTGTCTGGACAGCAACAGTGAGGACGGGTCATGAAGAAGGAGTGGGAGTTTGACAGCGAGAGGGAATGATATGGAAGGCAAAAGATACAGCCCAGGCAGGGACTTGGAGGCCGAGGACTCTCCAGGAAGGGATCCTGGCATGAATGGGCACATTCAGATACCAGCTGATGGACTGGTTGGTTGATTGAATTAGTGGATGCATGAAAGAGGATTCGCACATCACCGCCACTGCCACCACCTGCTGGGTCGCCCCTTGCCCACCGTGACCTTCACCTTACTCTCCAGCCCTGTCATACCAATGTCCAGCCAGCCAAGCCTGTTCCCCTGCCTGCGCGAAGTTCTGGCCTGGGCTGCAGTTTCCCCTGGTTGATAATCAGCAGGCCACCCCAGTCCCGCCCCCTGGGGAAATATAACCCTGGCATTCACATGTCTAATGACGATCTCTTGCGGCCTTGATTTGCTGTCCATCAGCTAGAGGGTGAGGTCTGCAGGCTGCACTGTCCACCCCTACGTGTGCACCTCGTCCTGAGGACAGAGTCTTGTTCTCTGACATACGGGCCCTCCCATCAGTAGGGTGGGGCTCTGGGGGTGAGACACACAAGAGGCATCCCCCACCGGACCCTCGGAGCAGAGCCACCCCTGTGCGCCTGTCGCTCCATCCTTTCCCCGGCTCAGGTGTAGAGCAATCTGGAACACCTCTAGCTCAGGCTGGGGGAAGGTGAGAATGTTCCAGGAGAAACGGTTCCTGCAGAAACATGGACACAGCCCTGAGGCCACGGCCATGCAGAAGACAGGTCTGGCTTCCTCCTTGGGGGCCCCTTCCCCCAGGGGAGACAGGAGCTCTGTCTACAGCCCTTGGGGGAATAGACTGTTAGGAAATCCAAGAAAGACACCATTAAATGAGCCCTCCCCAACTGGGTTTTGAGGGCCTGAACTGTGCCAGAGACCAGGTGGTACCAGCTTTGAGGTCCCTGTTCTTTCCCGAGCACCCACTCTGTGCTCAGTGCTGCTGCAAATGCCTTCTATGTGCTAACTCATTCTACCCTCACAGCTACCCCAGAATCCCCATCTTCTAGATGAGGAAACTGAGGAATTTGAGTTACGTGGCTTGCCAAGTTCTCATGGCAAGGAAGGAACGGTGAAGCCAGGGTTCAGAGTCAGGTACTTTGGGTCCAAAATACTCTTGCCTGCCAGGCGATGCCGTCTCCCTCCCAGATTCTGTTACAATAATAGTAATTGCCATTTGTGAACATCCTTGCTATGTGGCAGGCACTAATCTAAGCACTTCACAAGCATTAGCTCATGTCAAATTTGGGACAACTTACATCTCCCACCATTCCCTTGGGCTTCTGTGTAGTAACGGCTCCTCCAAGTAGTAAAGTGATTTAAAACAAAACAGAACAAGAGCACAGAAACCCTGTTAACCTTTGTTTTCCTGGGCTTTCAGATCTGATCACAGATCCTTCCCCTCCTCGTGGCCCCAGACCCAGGCAAATGTGGAGGGTCATTGTAGGTCCGCACTAATAGCTTACCCCAACGTCACCCCACAAAGGGCTCTTTTTTGGGGGGTCTGCCCCTCCAGGGGACATTCCTCATGTAGGGGAGGCCTCGGTTTGTCCCCAGGAGGAGTCCCAACAGTGTGGGACTCTGGTATGAGGCTCAGGGGTTAGGACAGGCTTTCTGGACACGGGGACAACTCCCTCTTTTAGAGCCCACCTGGCCTGGGCCCTGGAAGTGTCCCATTTTGAGGGTCCCCAGACAGCCCCTGGTCTCCTGAGAGCAGGGACAAGCCTGCCAGGTTAACCAGGTCCAAAGCCTGCAGAGCACCGCTCCAGAAAGTCACTAAGTGGTAAACCTTCCAGAGTAGCTGCATGGACCCAGGCATGCAACCCAGAAGTGGCTGGGCTGAGCTGGGCTTACAGACAAAGACAAGTACGAGGACAAGGACAGGTACAATGCAGGAGGTATGGAAGGGGGGGGCGGTGGTTACCTTTGGAAAGATGGGAACTGGTGGCCAAAGCACCCTCAGGCCTCAGAGCCCCGGGGGCATCTTGCCGTGGGCACCCCCACCTGGGCTGCCTGGAGGCTCATGGGCAGGTGGGGCTCAGAGGGGGCCAGCGGGCAATCGAGGACCAGAGGACAGGGAGGCTGGCTCTCCCCAGGAAGGGCCCCACCCAAGCTTCTAGGAACTGAGAGCCACTAGGCTCCTGACAAAGTTTGGGGCTTCATCTCTTTTTGGGTAAATAAATCCATTTTTAATAAAACCCTGAGCTTTTAATACAAGTGCAGCCACAAAGACTGGAAATGTTATAAGAAGGAATTAGCAGGGAGGAATGGGGGCTCTTGGGATCCCATGGCTCTTGTTTCACAGTCTTAGTAATTATATTTTCAATATACTGAAACTTATTTCCAAAGACAAGGGGCTGGAGAAGCGTGGCCCCTGCCTGGCCCAGAGCAGGCCCCTTACTGATGGCTCTCCAGACAGGGCGGGGGTTGGGGTACGCACTGGCATGTGGCTGGGAGAGCAGGTAGGCAGGCCCAGGAGGCTCAGAGAAGGGTCTACCCTGCCACCGGGCTCCTCCTGTCCCAGGAACCCACGTTGTAAGGAAAGGAGGCACCCCTCCGAGAGGCTAAAGGTGCACAGGCCCCCAGGGTCCCTTCTCCTTGTGGTGGGAAGAGCAGTATGGTGAGGGGGTTGAGGGTTTGACTCCATTGCCAGACCGTCTGGGCTCAAATCCTCTGAGTGAGTAACTTGATCACTCACGGCCTTGTTTTCCCCATCTATAAAATGGGTGTAACAGCACCCACTCCTCAGGGCCACACCCTGTACACAGCAAATGCTATAAAAGTCACTGTCACTATACACTGGGACCGCTGTGAGCGTCTGATGAAGGCTTTCCCGGACAATGCCCGTGGGTGCTGTGCCCCACAATTTCAGCGCATTCGGACTCCCGAGCACCCCAGATTCATAATCTGTACCCTGGAGCTAAGGTGTCTTGTGGGTATTACAGAGAGAGAACAGCTAACAGCCGGGGGAGAGCGAGCACTGGTTAAGCACCTACTGTGTGCCAAGCACTGTGCTGGGCACCTAGCTTAGGTCCTCACAAGCCCCAACACGGGGCAGTGTGGGAGGAAACAGGCTCAGAGGGTTCTATAACCTGCTTCAAGTCGTGAGGTGTGGTAAGTGGGTGGGGCGAGGGGGACTGGGGAGAAGGGTGGTCTGTGTTGGGGTGGGTCTGGGGGCTTCCACTGCTCTGCCCAGGAGGTATGTCAAAGACAAGGGTGAGTGAGGGGTGCGAGGTGGCTCCAGCCTCTGAGGTTTGGGTGCTGGTGGGGAAGTCCAGTCGAAGGAGTTTGTGTCTCCCCTCTGAGGCTGGCCTTTTCCAGAGCGGGGTTGGGGGTGGGGCGGGCAGGGGGGAAGCCCAGGACAGGAGCTGGAGCTGTAAGGCACTGAGTCCTGGGCCTCAGGGATCCCAGCCCACCACTCTCTCTGGGACCGCCTTCCCCATTTCCATGACAGGATCAAGGATTTGAAAGGTGGACAGCAGTTGGCTTCGGGAGGGGGAGGCACCTGTGGGGGGAGGGGACTTCCAACAAGAGCTGCCACAGCAGATTCTGAGGCAGAAAATCCTATTTCTCAGTCCTTAATTCCAGTCAATTCCAGTCAAAGGGCTGATAGGCATCAGCTGGCAGTAATTTGTGCAGTTTATCCGCTCTTTTCACCTTCTATCGGTCCTTCACTGACGGGCAGGCCGACATGCCGCTGCTCGAGTGAGGAAATTAAAATTTGATGCAATAATCCCAAATAAGAAGGATTTTATTAGGTAATATATACACTTTAGATGAGGCATGTGGGCCTGATACACTGATAGAGAGAGGCATACATGCTGGAAGCCGCAGATAAAGAGGCGGGGCGAGACAGAGTGGGCCCGGGGCCGACCTGAGGCCCCGGGCCAGCAGCGGCCAGGCTGGGAGTGGGGATGCCTGGGTCCTTGAGGGTGAGGAGGCTGAACAGGCCACGTAGGGCTTCTCGGCCCTGGCAGGCCTGGGAAGTACCGAGTTAAGTCAGGGTTCCACACTGTAAAGCAACATGCAGGGCCTGGATCAAGGCATGGAAACCGATTAGAAGCCTGGAAAAATCAGGCTTGGGGCATGAGGGAATTGGCCTGCAGCGGAAAAAGCTGTGCTGGAGACAGGGAAATGGGAGCCTCCTTTCAAGTATAGGAACAGGGAGGAGAAGCAGAGCTGTGTGCATGCGAGATGATTCTGTGGGCACCTGGGGGGAGTCTGAAACCTCCCATTACCTCCTTGTCTGGTTCCCCGGAGCCCCTGCATGACCCAAGTGGTGGGGCTCAGACCTGCTCCCTGAGAGCTCCCAAGGCATTGGCTGTAGTGGCCTCACAGCGCCCAAGGGACAAGCATGGCTTGCTGGGGTCTCTAATGGGGCATGTGGATCTCCACTTCTTACAACCTGCAGGCAATGGAGGCCCCGTGGCAGACATTACCAGCCTGTTTCCCAATGAGGCAGTGGTCCTCAGTGTGTGGGATTTGGCCAAAGCGAGTTCAGGGACCTGCTCTGAGTTTCTTGGCTAGGTGGCCACCAGAATGTCCTCACTTCAATCAACAAGTTAGCTTTGAGCACCTTCTCTGTGCTCAGCCCTAGGCCCGACATTCTGGGAGACTGGGTCCCAGGGACTCAGGCACCTTGATTACCAGGAGCTCCAAAATGACCCCCTCGCACACTGGGAGCATTCAAGGTACAACTATAATTCAGTAGTGAATTACGCAACCCAGGGGGAGACCGCTCTGCCAGAGCCAAGGGGAAAGCAATGGCTGGCTATGTCCGTGGGCCGGTGAGGACGAAGCCAGGGGGAGAAATTCTAAGAAGGGCGGCCAGCAAGTTGGGAACCAACAGATGGGCGGATTTTGGACTGGTGACAGGAGCAGGCATAGGGGTGATGAGAATGGTAGGATGGTGAGAGACCTGGTCTGACCAGGGCACTGTTCCTTTGATTGTTCGTTCATTCACTTGTTCATTCATTCATTGCACAAACACACCCTCAGCACCCCTGATGTGCTATGCCCACAGCAGACCCCATTCCTGCTGAACTATGCTTCTGGTCCAGCAGGGAAACAGAGGCCGAGCAAGCTGTCCAAGGATGCTGAGAACTAAGAAAGGGATGTCCAGGGGCCCGGCCATTGGCAGGGCCCACCTCCTCTGAAAGGTCAGGGAAGGCCTCCCTGGGCTGAGAAGATGGGGGCGCAGCAAAGAGATTTTGGAAGGAGATAGACTTCTAGATAGAAGGAGATAGAGGTCCTGCTGTTCACCAACCACTAAGAAAGAGCAGGTTAGGGTAGGGGGCATTGAGATGTCCCCCTCCACTGGAAATGCAGCTTCAGAGCCCTGCAACGGGAGACCGAATAGCATTCTGCTTGTTAGCTCCTCCAGCCCACACCCAGCCCCATACCCCTGGGGACAGAAGCAGAGTGCTTTGAGGATGCCATGCTCAGGATGGACCACAGTCTCCAATCTGGAGGTCAGCCTTCTCTGGCCCGTGGTGGCCTACGGGTTCTGCACCCTGGCCAAGGGAAGCCTGTGTCTCACTTGTACTGATTCTGTGAGCCCGTGCAGATGTGCAGGTGGGCCCTAACGCCCGCATGTTCAGCTGGGTGCCCTACTTGGCTCTCAGTGTTGTGTGTCTAAGCATACTGAGTTCTCTCAAAAGGGAGGGCGCTCTTTTTTCCCCCCAAGAGCGGCCCCCCAAACTCCATGTCCAGAGGAGCCAGCTTTTCTTAATTTAGCAGCCCAGTGTACGTGCTTTATTCTAGTTTGCACAGAAGCATGGATGGCTATGAGGCAAGGGCTGGGTGAGCCCAGCTGCACACCCCCGGCCCCTGCCAAGCAGGCAGCAACACGTTTGGTCCTCAGAGACCCCCAGTCACTGCTGATTGGACCAGAGGCAGACACAGAACCCAAACGCAGCCAATTTATAGCCTAACTGGAGATCTGTGACCTTGTGACCTGGCACAAAATCAGGATCCCAACCAATCAGATGCCTCTTTGGGAAGCGTGGGCCTGGAGAAATCCAGAGATGGAGCTGTTAGAGGGGCAGCTGGAGCTGTGTGCTCTCACAGAAGGGCCAAGCCTGAGAGGACCGGGGAGTGGAGGGCTAACGGCCGCCATCTTGGGCAGCGCTCCTGGGCTGAAAGAGGCAGACTGACCTGTGGGGAATGTGGCTGAGCCGAGTCCAGATCTGCTCTCCAGACCAGGCTGGTTCCACAGGTGTCCCTGTCACCCCACAGCAATCTTTCTGAACTGCTCCCCTTAGTTTACACTAGTAAGTCTTTGTGTTTTTGCCTCTTGGAGCCCTCTGCAGGTGAAGGGAGAGGGGGAGGACATGGGGCATGGTGGCAAAGTATGAAGAGGGGTCGGGCTTTCACTGGGCTAAGACAGCCAACACGGACATGAACAGGGATTGAGGTGAGTAAGAAACGCCAAGGAAGAGCCTGTCCAGCCAAACAGGGCCCCCGTCCCTAATAGAAGCTCAGAGGGAAGATCCACGAGGGCCAGAGAGCGTCTTACCGGAGGAGAATGCTCATAGATGTTAGTGCTGTAAGGCAGGTTGATGAAGATGGGGTCCATGTCCTGGACATCTGTGATGACGATGGCCAAGTTGGCCAGGGTGGACAGAGGCCTGGTCTTATCTTGATCCTTAGAGGACAAAGAATATACAACCTTAGATGGTGCCATTATTGACATGCACACACGTGCACATACACACACATCTGAACACACATGACATCCATGAGTACAAACACATGTGCCCATGGACGCAAGTGCTCCTCTGCCCCCGTGGGAAGCACATTAGTACACAGAAGTTTGAGGACTCGAACCCACAGTGATCTCTGACCTGTGCAGGAAAACATAAACAGGAACCCCAATGCCCGGCAGAAGGTGGTTTGTCCAATGTCACAAAGCAGGGCTAGGGTAGAGCCAGTGCTCCTGCCCCCAGCCCAGCCTAGGCCTGATCGTCCCGGACATGTCATGGGTGGGATGACTGGCCTGGGGAAACAAGACGGTGCTGTCCTCAGCAATTTCTCTTGATTCAGGCAGAGGGCCAGTGGCCCTTGCCATGCCCACTTCCCGCCACCTCTCATCCTGGGACAGCAAGGGAATGACCAGCATGGGTGTTCCTCAGAAGAAAGACCCTCTGATGGCAGAGGGGGCCACTCTGAGACCTGATCCCCCGACCAGCGACCTCCCCCAACCCCTCCGCCACCCCCACAGGGTTTACTGGTCAAGCAACTTTTCTGGTAGAACCAGCAGGGGGAGCTCCAGGGCCTGTGACATTTGGGGGACTCCAGGAAGAAATCCTGAGAGGTCATAGGAGCCATCCCCCTGTGGCCAGGTAGGCAATGTTTAGACCCTCCTAGTCAGTTGGAAATGTAGTCTTAGGAAAGCTCGATGAGAAAGGAAGCCAGAAACACAGCTTTGATAGCCCTAACATACACAGCCCACCGTGATGAACTGTTTAAACAGCCCTCTGCTATTGAATGACGATAGCCCCCAGGAACAGAGTCGTTGCTGAGTGCAGACTACGGAGCAGGCATGGGGCTACCCCTTGTTTGCTTCTGTACATACCATGTGCCCATTATTCAGGTACATTAACAGAAGGTCGGAGAGGATATTCAGATAGGAGACTCACAGAGGTAAATTGCCCAGAGTCACACGGCCAGAACTCAACTCAGATCCTTCTGCAGTAAAAACCTGTCCTAACTGCTCTGATCTGGGGCCCTAACATCAGCTCGGGCCCTGACTTGCTGTGTTGCTTGGAATAGATTTTCTTCCCTCTTGGGGTCTCAATTTCCTTCTCTGTGAGGTGAAGGGGCTCAAGGCAAGGACCTCCAAGGACCCTTGGGCCTGCAGATTCTCTGGTCTGGGATCTGAGGAGTGACTGCGCTCTGATTAGGTCTCCCTTGGTCTGGGGTAACCGGACTGATGCCAAGCATTCCCCCCATCACAGCAAGCCTAGAGCTTGCTCCTGCCTTCCAGATACAGAGGTGCAGCAGAGCCTTTGGGAAGGGAAAGCAGGTTGTCCTAATAGTCCTCAGGGGCAGCCCATGGAGAGGACAAGGGACTTCGGGGATGAGGAGTGAGAGCAGCAGGGTGGAGGAGAGTCTGGACACAGGAGGAGCTGAGCCCAGTGGTTCTCATTTGTCATTACTGGGCTTTGCATGTAGAAAGCTTTGTCCAGCCTGGCAGCTGTCCTCCCTGTCCCACCGTCTTGGGGCCACAGCCCTCCTCCTGCCACAGATCCCTCCATCCAGCCTACCTGAGACTCCGGAGTGGGGGACAGGGAATGGCAGGGAACACACCTGGCAGGGCGGGGACCTTGCCAGGTTCCCAGCTGTGACTCTGGGGGCCTGCAGCTCTCAGCAGCCACTCCTAGGGAAGTCCCCCCCCCGTTTCCCCACCTGCCGCCCACACTGCTCCCCGTGATGTCCTGATGCCTCGCAGGAGAACCTCCTTGGGGAAATGTCCCGCAGCCAAGGGCACAGCACCAGGCCTGAGGGGGACAGAGCTTCAGGTGGGGGAGCCATCCGCAGGGAAGGGCCCCTCCTGTTCCGCTGCTTGCAGTCCTGCTCTCCAGCAAGATTAAGAGCAATTTAACTGTATTCACCATCTCAGCTGGAGCCCGGGCCTCTTGGCAGGTCCGGCCACCCAGGTTCTTGCCGCCCTGGCTCTGGTCTCTTCCCCGCCTGCCCAAAGCCATTTTCAGGGAAGACGGAAATTACTCCACAGGGACAGATGCATAGCAAAAAAGAGAGCAAGCAAGCATCTGTGTGTTCCTGGGCCCCTGCGTGTGCAAATGGAGAGCAGCTGGAGGGGCACCACGGCTGTGTGCGGGCGTGAGGCAGCGTGCAAGGGCACAGGTGCGTGCAGAGAGCGGGGACCAGTTTTGCATACTTCCTTGATCCCAGAAATCTGGTTTACTAAGAGCAGGACATGCGACCTTCCGGACAAACTACACTTAACCAGGGGAGAAGGAAAGAATGTGAATGGCCCCCACAGTGGCCTCCCTAGGAAAAGCATGCACTTCCTGGCTCCTGGGAACTCTCTACACCTTGCGCAAGCTTGGGGGAACCCCAACTTTCAGACCGGAGGACCCTTGGCCTAGTCCGTGGGTCTTGCCCCAGGATCTGGGTTCTCTGACTTGCAAGAGGAGCCCCCAGGGCCTCAGGCAGTCCCCACTGCAGTGACAGGGGGCTGGAGGGAGTTGCTGGGTGTCAGGCAAACGGGTCTGGCAGGTCAAGAGGGAGTCTTATAACTTGTTTCACTCTCGGCCAGAGCTTTGTAAACAGAAATTGAAGGGACAAGAGGCCAGCTCTCGCCCTGCAGGAGAGGAGTGCAGGGCTGGGAACCTATTCGGAGTGTGGCCTGCCTGTCCCCCAGGCCCTTGCAAACAGCAGGGCACAGAGGCCAAGCAGCTGTGAGGATCTGGAAACTCAGAAACTCCTGGCCACGGGGCACTGGACTGGTGTCAGACAAACTGGGTTTGCATTCTTTCTCCCCACTACTTACTGGCTTGTAAGTCTCAATAGTGTTAGCCATAAAATGGGACAATTATTCCTCTCTCTCTCCTGGCTGACTAATCCTGGAATTCCCAGGACCCAGCACGGTGCTTGGTACACATGAAAGGGCCCTCCTGTGTAAGTGTTACCACTTGGGAGCAGTGGCCAGGAGGCCCGAACCCTCTGGCGCCTACGTGTAGGGTAGTGTCAGGACACCGTTGGGTCTGAAGTTCCAGAGAACAAGGGGACAACCCCACACCGTGGACGTCCTGCGGGGTTCCCAGTGCTGGCTCTGGATTGCAGTGGCTGGATCACTGTGGCAATGACCTGAATTGTTCCCAGGCCTCAGTTTCCTCATCTGTAAAATGGGTAACTTCATATTACATATGAGATAGGGCTGCTGTGAGATTTAACCGAGAGGATCCATTTGAGTGCTTGGCACAGCATTGCTCCTATTCTTATGGTGACTCTCGTCAGCATCCCTGTTACGGAGGCTTGACCAGCTGGGAAGGATGCTGGTGTCACACTGCTCTCTCCTAGGGTGGGAGGAAGCAGACTTCTGGGGCGGGGCTCACCGTGGCATTGACGGTGAGCTGGTAGGCCTGCGTGGTCTCGTAGTCCAGCTCCCGGACCACCGTGACGATGCCGCGGGCGCTGTCGATGGCGAAGAACGGGGAGGGGGGCTGGAAGGAGTAGAGGACGCTGCCTCCTGCCCCCAGGTCGGGGTCCGTGGCATTCACGATGAAGATGGGTGTCCCCACCGGCGTGTTCTGGGGGTGAAGCAAAGCAAACAAAAGGGTGAGTGGTGCCCGGAACAGCTGCCTTTGTTGGTGACTATTCCCCCAAAGCCCATTAACCACGTCCCTCCAGCCAACCAGACCCGCAGCTTTGTCATTTTTATTCTAAGAGGGTTCAGAGGAATTTAAAATGCAGTATCTATTTTTTTCCCCTTTTTTTGATGGCCTCCTGGCGGCTATAACAGCACAAGTTCTGAAGATGATCTGCTCATCCTGGCGTTCTGGATGAAGGCCTTTTGGTCCCCAAATCCCTGATTCTTGGCGGTGTCACTTCCTCTGTTGAATGCCCCTTGCTGCCCAAGCCTCAGGCCCAGGGCTGCTCTGGGGGGCATCTGGGAGTCTGTATGTCGGGGGGCTTCATGGGTGGGGAGCTGAGAAGTGTGTGCCACAGGCAGGAGGTAGGGGGCCCTGAGGCTTTGCCGGGCCCCACAGAAGTTACTTGGATTGCCTGGGGTAGGGCATCCACATGCCATCTCTGGGCCATGGCAGCCTGCCACGAAAGGCCCACAAGACCCACTAGAAAGGTACCACCTCCTGGGAGCCTACCATGATTCCCTCTGTTACACACTGTCTATAGACTCCTGCCCTTTTCTGACTTGGGGGTCTCTGGTTAAATGTAACTTCCTCATGGAACCTTCCAGACCCCTAAGGCAGGTCAGCCCCTACCATCCCTCCGCCCCCAACAACCACTGTTTATACTAAGGTTCCCCACCACCCCCAGGGGATTTTCATCATCCACTGTCTTCTGTAATGCCTTGGTCAGGGCCTGTCTTCCCTCGCAGCACGTGTGCCCCACGGAAGCCACAGGGCTCCAGCTGCCTCGCCTGACACACTGCCCGGCACACGGCAGGTGTTCAGCCCACATCCTTTCTGAAGACACAAACGAGTGGCTCTGAGAGCGCTCTGCACATGCTCGCTTCTAGCCCGACTGCCGGCTCTCATCACCGCGGCGTCCACCACAGTACCTGGCACGGCAGCCGTGCCTGCGGAATATTGGACGAGGGAATTTTATTCATCAGTTAGTGGACTCTGGGCACACCTGGAGATAGGCAATTGAACGAGGCTCTTTGCAGAGACAAAAGGGTACAATCCTTGCTCCCGTTGACTGTCCTTTGAAAAGGGAGTGATGGCTCAGAGAGGTTAAGTCACTTGCCCAAGTCACACAGCTAGGCAGTGGTAGAAGAGGGCCTGGAATTCAGGGCTGGCTAATTCTAAGCCAGTGATCTTATGCTTCTCTCAAATACCGATGGCAGTTCTTTCCCTGCCTCTTCTGTATGATGCTGAGCTCAACTGCCCCGGGGGTGGGACCTCCCAGCTAGGAGTGTGGGACTAGCCCGTTACCTTGCTGGTGGCACAGCCGATATTCCTGGCCTTGTGTTTATTCCCACTGGGATGAACTGGGTCCTTTCTGAGACCTGCAGGGCTCCTTTCAAGGACAACAGCCACACTGCTGCCTCTTCCCTGTGCTGCTGGCCAGGACTTGGGCCCTGCGTCATCAGTTTGAGTAGCTTCTGTCACTGAGGCATGCTGGCGGCCCTTCCCTGGGACCATCTGCTTGAGGCAAGGGTGTTCTTTATAAAACTCCTAGTCGGGCTCGAAAGGGCCTCAGGAGAACTAGGCTATGGATCTGCCACTGTTTCTGAGTGTGCTGACTCTCCCCCATCACTAGGCAAGTGCCAGGCTAAAGGGACAGGCTCCGAATCTGTCCTCCCGCCAGCACAAAGGACAGGACGTAGACAGGGAGGCCTCTCCCCTCCACACCATCCATGACTCCCCAATGCCCCTTGCATAGAACACAGGCCCTCATGGTCTAGCCCTGTCTCTTCCTTCACGCTGTATTTCCCGGCAGGCATCCCTTCTTGGCCTTTTGGCTAAGATCATGGGTAGCTTCTATTCGTATTGGTTTAATATTTTCTGGTAGGTAGAGCTAGTTGTACTTCTCAAACCCAGCAGGCTGCCTCATACCTCAGGGCTTCTGAACCTCCTTTTCCTTTGCTAGGCCTTCCCTCCTCAGCTCGGTGGCTTGGAAAACAGATGCTCTCCCTCCCTCCCTTCAGAAGAGAATCAAGTGTGCAAGGGGGCAAAGTGCCAGGATTTCAGGGATCGACTGACTCTATGGGAACCCTAGCCTTGCTGTGTGTCTTTGGGTTACTTATACTCTCTGATCCTTAATGCCCGCTCTGTCCACTGAAGTTAATAATATGCCATAGGGTCACGGTGAAGAGAACATGAGCTCCCGAGTACAAATTTCCCAGCATATAATAAGTGCTTAGAAATGGGCAGTCGGATGTTGTCATCTTGTGCCTTCTAGAGGACTGCTGACAAGAATGCCTTCGAGGGGAGGGCAGGCAGGTGTCAAGAAGCACTAGGAATATTAATGATGGTACTGTGCTGGGCATTCCCTGTTTGTACCCCCCCAAGATGCACTGAGTACCCTACTCTGTCTCCCCGTCCCCACCCCAGGGAGACCTCAGTGGACCACATCCAGCCCCAGGCTCCTTGCAGGCTGGCTGCTGCCCAGGGAACGTGCTGGTATGAACTCAAGAGTTTGGGAAAGAGGCTGGAGGAGAGTTTGGCTATTACTTTTCTACTCCTTCTAGTTCCAAGCCAGCAGCTCCTCCTCCTTGACTGCAGCCTTCAGTGAGCTCCCTAAGCCCCACTCTCCCCTCCCCTTCCCTCTTCAGCCCTAGGGGCTGCTTCTGATCCCAGGTGCCTCAAAGTCCCTTAGTGACCCCGGGCCCTGCCCGCCCCCTGTCACAGTCTTTTCACTGAAATGCCTTTGTTGGAACTGAGATGAACAGTTTCCTGGGGGATTTGATGGGTGCAGGCACTTTGCAGATACACACCCTTGGGCCACCAGGTGCACAGCCCCAAAGTCTAAGCTCCCCTGGTGCCGCACTCAGGGGACCCAGACCCCAGCCCCGACGAGCTGCCATGATGGCATGGGTCTTGAGATCTCCACAAGTCTCTTGGCTAAACTACGGTTCTCCCACTTCCTCCCGCCCTCTCTAGATCCTATATGCGCATCATCCACGTGCACATGGGAGTCAGACCCACATACCAGAACAAAACATTCCAACGGGACCTGAGGTGTCTGCCATGAGAGGGAAGGACATGTCCCGATTTCATAGCAGCCAGCCCCTGGAGGGGGCGTGGAGCTCGACAGCATGTCAGAGCACACACCACAAGCAGCCAGTGCCCAGAGGAGAGGGATGGCTCCCGTGAGAATGTCAGCTCACCGGCCCCCTGCCTCGGGGAGGAGGGGACATTTCACCCAAGCATACCTCATGGTCCGGGGCAAAGGCTCTCTGGGCAACTGACCAGACGATTTAAAAGCAAGATTCGAGAAGACAGGGGAAAAGGGGGGAAAGAAGGAACGGTCCGGTGTCTGACCTTCTTAGATTATGTTTCATGCCCTGCAGTGAAAACCCATTTAATTTCTGCATAATTTAGAAAAGGTTTTAAACGGGCCTGGCAAAGAGCCATTCATATACTTAGAAGGGACAAGCCATTGGAGAGAAAAGAATGCTGACTTCCTGCATTTCAGGTTCTGGGTGCCTATCAGGGATATGCTCTATTAGGGATATGGGGGAGTGGCATTCATCAGCACCTACACTTGGGGCCTCTCCGAGCACCCAGCTGCTGCTTCATGCAAATGTGCAGATGTGCCCCTTTAAAGGTCTACACCTTCCACACAAGCAGATTTCCCCCTGTGACCAGGTGTAGCTGGGCTTTGGAGTATACAGCAGGCAGTAAAACTTGGTGACTCCGAGCATGGCCTGAGTCACACTCCCTAAGTGTGACTGTGAGCCTTTCCACGTACTGGCTGGAGACCTCAAGCATATGCTGCTGAACTGACTCTTTTGGCCTCAGTTTCCCTGTGCGAAGGAAAATATAAAAATGGAACTGTTCACAGTACCTACCCCCAGAATTGTGAGAAAGAATTACACGAGACAAGGTGTGGAGGGGAAAAAAAAAACCTCGCTGAGCCAGGCACAAGGCAATATTGAGCAATACTCAATAAATGGTCGTTGCAATTATTATTATGGTAATAAAATACCATCACAAGCAGCGTGAGATGAGCTCTGTTTAAAGGGGGGTATTAAAAACAGCCAATCAATCTCTTTATCATGAACTTAGACAAATGGGCATTTTAAAATTCAGAAAGAGACCATCTCTGTTGATGAGTTCATGGCTGCTGCAGACGGGTTCCAGGTGGGAGAACTTCAGGAGGCCCTCCCCAGGGGAACTGGAGGGCCCCGGAGAGGAGGGCAGGGGTCTGAGGAAGGCGTGGGAGGGGCTCCTGGAGGCAGCTCCTGATCATGGAGTCCAGGCCTGACCCTGCACAACTCAGGGATGCGTTGAGTGTAGGAGCAGGAAGGAGCCTTGGGGATTATCCAGTCCTGTCTCCCCAAATTACTCATGGTACAAGTGAGGGGCTGCGTCTGGCTCTCGGTCTCTCAGGTGGTGACTGGCAGAGCCACGACGGCAAATATAGCGCTTTATTCATGCCACCCAGAGTTGCTAACCACTGCCTCCCTCCCCACACTTGCCCCAAGTAAAGATGCGCTTTAAAAACCCACAGTTCTGCTTAAGGGAATGGATCCAGGCAGCCAAGTTTGTACCAAGTGACTTCAGACCTAGGGCACATCTGATTGGTCCAGGGGCAACCACGTGACTCAAATAGGCCAATCAGATGCGGCCTGGCCTGTTAAATCCATTTTATGCAGAACCTGAAAAAGAAGGTTCTTGCTATCTGGTTAGGGCTGGAGTGGGCACCGTGACAAGCCCAGCGCCACACAGAAGCCAACATTTACAGGGCAGAGGAGAAGCCACGGGTGGGCCGAGAAAGCTCAGCTGCAGCGATGGTAATGGAGCCCAGTGAGGGAGGAAAGCAGAGACATGTGCCTCTCAGAGCCTCCCCTGCCCTGGTCTTCGCAGACCCTGCTTGGACTTAACTTCCTGTCCCTGGCTGTGGCGCAGGGACTGCATCTGGGCTGTCCTTCCTATGGCTACACCCTTTGGCTTACACTGTGCTCTATGGGTCTCCATTCCTTCCTCCCCCACGGTACCCCCAGAATGCATCCAGCCCCAGGCAAGGCCTCCTCATTCCTGCAGCTCTGCCCCAGGCTCAGCCTGACTCTTGCCTGCCGGGATTCCGTCCTTTTAATGCCCAGGCTGGGCCACAGAAAGCAAAGCTCCCTACCACTGCTCCTAGGCTGCTGGGGGCAAGGAAGGTAATAAGGGGGAGAAGAATAAAACAGCCTAGATGAATGAATGCTGGCTCCCTCTCTTTTAAAAGTGTCCCCAGATACTCCTTTTAACATGCAAATCCAGACAGGTCACTGCAGTGATCGGCATGAATGTGGGAGTGGCAGGGGAGCGTAGGAGACAGCTTGGTCACTGGCTTGACACCATCATCCAAGACAGGCCTGGAGGAGGGGTACCCTACAAAGCCAGGCTCTGCCCACCTGGAGACAAGGAGACCAAGGGGAAGGGACCCCTCCGGTGTCTAGGCTTGGGGTTTGGGGTCTACAGATCCATTACCAGGGTGGGCCTGGGCTGCACAGGCAGGGCCAAAAGGCCCATTTCAGCTGAGGTGGGCTGCCTCATTCTAGGGCAACTTCTCCTCACAAATTGTTGGTGGAAACTGGTTCTGAGTCCAGCTTCTTGTTGAAAAGGAGCAGCTGGTCTCTGGAAGGAAAGGTTCCAGGCCCCTTGGCCGGCTTCTCTGCCCCAGTTCTGCTCCCAGCGCCTCTTCCCCCACGGCCACGCCCCACTTGCCCCATCCTGCCCCCCCCCCCACCGGAGCTTCTGAGCCCTTACATGGGAAATCTCTCCAAATGTCCCGCCCAGGCCTCCCGGGAGGCAGGGAACAGTGTTTAGGGATCAACCCCCGCAAAACCCTGGCAGGCCAGGATGATCCTCTCAGCAGGAGCCCCGCTCCAGGCAGGGCGCAGACAGGGCAGGCCCCTGCCTCTTCCAGCTCCCATTTAAACTCCACACCACTTCTGATGGACCTGCTGTAAATGGGCCGCCCTGTGCAATTCAGAGACAAATAAATCTTTTTGCTACTCCTGGGGTGACAAGGGAATAGACTCTGGGAAAGTTCTGCTGTGCAAGGGATCTTGTTCGTTAATAATAATGATAAATAGCTCACTTCTCACATGCAGTGTGAGTTACATTACACTCCAGGCTTCTACAGAGGTGGCTTGGGGTGCTCACTGGAACGGCGGGGGGTACAGGCAGAAGGGAGGAAGAGGGCCGGGCAGGCAGAGAGGCGGAGAAGGAGGGTAAGGAAGGGGGGGGGGGAGGGAGAAGAAGGTGACCAGGGACAAAGGAAGATAGGAGGGGATGGTGAAAGGGCAGAACTGGGGAACAGAGGGCGATGGGGATAAGCCGGAGAGCATTCCCAGGAAGAGAGAGGGAAGGAAAGAGGGAGGAAGGAACTGGAAGGAAGAGGAAGCAGCACTGCAGAGGGAAAGTTGTGAAGAAAGGAAAAGAAGTATAAAAGTTTGAAGTGCCTAGAGAAAGGAAGATAGGAGAGAGAGGAGAAGCACCCCATCCCCGCTCATCTTCGCGGCCTACGCTCGTCAATTCGATTTATTCCGTATCCTCGACCAAACCTCTGCAACAAGCCCTACCATTTCCACTGTAGGTGCCATCTCTAAAGGCGTTATTAATATTTATGGAATGCTTGCTGGATGCCGCCACAGTCTTTAATATCTTATTATAAAGCCTGTTATAAAATGCATTAGTAATAAATTCCTGACAGATGGAGTTCTGACAAGGTGCAGGCATCTAGGTGGATCTGAGCTGGGAACAGACGCTCCTGGAACGTGCATGTGCTGCTCAGAGGCTGGGCTGCAGGGCGCCCCCTGACCCAGGTGGGGTGGGGGCAGGGGAGGGAGCTTGATTCTCCACCCTCAGGCCTGGGGCGGGGGTCAACAAATCTTATCTCATCACCTCTTTTTTCCAGGACAGGTGAGGGGGGTGGGGGGTGGGGGGTGGAATGAAAGCTCAGAGAAATGAAGCAACCTGTCCCACGTCACACAGCTTGTAAGTAAGTGGCGGAATTAGGATTCAAGTTCGGATCACCTCTGTGTCCCCAGACCTCAGGGACCCCAGAGATGGGGGTGGACAGTGGGTCCAGGGCCCCTGCTCAGGCATGGCTAATTCATTCACTGTCCTCTGTGAAAGGGCAGGGGGTGACCTGGGAACCGAAGACCAAGGGCTCTAGGTGGTCTGTGTTAGAAAAGGGAGAGCTGGTAGGGAGATTTAGCTCCCCAAAAAGTTCAGAAGGAAGAGGGTATCTCCAAGTTTTCACACTTCCATTGGAAATCAGGATATGGGCTCCCACTGTGCCAAGAAGTCAAGTCAGATATAAAGGCCTTTCTGACAAGGGGGCTCCTGGGGCAGTGGGTGGGGCACCTGTGTTTGTTTCCATCGAATGCCAAAGCAGGTACCGGTTCACTGGTGACCCGGAGGCAGGGGCCTACGGGGTCTTGGGGAGGGCATCATCCCAAATGTAAGGGTTTAGAGGTTTTGTGGCATTCCAACTTAGGGAGGAGGAGAAATGGGGTCTGTGGGAGACGTGGGCTATATTTATTTCTCCAAGAGGTGAGAAAGAGAGACTGGGCTCTAGCTGAGAGCAGGTCCAAAGAGAACAACAGTGCTCTGAGAGGAATCTGGAGAGGCAAGAGCCCACCAGGCCTTGATGGCTGTCTCAAGTGGCCCCATTCGGTCAGGGAGGGGCCCACCAGCTCCACCACCAGCATGTGCATGCATATAGCACACTCTCTAGCACCAGCCTCTGCAGAGGAGTCAGGAAGAGATCATTTCACAGCACCTCTTCTCTCCATCAGCGTCTGCTCTCTCTCAGATGATGTGCGTGAGAATCCAAAATGTGCTAGGTCTGCTCTGAGAGCCAGGCAGGCTGCCGGGTGGAGGCTCTGTAGGCAGAAGGAGCCTCAAAGGGCTGAGCTCTGAGTCCCACATACCCTGATAGGACTCGAGTACTTTCCCAGCTATTCCACTCCTTGGAGCCAGCTCAGTGCTTACCCACCACTGAGTCCCTCCCTCCTTCTTGGCCTCCAGCTGTGTACTGCCCCTTTTGAATCCCAGGAAGACACTCTTCAAAGTACTGACCTAAGGCCCCTCCTGACTTCCCCATGTCTGCAAAGGTCTTTATCTACCAGAATAATCTTGGACTTGCCCCTCTCTCTTGCCCCCCATTCTTCATCAGAATGTCAATTCTTCCTTCCATATTCCCCAAATTCTCCCTTTTCTCTTTGTTATTTACCTTGGCCACCTCTGTGGTGACACCTATGTCACTTGCACATAGAAGGGATTCAATAAATGTTTTAACAGAATCGGGATTTCCCGTTCAATGTGGGAGATTGAACACATTCATTTATTTCTGTTTTTGTCCAAACCCCTCACCAAAATGACAATATGAAAATTAAAAATGCATAGATCCACAAGGACAAAAAGAACAGGAGAGGAGGCAACTGGAAACAAATGGAACTGAGATTGCCTTAGGAAAGAGGGGCAAACGAAAGCTCAGGCTGGGGACTCAGAACCCTGGAAAATCTCAGGAGCTGGAGATACCAGGTGAGGCCAAAACTGGGAAGACCATCTGCAAATCTTCAAAGAGTAGTCAGACTCCCAAGTGCCTTCCCAATTTGTGCAGAAGACAAGAGGTTTACTTTCTCAAGGGGCCACGTTAGTTGGGCTCTGGACTCAGGCTGGGAGCTGGATAAGGCACTGAAAACAGAGAGGTTAAATGAAAATCTGCATCTCTGCTTTATTCCCATCCCCGATCAGGCCTCTAGCCAGTCAGCCTCTTGGAGACTGACAGCAGGCAGGAGACAGGGAAACTGGCCCAAGAGAAAGACAAACACAAATGTTAACATGGTAGAGTTCTTGCAAAGTAACAGCTAGATCTTCACCTAATCACCCCATAGTGAAGTCCACTGGTCAGCAAGAGCGCTCGCTCCATCCTGCCCTGCCCTAACACACACAGTGGGCTTCTAGGTGGCTAAATGTCAACTCACTTTCAAATATAAACAGGCACATAAGGGTCAGGAAACATTTGAGAAGAGCATCTAATGTGAAAGACAGGGATGGGGGTGGGGTGGAGCAGTGGGAAGGAATAACAAAAATAAGTATCTTTGACATGCTTAGTGAGACAAGGCATAGCCTCTTTGAAATAAGAACATTCCAAGAGGAAGAGACAGTAAAAATAACAAACTTAATAGAAGAGTTGGAAGATAAAGAAATTTCTCTAAAAGTAAGGACAAAACTCAAAGAGATGGAGAAAGGGGGAGAAAAATAAGAAAATCAGAGAAGCAACACCCAACAGAGATCCAACACCCAACTAATAGGGGTTCCAGAGAGAGGAAACAGGGTAAGTGAAGGAGAGGGAATTATTTGAGAGGTGAGGTAAGAAAATCTCCCAGATCTGAAGGACATGTTTCTGGATGGAAAGAAGCCTCTGTGTGTTCAGAGGAAAGACCCACACCAAGTCATAAAACTATGCAGTTTCCAAACACTGAGTCTTCAAAAAAAAATATTAAGACACTTTCAGAGAGAAAACAAAAGACTACCCTCAAAGGGTCAGGGATCACAATGGCACAGAAGTTCTTAACAGTAACACTACAGGAGAAATGACTGCATTATGAGGGAAATGATTTCAATCCAGAATTCTATACCCAGCCAAACTATCAACAAATAGGCATCTAGAACAAATACATTTTTCAAACAGAGTAAAAAAAAAAATGCCCATGAATCCCTTTTCAGGAAATTACTGAAGGGTGTTCTCCCACCAACACGAGGATGTGAACCAAGAGGAAAATATGGGAACCATGAAGAAAGAGACAAAGAAATTCACTGGGCAATTCCCCTATTCCACGCTCCATGCCCACTCCACACAGGCCTCTTCAGCCACTCAGCCTCCAGAAAAGCAAGCAAGCCAGAGCACAGCCAGTCTGGGTGGGAACAGGAGAATGGACTCTCCAAGGAGAATCTTGCCATGAGGAATACAAACTGATAAAAAAAATCAATATACTTTTAATAGACGAAGAGGAGGTACTTGATTAAGTCTGAATATTTAGAAGAAGTGATAGCTTCACAGAACTCTAAGCAAACAGAAAGGTGGTAATTATTAATTCTAGAAAAAACAAAAAAGGAATTATAATTAAAGTACGTGATGTGGCAGAGCTTGAATGATATTTACATAATCACAGTGCTGTGTACACCAAATACTGTGTGAGCTGTGCTTAAGTTGGGAGGATGGGTGGAGCACGTGACGAGGGTGGGTGTGTGTGCATGTGTAGCAAAGGTGAGGTCAAGGGTAGGGTAGAAGTGCCCTTCTCATCCTTTAGAGCTAGAAGTCAATGTCTAAAGCTACAATGCCTAAAATGGAAAATGGATATGCATGCAATTTAGAAATGAGAAGGTAACTATCAGCAATTGGAAGAGGTTGTCTAGGGCTGGGGATCAGGAATGGGAAAGGGTGAGACAGGGCATTGTCGTTTTTTATCATAAGCGTAGCTTTGCTCTTTGACTTTTACACTCATGCAACTATGACTTTGATAAAAATCAATATAAACGTGGAAAAAATGTATCTCCCTAGGGCTGGTCTACTGCAGCCCTTCCTCTCTTTTGGCCATGACCCTGTAGTTGATCCCAGAAAGTCACCTCCCTAAAGCACTGATCTCCCATCATGTTCTCTTCCTCAAACACCACCATAGACTCCTTTTACCTCCAAGGCAAGGTCTCTTGGACCTTGAACCTCAGCAGAGCCTGACCAAAGCTTTCCTCTCTACACTCCTCTTTCGTTTTCACCCCATTGAGACCTTCTGCTTTGGTCAGATTGTTCTACCTGGCAGCCCCCAGAGTGTGGGCCCACTTCTAGCCTTTGCTCATGATGCTCTGTCTTTCCCACCCAAATTCCTCCTGACATTTTTCCCGGAAAGCAGACATCACCATCTGGCATAGAGAGATAATGAGTGGCAGCAGAGTTCCAAGAGAGTCCCCTCCCATGCCAAGTGCCACCTCCCATGAGCACCACATTCCAGGGCTGTCCATGTACCCGCCCTCCCCCAGATGCTACCCTCGACACCCTCTCACTCCCTGACCTGCTGGGGCTGAGGGAAGGAGCACGGTGCAGCACAGGGCTTGATGCCTCCTGGACAGTGCTCAGCTGGCCCACCAGCCCAGCAGCTGGCTGAAGGCCACGTGCAGAGAGAAGGGGACAGACACGCCACCATGGTGGGGTGGCCCCAGTCCCCATAGCATGCAACATTCATCACCAGGCTGCGCCACTCCCTCCCTTAGGGAACCAGCTTCTACTTCTCTCTCTGTGGTGTGGGAGGACTGACAGCAGAGGCATCCTTCCCCACCCTGAGTTAGGCTGACTGGCTCCTGGGAGCCTCCCAGCAGGGACTTATAAACCAGCTTCTGGAGACCAAGAAGCATCCCTTAGGTGATGATTACTCCCCATGCACGTTGACCTGACTGGAAAAAAAAAAAAAAAATCCAGAAACAACACTCCTTAAGTGCTGGGTCATATTCTGGCTTGACAATCACAATCCACAAAGCTTCCTTCTCTGTTGTCACAGAGCATTCATGCAAACATCGATGCCTCAGTTTTCCCACCTGGGAAATGGGTATAGCAAGTCCTTCCACACGGAGCTGCAGGGGAGGTCAAATGAGCTAACAGTGGAGTAAGTACTTTGAAAACTCAAAGGTCAAAATAAAAATCACCACCTTCTGCAGAAGTAGACAACTGTAAGAAAGAAAAAAAACTAGGGAAAGGTGTGATGTGACCTACAGAAGAGTCCTCTCGAAGGAGCTAGTCTAGAGTCCAGAAGCGGGCCATCTGGGTGCCGGGACACTGTCCCTGAGCCCAGGACTACAGGGGGCTGAGATCCAAACACAAACAGGGTTCAGCTGAGGCATGAGGTGGTCTTGAGACTTGGTAGATTCTGGAAAATAGCAATCAGTAGATGCGTGGAGTCTCCTGGGATTTTTTTTTTTTTTTTTTTTTTAGATTTTATTTATTTATTTGACAGACAGAGATCACAGGCAGGCAGAGAGGGAGGCAGAGAGAGGAAGGGAAGCAGGCTCCCTGCTGAGCAGAGAGCCCAATGTGGGGCTCGATCCCAGGACCCTGGGATCATGACCCGAGCCGAAGGCAAAGGCTTTAACCCGCTGAGCCACCCAGGCGCCCCATTTTTTTTTTTTTTTAAGATAAGAAAGAGACTCTTGTGGGTCTAAGGTCATAACTCACATCTATTGAAGACATCCTATATGTCAGACCCTGTTTTAAACACTTTCTATGCATCATATCATACAATCCTCATGGAAACCTCGAAGTACACACTAATACCATGCCTTTTCCAGATGTCCAAGGCCTAGGGGTAATAAGCAGGAATCTGGGGATTTGCACCCAGAGCCCAAGCTCTTAACCACCACGCTATATTATTCTCAGTGACGAGGGAGCAGAGCGTATCAGGTCTAGGAGACAGGGAGTTGGCCAAGATGACCTTGAGAAACTGGGATCCTGTCATTCTGGCTAAGTACCAGGGCCTCCTGATGACATTTAAGGAGTCTACCACAGAATGACTTAGGTCATCCAGAGATTCCAGATTCAGAGGTGACAGATATCAGAAGTCACCAGGAAGGTGCTGGAAGTGGAAGAGTGAGATATCAGGAGCTGTCAGGTTCTTTCATCCGCTGATCCCAAACACATGTATCGAATAACACAGCACACACTCACGGTCTTCATCTCTCCGACCGAAATATGGTCATGAGCAATTACATGTGGTCAGTTACGGCGAGGAGGACAAACATAATAAAGGGAGGCTCTGAAGGAGCAAAACCCTCAGGGAAGCTGCGGTTTGAGTCCCAGCTCCAGCCCTTATTAAAATTGCTGTGTGACTTCAGGGAAGTTAGGCAACGTCTCTGAACCTCAGTTTCCTTGCAATGAGATTATTGTGAGGCTTATGGGAGATAATGCATGAGGCATTCTTAGTGCAAAACAGGTGCTCAATGAGCCTTAGGCTCTGTCATAAAGTTTTACCTCTTGGGGTGGGTGTAAGAGTCTATGAACTAAAGTGCTTTGCAAACGTTACTTCTGGTGGAGCAGTCTGGAAGGGAACAGGATGCTTCTGAAGGCTAAGGTCCTTGCTCTGCTCTCTGCGGGGACAAAAGGCCTGTATAACAGGCCCGGAAACCTTCCTTGTGGCATGCACCCCATCTGTGTCCCAGTGGAGCCCACTGGCTGTGTCGTGCTGCCAACGGTGCCCTGAGCTCTCTGTGCACAGCTCCATGGCTCACAAATGGGGCTCCATCTCCCAGCCTCCAAATTCATTTCCCTGCATGATGATGAATCATGTTAAACAAAATGAATATGCAAATCTCCTTAGGGCAGGCCTTACATCTATGGGAAGTTGAGGCTAATAAATGGATTCTGAATAAGGAGACGGCTCAAGCAATACAACTTTGGTTCATCTCTCCTCTCCCCTCCACCCTTCAGGCTCCACCCACCAGTGTGCCCCTATGTCCTGAGCTGGGGCGTGCATTCTGAAGGGGCGGATGAAGGAGGCAGCCGAGGCCTGGGCAGGCATGAGGAGTAGGTTAGGCCTGGTGCAGGTTTTCTGTCTTAAATCCCTGACCTGGGTCCCGGAGGCTACTGCTGCTGGACAGTATGATGTGGTAAGCAGAACCTGCCCCTTGGAGCCCCGGGGGCTCAAGGGCTAACGGGCAGGGGTGAGGGGGGTGGGGTGCACACATGACTGCAGGGGAGCTGAGGGCTGGTGAGAGCTGGAGAGAGAGAGGGCAGCTGTGGGAACTCACAGGCCCCAGGGTTGGGGTGGTGGTGGTGCTGGGAAATGGTCTCAGAGTCAAGAGGTAGAGAGAGACTGGAATTATCGGGGCTCCTGAGACTTGAGGGGTCACTCACTCAGGCCAGGGCTATGCTCCCTTGGCTGCACAGCAGGATAACGGGGGAGCTCTGAAAGAAAATCAGTGCCCAGGCCCACCCCCGTCTCTGGGCTTTTCCATTCCCAGAGGAATTCTCAGGTCTGGCCTGGTTGGAGCACTGCCCGCCCCAGACACTACTCTACAGATGGGAAAGCTGAGACCAGGGGAGAGCAGGGGGTTCCTTAACGGAGGTCACACAGATGACATTCTCCTGCTTGGGCAAGGATGGCCCAGGGAAGCCCCCACACTCAAGGAACACACCTGAGGAGGGAGGATACCCCGCTCGGTTGTCTCTGGGAACTTTCCCATGGTACGGGACCAGGACGGCTGTAAAAGCTGGGGAGGGATGGAGTATGTGTTCCCACAGATGTGCGGAGGTGGCTGCCCTCCAAGGGAGGTGTGGGAGGAACAGGGCAGGGGATCCCATTTTTTGGTCTACGGTGCCTGGGGGACCACTGGCTGTAGGGAGCCAGGAGTCCCAGGACACAAAGCCTGCGAGAAGACCACTAGACGGACCCCGAGACAAAATGGAGATCCCGAATCCCAGAAGCACTCTGCTCTGCCCAGGGAAAGGCAGGACGACCAGGGGAGCCATGGCCTCCTCTGTGAAGACCAGACTTGACCAAGACCCAAACCAGCCTCCCCTTGCCTGACAGAACCCACAGGAAGCAGCTCCATACACCACCCAGGTGCTTCAAGTTCATGACCAACCTGGCCAGGACGTCCCAAAGGTCTCTCCCCAAGCCCCTCCTGGAATTACGAATGTGGAGACCGATTTCTAGGGAGAAAGAGAGCACTCCCCAGCTCTGCTCCTCATGGCCCCAGGGTGCCCAGTGAAGGGCTTGCCAGCTCCTAGGGCATACCGGCCTTCCCCCAGGAAGTAAAGGGTAGGAATTGCAAATGACTTTCATTAAGCAGGGGTGCTAATACCATGAATTACAAATGAAAGCCAGATGAAGAGGACCCTGGCTGCCTTACCTCCATTTGATATTAATTGGGCGACACTTTGTTTTAATGGTACATTAATTAATGCGGAATTTCGACGGAAGTCCGCGTGACACTCACATTAATACAAATGAATTCATTACTGTTGGTGTTATTACAAGAAATGACAAATAAATCTGTAACAGTGGGACCCTTCAAATAATAATCACGAATCATTAGGTTTGCTGCTCGTTTGTACTGTAGCTTGCAAATATGTGTGTATGTTTTCTGCTGTAAGCGTGCCTTTGCCTTTTGGCTGGGGGAGGCAGCCGGGCGGGGCTGGCTCCATCGTGGGGAAAGGGGAAAGCCTCTTCCAGACTTCTTCACATCTGCTTTTCCTCCCTTTCTTCCTCCCACCTCAACCCCCAGAGAACCCCTCTCCCCTGAGCCCTGCCCCAGGCTTAGTGATTCTGCATCAAGGG
The DNA here is from genome assembly GCF_002288905.1 of Enhydra lutris kenyoni. NCBI lineage: Eukaryota > Metazoa > Chordata > Mammalia > Carnivora > Mustelidae > Enhydra > Enhydra lutris. The sequence goes on along the minus strand of NW_019154096.1, from coordinate 25,645,032 downwards.
TGTGATGGGGGCTGGTCCCCCAAATCCAGCTCACCCAGTGTATACCCTCTGTCCCCGAGGAGGGGGGTAGCGGGGGAAGGAATAAGAACAACGGGGCCTAGGGGGGTGGAGCCTGGCTTGAGGAACCGGTGCAGCCATAAATTCATCTGATCTCGGAGGTTTCCTGTGTCAGATGGGTCTTCAAGCCTCGGAGGGTCTTGGGGACAGAATCCAGGTGCCCCATGAGCAGCACTGTGTTGGAAGTTTTATCCACTTTCTTCTCTTCAGTCTTTGCCAGGTCCCAGAGGCTTTTCCCCACGGTCAAAGGCACTGAATAGGTTTTAAGAGCTTTGAGACTTGAGCAAGGAAGGGCCAAGCTTGGAACTCAGCTCTACCTGGCTCCCGAGCTTCCCATACAGCAGCTCTTCCCAGGGAGAAGCTGCCACCTGCCTGGTGGGGTCAGTATGCTGGTGGAGACAAGGTAGAGCCTGGATGACTCTGGCAAGCTGATCCCTACTCTCCACTCCCCTGCTCAGGGCTTCGGGCTGTAATCTCACAACGGCCAGCAAGGGACCGATGAGCTGGGGCGACAGCTACCGTCCTGGTTGTTCCTCACAGCCTCTCAGTTCCATGAAGCTGAGGCTGGGGTCATTCTTGCTTCTAAAGGGCAATAAGGGAGGCCTCAGGAAACCACACTGCAGGGAAAGCATCAGACGGGCCTGGGTGACTCAGCGGGGGGCGGGGGGTGTTTAAGTTCAACAAACCCTCGGCACACAGGCTGCCTCGTCTCTGCTCTGCACACAGGGCAGATAGTGCAGAGAGATCACAGTGCTGCTCCCCAGACTCAGCCTCGGGATCCCCAGCCCAGGGCTCTAAGTAGCTTCTCACCATCGACTGACATTGATGTGTGATTTGAGAGCTGTTTGCTATCCCTGTTTTAGAATATCTCTCCCTGGAGAACTTTCAAATAAGATCCAGTCTCTGAAGGGGATGCCCAAGAAGGGGTTGGTTAAATGACCTCGTGGGGGGTCCCTCCGACCCTGGGAGTCTGGGACTCCATGAATCATTTGTTCCCTCCCCACCTACGTGAATCCATCAGCCAGTCTGACCTCGATGTACAACAGATTTCTGACCTTTGGCCAACAGGTTAGACAACACGGAACCCAAATCCAGCCTCTCCACCAGTGAGGCCTTGCTAATGTGGCTGCTGGCCCCCGCCCTATGACCTGCCCTCCACCCTGGCCCCAGGAGTCCTGGCTGTCGGAGGCTAACGCCACTTGGCTATTAGGTGCAGACTAGCTCGGGCCAACGGCCTACAATTAGATGTCTGGGGGACTCCAGCCCCCACTCTGGCTCATGTTCACCCCCATTCACACTGGCACTGAATGAGCCAATTAATCACCTAAGATTGTTAACTGTGCTAATTATGCTCACTCTTGGAACTTGTGGAACAATTACATACTGTCTCTGCCTCATGAGCTATCAATTATACGGATTGCAGGCAGGCTGTCACTTCTCCCAAGCCAAGACAGGCGGTCTAACCAGGCTCCGAGCTGGTTTCTCAAGGAGAGCTCTCGGAAGACTTTGCCCGAGTGGAGGCAACACCCAGCAGAAGCAGCAAAGGCAGGGACCTCTCCACGGGGAGAGGCTTTGCCAGTGACTAAGGGGTCACTCAACACTGATCTTACACGAGGGTCTTCATTATACAAAAGCTGTCCCCTTGTTCCCCTAGAAGAAAAGATAACCACAAAGTACTCCCCTGGGAGCCATACTGCTTCCTTCTTCCTTGTGTCCTTCACCAGGCTTGGCACAGTACCCCCAGAGATCTCCGAGAGGGCTGCACATGCACACTGGGTTTCCCTCTAGTTCCCCAGGGGCTCTATACTGCCTCTTTCCAGCCCACCTCAATGCTCATCCCACATTCTGCTGCCCCTACTTCTCCATCTCTTGCCTGGAGGAGAGTTGGTTCCTCTGGCCAAGATCTTTGCTCAACGCAGGAAGACAAAGAAGGAAAGAAACCGTCACGCTATCTTCATGTTACCTGGACCTTGAGACATTCCTGTCCTCCCAAGACCCCTGGACTTCGGACCACAGCCCATAGGCCATTACCACCCCTACACAGACACACTCTCCCCCTCTGCCCCGAAACACCCCCCAACCGGCACTGGGATGACAGTCTGTGATGCGGCTGTCGGGGAAACATCTATTTCTTCAGGCAAGCAGCAGGCCCCAGCAGGCTGTGGCTCCCATCTCCTGGGTTCCCTCCCCCATCTTAGCCCTCCCGCTGCCCAGAGCGCTCATTTCCACACGTCAGGGCAAAAAGCACTTAGAGCCAACTGCTAAGCTCAAATCTATTCTTGTGCGGAGAAATGCACTCCGTCACCATGCCACTGACAGGCTCCGGGCAGGCTGGAGTGCGGTGGCCAGGCTCTGACTAAGCCCACCCCGCTGGGCCTCCCTTCTGGCTCCTGCTACTGGCAGGGGTCAGATGGGCTGGCCCGCCCCTTAACCCCGGCTGCAGCAGCCGAGGGACCCCCAGCCTCCCTGGAGGTCCCTAGGGCTTCTAAACAAGCCACCGCCCACTCCACGGGAATGTCACAAAGATGCTTTCAGACGCAACTGGTCCGAGAACTGAGTCTAAATCTCTCCTAGAAGCCACTTCCCTTGCTCTGTGAATGGTAAAACATTCCCTCTGCATTCAATTGCTAAGCCAGAAACCAGAGTTCTCCATGTAATTTCGTCTCCCAAACATCAGTCGCCCCTTTCTGTCCCTGCCTCTCACCAGCTCCCACCTGGACCGCTGTAGCGGCCTCCTGATTGGGTCCTGCAGGGGGGACCCCCAGCCTTCCCGCTCGGGGCTGGTATGAAACATGCATCTGATTGAATGGCCTGTGCTCAGACAACTGTCCAGTGGCTCTCTGCTGACCTTAAGATCAATGTCAAAGAAAATCTTCCGTGATCCTGCCTGGCCCGGCCCCACCCAGGTCTCCAGCCCCTCCCTTTGTGCTTCAATCACAGAGTGGGGGGGCCCTCTTTCACCTCCTTAAATGAACTGGGTGCTTCTCCACCCCTGAGCCACCTGTATGTCCATCCACCAGAGCTCTTTCTTCATCTTTACCTCCATTAATGCCGACTCAGCCTTCACACCTCAGCCAAGTCCCATTTCATCCAGAACTTTCTCTGACCCCCAGTCTGGCTCAGGTTTGGGCTGCATGTGTGCCCTGGGATTTTCCTGGGGGCTCTAATCTTATCTTCTAATTAGATGACCCTTCAATTACCAGGTGTTCCCCCACTAAGCCCTTTGAGGCTGGGGGCCACGTCTGGGTGTGCTCACTGCTGTGTCCCCAGGCCTAGCACGTGGCTGGCACTGAACACTTGAGGAATGAGAGACACCCCAGGTACCCTTCGCCTAACACTCTCCTCATTCTCCTAGAGTCTCTCCCTTGCACTCACTCAACAAATATGGACTGAGCACCTCCGATATTCCAGACTCTGCTAGGTGATCAAGGTACACTGATGCACACTGTCTGGGAGGAAATCTGAGGGTGTCAGTGACAGGTGGCTGAACCTGAGTTCTGGCTCCCAGTTCCAGCACCACCTGAATTTGGCCCCTGTTGGTCTGTGCTCATGCTGTTTTCCTGCCTGAAACATTCTTCCTCATTCACTCATTCATCCAACAAATAATTTCTGAGCACCCATTAGGTATCAAGCAGTGTTCTAGGTGCAGGGGAAATACTGGCAAACTCCTATGCATTTTCAGCCTCAGCTTCATTATCACCTCTGCCAGGAAGCTCTCCCTGATTACTGAACCTGGATAGGGTGTCCATCCTACAAGCTGCCAGAGCCCCCTCCCTGGACTGCCTCTTGCCTAGCCCATAGCAGCCATGTGATATTTGTTCTCTGCATTGACGGATTGCCCCCATTTGTTCCACCTGTGTCTCCACGAGCTTTAAAAAGAGAGAGGGGGGGACACTGGACAGAGGTGAAGCTGGCGGAGGCAAACACGCAGAAGGCATGCCTGCCATGGCCACTGCTGAAGAGGAGGAGGATGTGCTCTGTGGAAGGCATGAGGGAGAACAAAAGTTGGAAGGCTGGGGTTTTCCTGCCTTGAGTCAAAGAACACCATGGCCCTCAGGTCAGGGGGTACATAAGGCTGTGGGGCCAGAAGCCATGCCAGGCAAGCCTGGACACCCCAGCTATACGGGACTCCAAACCCTTCATGTTTGGGCCTGGTGCTTTCCCTTGGTGTTCAGTCCTCCCCAGAGGTGCTCCTGGCATTGCCCTCATGCTGCGGGGTGCCGGGCGGCCCCTGCCTGGACTCATCACCCCTGAGACCGTGCGTGTGTCAGTCTCTCAAGGCCTCTACTTGGATGTTCTGGGAGAGGCTTCCCTGGCCGCACAACCTGCCCGAGCCCCATGTCTGCTTCAGTTTTCCTCAGGGCCCTTCTTACCAGCAGCCACAGATTTATGTGTGAGTTCGTCTGTCTCCTCCAATAAGCAGGGAGCCTGTCAGCTTTGTTCAGCGGAGTCTTAGCTCTGAGGGCAGTGCCTGACACACAGTAGGCCCTCAAGAATAATTTCGTGACTGACTGACTGACTCCCAGAGCAGAGGGAGAAGGGAGATGGCACTTGGTATCTGTTACTAGGGCAAAAGGCACAGAGCCCTAGAGAAAGGGTTCCCCAGTAGGGCAAATGGAAGCTGCCCGCCTATAGCCCCCACCCAGGGGATCCAGCCAGTGGTGGCACCCAGGGGACCAAGCTGGTGCTGGCCGCAGAGCCGACAGCTGCAGGTGCACACCCGAAGGCACTTGGAATGAAACACAAGGGTGGATATGACCAGCCAAATAGATTTCTTTCCAGGTCGCTGACCTCTCTGTCAGGGACAGTGCTCCATCATCCCCTCCCTGCCACACCTCCTTTCCCTGCTGGCGGTGGTCTGCCTGGGATATGAAAATGCGGCCTGGGGCACCCATGCCTCCCTCCAACCTCTCCTCTCTGCGGCCCTCTTTCTTCTTCTGGGAGGAACTGAGGAAATGAAAGCATCCATAGCTGGGAGAGGCTGGGGAGGGGAG
>NW_019154096.1:25333852-25639971 GCF_002288905.1 Enhydra lutris kenyoni | reverse complement strand
GGGAGGGGAAGGGAGGGGAAGAGAGGGGAGGGCAAAGGAGGGGAGGAGAGGGGAAGGGAGGGGAAGAGAGGGGAGGGCAAAGGAGGGGAGGAGAGGGAACAGGGCTTTCTGGCTGTCATATCTGGTGCTTCTCGCTATGAGCTATGTGTGGAGGCCGCCAGTCCCACCCTATGGTGACAGGGTGTAGCCCTGACTCTGCCCCAGACTGACACAGGTCAGCGTGCCAGACACGAGCGGACAGCAGACCCTAGCCACGGGTACCCCCTACTTGCTCTAGATTTAGTGAATCCAGCCATAAAATGAGTCCTAAACTATGAAGAAACGAGAATGTCATTCACCAGGCTGTCTGAGAAGTCAGCTCAGAATGACAGGACTCACTTCGAAGATGGAGAGACTTAGAAGAAGAAGGTAAAGAAGCACTATCTTTTCCCTCTAGATAGCCATGCTCAAGGGTCTTTGCCTCCTGGCCTTGTCTGTGGTGCTGGTGGACCCCAGCTTCACGCTGGAATGTGGGCGGGGTGTTCGGGGTTGGGGGCAATACGCCTGTGCCCCTGGGCCCCTCCTTCATCTGATCACTAACCGGTTAACCTCTGTGCTGGGACTCCCCCCGGGATAGCCAGAACCCAGAGGAGAGAGTGGGGGCTGGGATCCGGGCAGGCTCTGCTCCCAGGGCCCTGGTTGCCCACTGTCCAGCCCCCGCTGCCCCCGCTCCAAGCCTCTCCACATGGCCCTCCCCTCGGTGGAACTGGGGTGACTGGCACCCCTCCTGCTAGGGCTGATTAGGCCTGATTTCACCAGCCTGCTCCCACCTCTGGAAGCTTCCCCTGTTATTAAAGTTGTTTTCCATCCACTCTCCTGGTCTGCCGGGTGAGGTGAGCTTATTCGACTTGATTTCTCCCCCCGCCTCCCTTTTTTCCGCTACTCTCATCCCCCTGCCTGTGTCTGTGGCAACCACAGAGACCAGAGTCTGGTAAAAATCAGGAACATTAACTTCTCACCTTAGAGTAAAAATAGCTATAATAAAGCCAGGTGAAAAAGAAAAGCTCCAACAAGTGTAACTTTGATGAAAAGCTGAGACCTGCCTCCTCATCCCACTGCCACCCCCACAAGGACGAAGCTGGCCCTTTAAACCGGGAGAGGCTTGTACAGATGGAAATGCAGCCAGCTCTCGCCTCCCATTTGCTTTTTCTCACCCTTTTTTCTTCTTCTCTGCTCTCTAAGAGGCCCAAGAATGCCATCTGCTAGAGTTCACTCTGCCCTCCAGTACTTAGTGACGTGGGAAGAACCAAGTCACTCAGAACCAAAAGCTCCGGGTTGCTCTGAGACCCTCCCCTCTCCTTGTCATGGGGTAGGGGTGGCTGAGGAGAGGATGCTGGGAAGTTCAGCTCCACCATGGCCCCTAAACTCCTCTCAGGCTTGAGGGTGATCAGAGTAACCTTCTGGGCCTCTATCTTCCCATCTGTCAAATGGCAAGAGAGAACCTTATCCCTTGCCAGAGTGGTCAGAAGTACAAGGGTTCGTGATAAAATTCAGGGCTGCTGATAGAAAAGATGGTGGTCTTCCCCTCTGTTTGCTCTCACGGTTATAACCAGACCCATGTAGGAAGAATTGGTGTTTGTACAGGAAATCATCCGGCACGGGCAACATCGCTGGTAAGCATGGAGATGGCTAGCTGCCCAGGGGCTAGACCCTGGAGGGGTCATTGCCAACATCCATCCTACCCTACTGGTAGGGTGAGAAGAGAAGAGAGCTGCCCTGGGTCCCACCCTCAGGCCTACCAGAGTTAACGTTTCCTTCCAGGGTTTATCAGATGACAGTTCCGCAGGGCAGGAGACCAAGGACAGTGACAAGTTCTGGATCCCCTGGGCTACAGAGGTGAGAGCTCTGTCCCAGAAATCAGGGACCTGTGCCCCTATCTGACTCCCTGTGCACTTGGGGTCACACACTTAGCTCTCTGGGCCTTGGCCCCCTCCCTTGTGGATGGGGGGGGCCCTGGAGGAGTGTTCCATGTGTCTGTGCACCCGGCATTGTGGGAGGGCCTAATTTCACAAGGTTAAAGTCTATGCACTCGCCAACCACCTTCCCCAGTGACTCCCTCTTCCGTCTAAACCCAAAGGGCCACTATACCTGCTAAAGGCCCCAGGCCCATGAAAGCCCCTCCAAGCCACCTGGAGAGGGATGCCCTGCTCAGAGCCACTGGCGTCCTCCAAGAAGGCAGACGTAAAAGACCTGTTCTCCCTGCCCTTTTTTGCTTGGAGGAGGGGGCAGGAGAACCCAAGTGTGGTAGCTTGGAGCCCAGCCCAGCGGCCAGCCTGGGGGCGGTCGGCTTTCATTCACCATTCCACTCTCCTCTCACTCAGGGCACTGGGCTGTGGAGGCAGGAGTCTGGTGCTTTTCAATTTCACGCCAGGTGTCAGTGGCCAGGCCCTGGCTGGCCTTATCTCCTCGGCCTCCTGCCCAGATGGGTGCCCGCTGAGCTCAGCTTCCCTGAAAAGCCCAGAGGAAGGCTGCTCCAGAGGCAAGACTTGCAGGCAGAGGGACCCTGGTGAGCTGACCTCCGCTGGACAGACAGGGAGCCCCGACCCTGAGTCGTGCTGCAGGAGGTGGGGACTTTGGACCGAGAATCGTGGAGCTCACCAAGACAAAGGAACGAGGTCCTGAAAAGTCAGTCCTAAATGAATTATTGTTCATAGAGCTGGAAGATCCTTAAGAGGGACTACTTCATCCTCTTTCCCATTTCCTCCCATGTTCCATATGGGGGAAACTGAGGTTCTGGAGGTTATTTCAAATAGCTGGGCCCAAGGTCCCACGGAGCTGATGGAGCTGAGGTCCCGCTCCAGGCCGTGCTGCCCAGATGCCCCACTGTGAATTGCTCCGCTGTACCACCTCTCCAGCCACAAGTGAACAACACGGGAGCCCCCGAGAGGGTCTGCCTAGCCTGACAGATCCCTTGTGACCATGATCCCCCCTCCTTCAGGTGGCCAAGGGCCTGGCTTTCCTCATCTGGAACACGGGGAGAGGAGTGTTGAGTCAAAATTCCCCAGGACCCGTTCTCCATCTAAATGGAGGGTTAGCAATTTATGACCCATGGGCCAAATCTGGCCCACTGCCTGGTTGGTACATAGCCCACCAGCTCAGAGTGGTTTTTCACATCTCTAACCTTTTAAAAAAAAGTCAAAAGAAGAATTGCATTTTGCGACATGTGAAAAATTACACCAGATTCTGATTTCAGCATCCATAAAACTGTACTGGCACACACCCGTGCCCGTTTCTTGTCCACAGCTGCTTTTGGTCCATGACAACACTGCGTGGTCATGACCGAGAACGTGGGGTCGGCAAAGCTGGGGATATTTACCACTGGGCTCCTTACAGAACATATTTGCAGAGCCCTGATGTAAAAGGCTGAGTCAGGTCTGGGCTCCAAACCCTCGGGAGGTGCCAGGGGTGGAAATGCTCCCGGAGGAAGCTGGACGGAGTCATTCCTGCTCTGTATTCACAGGGGCATGCGCGAGTCACACCAAGTGCTGGGCCATACCACGTGCACACTCCCAGGGACCCCCTTCACATCTGGGGTGCTGGGCAGCTCCCTCCCACCTGCCCTCCAGCCCAGAGCCAGGCCCCAGGCCTGCCTTCCCAAAGTTTCCATTCTTGCCAATGTCCCACGGCTCCTGGGTGGGTGGGCCCCCTGCCCGGCTGGGCCGGTCGAGTATGGTGTCAGCAAGCGGGTGGCTGTGTAGCTGGCGCAGAGGCCTGGAGGAGAGGAATCAGAGCGGGTAATTGCTGCGTGAAAATGACAGCACAGCGATTTATCTACCCCAAACTGGGCCTCAGCATACCAAGAGGCTGCCGGCGGCTAGGAATCAATACCACCCCAGAGGCGGGATTATTAGGGAGAAAAGGGGGTTTGAAAGATCCATAAGAGCCTGATGACTGTCTGTTTCCAAGGGGACCATCAGTTGCATGAGAATCGTACCCAGGAGGAACAGGGCTCTGGCTGCCTGTGTGAGGGAAAGCTGTGCCTGGTGGCAGAGCCGGGGCCCTATCCTTGTCCCCCTCCTGACCACCCCAGACATGGGGTTGGCTGGGCCCTCCGCGCCAGGAATCTGAGGCTCTGAGAGCCAGCCCTCAGGGCAGAAACAGGGGGGTCCATGAGGGAGACCACCCGTCCCAAGTATGTTCCTGGCCCAGGAACAGCACGGAGACCACCTTGTCCCAGGCCCAGCTGCAGCCTGATCTGCTGTGTCATCTCGGGCAAACCTGGGAAGGCCCAAGGAAATCCCTGGGGAACTTGAGATCAGCATGGAGCTGAGAGGCTGGGAATTCCGGGGCTGGGGTCTAGTTGGCAGAACTTGGCAAAGGTAGGAGGAGACGGTTGTCCCTGAAAGGATCTTCTCTGGCCCATCTCAAGGCCTTCCTCTTCTCTCTGGGGGGTGAAGTAGGGGTAACTCCACCTCTAATCTCTTGGGGCAGTGGACACTGTATCAGGTCATCACCCCCAGCATGGGCAAGGTCTATACAAGGTGATTAGGGAAGTCCCCACTCCTTGGTCACTCTCTGAGGGCCATGAGCCCCCTGAGCGATGAGCCTGGGAGGCTGGGGTGGGCAGGACGCGCTCTACAGCCACAGTCAAGTGAGCCCCACCCCAGGCTGCTCAGTACTGAATAACCCAGAGGCTCCCGAGTGGAGGGGTGGGGAAGGTGGAGGGTCAAAAGCCGCTTTCTGCTCCAGGTCTGGCCTGATTCTGGGGTAGGTTCCCAGTGCAAGTCTGAGAGGGTCGTGGACTCTGGTCCCCTCTGGCCCTGTCCCCCTTACCCAGGGCTTGGGGTGGGGAGACAGGAGAAAAATCACACCACCCGGTCACTTATCATCTGACATGGTTGGTGGGGGGGTCACTCCATATCCCTGAAGAGCAAAAAGTCCCCTCCCCGGAACCCCAGGGGGTTCCTGCTAAAAGAGAGGCTCCTGACTCCCCAGCCAGCATCCAGGCAGCAAGGAGGCTCAGGAAGCCAACCTGGTCCCTGCCAGCCATGTCACCAGCCACACCACCAGAGCACACCTGCTCTTCTACTGGCTCGTGGAAAGAAGGCAAACACATGCGGCTTGTCCCCCAGGAGTGAAAAGGGAAGGTGAGTGCGGGAAGGTGGGGGACGTTTGAGCAGGAGAGGGAGAAGGAGGGAAAGGAACAGAGACACCAAACAAGTCAGAGAAATGGAGAAATGAGGGAAGGAGGGGGGGGGGCACGGAGGGAAGGAGAGAGCCGCTGAAAGCCCCGGGATCGGGATATGCGGAGTTCCTGAAGTAGGGGAGAGGCTGGGTTTATAGTGCAGCCCTCAGGAGACAGCAGGAACAAATTGGGTTTTGAAATGAGAGATAAAAGGAGCTGTTATATCTCCAGCTTTGCATCGTTTAGTTCATCAGGCTTGACATGTGTCTAACAAACAAAGCCACAAGCGGGCAAAGAAAGACATCGGAGACAAGGAGAGGCTATGTAAGGGGGAGGGCAGGGAGCCTAGCCCTCCCCTGGCTCGGAGCACAGCTGAGGCTCCAGGCTTATTCTGAGTTGATTCTCTGTTTGAAGGAGCAGGAGTGGCTGCAGGCAGGCAGGACAGGCCTGAGAGGGGCCAGTCCTGGCCTGGGAAGCCCCATAAACTGAGGTGCTCACTCTGAGTTCCTGGCTGGGGTGTCCAGGGCGAGGGGAGCAAGGGACATGGGGAGGACGGGCGAAGGCTTCTGCCTCGGGAGGGCACTGCCTGCCACCTGCTTGACCTGTCCGCTGGGGGGAACAGAGATAGAGAGAGTAGCAGGCAAAGGAAACAGGATGGGGGTTGACGTCACGACCTGAGGGGCAAGGCGGCACTGGAAACTCTACAGGTTCCAGCGGACAGGCAGAAACAGTCCTCGGTGACAAAAGCAGTCCCAGCACCCAGGGCCCTTTGCTCACTGACTCCCACATCATCCCCCTATTTCTGATCCTTTCCCTTTCTCTTGTGAACCCAAGCCTCAGTTTCCCCCCACTGGACTGCAGAGATAAGAACTTTTGTCCTGTCAACCTCACAAGGTTTGGGGGAGGATTTAATAGACAAAGGCTCCTGTAAACACCATGTACACTTTCAGAACCCAAATGTACCCGTTTAAGGAAAAGGCAAGACAGTTATGATGGATAGCTAACTCCTGCGGGTTGGTCAGCCACTAGATCCACAAACACAGTAGGCCTTGTAGCTGCCTGTCACCTGCCGGAACACACTTGTCTCAGCATCAGATGCACTTGGTTTCGATTCTGTTTTTGCTAAAATCAGATTAATCTGAAGAATAGAAAAGAATATGTTGGACATGACAGGGGAGCAGGAACTGAAGTGGTTTTTGGGGGCACCAATGGCTCGGCCAAGCATGTGCCTAAGAACCTGTCACTTCGGTTTCCCGGGCCTCAGTTTCCCCAAGTGTCAAGTGAGGAGTAGGCCAGATAGGCCCTAGAATTCGGGGATGTTGGTGGCAGTCACACCACCAACCAGGCAAATGGCTAAGCACCGGACCCACATACTTCCTCCTTGTCCCAGCTCCTTGGGGACCTGGTAGCAAGTTATTAGCACATGCTGGAGGGTGTGAGAAGCTCACAGTTTGGGGGTAACCCTTAGTGTATTTGAAAATTAACTCACTTATCACTTTCTCAGCTGCTCCTCTCCGAGCAGCGTGACCAGCGGAGACTCGGGAGGTTGGGTGCTGGCAGCAGGAAGACAGACTTGTTTATCTCTTCCTGCCTCCCAGAGAATGTTGGCCTTGACGCCGAGCCTCAGTTACTCCTATCTGTAAAAAGGACAACGCTGGCGGCTGGATTCTGCGCAGGCAGGCGATGGGAGAAATTAACCAACATACTTATCAGGCACCTACTATGTCGGGAAAGAGGTGGGAAAACCATGGGCTTGGATCCCGGCTCCACGCGACACCAGCCAAGTGAATTCCAGGAGTGCATTTTTAAGTTTTCCTTGGCCTCCGCCTCCCTTGTGAAATAAGATCCTAACACTGACATCTCCAAAGATTCATCTCCAAAGATGTCAGGAGCAGGAAACAGCGGGTGTTTGAGATCTGTCACCACGGGGCTGGCCCCCACTAAGGGCTCCTTCCAGGTTTGCTGTTTAGGGCCCTGTTTAGGGCCAACACTGCCAGTTTAGGGCCCCAGGAAGAGGACTGCACCAGTGACTACGATGGCTGGCAGCTGGATCTTTTTGGGGCTGGGCTGGGGAGACGGAGAGCCAGACTGAGGGGCCGGCAGCAGAGCCAAGCCTGAGGCCCAGGAGAGGCACACACAGAGTTCATTCATTACTGGGCTCCTCTGGGGCACGCAAAGTGGGGGTGGGAGGGAACATGGACATTGCCTCGATAACACTCAGTTTTTAAGGAAATAAAGAGCCACTTGGAAGAGGCAAAGCTATCACTGGCTGTATTGTCCTTGGCATCACGACACCAGGAAAAAAAAATCCTTCAGATTAATGTGCTTTTGTGAATCTTGACTTCTGGGGGGAGAAAGGAGGGTGCTGGTGACATTCTGCTAGCTAACGAAAATGCAAATGGAATGACTCCCCCTCCCACCATGTCCTCTGTCAGACCCCTGACGGATCCTCTCTGCTGTGTTTATTACTACTAATGATTTCTCGTTATGATTTGGCTCTGAAACATAACCGATGGTTCTGGAGAAATCCCATTATTTCCACACACTATTCGATTAGAGAACCGAGCTGTCCTTCTGCTTGGCGCTTAGGGGCTGTGGCCCGGAAGGGTGACCACTTTCTTCTGGCTCCTACCTCTTGGCCCTCAGCTGTGGACACAGCAGGATCTGTGGAGATGGGGATGGAAGGGAGGGAGCAGCTGGTGGTCAACACTGGCTCCTGCCGTGGTCCCGTCAAATATAAGTGTCAAAGGAACATGGAACCTTCAAGAACATTCTTACAAACCAATATGCAAACAGCCTGAATTCTTCTCCCAGTTTTATAGGCCGGATTACCACAACCCCTTCCAGGACAAGAGAGCCTCCTGTGGCTGAAATGCTCAGCTTTGGTGACTGATGGGTTCTGGTAAGTCCTTTCACCACCTCAGACACATGGGCTCCCGCCCGTCCTCTTTGCCTTATTGTGATGCTGGCTCAGGAAGACCTTTCCCTTGTCGTAGCTCATGCCCCACTGTCCCCCTTCTGGGTCTGGGTGGAACAGAAAGACTCTGGATGGATGATCAGTGCTGGATTTCCATGACCCATTGTTTTAAACTCTGCCTCGCCCCCGACGGGGTCTCCAGCCTCACTCTAGACAGAAGCTGCAGTCCACAGCCCCGGGGCCATGGCCACTCGCTCCATTTCATGGCGGTCCTCCTCCCCATCCACTCCTGGGTGGCATGCCACCACCCCAAAACCTTCAGAGGCTCACTATTTCCACAACACAGAAAGCGAATGCTCTGCGTGCCCTTCAAAGCCCTCCAGAGTCTGTTCCTTCCATGGGTTCCAGCACCCCCTTTCCTCATGGCCTTCCCCAATTCGGTCACGGCGGGCCCTCCCCACTAGCTCCAACCACAGCACGTACTCCCTACCTCTGCTCCTCTGCCCACTTCCCACAGCGAGCCCCCTTGTCACCTCAGCCTCTGTCCAGACCCCACCTCAGGCTCAAGGGAGCCTCCAGTGCTCCTTCCACAGAGGCCCTTCTGCCCCCACAGGCCCTCAAAGCTCTTCTCAGCAGCACCCAGAGCCCTTACCCTGCAGAGTGAGCCTTCCCCTCTGTTTCCCTGTCTTCATGCAGTTCTTCTATTTTAGGGTATCTTTCCTGTGATGGGAACATGGGCTACCTGAGGGTGGGGGCCACGCCAAGGCCAAGGGAACCTGCTCTCTCCAGCCAGCAGCCCCAGGGCAGCCAGGCCTCCGACATGCAGACTAAGGACTTGGGCTGAGAGTGCGTGTCTTTCCTCAGCAATTTCCCGGACTGTCTATCTGGGGCTGACAGTGTGTGTCTCTGTTATGGGCCCTTCCCTCGGTGTCCAAACTCAATGCCACACGCGCAGAGCTGCCTGGGCAGCACTTCTGGGTGACAAAGGAGAACTGTGATGCCCCTTGCCTGGCATAAATCACCATGTCCCAGGCCACATTGGAGAGGGGGGCACCAGCTATGACCTGGCCTGAGTGACCAAGTCTCATTAACATCAGGGGCCAGTCGTCTCCAGCCAACCGGCTCCAGACAAATGCCACTGGGTGCGGAGAACGCTCACCCCCTTCTACAGGCAGAACACGGGGCAAATCCTACCCCATAGAGCCCCACACAGTAAAAGTTGGTCACGCTGGGTGTCTGTCCATCAACTGAGCTTTCTTCCTGTTTCTAACAACCCGCTGAATGGCCCCAACATGAGGCAGTTTTCTTGGGCTCCCAGGATGTGGAGCAAAGCCTTCTGTGATGCCATGAACCTCAATATATATATGTAAGTCAGGGTCAACTTGAAAAATGGCAGACTCTGTGGCTATGGCTTTGACGACTCCTTGCCATCTAGAACAAGACCCAGGAGGGCAGGAGGGTCCTGAGTCCTGTGTGAGGGGATGAGAACTCCCTCCCTCCCAGTAGAAAATGATGATCTGATCAGGAATGCAAAATGGGGCCGAAGGAAGATACGGGCCATAATTTACGCAATGTCTTTGGGCTTAACCAGAGGTTATAAGTACCATCCAGCCCGCCCCCGACCAGTCTGCCCTTCCTTCAGTTCTACTGCTGTCTTTCTCCTGCTCCATAAACCACCAGCTCCAAGCCATAAAAAGTGCAATGAGCAGTCTGGATGGAAGAGATTGGGCATGGAGCACGCAGTCGGCCGTGGCCCCCGGAAGAGCCTCAGAGGACAGAGGCCGGCAGCAGAGTGAACCCAGCCCCCAGGGGCCCTCTCCTGGCGGCCCATGCAGGGAGGGGAAGACGGCAGCGGCTCCTCAGGCATCAGGCCGAGACTACTACTAGCTTTCTTGTCTGAAAGGATCTTTCCCCTCTGCCTGTCCAAGCTGGGGGAGGGGATGCTCCAGGATCTCAGAGTTTAGATCCCCAAGCCAAGATGTCTGGGGCAGCGTCTATCCCTACCCTACCTTCGGCGTCCGGCAGACATGGTGATCGCCACCCATAGAACAGAGCTAATGCGTGTAGAAGTCAGGGCAAGGGAAAGACCCCAAAATTGTCCCTAGGGTCTAACATTTCAGGTGACCTGGTGTGACCATCCTAGGAGTTTAACTATCCAGTTCTGATGTGGTTGGTGGTGGCAGCAGCCTTTTGTGGGGGAATGGACATGTGTGTGCTTATCTAGCTTGGCAAGTCTTCTGAACAGTAGAAATGAGAAGCAATTCAAGAAAGTACTCAGCTCAGAGGGGTTTAAATAAATCTTATTTTATGTCTCTATCAGCAACAAGGGACTGAGTTGGGGTCAGGCAGCAGCCAAGCCAGGGGCGGGGGCAGGAGGGGGGAGGGGGAGGGCATTCCCGGGGGCTGCACCGTATTCTTGTCCGAGCGGGGCCATTCTAGTGATGGCTAGGGGCAACCAGTTCTTTCAGACGCGGAAGTGGCAGGAAAAACGTGACAATCAGGACAGATGTCCCTTGGCTGAGTTGAGGGGGCCTGTTCTGTGGGTTAGTTTATGAGCCAGGGTGACCCAGATTCAGCCTGAGATGATGGACACTCCCTCCCAAATTTTATGGATCTGGGGTGGGCTGGAACTCTGCCGGCCACTTGGAAGGAACCAGTGGGATCTGGGGACAATCACGTATCCGGGTGGGGATGAGACTGGGCATCTCGGAGCGAAGGGACGCATCAGTGCCTTGAGGGACAGCCTGACACACTTAGGGAAGGCGTTGGAAAACATGGGCTGTTTATCATAAAATCTGTAAAGAAAATAGAATGGTTAAAATTCAGAGCCTGGCCAGGAATGAGGAGGCAACAGTGGGAGCCTCAAAAGAGATGTTTTCTGAAACCTCAGGAAAAAATAATGCAGGGAAACGGGAAGTGGGACAGTACCTTTTCTAAGACAGGGAGTTACAGATTTAGACAGTTTGTGACAAGAGTGGGTGAGAGCAGAGACGATCAGCACCCCCAGCTCTGTCGCTCCCATCCAGCCTGTCTGCAGCCACCTGAGACCCTGCCCCAAAGCTCAGCCCTGACAGCACCCTTCTCGGACACAAAAGCACTCCACTCCTTTCCACGGCCCCAGAGGAGAAAGTCTACCCCACTGACCGGGGTATTTGGGGTCCTTTATACTGTGGCTCCAGTCAATCTGGGATCCACTGGGCCCATTCCAGAGCCTTCTCCTTCTTGTTCCACAAGCATATCTGGCCCTTTCCAGCCTCCAGTCCTTTCCTTGTGTGACCACCTCCCTGCCCCTGCCTGGGCAGCCCTTCCCCTCCAGCTCAGCCCACTCAGCAGGTTGCAAAGCCTCCCCCCACCCCACTAAGTGACTTTCAGCCCCTGCAGCCCCCAGTGGGTGTTGGCACAAGTCTCGTGCAGTCGGCCTGGGCTCGCCACTGCGTGGGTTTCTACATGTCTTCCTCGTGACACCAGAAGCTTCTGGACACCAAGACTGTGTTGCGTGAGTGTCTTCCGTATCCTAGGGGCCAGGCTTTGTTGAATTTACTACCCATAAAATCGAAGGCTGAATACAGCAACAGCGGGGCCTAACCCTGTGCGGTGGGCAAGGAGGAAATAACAGCCTCGCTGTGCAGAGTTCAGTAGTAAGTGACACTCAAAGTCACCTGGCTGGCAGCAGAGAGAGGACTGGAACTCTGGAGCACAGCATGCCTCTCCACACGTTCACTCAATCCCACACTCACGGAGTGTCATCTCAGACTCAGGCTGCACCAGAGATCTGCACTTTGCTAAAAGCTGGAGCCCACCCAGGAGACGTAGAACATCAGTGTGTCGTGCCTGCTGGTGCTGGAGACAGTGCTGGGCACAGGCAGTCAATTCAAAATACTTGCCAGCAATCAAACGTAATGGTCCTCATCTGAAAGCTCCTGGGCCTTGCGTGAGGAAAGCTCAGGGTTACAGGTGCAGAAGGCCAGGCTATCTGAGTCTCAGGCCAGCCCCCTCGGTGTTCTGAGTGACCTAGGGGTGGGGGGCCCACGGGCAAGGCTGCACCAGTGGCGTGTGCCTGGCGGTGGCCCCAGCCTCCAGGTTTGGATGGCTAAGGGTTAACCACCTCAAGCTCCCTCCTCCCTCACCCCTGTCCTGACACTCAGTTCCCCTAAAGAAGGACCTGCCATTACCCTGATTGGACTCTCCAAGATAATCATGGGGCCTCAGATCCCAGCTGCTCTTGTCTCATGTGCTCTCCCCCTCAGACCAGCCGGGAGGCTGGAGGGAGAGCAGCTTCGGTGAGAGGCAGATGGGGCTGTAATGAACTGAAGACGTGTGACAGCTACAGAGGAACAAGTTCATCAATTAGAGCCTCCTTGCCTGAGGATTTCTGGGAAGAGCCGGAGTGGGGGATGGAGGGGGTTGACTGGCTTCCCTCCAAAACGTCCTGATACCTCAAACTGCTCAGCTCCTCAAGTCTCAGGACCCTGGAGGGGTCTCCACTCCACCTCCCAAGCAGCTCCAGAGTCTGCCTTTGACTGTGAATAGCAGGGCTCAGCCTCTTCCTGGGAGGGGCAGGCCAGTAGTTTCCCTGAGGACTAAGGGTCTTCTGAACGAGACTGTGAAAAATCAGTCCAGTCCCAAACTCTTCAAGTCCTTAGAAACTGAACTTGTGAGCGGAGTACAAAACTTAACCAGTGCTGCTCCCCTCTTTGGCTCTGACTTGCACACTCAGGGGTCGGGGATGAGGAAAATCTTGGTCCAAAGGGATTGGTGCTGGGGTACCACACTCTTGCTGAAGCAGGCCAAAATTAGGAGTCTAAAATGTCGGCACTTCCTGCCTGCACAGGAGGTGCCAAATGTGGGTATCGTCTATGGCTAAGAGGAACAGCGCAGTGATGGCCTCTGGAGGCTCCCTGGTCCTCAACCCCTGCCTCAGCTCCCACCACTACTCAGCCTCGCTTTGCTGGGCTTGGGAGGGGTGAGTCATGCCCATATTTCCAACGGCAGGAGACTTGAGCCATTTCCTGGGGAGCAGAGAGCGAAGGAGCAACAGAGAAGTCACACTCTGGTGAGGTGATGGTGGTCATTACTTATGCAGGCAAAGGCTGTATGTGGCTAACTCAGATGAATCCCAATTTCACATATTTTGGAAGGGGGGGCAAAGGGGTACCTCAGAAGGGAAAAAGTATAATTTGGGGGGGGGGGTGTTAGTATCCATGGTGTCTGACCCCAACAAAGGGGGTTTAAAAATCCTGAACAGGGAACGCTGGGCTTATGATTCCCAGAGGGGAGTGGTACTATTATTTCCCTTGTCAAAAAGCTAGGGGAGATGAGGCCCAGGGGTCTACAACTCGGGGAATTCTGGAGAAGAGGTTACTTGGAGGTCCCGTTGCCCTTATCAAGCACATCACACGCTGGCCAGAGGCTCACATGCTGGTGCTAATGGGACCCATGAGGTGGGTTCAACCCATGGCAGCCTCCCATGGTGGCACTTTCATACAAGGACCCTCATCCCAGCCAGCAAACCTGGATCAGTGGGATGTAAATGGGGGGCAAGCGTATTCCAGCTCTACCTAGCAAGAATTGTCTTACAAGTTTGAGATGCCTGAACTTGTCCTGCATGACCCCCAGAAGCTGAGAGTTCCATGTCATAGGATAGTGTCCACACAGAGGCGCTATACCTGTGCATACTGTGGGGGTCTGCTAACCAGCTGTGTGACCCTGGGCAGTCACTTAACATCTCTGGGCCTCTGCTTCCTCACTGGCATAAGGAGAAGAGTGAATACACCTTCCTGCAAGGTGGTCTAAGAATGAAGGGATGCCTAGAAAGTACTGAGCCCAGTCCCTGGCACAGCGGACGTGTTTGATAAGCATTCACTGTGCACATTATTCACCAGGCGGGACAGAGAAGGGAAAAGCAGGAACACGTGGATTTCTCCCTCTTCCAATGGTCCAAGGGGTTGTGAATGCCAACCCAAATCAGCTGGATGTGAGATGAGAGGCCATCAGGGAAGACAGGTGCTTGACAGGTGCTTGGGAAAGATGAGGCTTTGTCCACCTGTGAGATCGCCCGAGACCCGGTCTCACACATCTGCCCACTGACAACATGCCACCAGGCAGGAAGAATGACTCCGTCCTTGCAACCCTCAGCAGAGCAGGATGAGGGAGTTGAGTCTAAGGTGGAAAGGGGGCCCTTCAGGCTGGGTTGGAAGTGGTGGGAAATGGGACGGCAGCTGCAGAGGCTTGTCCTGTGATTGTGGCTCTGTGGCCACCACCACAGCCACGGAGAGGCCCCCTGCCTGGTCTGCAGGTATCACCAGGGTAAGAGGCAGGCCTGTGCTCAGCTAGGAGCAGGCAAGGTGGAGCTGGAAAGGGGTGGGACTCTCTCCCTTTGCTGGGCCTGGCACTCAGGCCCAGAAACCCCCAAGGAGGACTCGTTATATGCCAGTGGAGTCCTGTGCAGGGAAAGCCTGGACGGGAGAGATAAGCTGTGCCATCCCACCAAAGGCCCCAGCTCCTTGAAGCTGCTAGAACACATATTGATGGGGCCCATTCAGCTCCGCCTGCATGGCAATTAATAATGGGCCATGCAGAGAGACTGAGCATGATATGCATGCGTGTGTGTGTGTACATGCTAGAGGGAGGGCATAGGCTGGATTGGGGTGCGCCAGAGAGTCCTTACTCAAGGACATCCCCTCCTTACAGCAGACTTGGTCCCCACCCCAGGTTGGGACAGAGAGGCCTGTCCTAGCTTGACCCCTCCAGCTGAGCTCTCTGGGCATGGACTGGGCAGGTGGCTGGAAAGGACCTATTTCTTAGGTATCCAGGGCTCTCCCCACTCAGAAGGGGTTGGAAGGACTAGAGGGAGAAGCAAAGTCTGGAAGTGTGAGTGTCTCCCTTTCCCCTGGACTTCCAGTTTCTGCCAGGAGAAGCTGTGAGGTCAGGCAGTATGAGGGAGGAAGATGGAGGTGTGCAGAAGCAGGTAGACAGTAATGGCTTTAGGTCTGAGGGCAAGGCCTCTATGGTACCTTTGTGCAAAACTAGAAAAAGCTGTCCCTTCAGAGTGGACCTTGACCTGTGAACACACAGTTTGGCGAGCAAAACCACCCTCTGTGCCAAGAAAAATGGGCTCCTTTCTTCAGACAATGCCACCCAGTTCCAGAGTACCCAGCATTAAGAGCAACGCTTGGAAGGGTGCCTGGATGGCTCAGTGGGTTAAGCATCTGACTCTTGATTTCAGCTCAGGTCATGACCTCAGGGCGTGAGATCAAGCCCTGCATGGGACTCCATGCTTAGTGGGGAGACTGCGTGTCCCTCTCCTGCTCCTTTCTACCCTCCCCCCCACTCCAATAAATAAATAAATAAATAAATAAATAATCTTAAAAAAAAAAAAAAAAGAGTAACACTTGGGCTGGAGTTCACCAGCCTTCCCCTTCTTGCTCAGTGCTCTGACTACACCACCACAGGGGGCAGCCCTGCTTGGGGAACTGGCTGTTGTCCCCCTCTGTGTCTCCTCACAGCCGGGCCCTGCACTGAGAATCTGGAGCGTTCTTGCTCCTGATCCCTTCCTAGAATCCTACTCCTTAAAGCCAGGTGGGAGGACCAGCGACGTTGGCATCCCATGGAAGCACTGTAGAAATAGAGACTCAGGTCCTACTCCAGACGTACTGCAGCAGGATCCGCATTTTAAGCAGATTCTCAGGTGATTCCTACGTGCATCAAAGGGGCTTCGAAAACCCTGGGATTGTCCAAACCTGGGAAGATGTAGGGTAGCCTGTGGAGGGGGAGAGAGAGGCAGAAGGTATAGAGATACCTCTGCGAACTAGGGGCTGGACAGAAGTCCCAGTGGGGACAGGAGGGGGCTGCAGGAAATGGGCTCTTCTGCCGGTTTCAGTCCGATGCCCAGCCCTCTCCTCGTGCACCTGTCACTGGAGACCATCTGCCTGTGCCCAGCATGCCGAGGCCTTGGCCATCTACTCCAGGCAGGAGGAGGCCCAGCCTGGCAGCTCAGTGTCTCAGGGGAGCACACAGTGGGGCAGGCCCAGGCCTCCGGGGAGAGGAGCAGAGATTCGGGGGGCCTGGCTGCGTACCTCTTTCACCCCCATCTCCGCACAGCCCTTTCATCAGGATTCCCAGGCTGGTGCGCGGGCCTGGGTGCCTCAATCACTCCTATCGTGCCGGTCACAGGAAGAGAATAGCTTTCAGCCCAATTACGCTTCACATTCCAATATCATAACGCTCCAATGAGGCTTTTTAACCAAAAACAAAAAAGCCGTGTCTGCTGCAGGCCGGCTGCAAGGCCATCCGTGCAGAAGGGACAGGCCTGCCTGGCTGCAAGCCCTCCAGGTGAGACTCCGGGGAAGGACCTGTCCCAAGGCATGGCTGCGCAGACAGGGTGCTCGGTGTCCCAGGCCTCCGTTTCCCAACACACGCCCACCCACCTCTGCTCATCAGCTGCTGGAACTGGGTGGCCCTTGACCTAAGGGAAGGAACCTTGAGGCCCAAGCCCAGAAAGGCACCATGGAGGGACATGTTTTATGATGGTTCTCTGTGTCAGAGCACTGGCTCTGCCGTCTCCTCCCAGGGGCAGGAATGCTCCACAGACCCCCTCTTTACAAAATGGCCTGAGGGCACCATTCAGCAGGGCCATGACCTGGGGAGCCAGTGCCATGGTTTTCATGCCATCCCACCCTTGGTTAGTCTGTTCCTACAACAGCCTTGACTAGCCAGCGAGCTAGCCAGAGCTAAGGTGATTAACCCCACTGGGCAGGTGGGTAAACTGAGACCCAGGGAGATAAAAGGGGAGGACCAAGGACATATGGAAGAATCCCGGTACAGCATTCCTTTAAGATACACTGCTGTCGGGGCGCCAGGGAGGCTCTGGCAGTCGAGCATCTGATTCTTTTTTTTAAAAGATTTTATTTATTTATTTGACAACCAGAGATCACAAGTAGGCAGAGAGGCAGGCAGAGAGAGATTAAGAGAAGCAGGCTTCCTGCTGAGCGGAGAGCCCGATGTAGGGCTGGATCCCAGGACCCTGGGATCATGACCTGAGCCGAAGGCAGAGGCTTTAACCCGCTGAGCCACCCAGACGCCTTGAGCGTCTGACTCTTGATCTCCACTCAGGACAGGATCCCAGGGCTGTGAGATCGAGCCCCATGTTGGGCTCTGGGCTTTCAGAGTTTGCTTGAGATTCTCTCTTTTCCTCTCCCTCTGCCCCTTCCCCTACTCATGCCCTGTATCTCTAAATAAATAAATACAATCTGAAAAAAAAAAAAAAAAAAAAAAAGGCACACTGCTGTCCCAGGAGGGTGGCGGGGGACGAGGTCTGCTCCAGTCCAAAGCTTCTAGGCAGAAACTCGCTTATCTCTTCTCTCTACATGTGAAGTGACTATTTCCATCTGTAATTCTCATGGGGAGGCATAACCAAGCATCCACGCCATGAGTCCTGCCTGTCAGTGATTCCCAGGGAGCACAAATTTTCCACGTATGTGCCCCATCCCCCGTCCCATCTCAGAGGGCTACAGAACAGGGCCCAGAGGAAGCTGGTCTGCTTGGCCTCAATCAGCCGTGTTTTTGTTCGCCTGGCCAGCTCATTGCTAATGGCTTTGATGGCCACATCCCCTCCTTCTGTCCTCCTGGCCTCCTACTGGCTGTGGCCAATTTGCCCATGATTTAGCACTCTGGGGCACTGACCCGTGAGGGAGACACATGGGACAGGAGGCACGGCGGACGGCACGCCTGAGGTGTGTGCCTGCGTGCTTGCCGTGGCGCAGAGTGGGAGGTTATCTCTCCAGGAACACACCCCAGTCCGGCTCTCTAGGACTGGGCGTAGTGTCTGCACCGTCACCCTCTCCAGCCCATGTTGGTCATGGCACTGGGCACCATCCGGGGGACAGAAGGATGTATGGAGACCCTGGGAGGGCTGAAGGAGTTATGTGTCCAGGGCACATTCACTCGATGTGCAAGATGGGACCCTGTAGACTCACTGTCAACAGAGGGGCAACAGCCTATGGGGGCGCTGGAAGGCGGTGCTGCCCGGGCTCACAACCCAGCTCTATGATGGACTTAACCTCTCTGAGCCCCAAGTTCCCCACCTTCCATCTGGGAATAATCCTCATACCTATACCTCTGATCAGCTATAAAAGGTGCACACGAGAGTGCCTGCACACTCTCCTTACTGTCATTATGGCCGTTCCTGGTGCTTTCCGTGTGCCCAGTACCCTTGGAGCTCATGGTTTCAAGGAACTGTAAGATACAGACCCTATCTGTAATCAGATCACAAGCCCTGGAACTTGGCACCAAGAGGACCCGTGTGTCGGAAAAGTGGTATAAAGGAAGCTGCAGTAGGTGGTCAGAGGAAGGTGTGGACACTAGCCCGTGCCAGGCTTTCTAGGAGGCCCCTGCTTCCATAATGCCCTTGAACCCTTCCAAAGGACCTGTTCTAACCTGTGGGGTTTCCACCCACCCCAAATATAAGGAAGCAGATGGAGGCCCAGAGATGGAGTGGGGGGTCTCTCGGCTTGTCTCAGCCCAAAGGCAGTCCCTGCTCCCACCCTCCCCAGCCCATGCTGAGAGCGACCAGCCGGGAAACCCAGGCTGCTGCAAGTCAGAATGGCGGATGGCTGGCACAGAGCAGAGAGAACCAATTTGCCAAGCTCATGTAGAGCACGTTTGTCCAACTCTGCCGCCTGGAGGGAGCCGCACTTGACACGTTCACGCGTACGTCGCCTGCCACTAGGGGCTCAGGAGCTGGGACTGGGCAGGTGAGAGGCACAACCCAGGTTTGCTATAGCTCCAAAGATGGGATGGGTGGATGGCACTGCCCTACCCACTTAGCAACCCAGAAAGAGCCAGGCTTCCAGCGATGGCTGCCCACGTCCTCAAACACAGGCCTTCCCTCCTGTTTTGAAGAGTGCCTGCCACTGTGGGTGAGCAGGGCCCAGCCAGGACCTCCCGAGGGGGACCAGGCACCACGGCTCATTCCCCTGTGTCCCAAGCACCCAGCCTGGGCTTGGCATCCAGCAGGCACCCAGTATCTGATGAATGAATGAGGGTGGGTTCAGCACCATTACCACTTAGGCAGCAAGCCAAGCAGAGACTCTTCTCTCTCCCTGGTCTCTGGGCTGGTTGGTGCCTAGAGACCAAGCTTTCCAGGGGGCTCGCCAGCACCTGGGTGCCGCTAAGCCCACCTCTGTGCAACGGGAAGGCTCCCCGGGGCCCAGCGGCCCGGTGGCCAGTTCTGAGATGCAGCCCCTTCCAGCCCTGTTCTCTTTAGTCATCTAAAAGCTCTCCCTCCTGGGGCGCCGGGTGGCTCAGGTGGTGAAGCACCTGAATCTTGATTCTGGCTCAGGGTGTGAGATGGAGCCCCACGTGTGCCGGGCTCTGCGCTCACTGGGGAGTCTGCCTCAGGATTCTCTCTCCTTCTGTCCCTCCCCCTGCTCATGCTCTCTCTCTTTCTCAGATAAATAAATTTTTAAAAAATAAAAAAACTCTCCCTCTCCACACCCAGCACATGGGCTCCTATCTCACCCCTCCCGGTTCCTGCAGGGCCCCTTCCCAGCCATTTGCCCTCCCCACGCCCCAGCCCCAGGTGCCCCTCCTCTATGGTTGGCCCTCAGGGGTCATCTCCAATGACCACTGGCCTCACCCCTACCTCTAGAGAGCCCACCTCCGGGGACATCCATCCTCCTGCCTGAAGCGTCCCAAAGGAATCATGAACTAGAGTTTGGGGTGCTTGGGGTGCGCTGGAGAGTGCATGTTCCCACAGCTCAGTCTCCAAAGCACCCCGCATCAGCTTCCTCCAGCCGCCCTAATGAATCCCCGCCCCCTTATCATCTTACAGTTCTGGGGGCCAGAATCCAAAATGGGTCTTACAGGACCCACATCAAGGGGTTAGCAGCCTGCACCCCTTCTGGAGGCTCTAGGGGAGAATTGGTTTCTGTGCCTTTTCCAGCTTCTCGAGGCCACTCCTGTTTCTTGGCTCAGGGCCCCCTCTTTCCATGGTCAGACCAGCGGCATAAAACCTTCCAGCCTCTCTGACCTCTGCTTCTTCTTCCACTTCTCCCCCTGACTCTCCCACCTCCCTCTCATGAGGACCCCTGTGATGATGTTGTGGCCCCAGCAAAGCCAGGATATCTCCTCCTGAAAGTCCATCATCACACCTGCAGGGTCCCTCTGTCACGTGAGGGAACAGTCATGGACTCCCAGGATTATGATGCGGGGCTTTCCTTTCTTTGGGGCTATTCCTCTGCCTACCATACCCCAGCCCCTTCAGCCACACTCCGTCCTCCAACACCCCTGCATGCGGTGCCTTCGCCCTGTCCCACTGGCTGCCTCGGAAGTCTGGTGAGACCCAAGGCCTTGGTGGGGAACTTGCCAGCACTTCCAAGCTGCCTTCCGCAGTGGGCCATGGGAGCAGGGCACACCACCGGCTGGTCTATGGAATTTCTCACTGAAAGGACAGGGGCTGCAGAGGAGAGGAAGGAAGAGAAGCTCCCAGAAGACATCGTGCAATAAATGTTGCATCGTGCAACAAATCTCTACTAAGTCCCCACTAGGAATGAGGTCCCAAAGGTCCAGTGATGGGGAAACGGTCACATGGACATGCTCCTGCTCTCACAGAGCCCACCATCTCCCCTGGGAGACCAACAGTGATCAAACAGTCCTGAAAATAAGTGAGCCATTACATCCCAAGGTCATAGCTATGGTGCCCTGAAGACCCAGAACACGAGCATCTGTTCTGTACTGGGAAAAGGGATCAATCCGGGATTGAAGATCTCAGGGGACATGGGAGCTCATGAAGAAAGGGAGGTACTGCCGTGCAAAGGCCCTGTGGCCCAGTCTCTCAGGGACTGGAAAGAAGGTGGAGGTGCAGGAAATCAGAAAGTCAAGGGGAGGCTGGCACGAGGGGTCTGGGATCAGACCTCACCAGTCTAAGAGACTCTGGCCACTGACCACAGAAAGGTTTTAGCAACGTTCCTGGCACTTCTCAGGAGCTCAGTACAGTGGAATGAATGGATGGATGGAGGAAATGAATGAATGAGCCTGGCTACCTTCCTTCCACCCTCCCCAGTAACCTGCCGCCTCCCTCCCTTCCGCACGGCAACAGTTAACGGGCTCTCTGACGCCGGCTCACTTTTTATTTATTTATTTCCCCATGGCTGCTGGCACCGACCCATGCAGCCTGATCGTGGCTCCGTGGAAATGTCTGTAATCGCCAGCACACTTTAGACATTACTTCCACACCATTTAGGGCTTTCCGCCCCAATAGCTGCTGCTGCATTTCCCTCCACCCCCATCTTTTGGGTTGTGATGGGGGGATTTTTTTAAAGGTTTAGGGCCCCCTGAATTTGAGGGATCTGATGGTCTGGGGACGTGGGGAGGAAGATAGTGCTTTAGGAGAATTCATTATTCTTCTCCCATTGCCCTGGCCCTGCCCCAACCCCTGACCAGGTAAAGGAAAGAAAAAACAATCACTTCAAGCTGCTAAGAAGCCTTTAAAGATTTTTGCAGGGTTTTTTTTTGTTGTTGTTGTTGTTGTTGTTTTGCACAGACCTCAGATTGGGTTGCTGATATAAGCCACAGCTTTGCGGGAGGCTGAAGGTGCTAGAACACAATAAAGGTCACTACAGAAGAATCCCCCTCTGAACCAAACAGCCCCCTCCCTCCACCTCCTCCAGACTCAAGGCCGGCACCTCTGAAGATAGCGGACACTGACACTAAACCCCAAGCCCTGAGGGGATGCGCTGAGGGTAAAAGGTGTTTGGACTTGCTTTGGGGGAGCATAATGAGGACAAAATCTGGAATCAGCTGTGTGACCTTGGGCAAGTCATTTAATCCTCCTGGTCTCATTTCTCCAGCTCTAACAGGAGGATAATTAGACCTTCTTATCAATCTGAAGGACTCCTGTGGGGCCAGCAGAGGCACCTCAGTGGGGAAAGGGACCCTCCTGCTGTGTTTCTGCCTCCTTCCTCTCAGCCCAGGTTTTGTTCACTGCATTCAGTTCCCTGTAACTCTCTTCCCGCACCACCCCTCTACCCCCATCCTCCTGCCCCAGCCGCTGGACAGCTCCACAAGCACCAGAAATATCCATGGCAGAGAAGAGTCTGCCCGGGCCGAGGCTGCCTAAAGGTGATGCCCGCAGGGGAGGGTCCCACCAGGCTCTCGGGCACAGGCCGCCGGCTGAGCCCCAGGCACGCACCATCACAGCCCCTGGCAGGAGAGCACTGTGGGACGGGGACAGTGGTACCGAGGCAGCCCTACCCGTGCCACACCCATTTTAGCAGAGACCGTGACGTTCCCAGCGACTCACAAATGGAAGTGGTGAGTTCAGGACTCGAACCTCGAACCTTAGCACTGATCCTGACCACTGTGGGGAGTGACCTCCGACAGGAAGCTGCCTGATCCATCGCTTGGGTGGTGAGAAACACCAGACCGCGTTCAGTAAGATGAATACAGACAAACATATTCCTTGGGGACAGAAGTCAACATAGTGGTTACCCGTAGGGGTAGGGGCTGGGAATCACGAGGGGCTTCTAGGTGCTGGAGAGTTTCTGTTTCTTGATGCAGGTGTGGTCACACAATATGTTCACTTTGCGATCATTCACAAAGCTGAACACTTAATGGCTGTTCATTTCTCCGTATGTATGCTTGAGTAATACACAGACTCAAAAAAAGAAAAAAAAAATAAAGAAAACTCATAAAGCTGGTAGGGAAGGAGGCATTAGAAAAAATACTCCAGGAGTTCATCTGTCCCACTTGCATGAGGCTTTAAGCTCAAGGTTTTCCTGTCTGTCCTGTCCCTGATCCCCACGATGACACGGACAAACCCAGGATTACCACTCTCATTGAACAGAGGGGCAAATTCAGCCCTGGAAGGGGGTGGGGGTTCCTCATGCAAGTTTCCTAGCTGCAGGTGGTGGGGTTCCTGCCCCCTCCAGGGTAGAGCTCATCCCCCTCTAACTTGCTGAGCTGTACAGACAGGTGACCAAGACAGGAGGAGCTGCCTCTGGCTGGGCCAGCCCCGAGGAGGCTCAGCAACCAGACCTGTATCTGGTTCACCTCTTCTACCCACAGTGGGGTTCTGGGATCACCCCAGGTGGGAAAGGCCAGGCCAGGGTCAGGAGGCAGACAGTATCTGGGAGTGTGGTTTCAAGAGGCCAGCATGGGGTGGGTATAGGGAGCAGCTCCAAGGGCAAGGGGTGAAAGAAGCCTGTGCCTTCATGCCTAGCAGAGAAGACTAGGTGAAGGGCCTGGGGTCAGATCCTAGCCAGCCACTTCCAGAGGGGATAACCAGGCAAGTCTGACTTCGCTAACACTCGGCTTGCCCGTCTGTGAAATGGGGACACAGTACCAATCCCCCCCTCCACTTCATTGTTCCAAGGAAGGAAGGAAGAAAAGGATTTGGCTAAACGGAGGAAGAAGGTGCAGGGGGGCACGAGTGAGAGCATCGTGGTGGGGGAGGGCACGGCCAGTCATGAGCAAGGGCAAGGCAGCAGCAAAGTGGCCACCCACAGTAAAGCTCTAGCACAGGAAGCAGAGGAAAGCCCAGAGCTCAGACCTCATGCAAATGCGATGGATTTCTAACATGCAGGGTTTGTGTTGGGAATGGCAGGAGGCGTGGCTGGGCTAAGACAGGGAGATGGGGCGGGGGTGCCTGTGGGAAAAGGCCTTCTCAGAGGCAGGACTTGGAGGGGGACCGTCCTGAGCCCGTGACCCGCCTGAACAAGGACGCGACCAGACATTTAGTTCTTTGTGGCTGGCCGTCCCCCACGCCTGCGAAGTGGGCCGGCCGATTGGTGATGAAGACAGTGAGCGGGGAAGATTACATTGTACCTAGTGATTATGCCCTGGGTGAAATCTCTCGGCTGTATTATTGCATCTGGAGAGAGGAGCCGGCTTTTCCATAGACGGACAGGAGGTCTCCACTTAAGGTTATTATGAAGAAGGAGAGCCCAGCCCCTCCCAGCTTCTAGCCAGTGCCACAAAGTTGCAAAGTAATTAAAGGCTGCTAAGGAATCAGAGAAATTATAATAATTCCATCAACCAAGCGCCTGCTCGCTTTCTCTTATTTTCCCCCTCCTGGTAGAAAACAAGGTGGGTCAGGCGGCCCACAAACATATCCACACCAGCCTCGGGTGTAAGGCGGGGGTCTTGTTGTCAAGGGGGCTGCCAGGCCTGTCCCCAAGCTGTCTAACAATACTCCAACTTGTTTGGGTAAATCAAGGGGCTGAGACAAAATTCCAGAGTCCCCAGAACAGGAGAAACAGCAGCAGCATGCTGGTGGTTAGCCAACACGCTCGCACGGCCCCAAGCCCTACATTGGAAAGCAGCCAGCCAGGACACCGCTCTTGAACTTGTGGGGGCTGTTGGAGCCCAGGGGGCAGAGACCCTCCCCTCTCCCCAGCCCGGCTCTGGACATCAGTGTCCATCTGGGAGAACAGCGCTGCCCCTCTGGCGGCGGGATGGCTCAGGCCCGTGGGTTCTGGAGAACATGTCCCTGAGAATCTTCCCCAGTCACCTTAGCTCTTCAGTGGTTTGCCACTGACTTCCGGGGGGACCCTGGGGAAATCTCCGCCTCTGTCTGGCTTTGGAGATCTCTACAGAATGTGTGCTTGGGTTAAGTCACCTTGATGGTCCCTCCAGTGCTGGTTCCAAGGAGCCCATTTGGAACATTCTCAGGCCATTATCAGTTATTTCTTGGTGACTGCTTCCTTTTATTTTCTTTGTCCTGTTTCCTTTTTGTGTTTTCCACATGTTTCTGTGTAATTCTTTCTAACAATGGGAATACCCATCATCTACCCCAGGAGTGTGGGGCTTCATGATGGGCTCCTCTGGAACTTTCACACAACCCCAGTGTACCCCCATTTTACAGAAGGAGACACTGAGGCTCTGAAAGACCCAACATCTTGCTTGTGGCCTCCCAGGGTGGAGTTAGAATCTGTGTGCGCATGGCCACAGTAGGGATCAGGGCCCCCATGTCACTGATGGAGCACAAGTCCTTCTGACCATCAGTGTCCCCAGCCAGCTGCCCACCCAGCGTCTGAGAAGACACCACTGCCTGGAGGTAAAGGGGTGCAGCAGGAGACCTGACCCCTCCAGCAACAGGCTCCACCACAGGGGAGAGGAGACCATTTAGAGAAAGGGTATGAAGACGACAGGTGGACTCCGGGCTCGTGGGGCTGGCAGGCCAGCCATGCGGCAGGAGCGTCTCCTTGCATCCAGCTTCTGTCTCCTTCCATTTAGAGGGTCTTTACTTGAAGGGTGGGGGCACGATAAGAGGTGTCCCGGCATGTGCTAGCAAATCCCTACTGCCTGCGGCCTGGGCTCTGCACCCAGGCCCCTGCCTCGTGTTCACCGCAGACGGTCCTGCAGCCCCTGCCGCAGAATGACAGCAGCCCCTGAAGACTCCCAGCCAGAGTCGGCGAGGAAACCGGTGTAATGAAGGACGTTATTACTACGCAAACAAAATAGTAATTTTAATTACATCTGGGCTTCTTCTGTCCCCTGCTCCCCTGCTACCCTCCTTCCTTGTGCAGAGAGTGGTGGAGGGAGCTCACAGCCCTGGCCGTGCCCCAGGGGGCATGGAAGGAGGGTGTGCCATGGAGGTCACGGGGGACCCAAGGAGGCAGGCTGGCTTTCACCTGTAAGGATGGGTTTTCCACGTCTCACAGAACAATGTCATATGCACATCCGGGGACCCAAATCTCAGAGGCAGGGGCACCCTAATCCTGCAGGTCACTGGGAAGGAGTGTCACTACGACCACGGTGGGGTCCTGACCTCCAAAGGTGGGCTCCGAGCCAAGCTTCTCCACTGGACTGCTAGAGCCTGTGTATGGGGCACGTGTGACAGCCCTTAGCCGGGGACGGAAGTAAGCCTGTGCGTGAGGCTCTGAGCTCCCGCTCGTCTGCCCCCAGCCTGGCTCGATCTGGGCCTCATCTTTGCAAATTTGGGCAAGTTATAAGCAGGCCATGGCAAAGCTACAAAAAGACACACGTGAAGATGCTGAAGGTAACAAAAGCAAGACTATGGCTCTAGCTGAACGGCTCTGGCTGGACGCCAGGGGACTCGCAGAAGTCGTGAAACTTCTCTTGGCCTCAGTTTCTTTCATCTCTGAAATGGGAAGAAAAATTCTCCCTTAACGTATAGAGTTGTAATGAGGACCGACGAAAGATAGGGAAAATCCTCGGACAGAGACAAGAGGATATTACTCCAATAAGTACACGCTCACCATATCACGCACACACGCGTCCCGTCTTAGGACTATGTAGAAACAGGCGGCCCTGCCGCTTTGCCCATGGTCACACGTCTCTTCACTGCTATAAGCCCGAAGCTTGCTGTCCTGGCTGCCGCAGGCTGTGGCACCTGCCCGTGGCCAGAGAGGAGGTCCCTGTCATTGTGCAGATGCTGGGGGACCAGAAGAGGTGTGAGCCCCTCAGGGTGCTCACTGCAGGTCCAGAGACATTGGGGCTGCTGCCTGGCTAGAGGAAACCACTCTGGCTCTGGTCAGCAGGCTCCGGAGACCCCGAGATGATTTATTGGTCTCCTTCTCCCAGATCAATAGGTGGGTGGTTAGAGATGCAGAGGGGGCCGCCGGGCACCACGGCCGCAAGGTATAAATTAATATGGCCTGTCAAGGGACTGCCTCTCCTAGCGTGGGAGACGACACTCTCATGAGCAGAGCTGACATCTCAGGGGGGAACGGAAGGCACAAGCCAGTTGGAGCCCCCCGACCCCCCACCTCTCACTGCTACCTGAGGATGCTGTTTATAAATCATTCAGCGTCTGATGGGCACGCCGTGAGGAGGGCAGCTGGGGGCGCTGCTGTTGTCCCCAGTGGGTGCTAATCAGTCTGGTCATGCCCACCTCTGCATGCTCGGGGCCTCGTCCGGCCACCCCTCCCTGGCTCTCTGTGTGCCCATAGCATGGCTGAGAAGGGCACGGCTGAGATTCCAGAGCTGGCAGGCAATAGAGGGCACTAGAGAGCTCCAGCAGTGAGCTCTGTGGTGTCCTGGGAGGGGTGGGCACGCTCTGCACCCCAGCACCAGGCCTGGCTGCTCTCACCCAGGGCCCGGACACTGTGAGCCCTAACGGACCCCTCGCCTGGGGAAGGAAGCTGGTGGGGGCAGAGCCCTTTGCGCGAAGGCTCCTGCTATCCTCCCAACTGTCCAAGAGGCAGAGGGAGCAGTGGGCTTCTGCCCATTTGGGAAGCTCTCGTCCATGGGCTGGGGCCTGGGCTGGGTATGGAGGGCACACAGGCCCTGCTCAGGCTGGCAGGGGAGATGAATGCACCACCAACCACAGCCTTGGTTGTGTGCCTGACCCTTGCTTACGCTGGCCCCCGTGCGAAGCCCTTCCCACACATGGTCCCATTTACTTGAATCCTCACGATAGTTTTGCAAAGCAAGCATGATTATTTCCATTTTGCAGGCAGAACCAGACCTGTCTCTTCATCCTGGCTCCATCTTTGAGGAGCTCTGGGGCAAGTCATGAAGCTTCTCTGTTTCCACATCCACACGCATGGCATTGGGCTAAAGACGTGGCTAGCCTGTGAGGGGGTGTGAGCGCTCAGGGAGCTCCCGCATGCGCGGCAAGCACGGCCTTGGGCACAGAGGAAACTCAGCAGTAACAACGATGTCAACATATTATTATCACAGGATTGAATTACTCTGTTTCATGGACACATACTCAGCAGGAGTCTCTTACTCCCTGCTTTCCTGTCTCTAGTAAGGAGCTCCAGGGAGGAGGGACTTGCATCTGTCCTTGCTAAGTGACACGGAGAGATGGGGTGGCCTTGGGGGGACCCCGGCTTGGACTGTGCCTCCATCCAGGGCAGTGGGCACTCAGGCCCCTGCTTTCTCATTCCAGTCCACCCTTCTCTTCTACCAGCCTCCTCCCCACTTCACAGCTGGTCACCCGAAGCCACGAGCGACAAAGATCTATGTGGGACCTGAGCTGTCTGTCACAGTGACCTGGGCAGGGTCCCAGGGAGCCTACTTGTAGCCCAGCTCTATTTCCACAAGGGAACACTGGGTACTAGTGAGAGACACACACACCCCAACAGCTGCATGCCCTCTTCAGCAGGGTCCCTGGTCAGGGGTTAGAGTTTACTTCCTTCTTTTGGAAATTCCACTATATGAAAAGAAGCTAAAGGGTAGAGACTATACAATATTCGGAGACACCATAATCTCCTTCTGTGACTACCAAACTTCTACACATCATGTGAGGTCCCAAAGAAACAGCCCCTGTGTAGAGACCAGGCCATTCCTTCCACAGTGCTTCCCTCCTGTTTTGCACACTATAAGCTATCATGGCATCTGATAGGTTTAGATGTCGTCAGACATCCTCTTACCTGTCTTACGCTGTGTAAAATTATCTCCCCTGAAGACAAGACCTTGGTCTTAGTCACCAGCATTTTACTGAGTATGCCATGAGCCACAAACAGGGCAAAGGATTTTACCCATCTGTGCTATTCTATCTCCCACGATGACCCCAGGAGGCAAACAGTGCAGCTTAGCTAATAGATAAGAAAACTGAGATCCAGAGAGGTTAGGTCACGAGTTGCACAGCTGGCAAATGGGAGAGTCCTTTCACTCTCCCCGACATGTCCCCGTCAGCTGAGAACCCCGGGGCCTTGCTTCATAGCTGTTCCGCAATGTTTGTTGTGTTCTTTAAAGGAAAAACTGGGAGTGGATCAGGGCACAGTGGGTCAGCTCTGAGCTTTGAAGGCCAGGCAGGACTGAGTCAGGCTGAGAGCAGAAAGAAAACAGCCCAGGACCAATTAGAAGAGCACGATGTGCGTGTGCTGGAGCAAGAGAAAAGAGGGACAGACACAGGCTAACGGGCCCTGGATCGGCCCCTGGGCTGACAGGACGATCCATGCAGAGGAAGCCAGCAGGGAAGGCGAGAAAGGTAGGTTGAGGCCAGGTGGATAACAGCCTCAACTTTCCAGCTAAGTTGGCTGGACTTGTCAAAACTTCAAGGACACAGCCGTGCCTGCGATTACAGAAGCCCTCCTTGACTCCCTGACCCGAGGAACCACCTGGCACCGTCCGACTTCTAACGCCACACCCATCTTCCAGCCTTGAACACCCCGGCCCCAGGGTCACCTCCCCGGGGTGGATTTGCAGGGCTGTGGGTGGGTGGTGGCCCCAGGAGGATGCAGGGGACAGGGCAGCGCTGAAGGTCAGCGAGGCGGACACATACCCCGAACGGAGGTAGTGGAGCGGTGCTGCTGGGCACAGACACAGGCAAACACGTTTGAGCAAATTGGAACGCCATAAAAGTCTATTACAGCAAATCAAACAGCAGTCAGCATGACAGCCATTAGCCTGAAATGAATACACGGGGACTTAATGAGGTCTGTCGAGGCTGGCTTGGTGAATTAAGTTGCCAATTCTAGCAGGATTTCCCTTTTCTTTACGGACTTGAAAGCAGCCACGCTGCCTCGTTAGGGCTTCGACAAGTGAATTGCAGGGCCTTTCACCCTGATAAAATGGATAATTACATGTAGAACAGCTTAGTGAGGGGAGAGGGCTGGGCAGGAGGGGAACCAGGAGCACAGAAACCCAAACACGCCTGCCTGGCTTCTCAGGAGGAGGGGCGGGGCCAGGCAGGGGGTCTGGGCTGGGGGGAGGGGGAGGACTGTGGGGCAGGGGGTCAGCGAGCTTCTTTTGGAGAAAGAGGCAGAACCTCCCACCCACTCCCACTCTGGGCCCAAGGACATGGTCCCCATGGGCCAGGTCTCCAGGGCTTGCTGTCACTGTTAAAAATGCAGCTTCCTGGGCTGGCTCTTTCCAAACTATGGATTCAGAGTTGGAGAAGAGTTAAGAATCTGCATCCTAACTAGTTCTGATGGAAATTCTGATGGGGTGTGTTTGGGACCTTCTGATCCGTCCCTTCTCTGATACCCAGTTCTGAATGGCTTCTGAAACATGTGGTTCTCTGGCTTTAGCCCGCATCACTCCAGGGCTGGGGAGCTCCGTACATCCTTGGGAGGGTAGGGGGTTAGACTGTGTACTAGGTTTCAATATTAGAAAGTTCTTTGTTATGTAGACCCAGAATTTGTCTCCCTATAAACTTGCTCTTCCCACCCATCTTTGGGCTCTGGGTACAACAGACCCCCAAATTGTCAGGGCCCATAGGGCTGGGGACAGTGGATGCTGAGAAGGTGAGGGAGAGGTGGCAGGGGGCTGGGACAACTGGAAGAGGAGCTCAGTGGATGGAAACAGCCATGGGATCTTCTCTGCAAGCCAGGAATAATGAAGGACTGAAGAAGTAGGAGCTTCTCCTGCTGGGATTCATCCTCAGACCACTGGCTATCAGCCCTACAAGGAACCTGGTCCAACTCCCCAGTTTAACAGCTGTTGGAAACAAAGCCAGCAGGCGCAGTGATAGGCCTAGCGTCTCACCCAGCCAGTAGCTGGCACTGCCAGGACTAAACCCCAGGGGTCTTGACCTACAAGAGCTCCACTGATCACCTTGGCAAGCTTCAGCTGGAAAGCCACCTCCTCCGGGAAGCCTGCTGAGATTTCTCTGGTCACTCTGGCAAACCCTCAGGGTCTCCAGGGCCCTCTTCTCTTTCTCTCGTTTGCATTCTTACCCTATTTATTTCTGTAGGGTTTCTGCCATACATCATGCTTCTTAAGGGCTAGGGCCTGGGGTTGCCAGGGTGACCTCAAGGCCAGCAGGAGAGCCCAGACTCAATTCTGGGCCAGGGGCCAGCAGGCCTTTCGCAGGTACCTCAGCTGGGGCCTGAGCCAGGCAGCTAAGTTCTAGCTCAGGTGACCATACCAGGCCAGGGCTGGTCAGTGCCAAGCCACATTGGGCCAGGAGTGGCCCACGGCCTTCATCCAGCTGACACTATACCCCACCAGCCACACAGAGCAGCCCTAAGTAGGGCATCATGTATCATGTCAAGGAGGTGACCTGGGGATGTTTACAGATGAGCAAGTAAACCACATAGGCTGTCCTCCAAGAACTGTGTGTCCTTGTAGCTGGCCCCTCTCAGCCCACTCTCTCCCCATCAGATGGGCGGCAGGCGGCTACTTTATCCTGCCTGTCCTCTGTTTTTCTTAGATAAGGAGGACTATGGCCCAGAGAGGGTAAGTGACATGCCCAAATGGACTCAGCGGTCTGGAAGCAGAGCAGGGGCTGGACCTGGGGTCCAGCGCTGCTAGTTCTAGCTCCTGTCTTTGGCGTTCTTTTGGCCTTCCAGGTCTCCGTGCAGCGAGAGCCTGGCACAGCGCCAAACCACAGCAGACACTCAATAAATATTTGTTAAATAGATGACTGACTGAAGAGGCTCTCTCCTTGGAGGCAGAGGCCCTCGGAGAATTCCAGGGGATTCCGACAGGGTAGCGTTGGAGGTCATACATCTTGGCAAAGGTAGCGAGGATAAAGGCTGGTCCCGGCCCAAAGGCTGGGGAGGAGGGATGTGACCTCTCGTCCCCTTGCCATTGCTGCTGCCTGCTGCCCCCTATGAGGGAAGACAGAGGGCAGCCATGCCTGCCAGGATGGCAGCTGAGCAATGGGCCCAAGGCTCATTAACTCTGAGCCGTGCCCTTGGTTTCTGAGCCTGGGCCCAGAGTGCAGGCTGGCACGTAGAGACCCTTAATTAAATTAGGGAGACTTCCAAATGAGAGGGCCAGAGCCAAGCTGCAGTACCGGACACACTAGCCACCGCTCAGGGCACTGCATCCCCATGCTTGGGACCGAGGGCTCTCCTTCCTTATGCCCTGCCCCATCAGGGGAAGGGCGCGGGAGCCTCTGGTGTGTTCCTACCCCCACACTTGTCCTCTCTTTCTTCCATCTGGCACAACCACAGGACCACTGGCTCATAGCTGAGTGAGGAGGGCCAGGAAGAAGAATGGCGCAGGAGAGGGAGGGGAGCATGAGACAAGGTCTCCTCATCTTGGAGGGAATCTGAGGCTGCCCTGGGTGTCAGAGACTCAGAGTCAAAGCTACATGACCTTGGGTAAATCCCATACTAAGCCTCAGTTTTCTCATCTACAAACCGAACAGATATTTTGTAAAGACTCTTCCAGTCTCCTGATCCAATGACATATAAAGGGACTGGAACTCAAATGCCAGTGCTGACCTGCTTTTCCCCAGTGGATTCCCTCTCCCGTCCTTCCCAGGCCAACCCTTCATGGCTGCTGCTCAGCCCAAAGCCCTGAGGGCAGGCCTGAGGGACACCCAGCAGAAGCTCTTTACCCACCACCTTCAAGGTCTTTGAATGGCTAACTGCCAGCCCCGAAGACTGCCATCAGTCACTGGGAAAGGGACAGTAAGCCATGAGAACCCTGGTACCCTTGGGAGCCAGCAGCCAGCTTATTAATGAACCATTTGTAATGCAATAATTTGTACTTCTCAATTACCAGCGATGGCTTGGTTTTACACACATGCACTCATGCAAACACACTCAGAGTATACAGATGACCCAAAGGAGCAGAGGGGCCAGGGGACGGGGGGCAAGCATAAGGCTAGGGAAAGAAAGTCCCTTCCTGAAGCCACCTGCTTTCTGAGTCCTAGGGCAGGCGGGGTGGGGGGGAACCCGTTCTGGGCACGGCTGGAAAGTCTGGGGTTGGGCCTGCCATCCCATGTGCCGGAGGCCCACACTGGCTGTGCACGGAAGGAAAGAGGCCATGACACCTGCTCCTCCCAAATCCTGTCCTGTCCCGCCTCCAGCTGGAGTTGTGGGGCTCATGCCAGACAGGCCTTCAATCGTGCCTGAGGCTACTGCCAACCTACTCTCCTCGAGCAGCGGGCGGGCCCCTATCCATGGGGGCGTTGGTACAGTCACCAACCTGCCCAGAGCTGCTGCCTGGGCTACGGTGCAGGCAGGAGAAGCAGAGCTGGAGCCGCCCTTTCCCCAGCTTCAGTCCGCTCCCAGGTGGCCCTGGAGCAGCAGCTCCACCCCAACCATGTTCCTCAAGCGTGAGCTCAGGGGTTCCTACCTCAGGGATGCGGACGCTGTAGGGCTGGTTATGAAATGTGGGTGCGTTGTCATTCACGTCCCCGACCTGTATGTTCACCTTCCGTGTGATCACCTGGCGAGAGAAGGGGGAGGGGATTTAGTGTTGGCAGGGACCCCTGGCCTCTTTCCGCCCAAGGGCCTGGGCTCCTGCCTCCCAGGGTGGCAGGGACCTCAGGGGACACTCACCCCTTGGTGGTCGCTGACGGAGAACTCCACTGTGAACTCAGACTTGGTCTGAAAGAGAAGGGAGGGAGGGAGAAGGCAGAGTTAGACAGAGGCACGAAGACATCCTGAGTCCTGGACCCCGGCTCTAACCTGGGCTCGGCCTCTCCATTGCTGTGCGATCTTGACCAAGTCACTAGACGCCTCTGTGGCCATTTCTTCAAATGTAAGGAGACAACAAAGGTAGGGGTTTTCAAACTCCTACCTTAATTTGCTAAGGCCTGCCTTGTCACCAATTCCTGTGTCTCCGGGAATGTCCTTAAGCGGAACATTGTGCTTGGGGGTAGACCATCTACACCATGGAGCCACCATTCTATAGGGGTTGAACCCTGGGTCACTGTCCTTCTTGCCCATCCAGGGTTGTCCCTTGTTTGGAGATACCCCAACCACCCCATTCCAACTCCAAGTCCACATGTCAGCACTGGCCCTGGAAGAGGGACACCATTAAATCAGGAAGATGTTACTTCGGGGTCAGGACAGGGCCTTACCTAAAAGGTGATGAGCCAGCCTCCACCAATGTCTGCCTCTGCGTCACCCCCCTCCCAGAAAGAACTGGGGTGCGTGCACAGCCAGGTCATACCTCTCTGTCCAGCGCCTGCCGCAGCCACACCACACCCGTGTCAGGCTCCACGGCAAAGAAACGGGAGGCCTCCTCCCCAGATACACCAAACACGAGGGGGTCGTTGTCCATGTCTCGGGCCAACAATTGGGTCACAGAGGAACCTGGAATAGCCAAGGGAGGGATCAGAGGGCAGCTATGGAAGGCGGGTCTACTCCCCAGCACCTTGCTCAGGTGGCTGAATCCCAGTGAGGACCTGCCACCCCCCAAACCGCTGGCAGGTCACTGTGCCTCTCTGGGCCCCGACCCAGACTCCCTGCCCCAACCCTGGACACTTGTTAAAGCGTGTATGTGCCTGTCACAGACAACTGTGGCTCACCATGGTTTAGGTGGCTAGTGGACAGCTGTGACCTGGGCCTGTTCCCCATTTTTTTCTGATTTTATTTATTTATTTATTTATTTTAAAAAAGATTTTATTTATTTATTTGACAGAGAGAGTGATCACAAATAGGCAGAGAGGCAGACAGAGAGAGAGGGGGAAGCAGGCTCCCTGCTGAGCAGAGAGTCCGACACGGGACTCGATCCCAGGACCTTGAGATCATGACCTGAGCCAAAGGCAGAGGCTTTAACCTACTGAGCCACCCAGGTGCACCTTTTTTTCTGATTTTAATGTGGAGACTCCCTCTTCCAAGTGGCTCAGATGAGGGCAGGCCCCTTCCATTCTTCTGCCCCAGGATGGGCACATAACTCAGCCTGAGCCAATCAGAGCACTCTGTCTCCCTGGTCACAGCGATTGGTGCAGGGATGAGCACAGGTCCCAAACAAGCTGGTCAAAGCCAACCCTGGGACTTGCGCTGGACTGGAAAAGAGGGGCCCTCCTTACACTGGGGTTGCTAACTTGGCCCTGCAGGCAACCATCTCTGGCACCACCCAGGAAGGGTCAGCCTGAGAATGAGGCCAACAGGAGGAAAATGGAGCCAAACAGTGTACTGAGAGAGACTGCTGAAGGTTTGAGGGTGTGTGGCCAGCTGTGCCTGAAGTTTAGCTCCAACCTCTGGACTTCTCAGCTGTATGAGCTAAGAAATCCACCTCCCCTCACGTGTGTTTTTTCCTTTGGCCTGAGTGTTGAGTTGGGTTTCTGCCTTTTGCAAATGGAAGCACGCTTCGTAATTCACAACACATTACAGTACTTGGCCTTTGCCCAATAGTGAGTGGGTGCTGGCCTTGTGCTAAGTACTGGAGTACACAGAGGTTAGGAAGATGTGGCCCAGGCTCCAGCAAATCGAGGCCAGAACTGGGCGCAGGGTGTGGTTTCTGTTCACAGGAAGAGGACTGATGTGTCCCTGTTCCCCAGGAAATACAGCCTGGCCAGAGCGCCCCGGGGTGCCTGGCTTACAGCCGTAAGAAGCCCTAGTGCAGGGCACCAACTCCCAGGGATCACAGCCCTCCCTGGGTAGGCTTCAGGCAGGGTGACCCACCCCCTTGTTGTTTGGGACTGGGTTAGGACATGCACTGAAGCCAGGAGGTCCCAGACAACTGGATGGGCTGGCTGCCTTGGCCTCAGCTCCTTGCACCTCTGGGAACCGTGCAAAATGTCATGAGTGCATGGTGTCAGTTTCTGCAGAAAGGGTCTACAGTCTTCATCTGATTCTAAAAGGGGCAGTTAAATTAGAATCATGGCCTTGGCAAATCACTTCTTTAAAGCCTCAGTTTACCCTATAAGATGGAACAGACCACTCTTTCTTCCCCAAATACAGATTCTCGTGTTTATTGAATAGCTCTGATGATCAAACTAAGAAAGGATTCCAAACTCTGCGACTATTATCTAGAAAAGAACACTAAGTGAACTTTTAAAAGGACCATTCTAACGTGACAATGATAGCTGATATTTCTGAGTGCTAAACACACTCTTGACACTGGGCTAAGAAGTTTCCCCGCACTGTCTGGTTCAATCCTTACCATTATTCTCCCCACTTAACAGATAAGGTAACAAAGAGTGATTAAGTAATTGACCATGGCCCGCAATTAGTAAACGGCAGAGCTGGAATTCAGATCCCAGGTACTCTGGGTCCAGAGCCCTTGTTTGTCTCCACAACCCTACACATTCCAACACTTGATATGTGAACTCAAGATTCGGGACTTCTATGGACATGACCCTCTCATGTCCCTAACCAGAAGCCTAACACTTGGAAAAGGAAGACACTGGGCAGTCCTGGGCTCTGCAGATATGCCAGACAGAGTACTAGGCTCATTCACCCAGGTTCTCTCATTAAATCCTCCCAGCAACTCTGTTTCATAGCCATTATTCTACCCACTTTACAGATTAGGAAGTTGTGGATCAGAGAGGCAAAGGTCACACAGCAGAGCAGGATATGGCAGCATCCAAGGTGATGGGGAGGAGGTGAGAAGCAGGAGGAAGAGGAGTAGAATCATGGGACAGAGTCAGAACAACCTCAGAGACTTTTTGGGGAGCCCAAACCTCCCATTTTATTTTTTACTTTTTTTATTTTTATTTTTTAAAGATTGTATTTATCCATTTATTTGACAAACACAGAGAGAGGCAGTGAGAGAGGGAACACAAGCAGGGGGAGTGGGAGAGGGAAAGCAGGCTTCCCACGGAGCAGGGAGCCCAATGCGGGGCTCCATCCCAGGACCCTGGGATCATGACCTGAGCCAAAGGCAGACGCTTAACCACTGAGCCACCCAGGTGCTCCTCAAACCTCCCATTTTAAAGATGGAAAGGCTGAAGGCATTTCACTAGTTGCCCAAAATACAATGGTGGAGGACAGAGTCTGCCGCTAGAACCCAAATTTCCAGACTCCTAGTGCAGGGCTCCTTCTGGATGAGAAAGGAAGAGGTATGTGATGTCACAGATAAACCAAGCACATCTCTTCAAACATCTGTGTTGTTCGATGGCAAGCCATTGCTTTATACTGAAATCAAGGGGGATATTTTGGAGCACAGTGTAACAGTTTTTTTTTTTTTTCAAGACCGAACCTAAAGCTGTAAAAGAACTTCCAGGCTCCCCGACTTCCAGAGATGCCCGTTTCCTTTCTGTCCCCTCAGGTGTGCTTTAGAGGTACAGTTTGAGGAACTCTGAACTACTTCCTAATGCTTTGGGGAGATCCCATATAGGGAAACTGAGGCCCCGAGTGGTCCTGCCTACCCACAGTACGATGAGTCCGTGGAGGCCCCCTGGAGTGAAGGCTTCACCTGCCAACCACCGTCAGGGCCCAGCCCAGATGATGGATATGGGACCAAGCTCTCTACTGGTTGATGGGATTCTGGAAAAAGACCACACTGGCCCTCTAGCCAAGGTCATATGACTCAGCCCGATATCCCAAATGGCTCTCTCAGGTCCAGTGCTCAGGCCCTTCTAAGAAGGGGGGCACTGGGCAGGACATGGATGGGGCCATCAGCTGCTGTCACCCACCCTGTAATTTCCTGGACTTTTATCCATTTTCCCCTCAATTATGTGCTGCTCAAAATGGTCCTTTTCAGCTTCCTCACAGGCTCTTGCCCGCTTACGCCTTCTTTGTGTCCCAGGTAATTGCTAGTGACCTTTTCTAAGTGTACTAATTAAAGGTGCCGATTTAATATTATATTTAAGACAAGACGCCCCGCAATTTTCCAGCTGGGCACAAACTCCCCCTCCCAGGGCTGTTCTGCCAGTCCACAGAAGCTGGGCCTCGCTTTGGCTTCTTCTGGACGCAGGGCTCATCTCTCTACCAGGAAGCCTTCTAGCAACCTCTGCTTGCATTATTGCATATGCAGGAACGAGGCCAGTCTGTGGGGCCCCACTCCAGCCCATGGTCCTAGAAGCAGCCACTCGGGAGAACCATCCCTGGCTGAGGGGCCCTGCGGTACACAGTATCACATTCTAGGTTTGCTCCCCACCTGAGAAGCAGATAATAATACGCCCTCCGACTCAGGCTGTGGAATATGGGGAATTTTGTTGTGTTTTGTTCCAAAACTGTGATAAAATACATAGAATACAAGCTGCCTCATTTTAGCCATTTTAACATACAATTCAGCCATACCAGGTATGTTCCCAGTGTGGTGCGACCATCACCATGATCTGCTTCCAGAATATTCTCATCACCCCCAAAAGGAAACCCATACCCACTCAGCAATCACTCCCCCTTCCTCCCTTCCTCTCCCTGGCAACCACGAAGCCACAGAATGTCTCTGTGAATTTGCCTGTTCTGGATGTTTCATAGAAATACAATGATACGAGGGGCAGTCTTTGTGTCTGGCCTCTTTCACTCAGAATACAATCTTCTGGATTCATCCATGGTGTGACATACTACGTCATCCCTTCCTATGGCTGAGTCACATTCCATTGCATGGAGAGACCACAGTTTTTTTATCTGTTCATTCGCTGATGGATTTCTGGGTTGTTTCCCCCTTCTGGCTATTGTGAATTGTGCCACCATGAGCATCCGTGAGCAGGAACTAGGAACAAGAAGGTCCTCGGTAATTCTATACTCAACCTATTAAGGAGCCACCAAATTGTTTTCCACAGGAGTTGCACCATTTACATTCCCACCAACAGTGGATGAGGCCCAGAGCTCTTTTCAGGGGTGGGAAGGGCACTCAGTGATTGACAGGGGCTGGATGGCCCCTTCCACGGTGGAGAGATGGGAGCCGGGCAGCCCTTCATTCCAGGTGTTACTGGTACCCAACGCACTAGGCCTCAGCATATCCCACTGTCACACACACCAGCCGGACCTCCAAGTGCCAGCCTGGGACTCTTAGCGGAGGGTTCCGGCCATTGGAGACTGTTCCCCCCTCCCCAACCCCAACACCAGACAGATTGGACATGCCAGGGAATGAAGGACCCCAGGAGCACTGCTCAAAGAATGACTGACGCAAGATGGTGGATAATGAGGTGGCAGGTAACCCCTCCAGTCCCCTGACCTCTCGGGGGGCTAATGCAGAGGAGTGTTGTATGCTGCCTCTTGGAGTGCCCTGCTGGGACTCACCCCCAGCGGCCCACAGGGCTGACCTGGTTGGTCCTGCGTCTTCATCTCCCTGTCTCACCTCCTCGCTCCCCACCTGCATTTCCTGGAAGCCCCTTTCCAATGAATGATCTGCACTTGAACCCTCATCACCAGGCCTGCTTTGTGTGTGGGGGGAGAACCCACAGAAGATACCCCCCAAAATTGTGGGAGTGACAATATAGATTTCCAGCCCCTGCTGACTCAGTTGGCCCCGGGGGGAGCCCAGGGCGTGACCTTTTACACAGAAGCCCCACTCTCCCTGTGAGAGACCCTGACGCCAGCCAGGCTGGGAAACCCAGAGACTGCTTCATAGCAGGGCAATCTTCAAATATCTAACAATGGGTATAGTTCAGGCATCAACCAATCCGAAAGGATACCGGCCATAAACAACCGGACTGGTGCGTACCGCCTGTAAGTCAGCCTGGTTTACGGCTCCCATTTTAGATGCAGAGGAAAGCTCCTCCGGCCCCAGGATGATTTAAAGGCTCAGTCCTAGGACTCTTGGCTCAATCAGTGCTTGCAGGAGGACTCTCTGCTCCTGTCCCCACCCCCTACCTCTACCCTCCCAGGAAACGGTAACTCCGCAAGGCTAGCCCCCTCCACTTTGTACCAACCCAACCCAGGCAGGGACCAAGCCTCTCCATGTGGGTAGAAAGTGGAACTTTATATATATTTTTAAATTTTATTTATTTATTTGACAGAGAGAGAGAGACACCACAAGAG
The DNA here is from genome assembly GCF_002288905.1 of Enhydra lutris kenyoni. Taxonomy (NCBI): domain Eukaryota; kingdom Metazoa; phylum Chordata; class Mammalia; order Carnivora; family Mustelidae; genus Enhydra; species Enhydra lutris. Next base: position 25,600,418 of record NW_019154096.1, on the reverse strand, counting down.
ACGAAACACAAGCAGGGGGAGTGGGAGAGGGAGAAGCAGGCTCCCCGCTGAGTAGGAAGCCTGATATAGGGTTCCATCTCAGGACCCTGGGATCACAACCTGAGCCGAAGGCAGATGCTTAACAACAGAGCCACCCAGATGTCCCAAAAGTGGAACTTTAAAGAGCTTGAGTCATGACACACCCATGCCTATATCAGTGTGATCCACAACAGCCAAAAGGGGGAAGCAACTCACATGTCCATTGATGGAAGAATGAATGAACAAAATTCAGTCTATACATACAATGGAATATTATTCAGCCTTAAACAGAAAGGGAATTCTGACATGCTCTGAACATGGAGAACCTTGAGGACACTGCTGAGTGAAACAAGCCGGTCACAAAAGGACAAACGCTGTATGATTGATTCCCCTTGCTTGAGGTAGCCAGTGCGGTCAAATTCACGGAAACCAAAAGTTGAAGGGTGGGTGCCAGGGTGGGGGAGGGGGGGTCAGAGGAATGGAGGGTTGTGAAAGGGTATAAAGTTTCAGTTTTGCAAGAGGTAGAGAGTTCTGGGGATCTGTTGCATGACAACACAAACGTTCTGAACACTCCAGAACTGTACATTAAAAAGTGGTTAAGATGGTAAAATTTTTTGTTGTATTTTACCACAGTTAAAGAATTTAAAGCCCAAACTTAAGTCAGTTATGTCCAAGTCCCCAGCCATCTGGCCTGAGGCAACATTGCCCTCTGCATCTTGCACAGGCTCCCAGGCTTACCCCTCCCAGATCTGGACCTTCTTTCTGTTCCTGAACAGTTAGTGGTTGCCCCAGGTCCTTTGCCCTGGTTGTGCCTTCTGCTGGGCACGTCCCTACCTGCCAGCTTCCTCACTATTCCCCTCTCAGCCCAAGAGCAACATTCTCAGAGAGGCCTTCCCCAATACTTGATCAGACACAGAGTCTCTCTAAAGGACACCCTGTCACCACACGTCACTGCATCCCATGTCACTGTCCTCATGGTTCTCTTTCCTCTGAGCTAATTGTGTTTGTTCACCTGACCTATAGACGGCCTGCCCCAGGCCCCTGTCTACCATGGCACACACAACCGCGTTAGCTCCATGGGGGCCATGGCCTAGCCTGTCATGTTCCGTGTTGTACCCCTAAACACAACACAGAGGCTGGCATCCCAGAGGCGCTCAGTAAAGAGCAGCCTGCTGGGTAAACAAATGAGTCCTGCCAACTGCCTAGAGGGGCTAGGCCACAGCGGACCCCAAAGTCATGTGGATCCATGAGCTGCAGCAAGGGGGAGAGAAGAGAGCCAGTTAATTCCTAATTATGTATACTAATGGACAGGAAAAAGCATGGCTAATCATAACCTAATAATGCCCAAACCCATAGTGCTTGCTTTTGGATACAGGCAGAATCATAGCTGGGTACTGGCTTTGGGGCCAATCTCTCAGGAACTAGCCCTGCGTCTCATTCTTGGGCAAGGTACTCCCACCTGGGGCCATGAACTCTACCCCGTGGCCTTGTACCCCCACCTGGGACCACGAACTCTATTCCGTGGCATGTAGCCCCACCTGGGGTAATGCTCTCTGCCCTGGAGGTTTACACCCTATCCTGGGGGCCATCTACCCCATCCTGGGCCATGGACCCCACCCCATGGGCCGTGGACCCATCCTTGAGGCCAGGTACCCCATCCTGGTTGGTATACCCCATCCTGCAGTCCGAGGGCCCTGGCTGGGGCCGGGATCCGCTGTAAATGCCCCTGAGATGCACAGGGCTGGCGACACATCTCTGTGGTGGCCTCAGCCCCACAGCAGCAGGCCCCGTCCGTCTTCCAGGCAAGGGGTGGACAATCACAGCTTTCCCGGCAGCCCTGCTGGGCCTATGCTGATGGCTGAGATAACTGCTATTACTATTATTGTTGTTATTTGCACCAAGGGCTGGGATTGGCGTGTCATGCACTCCCAGAGAGCTGTGAGTTTTGCCCGCGAGCTGAGGGGTGGGCCAGAAACTCAGGCAGGGCAGTGGCCGCTGCGAGTCTTCTTATTTATTCTGGATGGGGGAAGATGAAAGCTGTCTGTTGCACAAACACAGAGCGGGAGCTCCAGAACGGATGAAGGGCTGGAGAACACGCTGGGCTTCCTCCTGGCAGCATCTTCTTCCTACGGCAAACCTCCGATTGTGCCCACCCGGCTCAGACGCCTCCGTAGCACCCATGGCTTCAACCCAACTCCTTCTGGAGATGGCCGCCACTGCCCCTCCCGACCTGGGCTCCACTCCCTGGCAGGTCACATTCCCATTGCATCCCTGGGCTCAGCCCGCCAGCCCTCAAGCACAGCACAGTTCCGCGTGTTCCCACGCGTGGTCTCCTGGTGCTCCTCCTCCCACCGCCTCTCAGTCCCCATCATCTATAAATGCATGCCTCCAATGCTACCCTGGTCACAAAGTTCTCTCCCCTCTGTGCTCCCTGAGCCATTGTTCCTACCTTTTTACAGCACAGAGAGGCCATCACCTCTTGAAGACAGAGGCTGATGCCTTGAGACATGCTTTCCAATCTCCTCTCCAGGAGGAACTGTGGCTCCCCTCTGGGGCCAGGGGCTAGCCAGGCCCCTTCCCTTGCCTGGGCAGACACTACTAATCAATCACAGCTCCCTTTTCTGTTGAGTCTATGTCCAAGCTCAGAACCCTTCGCAACACTGGGTTATACGCAGCCACTATTAGCCAATCTTAAACCTACAAGGACCTCACAACTGTCCCTTCCATCCAGGGGCTGAGAATCTTGCAGTCTGCTCCTGCCAGGCTCAGGGCAGTTGGAAGGGAGAGAATCGGGCTTGGGGCCTATGGGTGAACTCAGAAACACGGGATAGTTATGGCTAGAGTGAGAACCACAGAGATAAAGCCCCATATTGTGCAGAGGGAGAAGCAGGGGTCCTGGCTGCTTGGGACGGGGGGATGGGGCTGTGCACTGGGAGTGGCTGAGTCAAGGAATAGCAGATGGGGTCCCCAGCCCCAGATGAGAAGCCACAGGTTATGACCAGGTCTTTCTGAGAATGACCACTCCCTTCTTCCCATCACCACAGAGCCCGCCTCACAAGCCCCATGTCCTCCCTTCTCCTACTCCGGAGGGGCCTAGCTGCATTGGTCTTGGTCTCTGCTAGAGCCAGGGGCTCCTGCCCTCCCCCTGTCCCCTGGGATGAGCCCCCCAGAGCCAGGGCTGGCCTTGGAGCCTGCAATCGCATTTGTCTCTCCTCTGGGATCAGACAGGCCAGTTAAGTGCCTTGATTCCTGTGGATAATCTCATTTGTCTCAGGTTCACCCTCCCCATTCTCCTGCCTTCAGTTGGGCTCCTTCCTCCTAATCCCCGCAGGGTCTTGAACTTGGTTTGACCTCAGAGGAGCTGATTTTTATTTTGGGTTTTTCTTGTTGTCCCAGGCTGGCTTTATCCACCTGGGGGAAGCGAGAGGGAGTTCTGATGGGGACCCCTCTCTCCTGAGAGGCGGGCGGCTCCGAGCCTGCCTGAGCTGACCAAGGTCCTCAGCCTCATCAGAAAACCCTTGCTCTGGATAATGGGCACTGTCTCTACTTCCAGAACCCAGGAATCATCTTCATGTCCTCTCTCCTGCAGCTCAGTCTACTCACAGTAGATGGCATGTACTGTCTGGGGGAAAGGAAGCTTTAAGCACCCAGTGTTTGCCTGGCAGCCTGCTCAGTGGTTTTCATTCCTTCTCACTGTCATCTGTTTCTCATCATGGCCCCACAGAGAGGAGTTAGCATCCCTACTATGCGGATGAGGAAAGTGAGGCTCAGAGGGGAAAGTGACCCACCCGAGGTCACACAGCTAGGAGGTGGCAGAGCGAAGATTTGAACTCAAATGGTCTGATTCAGAATTAGTGTTCCCTCCACCACCCTCATGGATTTTATCCCAAAGCCTGTCATCCAAGCTCTAATCTGAGCAGCTAAACAGTGCCCTCTCCTCACCCCACACAGACTGACCCCCACAGAGACCCCCAGGCCTCCTCCATGTTTTAGGCTACTCCTTATATCAGGCTGCCCTGGACCCCCGGCATTACTGGACTGCACTGAAGGTGAGTACCCTTGAGGCAGGGACTGTGGGGACTCCCCCCCTCCATCACCCTGGCTTTCCACTGCCCACTTATCACATGCCAGCAAGATGGCAATTCCCTCTCGAGAATCAGAGTCAGGTGGCTGGCTCACCTGCACACACAGGTGTCTGATGGCCAAGGGGACAAGCTAACTCAGCAGAGCAGAAGGAGACGTTAAACAGAGCAGGATGATATCCACCAGAGGTTTGTGGGGCAGGAAAGAGGAGGAACATGTTATTGTTATTTTAAAGTCATAAAGCACAGGAGGATAGATGGGACATTAAATATTCGAAGGACCTGGTCCAGAGTCTCAGAAACTCAGAGCTGTTCCACTTCTGGCACAACAGACACGTAAAATCATCACTGCCAAGGGCTGCCAGGCCCAGCAGAAGACACCAACGTGCTCTAAGCCCCTCTAACCTTATGAGTCACAGAGCTGTTAAGTCATTGCCTAAAGTCACACAGCTAGCACATGACTGAACTGGGATTGTTCAGTGACTCCTCTGATCCCCGTGATGCCGTTAAACTCCTTCCTTCCTTCCCTCCTTCCTTCCTTCCTTCCTCAAACACTGCCCGAGGCTCTGCTCTAGGCATTGGTGATACAACCATGAACAAAACAGGCAGAAGTCTGCACCCTCCTGGAGCCCGCATTCCAGTGGGGACACCTATACACCCATTTTGCCACACGCTTTTCGTGGCCATTCCAAGCACACGAAGGGGGGAGCATGAGCGTGGGTTCTGGGTCTCATCACCATCCAGACAGATGTATGAAGAACCACGGTCCTGCCCTTCATCCTTCTTCATGGGCTGCGTCCCCCAGGGGGAGCACTCGTCAGGGAGGTGGGACGCACGATCAAAGGGCACAGAAGGTATTTTGAGAGGAAGACAGCCTCAATGAAATCCCTTTTTACTAAGACAGAGGGATGCGGTCAGGCACAGAGCTAACAGGGCTGGCATTCCGCCACAGCTTCCCGTGTGGTCCTGTGTGACCGTGGGGGAGTCCCTCTCCGAGCTCCCTTCCCCTGTGGACACCACGAAGGGGCTGACACCAATGGCCACGGCACAGAGGTCCTTGGGGAGAATCCATTCCAAGTATGGCACGTGGGCCTCGGTTCCTGTGCTGTGCCGGTCCCCAGGTCATGGTTCCACGAAAGGTCATAGGCTCTGTGGGTTCAGCAGGACAAAGCACTGGGATCCATGAGACACCTGCTGTGAGCAGGGGACGGGGCAGGGGTGGGGTGTGGAGCCATTCACACACCATGCTCACATTCTTGATGAGGCCAGTAAACTCATTTAAAAAGGAGAAAGCAGGGGCGCCTGGGTGGCTCAGTGGGTTAAAGCCTCCGCCTTCGGCTCGGGTCATGATCCCAGCACCCTGGGATGGAGCCCCGCATCGCATTGGGCTCTCTGCTCAGCAGGGAACCTGCTTCCCCTCTCTCTCTGCCTGCTTCTCTGCCTACTTGTGATCTCTGTCTGTCAAATAAATAAATAAAATCTTAAAAAAAAAATTAAAAAAAAAAAAAGGAGAAAGCAGGGCCGGGCACCTCCATGAGGAGTCCACGGCCATCCCGCTAACAGCTACAGGCAGTGGAGCTGAGACTCCATCAGTCCTAGGCTCCCGGTGCTCCTTCCATGTCACAACATTCAAGTCCCACCCAGTTCAAATACCTTCAAGACTATGGTCCCGTCTGCCACACCACGTACAAGGCTGGGGCTGGCGAGGCTTCCCAAACTGGTGGAGACACCCCCCAGGGAAGCAGCGTGACCTGTTAGGCCTGGATACTCCTTTCTGCACAGGAATCGCAGCCTGGGCAAGAAAGAGCCATGAATCAAGAGGCTCCAGAATGCTCTGTTCGACCTTCCTGAGTCCTTGCTGCTGCTCCCAGGCCCAGGGGGGCTGAAGTCCTGTCACAGGGGCCCAGAGCGCCAAGTGGCAGTTACCAGATTTAATAACAGTGATAATAGTGGGGTGGGTATTTTTTTTTCCCCTTCTCCTGAAACTTTTCAATTCATTGAACTGTTCAATTAACTTTACAAAGGGAAATGTGGAAAAATGTCGGCAAATTGAACTTGACATTATCATTAAAATAAACAGAGCACTGCAGGCCTTTAAAGGCTCACAAAGAGATTGTCCAAACACTTGCAGGCAGGTGCTGACTCCTTCCTGCTCGCAGGGACCCTGGCCCTCCCTTCCTGCCCAAGCTTGTGCCCTAGTCAACGCTCACAGTTCCCCAGCACTGAACGGGGCCCTGCTAACATCACCCGTCATCACCACCACCCCCCACACACTGTAAACGTGAACGAGGTGGTCAGGCTGTGTTAACCAGCAGCCAAGCCCAGCGAGTCCCTTTCCTCTCTGGCTAACGATGGACTATTTAGTCCACTGAATCTCAGGCCTGGCTGCCCATCAGATTCCAGGTCTAGTTACCTAAAATTCTTTTCAAAGGGAATTTGGACCTAAAGGCCTGACGTCAGAATCCCAATCCCTCCTGTGCCCCCATCCCTTAGCCAGAGCCCAAGGGCCAAGGGCTGCTTCTTTTCACCTCTCAACAGCAGGAAAGGATATTACGGCTAAGAACCCAAGAAGGGGTGTCACCAGGAAGAAGGTGAGAAAGATACCCTTCTCCTCACCCCTGCTCTCCCTCCCACCCCCTGCTGTGCAGGAGGCCAGAAAAGTCCCTCCCGAAATCACTTCCTCTTTGAGGAGACTCATAATTACCCACAATGATCACAGCACCATTCATTTTGCCCTAAAATTAATACATCACGTTGAGAATGATACCGTACTAATTTATCACAAGATTTATGAAACTTGCACTTTTTCTAATGAGATTTATGCAAATGCCGCTCTTGACACTGTTTGTGTTTGAAAAAGTTTTGACAGGAAAGTGGGGGTCCAGCCCAGCTGGCAGAGGCCCTGCCCCTCACTGGGGTGGGGGGAGGCAGAGGGGCGGGGCTCCAGAGTGTGGTTTCTTCCTGTCCTTGGAGGGCCCCGGGGGAAGCCAGCCCCTTGGCCTTTCCACCGGGCTCATCCCTCAGTCCCATCTCTCCCCAGATACACTCTTAATCCTCTGGAACCAGCCCTCCCAGCAGGTATAACTGCTGCCTCAGGTGGGGAGGCCATTACGGGGGGTGGGGATGCTTTTCTAGGTGAGCAAGGGTCTCTCTCACCCAATCAGAGGCCTTGCAGGCCCTCGGTCCCTGAGAACAATCACGGGGACAGTATCCTGCTAGCCAGGGCATGAGACAAGAGAGGCACACAGAAAGCAAGGTATGAGATGGCACTCACTCTCAGGGGCTGAACCCACACTTATATAAGTCCCAAGAGTGTCCCCTAAAATATTGTGCCCTGGGTGCCTCATCTCCCTCACCCTAGTCCCCGCCTTGTCACTAGCGACTATTTACTGAGCACCTACTGCATGCCAGGTACTCACTCTGTTAAGCACTTCGTGCATACAATCTCAATTGTTATTTACCACACACCTGTGAGAAAGGTGTTTCCCACACTCAAAGAAGAGACTGAGTCTCAGAGAAGCTCTGCAATTTGTTCAAGATTACACAGCTCGGAAGGGGTGGAGTCAGAATTCAAATCCAGGCTCATCTGACCCCGAAGACAACGTTCTTCTTCATACTGACCCCAAACAACTTACAGGGGACTTCCCTCTTCTGTGGGGTTTAGTAACACCAAATATCCGAGTCATATCCCACATATTCTCTTATCCAGAACATAGATGAAAATCAGGAAATTAGCCCCCAAGGTCTTTGAGCATTTCAAAGTCACAGCACAAAATCCATACACTACATTTCAAGCCCCTAATGAAAAAGAGAGATAAGGTCAAGTCCTCACTCTGAGCCTCTTGACTCTCACTTTATGTACAACTACAATTAGATTGGTTCTTTGTTTTTCCAACTCATAGGAATGTCACACAGGGATATGACCAGTAGTGAAAAGCAATAAACAATAACTTCTACTGTTCACAAAAGGGAAAGCGCAAAGCTCTCTGAAAAGTGACCACTTAAAAATAATCCGAGTCCCTCCACCAGCTGCTGTCAGTGACAATGTATCATCAGAGAGTGCTATCCCTCCTGACGTGTCCAAACATGGGCTAAGAAAATGCTAAATCCTGAGTCATTCCTACGTAGGAAGGCAGGTACGTATGTAATAGATCTGATGAATATTTCATGCAAGTCATTCTAATTTAAAAAAGATTTTATGTATATAGGAATGCTCCCCAAAGTGTATTTCACAAATCATTCATTTTCTAAGATACTAATGGGTACTCCATGAAAAGGCATTCCTTGGTCAAAGAGATCTAGGGAACACTACCTTAGAGAAATATAAACAGGGTTCCTTCCTGCAGGACCTTGAGGGCCTTTCTCATGTTACATGCATGTTGAAGCTCCACAGATGGAGCTTCAGATAGTTTCACCAGATTTATTTGGCCAAGAGACCCTTTCTTCCAAGAACATCTCAAACGATATAAGTGGTTCAGAAAATAATAATTGGGGAAACACTGACCCAAGAATTTTTCTATCTTTACTTAAGGCATATCTTTTTGGGGCGATGGGGGTGGATGTGTGAATGGATGGAAGGCATGATGGGTGGATGGAGAGGTGGGTAGAGGGATGGGTAGGTAGAAGGGTAGGTGGGTGGGTGGAGAGATGGATAAATGGATGGATGGATGGAAGGAATGATGGGTGGGTGGATGAACAATAAATAATGGAACAAATAAACGAATAAGCTATTTTCATCCAAGGGGCTGAAAATCTCTGTCATGGAGGGGAACGCATGAGTACAAAGTCTGGGACCACTCCTCCAGATGGAACAGCCCATTTTCCCACCAGGTTATAAGTCACTACCTCATGAGGAGAGAACCTGGGCCTCTCAGGAGGACATCAGCTGAGCAGCTTTACACAGAAGCCAAATCCTAAGCACGTGACACCCTGAACTAATCATCACAATGACTCTAAACATGCGTGTGATGCCCAACACTTACAAAGTGCTCTCCTGGCCGTTCATGCCAGGTCCTCTGCCACCACGCCCTCTGGCAGTGGGCTGGCCAATGGCTGCACACTCTCTTAACGATGAAGGGACTGCAGTTCAGCACAGCTGCATGAGGAGTCCAGACTCCTCTGGGGTGGGTTCCTGGAACTGGTGTCAAAGGCTCAGGTCCCACTCCTGGTCCCACCTATGTAACCCAAGCCAGTCTTGCGATCTCACGGACCTCACTGCTGCCTCAGAAGCTTATGGCAAGAGTGAAGCCAGGAAACATAAGAGGAAGCACTTCATAAAGCCCCCAAAAGGCTTCAACTCCCCCCTAGTGGATCCCAACCAAAACACTTCACACAGTCTGTCCTAATTGTCGATCTTCTGGTCTGAATCTACCATCTGACTATGAGCTCCCTCAGGGCAAAGACTACGGCTCCTGCTGCCTGCTCTACCCCCAAAGCCTCGAGCAGTGCCTGGCACAGGACAGGCCTTCGGTCAGTGTCTATTGAACAAATAAGTAAGTGAGTGAAGGAATATATGAATGAATGAATGAGGAATTACTGTGTAAACACAATGTGATCTGATTCTAGAATTTGCAGGAGTGTGGGTTTTGTAATGCTAAAAGGATTCCATCCCTGGTCTCTACTGGGCACATTCTAAGGAGTACCTGCTGTCTTTCTTTTGAGGGGCAGACAGATTTCCCAGTGGGCAACCTGCCTGGTACTTACTTAACTGGGAAGGATGTTTTAAATCAGGTATGTTTAGTTTTTAATTAGACAGATCATAAACTTGTGGGGTCCTTGGAGGTCCTCTCTCCATTGGAACAAGGGGGACCTTGGGTGACTGGTGTTTCCTAGCGGTGCACCATGGATAGGGAGCTGGTGAGTTAGTGATGTTGGCTGGAAGGCAGGAGAAACCTAAGGGTGCTCAAGTAATGGCCTCACCCCACCAAGGTGGCTCCTGCTGGGGAAGGGAAGGGGGAGCCTCGCCCACCAGCACACACACAAGAGTCACAGCCAGGACTCACAGCCCACACAGGAATCAACCCTGGAACATTTGGTTCTGGTGACCACAGGACACCTTCTAAATCAGGCCACTCCTTCAAGACCAGGAGAAATAACTGATCTGCCTTATATATAGAAACAGAAACAGAAAGCGAGGTAAAATGAGGAGACAGAAGAATAAGTCCCAAACAAAAGAAAAAGACAATATCTCAGAAAATGAACTAAACAAAACAGAGATAAATAATCAACTGGATAATAGTTCAAAGTAAAGGTCATAAAAGATGCTCACTGGACTTAGGAGAAGAAAGGATAAACACAGTGAGAAGTTTAAAAAAGAGATAGAAACTATCAGGGCTGAAGAATATAATAATTAAAGTGAAAAATACACTAGCGGGAATCAATGGCAGATTAAAGAATGAAGAAGAATGAATCAGTGATCTGGAAGACAGGATAGTAGAAATCATCCAACTTGAATGGCAAAATGAAAAAAAAAAGTTTTTTTAAATTCAGATAGGTTAAGGGACCTCTGACACAATATCAAGTGTACCAACAATTGCATTATAAGATTCTAAAAGGGGGAAAAGAGAAAGCAACAGAAAACTCATTTGAAAAGGTAATAGCTAAGACAGTTTCCTAACCTGGAGAAGGAAACATCCAGGTCCAGGAAGCACAGAGAGCTCCAAATAAGATGAGCCTAAAGAGGTCCACACTAAGACATAATAACTAAAATGTCAAAAGTTAAAGATAAAAAGAAAGAATCTTAGGGACGCCTGGGTGGCTCAGTCAGTTAAGCCACTGCCTTTGGCTCAGGTCATGATCCCAGGGTCTTGGGATTGAGTTCCACATGAGGCTCCTTGCTCAGTGGGGAGCCAACTTCTCTCTCTGCCTCTGCCTGCCACTCTGCCTGCTTATGCTGTCTCTCTATCAAATAAATAAATAAATAAAATCTTAAAAAAAAAAGAATCTTAAAAACAGCAAGAAAGAAACAAATATTTATGTACAGAGGAATACCCGTAAGACCATCAGCTGATTTTTCAGCAGAAACTCTGCAGGCTAGAAGACAGTGGCATGATATATACAAAATGCAGAAAGGAAAAAACTTAACAACCAAGAATACCTTACCCAATTTTGAAGCTGAAGATTATCAACTTCAAAACTGAGGGAGAGATAAAGAGTTTCTCAGACAAAAGTTAAAGGCCATTAAATTGGCCTTAAAAGAAAGGATAAAAGACTTCTTTAAGTAGAAAAAGTCATAACCAGAAGTAAGAAAATTATGGAAGAAGGAAGAATCTCACTGGTAAAAGCAAACATATAGTAAAAGTAGTGGATCACATCCACTTATTAAGCTAGTATGAAAGTTAAAAAAAGATATGGAATCAATATATTTACAATAATTAGCTAAGGTAGGGGCACCTGGGTGGCTCAGTGAGTTAAAGTCTCTGCCTTTGGCTCAGGTCATGATCTCAGGGACCTGGGATTGAGCCCTACACTGGGTTCTTTGCTCAGCAGGGAGCCTGCTTCCTCCTCTCTCTCTGCCTGCTTCTCTGCCTACTTGTGATCTCTGTCTGTCAAATAAATAAATAAAAATCTTTAAAAAAATAATTAGCTAAAGTATACACAAAATAAAAATATGACATTGAGGGGCGCCTGGGTGGCTCAGTGGGTTAAGCCACTGCCTTCGGCTCAGGTCATGTTCTCAGGATCCTGGGATCGAGTCCCGCATCAGGCTCTCTGCTCAGCAGGAAGCCTGCTTCCCTCCCTCTTTCTGCCTGCCTCTCTGTCTACTTGTGATCTCTCTCTGTCAAATAAATAAATAAAATCTTTAAAAAAAAATATGACATTGAAAATATGAGACATGGAGAGAGATGGGGAGTAAAAATCGACTGCTTTTCCAATGTGTTCCAAGTCAAGCAATCATCAACTTAAAATAGTGCTATGTATAGGGTGTTATGCATGAACCTCATGGTAACCACAAACAAAAACCTATAATAAATATACACACACAAAAAAAGAAAAAGGAATCCAAACATACACTAAAGAGAGTCATCAAATCACAAGAGAAGAGAGTAAAAGAAGAAGAAAAAATAGAGAAGAACTACAAAACCAACTACAAAACAATTAACAGAATGACAATAAGTAAGCAATTGTCAGTAATTACCTTAAATGTAAATGGGCTAAATGCTCCAATCAAAAGACACAGGGTGACTGAATTAAAAAAAATGCTATTAAACAATCGATGTTTTAACAAAGAAATTGAAGAGAAATTTAGAAAATACCAACACAAATGAAAATGGAAACGATATTACAAGATCTATGGTATGCAGCAAAAGCAGCTATAAGACAAAAGTTCAAAGTGGTACAGGCCTACCCCAAGACACAAGAAAATTCTCAAATAGACAATCTGACCTTACACTTAAAGGAACTACAAAAAAGAGAACAAACCAAGTCCAAAACTAGTAGAAGGAAGAAAATAATAAAGATCAGAGCAAAAATAAAATAAAGACTAAAAAAAAATAGACTAATTAAACTAAGAGCTAGTTCTTGGAAAAGATAAACAAAATTGAAAAACCATAAGCCAGACTCATCAAGAAAAAAAAAAAGAACTCAAATAAATAAAATCAGAAATGAAAGAGGAGAAATTAACACCACAGAAATACAAAAACAGTAAAAGAGACTATTATGAAAAATTATATGCCAAGAAACTGGACATTTCTAGAAAAAATGAATAAATTCCTAGAAACATACAATCATCCATGACTGAATCAGGAAAAAGAAAATCTGGATGGACTGATTACACGTAACAAAATTGAATCAGATATTTTTAAAAAAAAATTCTCAATAAACGTCCAGGACCAGATAGCTTCATAGGTGAATTCTACCAGCTCATTTATGAGCTCATAAAGAAGAGCTGGTACTTACCCTTCTCAACGTATTTCAAAAAATTGGAGAGGAAAGAACACTTTGAAATTCATTCTACATAACCATCATTACCCTGATACCAAAACGAGATAAAGATGCTGTCAAAAATAAATTACATACCAATATCCCTGATGAACAAAGATGCAAAAATCTTCAACAACAATATATTAGCAAAGCAAATTCAACAATACATTTAAAAAAATTATTCACAGGGATCACGATCCCTGGGATTTATCCCAGGGGTGCAAGGATGGTTCAATATCTGCAGATCAATCAGTGTGACATATCACATTAACAAAAGAAAGGATAAAAATCATATGATTATCTTAATAGATTCATAAAGAGCACCTGAAAAAATTCAACATCTGTTCATGATAAAAACTCACAAAAAAGGCAGCTATAGAGGGAACATACCTCAACATCAAAAAGATGCGCATATATGACAAATCCACAGTGAACTTCATACTGAATGGTGAATAGCTGAAATTTTTTCCTCTAAGATCAGGAGCAACACATGTCTACTCTCATTTTTTTCAACATAGTACTAGAAGTCCTAGTCATAGCAATCAGAAAAGAAAAAAGAAATAAAAGCCATTCAAGTTGGGAAGGAAGAAGTAAAACTGTCACTATTTACAGATGACATGATACTATATATAGAAAACCCTAAAGACCCCACAAAAAACTACTCAGACTAATAAAGGAATTCGGTAAAGTTGCAGAATAAAGATTAACATACAGAAATCCATTGCATTTTTATACACTACGGAAAGAGAAACTAAGAAAACAATCCCATCCACAATCGCATCAAAAACAAGAAAATACCTAGGAATAAACTTAACCAAGGAGGTGAAAGACCTGTACACTGAAAACTATAAGGCACTGATAAAAGAAATCAAAGATAACACAAATAAATGGGAAGATATACAATGTTCATATATTTGAAGAATCAATGCTGTTAAAATTTCCATACTACCCAAAGCAATCTACAGAGTCTATGTAATCCCTGTCAAAACACAAATGGTATTTTTCACGGCACTAGAACAAAGAATCCTAAAATTTATATGGAACCACAAAAGACCCCAAACTGCCAAAGCAATCTTGAGAAAGAAGAACAAAGCTGGTATCAGATGCCAAGCTATACTACAAAGCTAGAGTAATCAAAACAGTATGGTTCTGGTACAAAAAAGAGACATATAGATCAATAGAATAGAACAGAGAGTTCAGAAATAAACCCATGCCTATAAGGTCAATTAATTTATGACAAAGGAGGCAAAAATACACAGTGGAGAAAAGATAGTCTTTTTAATAAATAGTGTTGGGACACCTAGGCAGCTATATACAAAAGGATGAAACTGGACCACTTTCTTATACTATATACTAAACATAAGCAGCAAAGCCTTGGACATTAGTCTTAGCAATATGTTTTTGGATCTGTCTCCTCAGGCCATGGCAACAAAAAGCAAAAATAAACAATTCAGACTGTATCAAAGGAAGCCACTAATAAAGTGGAAAGGCAACCTACTGAATTGGAGAAGATATTTGCAAATGACATAAATGATAATGGACTAATGTCCAAAATACACAATGAACTCATACAACTCAGCATTAAAAAAATCCAATTAAAAATAGGCAGACGATCCAAATAGACATTTTTCCAAAGACATACAGATGGCCAACACACATGAAAAGATGTTCAACATCACTAATCATCAGGGAAATGCAAATCAAAACCACAATGAGACATCATCTCACACACCTGTCAGAATATCTAGTATCGAAAAGACACAGAATAACAACTGTTGGTGAGGACGGGAAGAAAAGGGAACCCTTGTGCTCTGTTGGTCAGAATGTAAATTGGTGTAGCCACTATGGAGGTCAGTATGGAAGTTCCTCAAAAAATTAAAAACAGAAATACCACATGATCCAATAATTCCATTTCTGGGTATTTATCCAAAGAAAACAAAAACATTCCAAAAGACACATGTACCCCTATATTCACTGAAACATTATTTATAATAAACAACATATGAAAGTAACCTAAGTGTCCAATGACAGATGAATGGATAAAAAAGATGAGGTACGCACATGTATATATAGACACCCACCCCCACACAATAGACTATTGTTACTCAGCCATCAAAAACAAATGGAATCTTGCCATTTGCAGTAACACGCATGGGCCTAGAGCCTATTATGCTGAGTGAACTAAATCAGAGAATGAAAAATATAAGTCACTTATATTTGGTATCTAAAAACCAAAACAAGTGAGCAAACAAAACAAAATAGAAACACACTCATAAGTACAGAGAACAAACTGGTTCTTGCCAAAGGAAAGGGTAAAATAAGTGAAGGGAATTAAGAGGTACAAACTTCAGTTATAAAATAAATAAGTCATGGAAATGTAAAGTACAGCATAGGGAATGTAGTCAATAATATTGTAATAACTGTACAGTGACAGACGGTAACTATATGTATCACGGTGAACAATTCATCCTGTATATAATTGTTGAATCACTATACTGTACATGTTAAACTAATTCAGTATTTTATATCAGTGGAAGGGTGGGAGGGAGGGAGGGAAGAAAGGAGGGAAGGAGGGAAAGAAGGAAGGAGGGAGGGAAGGAAGGAAGGAGGGAAGGAGGGAAGGTTGGGTGGATCCCAGTGAGCCATGGCCAGGCCATACAACAGGATTGCATGATTCAACAGTAATACCCTCTCAGAGGCCCAGCCTAGACCAGAAATTCTTGGCTCCCATGAGATTTCTACACCCAGTCAAGGGGCTGGGCTCCTTTCTAAAACCTCCATTTCACTTCACTTTGTAGCCTCACAATGACAAAGATGAAGGTCAAAGAAAATTCCAGAATAGTCACTGTCTAGGGGGCACTTTAATAAGTGAAATGAGTGAGTGTGTGGGGCTGCCAGACAGAGAATTCTGGAAACCTTCCCCACAACCTGGCCACATGGCCAGCCTGGAGGGAACCCTCTGGAAAGACCTCCATCAACCACTTTTAACCCAACTATGACCACATGGCCTGAGGGTCTGGCACTTCGTCAATGCATTTGGCACTCCTGGCCACTTAGATTTCCTCATGGCGCCAGAAGTCTTAGTTGATGGAGGTTGGTCAAGGGTACAGTATCTCAGTCATGCAAGATGAGTAAGTTTTGGAGAGTAAATATCCAGCACACTGACCAGAGTTAGCAATACTGTTCTGTAGTCTTGAAATTTGCTAAGAGGCTAGATCTTAAGTGTTCTCACCACACACACACACACACACACACACACACACACACACAGCACCGATATGAGGTGATGGATTGACTACTCAGCTTGATAGTGGTAGTGAACTAAGCACTTCATAAACACACACACACAGGAGCACCTGGGTGGCTCAGTCTTTAAGCGTCTACCTATGGCTCAGGTCATGATCCCAGGGTCCTGGGATCGAGCCCTGCATTGGGCTCCCAGCTTGGTGGGGAGCCTGCTTCTCCCTCTCCCACTCCCCCTGCTTGTATTCCCTCTCTCACTGTGTCTCTCTCTGTCAAATAAGTAAGTAAAATCTTAAAACACACACACACATCCTCTCTGGAGTAACCACCCAAAGGTCTCAGGTCTCACAGAATCCTTCCCCTTCCCTCCCCTCCCAACCAAATGAGGAGCTCACAGTCAAAATCGACACATGCACGAAACACCATGACTGAAAATCTGGAGGAAAAACAGACAGCACAATCAGACCCTCCAACACTCCAGGTGTTGGAATTCTCGGGCACAGAGTAGAAAATATGTTCACTATGCTTTAAGAACCAAAAGAGAGGCTTGCCAGTATGAATAAGGAATGAGGAAATTTAAAGAAGAAATTATATAAAGCTCCTAGCAATCCAATTACGATCATTACAATTTCAGAGGTACTGGTTTTACTGAAGATCAGATATGGCTGCAAACAATAGGTGAATTAAAAATAAAATGGAAGTACTGATCCAGAACGCAGGACAGAGAGGCAGAGATAGAAAATGTAACAGAGATGCTAAGAAGCATGGAGGCTAAAAGAGAAAGATTCCAGAAGTAAAGAAAGCACAAAAGCAATATTTGAAGACATAAGGTTCCAGGATCGATCAAAGACTCCATGTCTATAGATTCTAGAAGCCCAAGGAAACCCAAGCTGGATGAATAAAAACTCACACCAGATAGGTTATGGCAAAACCGCAAGACAATAAAGAAAAAGCAAACAGAGAAGAAAAACAGACTCCCCTCATGGAAGCAACATTTTCAACTGGGAACGAATTTCGCATGACAAGGACGGAGGCCAAAGTCAATAGACCGATGCCTTCCATGTGCTGAGGAAAAAGCAATGCCAATCTAGAATTTTCTGTGAAGCAAAAATATCTTCCAAGAACATGAAGGAAACAAAGGCATGTTCAGGTGTTGAACTGATCTCTTCAGGAATCGATGATGTCACAGCTTGAGGTCACTAGGGGTCAGGGAGAAAACAGGTGGACAAAGAAGTTCAGGGGGGTACTGTGCTGCTCTCAACGGGGCAGCTCTCCTCTGGGACCAGTGCTTCTCACCAGATCCAACCAATGCAAACTGGGAACCTGGGTTTTGAGACAAAATCTCCCGGTGTTTAAGGGTTGGCAACCGATCCAGTGTGCAAGGAAACCCTGAGTGGACTGAATGAAGCCGAGTCCACACACCAAACACGGCAAGGGCATCATGGGAGCATCTGTTACGGGGGAGGCCAAGGACCAACCAAGCCACAGGGTCAAGGATGTCACAGTAGCCAGGGCAGTGATAGGAAAAGACAAATCCAGCAGCCCCCAGGACTGGAGGGTGGCCCTCGTTCCTAGGGCTAGAGTTTCCCATCTTTTTCTCCAAGTGCTTCTGCCACATTCACAGAGTGCTGTCCCTAGAGAAGCTGCCAGGCCGAAGCTCCTCTGTCCTGGAGGTCCTTCACTTCCTAGGAAACGCCTTCTTTGCACATCAGTGCGGACACCTTCGAGATGGGGTGTGGGAGAGAGGAGAGCCTTCCCCAGCCCACCCCAGAGTTCCCCAGGTTTACTGCCATTGGGGCGTTCACTCCATCACGTGAAATAATGCGTCTGTGCTCCACACCCCCGCTCCCTTGAGAGCTTGACCCTGGCTCTCTTGCAGGGCGTGGGGTAGGCACCCATGGCGCAGCCCCTGAGATGTTTAGAGAGGTGCGGACAGTGGCCGGGAGGGTGACCCAATGCAGAGTCCTACATGTTATGCACGCAATGGCTCTTCCCATCATGCACCCGGTGGATTATATAAAGGGCCTCAAGGCTGGTTGCATAAGGGATCGTAAAGAGAATTAATAAGCAAAGAATGGAAAGAGAGCGCTTTGTTTTCATACATGGCACGGGAAAAGGAGAGAGGTAAAGGAGAAGCAGCAGCCTGCCTCAAGATGTAACACTTGATACCCTCAAATGCTCGTTTGCAGGGGCGCAGGGCACCGGGTTAGTGTGGTAGACGAGATGGCCTTCTCCAAGCTTCTGATCTGGGAGTGGAGGCAGCTCTGGTGTTAGGGCCTTCTGGAGGAAAGTGAGCAGTTAGGCCCTACCCTACCCAGTGATTTAACCATTCTTTTCCTTCTTTGTGTTCTTAATAACTATTTATTTGACTTTTACTAAATAATTAATATTCAAAATTCAAAAGGCATAAAAAGCTCCCATCCACACAGTCCTCACCTTGCACACTTACTTGCCAAAGATATGTTTACGTTATTCGTAGGGGAACAAATCCGTGTGCACCATACATACTCATATATTTATATATACTTTATTTCTCTCATTTTTTTGAATACAGGTAGCAGTCTCCTCCTGCCCTGCACTTTGTTGCATCTCTGACAGATTTTAGACCTGAAGGAAATGACACGTGAACTTGGATTTGGAGGGTAAGCTGGAGTTCCATAGGTAAAAGAGGTAAGGGGACTGCTCTAGGCAGAGGGAACTACGTGTTCTAGATACACCCTGGGGGGGTGAGGGAGGGGGGAAGCCTCTGCCAACGGGGGGAGAGCACTGAGCACATGCCTTGCCCAAGGTTATGCCCCCTCCCAGGATGGGAGTGACTGAGGGTGGGCGCAAAGGCTTGGCCCCTGCCTCAGCCTGGACCACCCCTGCCCTAGAGCCCCCCTGCTGCCCACCCTACTCTGAGAATCAACTGAGGCATCATCGGGACTACAGCACAGCTCCGCTTCTCCTTCTGCCCAGTCCTGCTCCCCTCTCTCCTGCACACCCCAAAAAGCCTCCTGCATGCAAATCTCCCATCTCACAGTCTGCTTCTAGGGGATCCGGCCCAAGACAGTGAGCGATGGTCCGAGAACAGGAGAGCTGGAGTTTACCATGCTAGGTTCAAGGAAAGGCTTGCCTTTACTGACTGTGAGTGTGGCTCTGTCCTGAGCCTGAGACAGTTGTCACCTATGAAATGAAGACTATGGTGCTTATCCCGCTCTGTGGAGGCTTCGTGTGAGATGATGCGTGGAGATACCCTGGGAGCCACAACTGTCATGGAAGCCACCTTACTGCAGTGGAGCCCTCGCCTTTATCCCATCTGTCCTCCCCTCCCACCCCCTGCTCTAGGGTGGCCCATGCTACAAAAGCACCCTGATTCTCTCCCCCTCCTCCCATCCCATCCTTTCTAGCTATAGGCCCACCTCCTCCAGGAAGCCTTCCCTGATCATCCCGCACTCTCTGCCTCCTCCCCTGTACTGTCAGAGAGCCTGGAGTCTCCACCAAATAATCAGTTAATTCAGGGCTTCACACCAAAATATCCTTAAATGCAGAGAAGGGAACTTGTGTCCCAGGAGACTCTGAAGATGTTGCAGCCTAAAGAAGCAGACCCCCGAAGACTGAATCAGCTCGACATCTTGTGCTTAATATTTTACTTGTGTAGTTAGAGTTAGCTCCTTTCTTCACTCAGTAAATCTGCAGTGACTTCCTACAAAATAGCGAACAGGGCAGGCGTGGCTCCTGTCTCCAAGGAGTTGTTCAAGTCCAACGGGCCTGCCTTCAAAATCTATACAAATTTTGCATTCTACTCCAGAATACATTTGTGTTTATTTCAACATAAAACTTATCTTTCTCCATTCCAGCCTCAAAAATGCCAGCCCCCCAGGAAGGGATGTCAGATATATCTGTGGCTTCTAGCATGCCAGCTGGGTCCGTGTATTCCAGTGCGAGAAGCCCAGACGGTGCGTCCTTCCCCACGCTGCTTTGTCACAGACTCTGAGCATCCTGGGGGCCAAGCAGGAGGCAGGATCACCTGGAGATCAGCCTGGAACAATGGGTTCCGTACCAGTCCCTGTACCCAGGTGACAACAGGACAATGCACCCAGGATCCATGGCCACTTGTCCACCCACTGCTTCTCTGTCTACACAACCTCTGTCCATTCAGGCAGCCAGTGGCGGGCCCTTGACCCCAGAGAGGTAGGCCCATTGCTGGCCTCAGAATCAGGACTGAGCTAATGCAGTGGACCAGTCTCACTGCCCTTGGCTGATTCTGGCCAATGAGAGTAAGGGGAGGCCTGCTTGGGTGCCCAAGGGAACATCTTCTCAAAGGCACATCAAGGAACAAAAACTCTTGTCTCTCCCCTTGCCCTGTCCTGGGATGCAGAGCCTTGACCCCCTGAGGTTAGAAAGTCACCAGAGAAAGGATGATGAGAGACAGGAAGTCCTGGGTCTCCGATCATTCAGCCACTAAGCAACCAACTGCAGCCACTGCCAGCCTTCAGACCTAGTGACAAGGCAAACACCAGCCCCTGCTTGTCTACACCAGCGTCAGCCAACTTTCTGTCGTGTGCAGTCGCTCCTAAACGATACATACTTTGGAGCGTACAGCAACTTCTATGTGAGTTTTTCATTCAGTCCTCACAATGTTATGAGTGTTCATTTTCCAGATAAGGAATCCATCCCTGTATGTAACACCAGCACCTCTTTGTAATAAAAACCCAGTGAACTAGGAATAGGAGGGAACTACCTTAACTGCACAGAATCCATATACCAGCCCTACAGCATCACAAGGCATTCTGCTTCACAGGAACGTGGGTCGTGGACCATCCGAGAGCAGAAACGAGATAAGGATGCCGGCCCTCGCTGCTAGCGTTTACAGGGGACACACTGGCTGGCCCAGCGGCATGGTCAGGTGGGGGCAGGGCAGGGCCCAGCTCTGACCTCAGGCTCTCGGTCCTGCTGTCAGCTGAAGGAACTGTCAGACAGACAGCCAGGTGTCTCTAGGACAGAGGACGTGCTGTGAGTGCCAGCCAAGCCTGGGGCTCAGAGAGGGCAGGGTCTGGCCAGCAGTCATGCTTGCCCCAAACTGGGGACTCCTCCGTGCCTGGGAAGAGGTGATTCTGGGAGCTCCTCTCCAGGCTGGAAGGTGCCCCTCGCTGTCTCCTGCCCACTGCACCTCCTCTCTCCTGCTGCCCCGGAGATGGAAGAGGAGAGAGGAAGATACTTGGCAGGTGTCTTGCAAGCACCTCGGCCCCGTCTGCTTATCTGCGTCCCTGCCGCCTCGCCACGGCAAATTGCTTGTTGATAAATGAGGCTATTTAAGAGCGAGTGATGCTGGCATTACAGTTATTAATGAGGGCGATGTGGAGAGATGTTTAAGAGTGGCCCAACTGTTCTCACGTCCTCCTACCTGTGAGTAATGGGGCCGCTGTGCCACAGGCCCCATGTCCAGTTACAGGCTCTGGGAAAATGGCAGCTACAATCTGTGGTCATGGGAGGTGTGCACTAGTGGAGGGTCCCAGGACTAGGCCTTTGACGGGAGTGCTCGGGCTGGAGGACAAGAGCCAGCACATCCTCTGTGAGCTCAGGTGGTGAGAATGTGAGCATGTGCATGTGAGAGTGTTAGTGTGCACGGGTGTGCAACTGCAGGTGTGCGAGTATGTGCACATGTGTGCACAGGTGTGTGTGCAGAAGCAGGAACATGGAATCGTAGATAATGTGTGCGAGCATATGCACAAACAGAGTGACTTTTGCTTCACCTCCTCTGAGGACAAGAACTTAAACTTGCTAAGCTCAGTGTCCTCATCTGTAGAATGGGTGTGAAACTCACATCCACCACACAGACTGCTGGGAGGGTTAAACCAGATGATCCAATAAAGGGCTGAGCCTGGAGACTGACCCGAGGATGCAGAAGGCCCAGGAAAGGGTGGGGGCGTTTCTCCTTCCCATCACTAGAATTTTGGTTTTTTTAGGATTTTTTTTTTAATTTTTTTATATTTATTTATTTTTAAAGAGAGGGAGAGAGAGCATACGCAAGCAGGGGAGGACAGAGGGAGAGAGAATCCCAAGCAGGCTCCCCGCTGAGCATGGAGCCCAACTCAGGGCTCAATCCCACAAGCCTGAGATCATGACCTGAGCTGAAACCAAGAGCTGGACGCTCAATGGACTGAGCCACCCACGCCCCCCTCCCTGGCATCACTGCAATTATTAAAGCAAATTTGCTCGCGGGAGCGCATGCCAGGAAAGAAGCGCCATCGCAGAAGGAGAGAGCCCCCGCCTGGGTTTGTGAGGATGCCGGGAACAGAGCACAGAGAGGAACAAGAAGAGGTGCCGGGCTCCAGCCGGGCCCAGCTGGGTCACTTCTACATAGCCTCGCTGGTGGACAGAACATTGAAACACTACGTGCTAACAGATAAGGAGCTGCTGCCCCGAGTACCGGCAACCCCAATGCCCCAAAGAGCCCCATCCTCCCGCTAGAAACTAGAAACTGATCTAGGAACTCCTTCCCTCCCTATATGCCCTCTCCAGTGATTTCCCTGCTTCTGGCTTAATAAGCTTTCCTCCCTGACCCTAATTGCCCATCGTTTAGACAGAAGCTGGTATTGATTCAACTCTGCTGACTGGTACCCAAATGGAGGGACATGGCAGGTCAGGGCATTGGCCCTGGAGGCCCAGAGCCCTAATGACTCTGGCTTATCTAATGTGAGCTCTGAGAAGAGGCACCTCTCAGGTACTCTCACAAGCCTTCCCCCTTCCCTGGGACGTTGGGGGCCTTCATCCAAACACACCCCCTTCCTTCTCTGTTTCCTGACTCCTAAGGGGACCCGTGGGTGGCCAGCTGGCTGTCTGCCACAGACTTGTCTCAGGTAAGCCCCCCAGCTCAAGCCCTCATCCCTTCACTCACCCCCAGCTGCTTTGCACCTTTCTCCCTTTAACTCTATCTGTTCATCGAAGCCCTGCTTTGAGGCATGGCCCAGACCGTGCTGGGGCCCCGCAGACAGCCAGGAGAAGCCAGCGCAGCCACAAGTGGAGCCAAGGTCTAGGCCTCCAATGGAGAAGATGGAGCTGCAGCCAGGGCCACACCTGGACAATGACAAGGCTGGGACATGGGCCTCCCCAGGAGTCACAAAGCTCCCCATCTCCCACCTCAGCCCCAACCCAAGGTTCCTGCGTGTTCCTGCACTTTCAGTCCACACATTACCACAAAGCCATCTTGATGCGCCACTTGGATACCCAAAGGCTGAAACTGACCCCCTCTCTTTCTCTGGGGGCGGGGGTGATTCCTCAGAAGGTATCAGGAGATCTCAAAGCCATAACCAGAATGACAGCCTTGACTCCACCTCTTGCCTTACATATCACCCCAGCAGGCAGCCCCTGAGTTAGTGCTGGAGGGTCCATGGTCAAATACACCCCATCCATGTCCTCCTCCCTGTGCATGCGAGAGCAGGGGCCCCCGCACTGATTGTCTCATTCTGCCCCTCCAACCTTGCCTCCATGCCATATCCCACCTCCACCCTCATCAAATCCCATGGTGGCTTCCTAGGGCTTGGATGACACAGAGGTCCATCCCTACAGGACTTGTGCACGTGAAAGGCCCCCAGTCCTGCCTCCATGCCTTTGCTCCTGCTGCTCTCCTCCCTGGGAATACTCTTCTCTATCCTTCCCCAGTCTGGGTGCACCCCGATTGTCCCTCTAGTCCTGGCTCACACACTCTGTCCCTGCCTGCAGAGCAAGCCATCCTCTCCCTGAGAGTGCTTTAAGGCGCTGTGGCCCCTCCCTCGTCATGGATGTTCTCACCAGACCGGCGGACCCAGGAGACCAGAGTCGTGTCTTGTTCATCACTATTGACCCAGCACAAAACCTGGCACACAGCAGGACACTATAAACACTGGTGGGACACAGCCCGGCAGAAATGCCCCAGCATGACAAGAGAAGTATGACAGCATACAGACGTGGGTAGACACACTACACATTGTACAGATGGAACCCCATGTCCCACCTGGCCGTCTGTAGCAGATGTGGGCTTTACTACCCTACTAGTCTCGTGTGCTCCTTTGTTTCCCAGTCCCCTGGCATCTGGGTGGGCCAGAATGCTGAGTCTGGCCAATGGGACCCAGGACGCAGTGCCCTGGGTCACCTCCTGGCCAAGGCATGGAAGAGGGGAGGCAAACTGTCCTCACTCTTCCTTCCTTGCTGGGGGGGTGGGGGCTTACGGAGTCCCTGGGCTGAGACAGTGGCAGAAGCATGGGAGTGAAGCAGGACGATCACTGGATTACTGTGTGGAGGCCACGTGCCCATAGAGTCACTCCATTTGCATTTATGCAAATGAGAAGGAAACCTATTGGGTGAAGCCCATAAGATGACACCAGTAAGCCCAAGATTGTGGCCATGTCCCTGTCCAGTGGCTCCCCAAGTCTCTACAGCAGGTCCTCTCATGGATACATTCGTGCACACTCAGGCACACACACGCACACGCATGTTCCTCTGACCCTCTCACATGGCCATCACAGCAATGTGGGCTCTTGGTGCCC
This sequence comes from Enhydra lutris kenyoni, assembly GCF_002288905.1. Classification (NCBI taxonomy): domain Eukaryota; kingdom Metazoa; phylum Chordata; class Mammalia; order Carnivora; family Mustelidae; genus Enhydra; species Enhydra lutris. Next base: position 25,575,646 of record NW_019154096.1, on the reverse strand, counting down.
TCGCCTCCCTGTACCTCTTGTTCTGGAACCCCGGGTCCTCTTCCCCCTCCCTGACCATCACCCCTAGAATGGTTGGTCCCCCTAGCCCTGATCCTCAGGGCTAGATTGATCCCCCAATCTCTTAATGTCTGGCACCCGACAGGCCCTCATACAATTTGGGACCCAATCAGTAAGGTGTAATGCTTCTCAGGAGTGCCTTATCTTTGAAAGAATCAAAAGTTTAAAGATCCAAAGGAATGACAACCTAATGGTAGAATTTCTGGGCCAGAAAAGAGCGGGGACACCTTCCTGGCTTCAACCTATCCTGGTTCCTCTGAATCTCTTCTGCCCCATCACGAAGTCCCCCTGCAGAGGGGCAAGCCCACCCTTGGCCTCACTCCTTCCCCCTTACTCCTGCTCTCTTAAGGGGTTTAGCTCATTCCCCACCCCTATGTCCTTAGACAAATTTTCCAAAGGCTTCCTCTCTGTAGGCTCTCTAAGGAACCTGGAGAAAACACTCCTTGACAGAGGGAGAGAAACGATGAAAGAAATGAGCACAGGGAAACCCCACCAACAAGAGCCCTGCCTTCTTCCCTCCCTCCATGCGGGTTACAAATCTGTCCTCACTCAGGAAACAGAGAAGCATATGGGTTGGAATTCTGCTCCCTTTATTTACCTGCTGTGTGACCCTGGGCAAGGCACTTAACCTCTCTGAGCCTCATCTGTATAATAAGAAATATCATTCCTGATTCTTAGGACACCTCTGAGAATTAAGTGAAGAAACACATCTGAAACTCCCTGCTTTGAGACAGACACTCAGTAAATGAGCATTCCCTTCCCTTCTCTAGCCCAAAGCCACCGAGTCTCCATGTGCCCAGTGAACGGACATAAGAACCAAGAAGACAGATATACCAGCCCACAGCCTGCCCAGCCTCTCCATTCTTAAAGAAGGAGAGAGGACAGGAAAAAAAACAAAACAAAACAAAACAAAAACTCCTTTTTTGGCCATTTGTTAAGGAGAGGCTCTACGAAAATGTGAGAATGTTTTACTTCTGAGTTTCAGTCTTTGAGGATAGGCTCTTAGATTTCTCTCTCCACAGCTCCTGGGGTTACTCCTGTACCTGGAACATGGGTTGCCCCTTAGCTAAGGAAAGCAGGACCAGAGACCAATAAGGGACATAGAAGGAGGGGAGGCACAGCATCCCAAACTTTGCCCCAACAGCCTCCAATGGACTACCTAAGGCCACATGTGCTGGACACAGCACTAGGTCCCAGAGCACTCAAGATGGGTCAGATGCAGGCAGAATGGCAGAGACCCCTTGTGATAAGCCCTGCCCAGCAGGGATATTCAGGATTCTCCGGGAGAACAGAGCGAGGCAGCTCGCTGGGGATGGAGTAAGGAGGCCAGGGGAGCCTAGGAAGATAAAGCCTTGAAGGATAAGAAGGAAGTAGCAAGAGGTGGGGGTAAGGGTGGGCATTCCTGGCACTACAGATGCAGGTGCAAAGGCCCTGAGGCATGAGCTTACAGGATGGATGGAGAGAACTGTCAATCCCCAGGGGGCAGGGGTAGGAGAAGAGGTTGAAACACTGAGGGATAGATCGCCTGGGTCACAAAGCACCCTGCATGCCAGGCTCAGAAGCTTTTATCCTGCTGGTAATGAAGACCTATGGAAGAACTTCTAAAAATTTCAGTTAAAAAATATACAATTTAAAACATCATTTTAAACATGTTTAAATGCACAATTTGGTGGCATGATGTGGATTCATGGTCTCATGCCACCTCACCACCATCATCTCTAGAACTTTGTCATCACCCCGCACTGTCCCTCCCACGGCTCTGGGTGACCACCGCTGGACTCTCTGGCTCTGTGCATTTGACTGTTCCAAACACCTTGTGTAAGAAGAATCACAAGCATCCATCCTTTGGTGACTGGCTTATTTTCATGCACTCTGCATCTTCAAAGGCTCACCCATAAATGGCATGGGTCCGCCTTTCATTTTTTTTATCATGGTAAAACAAATGTAACATAAAATGCATTATCTTAAACATTGCTAAGCATACAGTCTCCAGGGGTACGAGGCAGGTGCACATTGCCAAGTGGTCCTCAGCCCCGTCCATCCCTGCAGGTCCTCCCCTCGCAAAACAGAAACTCTGTACCCATTAAACAACAGCTGTGGAAGAATTTTAAAGGAGATGGGTAACCTAGCTTCATCGGTACGGTTAAAAAGACTTCTGGCAGACAGATGGGTGTGGGCAGACACTGCAGGCAGGGAGACTGTGGGAGGTTATTACGAAACCCAGGCCACGGAGAGCAAATCACCTCCATTGCAGGTACCGATTCTGATGGATTGGTCGTGGCTGTCTGGGGCTCTGTGTTAAGAGGAAAAGTGCGATGACTGACTAATGATGTCTGGTGTGGGCACAAGACAAGAAAAAGTGGTGTGAGGGCTAGGGATTTACCAGTCCTGGGCTAAATGGAGATTTAGGGACCCAGCACAGAAAGGAAGGAACAGGCAATGGGAGAGAAATTTCTGGAGTAGAAACAGCAACCCTGAGTGACTTACTTAGTTAACAGGCTCAGGAAAAGGAAGTTCGACTTACAAAATTCAGGAAGAGGCAGTTAACCTACTATCACCCGCTGCCCTTTGGAAGATAGTTGGGAGAAAAATTCTGGTTTAGACCTGTGTTTGTGGCCCCTGAGGAGTCATCTGGTAGGGTCCAGTGGGCTGAAGGCAGAGGCGCGAGGAACACCAGCAATCAAAGAGGAGCCAGAGAGGGAGGCCAAGAAGGATGGTCAGAGAAGCAGGAGCTGGGCCTTGGGAGAGAGGATGGAGATGTGGAGGCGGTTGTCCATGTGGGACGCTACACGGAAAATCACATTCAAGGTCAAGGGTGAAGCAGCCTGAGGTTTCCAGCGCCTCTCTCTGTCAACATGTTCTTTCTAGGCTCTTTCAGAGAATGTTCTGAGAGGAATGTTATCCCTACTCCTGAGGCCAAGTAGGCATGGGCAGGGAGGGTGCTCTGAGGGTCCTGGCAATGCTCAGCGTGAGATCATGCAGGTGTTTGCGTTATAGTATTTCTTTGACCTGTATATTCAGGTTCTATTGATTCTTGCGTCTATGAGGCTTTTGCCACAATTGAGGTCAAAAGTAAAAACACGAATTTTAAAACAGGCACAAATGGAACAAGGGCTAGTAGACAAATCCCGGAGTCCCCTCCCAACGCTGTTTCTGTCTCTTTGTCCAGGTCAGTGGTCTTCTGTTTGGCCATAAGATGTTCTGGCCACAAATCTCTGCAGACAACCCTGGGAAACAAACGCATCGTTCCCCTTCCCGTCTCCCTGTGCCGTCACCTGCCATGGGCGCTGTTGTCTGTGTGTAGCGATCGCCAGAGCGCGCAGATCGCAGAAATCTCCCTCTCACTTTGAGGAGTGGAGACTGAAGCCCAGACAGGGCATCTAACCTGCCCAGGCTCCACAGCAGCCTGAAAACGGAACCAGAGTTAAATGCAAGGCCTGGCATCCCAGGCTGATCTTCCTCCCACCCACCCCTAAGCTTCTGGAACCCAGGCCTGGAACTGGGGCCTGTCTCCCCCCTACCCCTGGAGATTCTAGCCTCTGCCCCTCAGGTCCCCTACTCCTGGCCAGCACCTGCCACCCCTGCCTCCTGCTCCTGGCCATATCTGCCTCCCTTTTCCCTTCTCCTTCTTTCCCCTGCCCCCAACCCAACACCCCATCCCAGGCAAAGCCAGCGAGGGGTGGGAACCCCTCGAGTGACGGATGGGCCATGCACTGTTTTCGCTTGTCACGCGGGCATACAGAATGACAGACCTTGGGAACCAGCATTAATACTGAAGATTTATAGTCAAATCTGTCACGGCTGAAGGCACTTCCCCCAAAGTTGGCTCGGCCTGAAGGTCGCTTTTCCAAGGTGGTAAGTGCAAAAAAGATGTCCTCACCCGCCCTCCTGGGCCCTCCCTCTCCCAAGCAAGAGCTCAGGCTGCACAGAAGGCATCAGAGAAGAGGAGGTAGGAATGGAACTTCTCCAAAGCAGAGTCTGAGCCCATCGCCCTCACACTCCCTTCTTCCCTCTTCCACCCCTGCTGGGATCCTACAATGGCTGGGGGTGTGGAGGAGGGCCAAAGGATGCTCGGGGGACATCACTGTGTGCTCCAGAGCCAAGCCAGGTGAATCACCTTTGCGTCACCCTAGAGAGGACAGCTTGGTGGGTGTGGAGGGGAAGAGAGAGCTGTGCCTTGGCTCAGGCAAGGTGACCCCCCTCCAAGGCTACACAGCTTACACCAGCATCTGATCTCAGGCCCCATCAGAGACCGGGAAGCTGCCCTGAGGGGCCTAGAGGTGACATAGATCGCGGCTCCAGCCCTCCCAGTGAGGGCAGAGGTCTAAGTCTATCTGCTCAGCAAATATTTACCAAGGACCTCAAAGGATCACAGAGCAGAAGGGCTGAGAGGGGCCTTAGAGACTGGTTTGGCCAATGGCGCCATTTTACAGATGGGGAAACTAAGGCTCAGGGAAGAAATGTAAGAGTCTAAGCCAATTCATTTGTTGGACAATCACTGGGACCACACTGGGAGCTTGGGTCTTGACCTACCTGCTTGCTCTGAGGGGAGACCTGTACTATGTGCAGAGTGGGGCACAAGGCCAGATAATGAAAACATGAGACAAGCATTCCCACTGAAGCACAGTGGGGAAGAATAATTATCATGGCTAATGCATTGGTTCTGCTCACCATCACAGTGATTCTGGGGTCATATGTTATTTCCCCAATTTACCAATGAGGAGACTGAGGCATAGTTCTGACACCCAATGGTTATCAGAATTCAGGGCCCATATTCTGACCTTGATGCTCTATTATGTCCCAGGAAAGGAAAACCTGGCAGACACTGCCATAGATAGGCCTTGATTAGCTGCCAGTGTTTGGCAGGTGAGGGCTAGGCTCACCAAGAAGGGAAAGGGCTCTTGGATTGAGGTAGTCTCTGAAGGCTTCCTGGAGGAGGCAGAAGAGACATTAGAATGGAGCCAGAGTCCTAACAGGAAGCCTCCTAGACTCGGGGCTGACAGGCACACAGTCTAACCCATTCCTGAGGAGCTCACTCTTGACCCTATCTGGGGGTCCCCGTGGAGGCAAGGCCACGGGCCCTTGGCACAAGGAGCTGGCGGGAGTGACTTGGCAGTGCAGGTTGCACTGGCAGCTGGAGCCCAGCAGCACAGGGAGGGGACGGGGGAGGCAGTAGGTGCCAGCATCCTGGACTCCAGAGCCTGGCACGAGAGTGGCGCCATTCCTGGGTTATAGATGAGCTAAATTAGCTGTGACGCTCATTAGCGGCAGCTCCTAATTAGTGAAAATTAATATTGGCTTTGATAAAGACGTTGGCGCCAGTCTCCAAGGCGGAGGCATCATCGACCTTGTCAGTGGGGCTAACAATTGGGTAAGTGGAGGCGACAGGGGGCCTGGGAGTCAGCAAAGGGTCACTGAGAGGGGACATAAGGCTCTCCAAGGCCCCGTCCCTCTGCGGCTCTCAGCCCTGAGGGCTGGGCTCACCTGGCACTCAGCAGGCTTTCCCCAGGGGCCCATCCCCACACCAGAGATGCCCCTGGGAGCCCGGGGCAGACCTGTCCTGATGGCAGCTGGCACGGGGACAGAGGAGACTTCCCCTATAACTACCTTTAATATTGCTTGGCTACAGGGTGACCCAGGCAGTGTATGAAATGTCCTCACACGTATTTAATGTTCTCCAAATCCCTGGAAACAAATCCTTCCGTTAGTTCCATTTTATAGAAGAGGAAAATTGAGGCCCGGGGCAGGGGAGTAACTTGCCCTGGGACCTATGGGTAGCAGGACTTGGACCCAGTCAGTCTCAGTCCAGAACCATGGTCCCTCCCCGCCCATCGACTCGGGGCCCCAGAATAGACAACCGGAAGCCGACATACCACGCCACACCCAACATTTAACACCGTATCTGGCACAGGGCGGGTGAGCAACACACACTTATGAATGAACAAATGAACAAGCAGAGGAAACTCTCAGTTCTGCCCGTGTTTATATTTACTTACCTGCTACATCTTCTTCCTCGATCTATTTAGTACCATGGAGAATGTGAATTTCAACTTGGGGCCACTGAGACGTTTCCCCTGAAACTGCCCAGGACCATCTCCAGGCTCTGACCTAGAACACTGCCTTTGTGGCAGGGGTTGGAGTGTTTGGGGGGGAGCACACAGGGGACACCCCTGCTTCCCAGGCAGTGTCTACAAGCCTGGAGGCCTCCGCACACCCAGGCCCCAGCTAGGCTGTTGCCAAGTGACCAGCTCTGGGACCTGGTCCCTCAGGGCCCCTGGGAGGTGACTCGGCAGATATGGCTTCACATCCCTGCTTCCCAGCCAGGGATCCTGAGGCCATCCCAGGGCAATGAGGGGAAGTAACAGATACATCTATTTTTAATCCAAATAAAGGAAAAATGTTTGCCACCATGGAGCTTATAAAAATAACAATGCATTATTCGGGCATTAATAACAATAAAGATGTCAAACTGTCAGATAAGAAGTTAATCTCATTTGAGCACAATTAAAGATGCTATTATCCCACCACCTGGGGCCATTTTGGCTTTCTCCACTCAGCAGGCTTAACAGATAAAGGGGCCAGGACACTGAGCAAACCGGGGGGCACTGGTGATCCTCCCCACCACTCCACATTGGCTCCTGCTTGACCCAGTGCTCAGTTGCCCCTTCTATGATCCCTGCACAAGGACATGGGTCCCCCCTCAGCTGTGGAGGACCTGGCAGGACCTTCAGGGCCAAAGGATGGGGGCAGGACGAGCTGGAGCCTGGCAGGCATGCCGGCCATTCACCGAACCTTCCTGGGATGAAGGATGCCTAAGCCAGTCCTCGGTAAAGGCAGAGGGGCCCCAGCTCTCAAGTCCCTGCAGTATGGCAGGGTCCAACCGGGAGGAGAGAGCACAGTTAGTATGGAACAGAAAGGAAATGCAGTGTTGGGACTTGGTCACACGGTGACAGAGGACGGTGTGGTGACCCAGAGATCAACAATAGCAGGAAGCCACCCCTGCCGGCTCTGCATGGGCAGCACAAGGGAGGAAGTGATGCTTCCAGAGCCGAGGGGCATGGTCAGCTGCTGGGAGCTGGAGCCACACTGTCCAAGGGGACAGTGATGGGGACAAATACCCTGGCCTCTCCCCTCTTCCCATGGTCCAGTCTCCTGTCATGGTCTCCCACTGGCTAAATTCAGATGGGAGCTGGCCGACCTGGGAGTCTGGGTAAGGCAGCCCACAGGGTCAGCTCCCTGAAGTTCCGAGGACCACTGGAGAGGCCCGAGAATGGATCCAAGGCCAAATCAGCCAGGGTCCAGCCCTGAAATTTAATCACCCACAGTTCACTGAGCACGGATGCCGTTCCAGGCACACCTGTGTTTGCTGGGAGGCAGCATGAATCAGAAATCACATCGGCCCTCTGGTTACTGCCCAGGGAAGGAAATAAACATAAACAGATCATTTCCAAGTACTATAACAGGTGCTGGTCGCATTACAGGCCATGAGAGGCCCAAGGCAGGCTACAAAGATGGAAGTCCAGGAAGGCTTCCTGGAAGAGAGATAGCTATGTCAGGGGATGGGTGAAAGAAAGGAAGGAGGGAAAGAGGCCGAGGAAAGGTGTGTTGGGCAGCAGGAACTCTGCGAACAAGGCACAGAGGCAGGAGACAGTGGAGCTTGGGCAGGTCTCGTGACAAGCACAGCTGACCCTGGCCTCCTCCTGTGGCTACGAGGGCACAGCTGGGTGTGTGCATTCTGCATTTCAGTGTTCGGGACATGGCTGGGCTCCAGAAGGTGACATGAGTATCACAGATTTAGGAGTGATCATGGGGTGAATAAGAGGGAGGTCCCACCGTGGAGAGCACATGAAGGGAGGCAACGGGCACATTCTTAGGAAGCTCTACAGTGAGGTGGATGGAACCCAAAAAGAGACAGTCCCAGAGGCAGAGAAGCAGGGGGTGCCCAAAGAGCCGTGAGCTTGGTCTGAGTACCCACAAGGTCAAACACAGCTGAGAGTCTGGGAGGTAAGGTCTGAAAACCACCTGCTGGGAGGGCAAGAACAAGACCACTGCCTGGCCTTACTGTGAGCCCCACCTATGGTGTGAGGGATCTGCAGCAGGGCTGTAAAGGGCAGGGGGTAAACGAGGGACTGAGGTCAAGAGCAAGCAAGGGTAGCCCACCCTGTTGTATGACAACTCTGCTCTTCAAAAGACACTTCGTGCTATGAGAACGGAGACAAGCCACAGCCTGGGAGCAAATATTGGCAAATCATACATCTGATAAAAGACTCCTATCCAGAATATATAAAGAACTCTCAAAACTCAATAATAAGAAAACAACTCGTTTTTCAAAAATGGCCAAAAGACTGAAATAGTTGCTTCCCTAGAGTACACACAAAGCGATCTCGCCATCATTAACTAGGAAAATGTAAATTAAAACCACAATGAGAAACCACCATACACCTACTAGAATGACTAAAAATTTTTTTTAAAACCTCCCATAATAGAGGTGACTAGAGGTTGGAAGGAGGGGAGAATGGAGAATTATGGTTTAATGGGGACAAAGAGTTTTTATCTAAGGCGCTGAGAATGTTCTAGAAACAGACCGTGGGGATGGTTGCCCAACACTGTGAATTTCTTACTGCCACTGAATTAGTACACTTAAGCATGATTAAAATGGGTAAATTTTGTTATGGGTATTTTACCACCACTAAAAAGTAAATAAAAAGACCTCCCATGCCAAGTGCTGGAGAGCGGTGCAGCTGGGACCTGTGCACGCTGCTGATGGCGAGGGTGGGTGTGGAATGGTAAAATCACTCTGAAAAACAGTTCGGTAGTTTCTTAGGAAGTTAAACGCACACATGACCCAGCCATCCCACTCCCAGATGTTTTCTTGAGAGAAATAAAAGCGTGTGTCCGTCCAGGACAGGCAGATATCCTGACAGCCTGATTTGGAAGAGCTGCACACTGGAAACCACCACGACGTCTAGCAACAGGCGAATGGAGACAGACACCGCAGTGTATCTTTACAATGGAACTCGACTCAGTGCTACAGAGGAAGGTTCCGCGGATGTGCACGGCAGTTCAAATGGACTAAACGGGGATGCCGAGGGACAGAAGACAGACAAAAAGACTACACGTGGCACAATTCCATTTACAGAATATTCTGGAAGATGCAAACTAATCTTTAGCGACAGGCGTAGATCAGTGGTTTCCCAGGAGTGGTTAGTACGGTTAGGGGAGGGTGGAGAGGAGGGATTTCCAAGGGGTGAGAGGAAACTTTTGGGGTGAGGATATGTTCGCTATCTTGACGGTGGTGATGGTTTCAAGAGTAGATAACAGATCTCAAAATGATCAATTATATACTTGAAATGGTGTTTTTCACTAATGTCAATCATCCCTTAACAGCATTGTAGAAAAGTTTGTTTTCCTAAGGCACCTGGGTACAAAAAAGGAAGGAGAGTTGGTGGAGGGAGACACTGGGTCCAGGAGGGCTGTGCTTTCGGACAGAAGGGACATGAGCCTGCCTTGGGGCTCCTGGGGGCTGTTGGCCTTCCTCAGAACTGCAGAGAAGTACCCTGAGAGCCACCATGCGGGGACAGGACGTCCTGAAGGCAGAGGGCGGCCTCTGTGAAGACTGTTCAGGAGGAGGATGTTCTGGGAGGGCAAGGGGAGGCCAATCACCCAGCTGTCTGCCTCCCTGCCTCCCTCCTGCCTGCACAGAGGCTTGTGGCAGCTCTGTAGAGAACCAGTGTTCCTCACAAGAGAAACAAAAACCACCATTAATGTGGGAGGGTATGGGAAGGCCCAAACGGAGGGCTCGCAAAGCCACAACCAAAAGACACCATTTCCAGGGGTGGATCAGGGAGGGTTTATGTGGAGGAGAGCGTTGCAGTGATGGCATGAGCTGAAAAGCTCGAGACAAGTACAGTCCCATCACAATGCACAAACCGACACCCCCTGGACCCGTGGGACACAACAGCCCAGAGAGCACGTGGGGAATGACGACAGATCTTAGGAGAACCCAGGAGCCACATGGGCTGGAAGGGTGGTGAATCTAATCACAGATGCCCTGGGCCAGTAGAACGAGGGGACTGGGATTGATGTGTGGGCAGTGGGAGCCACTGATGGTTGTAGAGCTGAAGAGTGACACCACAAGAGCAATGCTTCAAAGATCCTGCATTATCATGCTCAAAGACCTGCCACAACTCACCATTACCTAGGCTCCGGTCCAGGTCATGAGGATCTGGCCTTGGGGCCCCCATAGTGGGACGATGCCTTTTCATACCATCTTTTCTGCCGTGACTCCCTCCCTCCAGTTCCTCTCCTGCAGCTGGACCAGCTGACCCACTCTCCCTGGGCACGGGAGGCCACTCACTGACTCTGCTTACAGCATTCCCCCACCCAGATGCCATCGTTTCTCCTCTAAGCTAAAGAGCTATCCACTCTGACATTCATTCATTCATTCATTCATTCATTCACTCATTTATTCAATACCTTTTGAAGTCTCATTGTGTGCCAAGCCCCCAACTAGGCACAGGAACCCAGCACTGAAGAACAAAGTCCCTGTCCTTGTGAAGCCAGATGTGGGGGATGGGGAGGGAGGGAGGAAGACCATAAACACAAAAACAATGAATACTTTTGGATGTTAGGTGTCGAGGTAACAGAACAGGATAATGGGAGAAAGGGAAGGGAGATAGGTGTGGGACATATTAGAGATGGTGGTCAGCAAAGCCTTCCAGAAAAATGAGTGATGAGAAGGGCCAAGTTTTTTTTTTTTTTTTTTTAATAAGTAATTATAATTTTTTTTAAGATTTTATTTAGTTATTTGACAGACAGAGATCACAAGTAGGCAGGCAGAGAGAGAGAGAGAGGAAGGGAAGCAGGCTCTCCGCTGAGCAGAGAGCCTGATGTGGGGCTCGATCCCAGGACCCTGAGACCATGACCTGAGCCGAAGGCAGAGGCTTAACCCACTGAGCCACCCAGGCGCCCCGAGAAGGGCCAAGTTTTTGCAATGCCTCTGTAAAGACCCAGGGTAAGAGTGTTCCAGATGGAAGGAGCAGCAAGTGCAAAGGCCCTGAGGTGAGAAGATGCTTAGCTTGTTCAAAAGACCAAAGGCACGTCCAGTAGCTGAAGCACAGTGAGCAGGGAGGAGGGTGATAGGAAAAGAAGTCAGAGGGGGGCAGGGGAGGGGGCAGTTAGGCCACATTACTCTGCAGGTCAAGGGAGCAGTCTGTACTTGGTCTAACTAGAGGGGGAAGCCCGGGGAGGGCTATAAGAAGGGAAGGGTTATGCTGATCTATATTTTAAAGTGACTGTTCCAGCTGCAGGGCAGAGGGTGGACTGGGTGTCGGTGGAGGGAGGGGGCAGCAGGCTGACCTTCTTTGTCCCTTCTGGAGCTACCTGTTTAAGGACTTCCTCACTCAGTCATTAAGGTGACACTCCGGGAGCAGCTTACTGTGTGCCAGCCCCACCCAGCTCCACCTGCCACCTGGGAAACTAACCTGGGAGCGTCACGACCCTTCAGTCCCCTGTCTTGGAACCCAGAGAGGTCTCACTGTCTCAGCGGAGGCCTGTCCCACAGTATGTGCTCAATGACTGCTCCACACCACCGTTGTCATTGTTACTTTGCGTCAGCGATGAGCCCTCTCTGAATGTCTTCACTGGGGCTGCCATTGATTTAGGGCTCCACCATTAACTCCCACGACAGACTCCGGGTTACTGAAATCTTCATATACAGGTGGATGGCTGTGCCTCCCCCCAGATTGAAAATTCCTTTTAATATTTACAATAAACTTGAACTCCCTTAGTGCCAAGCACAGAGCTCGGCTTGTGACACTTGTGGGATGACGCGCAGAAGCTGGAGGATGGTGGGGGGCGGGGGACGACAGAGTAGGGAAGCCTCTGCATTGGGCCTGACCTGCCAGACAGGGTTGGGATGAACGCCACTGCTGGGGGCAGAGGACATTGTTCTTACCGCAGGGTACCCTTTCTGGGTGACCACAGCCCTCTTTTCCCAATGTCACCAAAAAGGTTGGCCAGAGGTCCTGGGGAGCAGGGAGACAAGGCCCAGGGGAAGGTAAGGACATCAGGGAGAAGAATGCTGAGCAGTGACAAGAGAGGGGACGGGGCAGGGGGGAAAGGTAAATAAACAGGGAAACTTGTCAGGGACCGCAGAGAGCTTAATGACTGGGCCCAGTGCCCAGCTGACAATGGGGGGACTGGGGTGGTGGAGTTGGGGGTCCATTCCTGGAGGACAGCCCCATCTGGGGAGGCCTGAGGACAGACAGGAATTAATGGCTGAACCCAAGATACTAAGTGTAACACAGAGGTCACATAGAAACAGCCCAGAAGTCCAAAGCAAGAGTGGCTGATGCTGCCTGACGGTCACCCCCAAAAGAAGGGTGTCTGACAGGAGGCAGGTCGAGAGGACCCTGGGCTCTGTAATGACCCCCAGGCCCTCTTGCCTCCGACCCTGCCTTCTCCTTGAAGCTCTGCCCAGCATCCACCAAGATCTGCCCCAAATATCGCTCCTGTCGGAGGCTGATGCAGGACAGTGTTCATCCAAGTGCTAGGGCTGCACGCTGAGCCACACACAGCGCTCCTTCCGTCTTCAGGAAAGACCCCCAGTGCATCCCAGGGGCATTTGCTGAGACGTCCAGTCAAGATATGGGCTCTGACGTGGTGCCTGGGCCCCTCCCCAAGAGCACGCCTCTCTCAGGCACCACCCCCACCCCTCTCGGCTTGTGTCCCCCCAGGGGCCTGAGAGGGGTCTGACTTTCCCACTCCAACGGCATCCCTGGCAGATGGGGGGCCCTTGGGCCCGCTGCACATCCACAGGGCTTGAGGGGCTCAGGAAACAATGCAGAGCTGAGCGTGAGCTCAGGGAATGCCGGAGATGCTCACTTCAAGACCACGCAGTTCCCCCCCGGGGGAATCTCGTCTCCTCGGGGCAGAGACCCACTCTCTAGTTTGGGTTCCTTCACCACAGGGCACATCAGCATTGTGGGAGAACCTGCCCCAAAGCCCTATGCTCAGGACCATCCCAGACGCAATGCCTGCAAACCTCAGTGCACCTGCCCGTGCAAGTCAGCTCCCAGCCCTCACTGCTCCTCTGGCCAGGACATGCTGTCTCCCAGAGAGGCCCCAGTCTGCTTCCCATTAGCTCTTATGGGCAGGTGGGGGGTGGGTTCCAGAGGCTGGGGCAGAGGAGGCAAAGACCAGCTTTGCCTGCTGTAAACTCCTCTAGCCGCTTGCCTGGAGCCCAGGGCTTCTGAACCATGGCAGGGGGCGAGCATGTGTACGGGTAAGCGCACACGCACCGAAACATACATGTATCTAACAATTTCCCACACCTTTCTGCCTTCCATGCCCCTGACCCAGCCGTCCCAGGGGAGCTTAAGGGCCAGGGCAGAGGCCAGAGCTGTCAGGCAGGCTCTGTTCAGCCCTACTTCCTCTCTGACCAGGCAGAAGTAAAGGTCTGCCTCCCCCCCCTCCGAAAGGAGGCTCAGGAACCAAGCCTGTGGGGGCAGGACACAGAGGCCTCTGGAACTGAGGGATCCCAGTAAAGAAAAATGGAGGAGCACGAAGTGGAGGCAGAAGGAGTGGGTCTCCTTCCCGATTCTCCTTAACTGGCAGTGTGACCTTGGGAGGTCACACACCCTCGGTGTGGCTCACCAGCAAAGTGGGGAGAATAACATTAGCCAACACAGGTAAGTGCTGGCTGAGTACCAGGCACTGTCCCAAGCTGCCTACTTACGCCAGGCTTCTGCACTGCAGCCCGGTGTGGTGGGTACCACCATCATCCCTATTTCAGCACGAGAAAGCCCAAGCACAGAGAGGCTCGGTCCCTGGCCCCAGGGCACACAGGTGGGAGGGGGCCGAGTCAGGCTCTGAACCCCAGCTACTCCCATGTTCCTAACCCCTGTGCATACCACCTCTTCACCTGCCGTGCGCTTGTGGTACTGGGGATTCAGTAAGGGACTTGGTGAACGGCGTGCCGTAGTCATTCACAGAAAGCAGTCCCCAGAAGAGCGGCGCCAACGTCACGTGGCAGCTGGCGAGGAATGCAGATTCTCAGGCTCCACCCAGACTTGCTGACTCAGACTGTGGGGCCGGGGTCTCACCGTCCGTTTTAGCAAGCCTTCTAGAGGATTCCAGTGCCTGCTGAAGTCTGAGAACCACTGGTGTAATACACTGTCTACCCACAAAATTTCTTATACACGTTCACACTTTTCTGTTAGTAAGCTCCACTTGCTGAAAAGAGATGACTGTTCCAGCAGCCCAAACCCTGGAGATCATTCTCTCTCTCTCTCTTCCTCTGGGGTCTCCAAAGGGGCTCGTTCAGCCATCTTGCCTTGAGCTGCCCCTCCTCACACCTCTTACCATCCTCCACAAAGCAACGATGTCCTTTAAGTAATAACCCCAGAGCGCACGCACCCCTACAGGGCCAGCAAGCTGTCCTTTCACTGTCCCCCAGATTCCAACATCGTAATAAACAGCAGCTTCTGAGGTGGTCTGCAACTCTGTGGGTGTACACACGCACACACACACACCTCACACTGCCTCGTTCGTGGGCCCAGACACTCCATGTAGGTCACTACAAAAGCAGAAAAAGCAAAGGATGAAATCAAGATGCAGTCGCACACTCTCACACAGACGCAGCACAAAGAGACAGAGGTGTGTTCACATGCAGAACACTACCTTGCAAAGACACATCAGTACATGCATGTGTGTATTCGTGCACACAGAGAGGCCAAGACATGTGCACAAGCACACATATGCAGGCAGGAACCCAGACAGGTACACAACACACACACACACACACACACACACGTGCGCTGCCTCTGCGGGAGGTGGTCCCTGACGGGGGTGGAGACGCCAAGTCCCACTTGCTTGATGGACCACCTGCTTTGCCTCTGTCCCCGGGGTGTGGTGGCGGGAGCCGGCCAGCAAGGCAGGGGTGACATGCAGGCTCCGTGGAGACGTTCCCTTCTGAACAGCCCACTCTTCCCACCCTTGGGAAGAAAATTATGACTTTCTCAGGGAGGAGGTTTTTTATTTTTTGTGTTTTTTCCTCTCCCCTCGTTTGGCACATGGCACTAATTTATGACTATTTTCCCAAGTCCGCTGAAGTAAGAGGGTAATGGCTTTCAGCCGTTTCCTTTCTCTCACCTGTCATTCACCGCTGGCTACCTGATAGGACTGCAGACAATGTTCCAATCACAGGGGCTGTTGTTTTTTTTTTTTTTTTTTTTTCCCAGGGAAGCGAAGAATTCATAGTGGCCGTGGGGAGAGTTATTTCACTCCCGGATGGAACAACGTCAGGTAAACAGCTGTAAAAATTCATAACCAGCGGGGCTGCCTCTGGATAGGGGGTGGGCACATCGCCCACAGCTCGGGCTCGGAGCTGGCCTGGCTGGGGGTCTGCAGAGCTGGGGTCAATCGATGACTCAGGGCCCTCGGCTTCCATTACCCCAGTGGACTCTAGCCTCTCGACCTTGAGCAGGTCACACTGCTTCTCTATGCCTGAAGTATTCCAGCTGCTGCCTGGAAAGAATGTTCTTTGCCCTGAGAGGCAGGGGGATGATGACCAGTCATGGACCACAATCATCTAGAGCTCAGGTGTTCCCTTGTGGGGGTTGCCTGTCCCCATGTGAGGGACAGCTGGCGGACTGCCGAGTCTCAGTGGCTCGTATGAAAAGCTGAAGTACTCTGTACCAGCACCATTTCTTCAGATTCACAGGGATCACAGAAACATTCTCTCTCCTTGCTGTCCCGTACAGCAAGCCCTCTACATGTGCCCGCTGACGGCTCGAGAAATGTGGCCAGTGCGGGTGAGAAAGTGAGTTTCATGTTTCCATTTAGGTTGTAATTAATGGACTTTAAATAACCACATGTCTAGTGGCTGCTGTTCAGGATACTGTAGTGTTATACCTGGATGCTTGTAGCATCTCATACCGATGATGGGCCCTCCTCTGTGGTTGTGAGGACCAAATGCGATAATGCGTATAAAGTCTGGGCACCTAGCTGGCCGCTCTTATTAATACTATCAGACACAATCAGAAGGATGGGAGGGAAGGGGGTCTGAATTCAGGAGTGTCAGGCTAGAGCAGCCCTTTAAGTGACCTCCTTTCCTGTCACTGGTCTTCAGTGTAACTGAGGGACACGTGGGACCCAGGACCAGGGCTGACCATTAGCTGTCCAGGAGAGGTCCTGGTGTCTTGCACTGTCCTCCTCCTCCCCACGCCCCACTGCTCACACTCTTGGCATGATTTGGTCCCATAAGGAGGAATGATCAGCCCAGGCTCTGGCATGGTGGGGCTGAGTGAAATTGCTTTCGGATGAGAAAAGTCTTATCACAGATAATGGGTGGGGCTCAAAACACCCCTCTTCTTTGAAGCCAGAGTATCCCGGGGATGTGGCAGGACCAGCTGGCAGGAATGACCCCTGGGGACCATCTCCTACGGCCCTGCAGGCAGGGACTCACTGACGGGCTGCCCTGGGTTATTTACAACTCCTGTGACCATGGGCAAGTTCACTGTTCCGAGCCTCCGTTTCCCCATCAGCTACGTAGAGCCCTAAATACCCAACTTATGGGTGATGATGAAGGTTGGATTGCAATAACACATACAAACGGGTACCTCGTAGGCACTCAGTAATCAGAAGCCGTTACCACCACCATCACTTCCCTTATCCGGAGGGAGAAGGGTACACTGAGTGAGAGGCTAGTTGCTGGTGGTAGACCACCCAAGTTCAAATACTTGCTCCAGCCTCACTCACCAACTGTGTGCTCTTGGGCAAGTCGCTGCAACTGTCTGTCTGTTTCCCCACCTAGGAAACAGTGATGATAAGGATGGCACCTTCCTCCCAGGAACATTAGAACAATCAAAAGAGCGCACAGTAGTCCCAGACACAGAGTAAGTACTCTATGCACTGGTTAAATTCAATAAGTGGCCAATGGAAGAGAGCTCAGCAGCCCTGGGTTTAGATCTGTTGACAGCAGAACCGTGCCCAGCGAAAGCAAAGGGGCAGCGGATGAGGAACTCAGCACAAAAACTACAGGCAAAACAGAGCAATTCTAACAACCCAGTGCCTTTGACCTGAAGGATCCTGGCTCTCGGACATGCTGGGGGAAATTTGCCCCCACTGACACTTGCTCACCAGAGAGTTAACATCCTGATTTATGGCCGGGAAAACTCTGGCAACAGAGCCAGCTGGTAAGAGAATATACACTTCCAGGGGTGCCTGGGAGGCTCAGTCAGTTAAGCCTCTGCCTTCAGCTCAGGTCATGATCTCAGGGTCCTGGGATCGAGCCCCACTTCGGGCTCTCTGTTCAGTGGGGAGCCTGCTTCCTCCTCTCTCTCTGCCTGCCTCTCTGCCTACTTGTGATCTCTCTCTGTCAAATAAATAAATAAAATCTTAAAAAAAAAAAAAAAAGAATGCACACTTCCTTCACCTTTAGTCCTGCTTTTCCTGCCATTCACCCTCCTCACCCAACAGGGGAGGCTGAGAAAGGGACACTCTCCAGCGTAAGGAATGGCGGTGGAAGGGAGGGAGAACCACCCTGTCCTTGTTCCTCATCATTCTTTCCATGGCATCAGACTGGACAGAAAACACCTGAAAAGGAAAAGGCAATCCTTGCCACGCAGGTGAGGGCAGGTGGGGGTTCACTGGCCTGGATGGTGTGCCAGGCTCTGTGCTGGGCCGATGTCACATGTCACAGCCCATATGTCATCCCTCCAAATAAGGACACTAGGCTGGAGCAGGGACAGCACCCTGCGGCTCCCAGGCAGAGCCTGTCTTCTCGATGCGGCCCCTGGTCTAATCTCAGGACGCAGCCTCCTTACTGTCATTTCTGAAACGGACTCTCATATTTACATTATTCGGAGCTGAAAGGCAGGGACGCTTTTCCCAGGGCCACGTTTCTGGTCAATAAGGTAGGTAATCTTACTGTTAAAATATACATTCTCCTCAGCCCATCCTGAGCCCCACCACGATGAAGCTATTTTCATCTAGGACAGAGGGAAATGCAGCTAGTAAACATTTTGATTTTCCTAAACTGGCCTTTAGGCAGAAGGAGAGGCGTCCATCCTCAGAACTAATGCTCTCTAAGAGAGAGGCAGGGACCATGCGAGGCTCAGACTGTCAGCCTCTGAACAGGCATTTGCTTCTAGAAAGCACTTGTGCATGGAGGGCTGGGTGAAGTTGCCCAGGTGGGACTAGAGTCACTGTCTCTGCCACTGAGCACCGGGTAGGGGCCGGCCCTGTGCTCACCACATTCAGAACTTCCTTCGACAACCACAACAGCTCTGCAAAGAGCACCGGACCAGCTCCATTTTAGAGATGAGAAAAGAGAGGCTCCCGGAGGTAAAGGAAGTACTTGAGGCTTTGGCATGCCTGGGGTAGAGCCAGGGCTCTGGGTTCCTCCCACCACGGCTCACGGGTCCTCACACCACACTGAAAGTGCTCAGCCGAGAGCTGGTGACCGATGGCTTGGCTGCTGATGGTGAGGACAGCGGGTTCCCTGGCCTCAGAAGCCACGTGCCCTTCTTCTTCCCCCTCCTCCCTGCTTGGGCCCTGAAACACCCGCCCCTTCCACGAGATCACATCTCTTTGGGCAGGGCTTCCTCGAAGCAGGTGGTTGTGGGGGGGGCACCTGAGGAGGGAGCAGTTCCCTTCTCCTTAATTGACTGTAAATTGCTCCAGAGCTTTTAATGAAGGCCATCAGGAGTAATTATGTCTGCCACACGGCCACTCTGTGTAAACACCGAAGGCGGGGCTGGGGGCTGGGGGCAGGCCGCGGTGGGCATCTCACATCTGGGCTCTCCTGCTCCTCTCTCCCCTGTGGACCTGTCTCAAGTCACACCTCTGTCTCCCGAGGAGAAGCCACAACTGTCGCAGGCAGGGACCATGCAACACAGGCAGCCGGGTGAGGGGCAGTCCTGGGGAGCCCCACACCGGGTCCATGGGGTGGCCACCTCTGGGGCTATGGGATGGGCAGACCTGGACGGAGGACTCATGCCAGACCCACCAGGAGCCAATTCCAGAGGCAGGGGAGAGACATGGCGAGGGCAGCCGTCTCAGTGTGGGGTCCCCAGACCACAAGCACCTGAGAACCTGTGGAAAATGCATATTTGTGGGCCCCACGTGGGCTCACCTACTGAGTCAGAAACTCGGTGGGGTATGGTAACAAGCCCTCCAGGGGGTCCTGAACTGCTGGGGAGAGGGAAAGAACAATGGGAGAGACCTGCTACCCTCGGCTTACGAGATGGGGAAACTGAGGACTGAAGAGCTGAGGGCATTTACCTAGGGGCACACAGCTGGGAACGGAGCCAAGAGCACCCCGAGGGTTGGACTGTCGGATTCAAACCTTGGCACTAACACTTCAAGTCAGGGCACAAACTTCTCATCTATAAAGCGGGGTCAGCAGTGGCCCCGTGAGTCATCCAGGGGACAAGAGTGAGGGAGCCCAGCACAGGCTCTGTGCGCTGTTTCCCCCCAAGGCTCTGCCATCACACTCCAAGTCCTGTGATGTGACAGGACGTAGAGAAGGGCAAGAGCGAGGAGATGCGGACTGTGTTAAAAAGAACAGGATGCTGGTGTCAGCACCACCCCTGGACAGACACGGAAGATGTTAAACGCGGAAGGAATGCCACCCGGGGCCAGTCCCTATAAGATGCTCCAAAGGGGACACCAAGAAAGGAAGGACCTCACTGTCTAGCCATTGTGTATTCCAGGCAACCCCACCTACCTACAAGGCTTTAAGACATGGTCCTTGCCCTCCAGGAGTTTATAACTTGGTCTGTCCCCTAGAATACCAAGGTGCTGTGGGGGAGGCTGGTAAGGACAGACATCCAGGGTGACCGGGGCTGACCTGGGTGGCCAGAACCCCACAAGCGGCTTTGCGGCCCTGGCCTCATGCCCTGGTGTCAGTGCCGAGCAAAGCTGAGCCCACAAGGTCACCTCCCAAGTAGCATACTGCGTCCGATCGGCCAGGGAATCCGCCAGCCTGCAGAGCCCATATCACAGGCCATGAGGCTGGGCTGACCCCGGGGAGACAGGCTGCCACAAATCAAGCAGATCCGCTGCAGGCTCTCATTCACTCACCTCCACTCTACCCCGCCGGTCTGAGGAGCCTGGAGCCAGGGGGCCACACAGGGACCCAGCAGGGACCCAGCAGGGGGGCGCCGCTGTCCTCACCCGTCATCCTGGGGCAGGACTTGATGAACAAAGAGGGAGGGACAATGACCTGCTCGCCAAGAGGCTGGAAGCTGCTTCTGGGGGACCAGACAGGGCAAGCTAGGTGCCTGGGTGCTGCTGGCACCGCTCGCCGGGAGAACGTGGGAGACAAACGCCACCTCCCTGGCCGTCAGGCTGAGTTATCCACGACATAGGGTTTCTCTAGAGAGCTCATAAAGCAGCTGATGTGGCGAAGCAGGTCTACACTCAATAATCCCTCCATCTCACTCCGGTCGGACGCCGGCATATTCATCTTGAATTATCTTTTTCAAAGGCCGAATCAATCCTAGGAAGCGTCGGGGCTCTGGCCGCTCACAGTCTTGCTACCGAGAGAGCCAGGAAAGTAGGGTCCCTGAGCAGCGCTAGGACGCCAGGGGGTGGGGACGGAGAGAGGCGGTGGAGGCACGTCCTCTCCCTCGCCCGACGGCATGGGGCCCATGGGGACCAGAGTTGAGGCTCTTGTCCTCTGGTTCACTGTGGCATGCAGACAGGGTCGAGGAGGGCAAGAGAGGCCAGAGACGGTGGGTGAAGTGCTGGTACCAGCCCCGGGGAGGGAACCTACTCTGATCCTCACCTACCCTGATCTCCTCACCTCCAGGGAGGGTCAAGTATTGGTTATGGAGGGAGAAAGACCTGAGTTTGAACCCAGCTCTGCAACTTCATGACCATGAGCCTTGGGGAGGTGACCACCTGGCTAAGCCTCAGTTTTCCTCATGTGGAAAATGGGCTCAATAACCATCGCCTTCATGGGGTACTGTGAGCATGGAATGAGCAGGCAGGCAAAGCCTTTGCACAGCACCTGGCAGACAGGAGGGACACCGAGAGGGCGAAGGTAGGCAAAGTCTGCCCTAGATCAGAGGGCCGGCCAAGGGGCCTCCAGAATCAGGCAGAGCAGACTCAGGGGCAGGGGAGCAGGCAGACTCTAGGCGCTCTGGGCAGACTGGGATGAATGGGGAGCAGCAGCAGGAGGCACACCACCCATTAGCAGGTGGGTGACCCTCATTGCCCAGTGAGGCAGGGAGGTGTCCACAGCTCCAAGGGCCCACCTGTCACCTGCACCAGTCTTAGCAGACAGCCGCACCAACTGGGTTCCTGGTCAGGCCAGGAAGGGGAGACCAGGGACGTCTGGGACTCTCCCACCTAGAAAGGGAAAACATCCTTTGGGAGAATAACACATAAAACCTTAGCAAATATTTATGTGTTAGACACCGTGGGTGTTGGCCACTTGGGTGTCCCCAACCTGCTTCTCACCTAGTTGGGAAAAGCACTAGTTAATGATGACTATTAATAAAGGTTAGTGTCTATTAGTGCCAAGCACAGTTCTAAATGCCTAAAGTTAACTGATCTAACCCTCGCCACCCCCCTATGAGTGTACACAGTGTGTTCATCCCATTTTCCAGCTGAGTACACAGAGGCAGAGAGAGGTTATGTGGCTGGTGGTACAGGCCACACTTGCTGAAGATGCAGCAGAGGGCTTCTTGGAAGAGGAGGCACTAAGGACAAGCGGCTCGATAAAAACAATATCCACCATTTGTACGGGAACTTTCTTTTCAAAGCTCTTTCATGAAGCTCCCTGTGAAGTTGGCTAGGCAAGGACGATCATGCCTGTTTCTAGAAGAGGAGAATGAGGTTCAGAGCGGCTACAGGTCGTGCCTGAGGTGACCCAGCTAGGAAGTGGCAGAGCTGGGATCAGAAGCCACACCTCAGCTTCTCTCCCAGTGCCTGGTGCACCACATCGGGGAGAGGAAACAGGCAGGTGCCAGGGGAGGGGACCCGGGGGGAAAGCCCTGCACCAAGCGCCCACTTTCCCGAGCATGCACACCGTCTCTGACAAAACCCCTGGAGCTCCGATTCCGGGCTAAGCTGCAGGCGGGCAGTCGGGCTCCCAGGTCCCCTGAGCCGTGTAAAGAACAGCAGGGGCGAGGGGTGTGATGACAAGTTCCAAACCAGCTCTGCCGGCGCAGTCTACCCAGCCAGCTGGAAGGTTGGCGGCTCTTGTCAATCACACCTTTCGGCTGGCTCCTGGGGAGCCCAAGTGTTCCCGGGCGGCTGCAGGCTCACCTCCTCCACCGGTGACACGGCTGAGCCCAGCTCCCTTGTCAGCCCACTGGCTCCCCGCAGAGGAAGTGCCTGCTGCTGGGTCACAGCCCAGTCAGCCGATGCCCCCACTGCCTTCTTGGTGGGTCACAAGGAAGGGTTGTAGGCCTAGGAGCAAGCAACCTGGTTGATCCCATACGCTCATCTATCTTCCCTGTCACTTTTTAGCAATAGATCCAACTCCGCATCGTGTGTCCGGCAAGGATTAGCATTTTTGGTAATGCAGGGAAGTGAGCCCTGGACAGGGAAATTGACTTGCCTAGGCTCATTCAGCTGCACAAGCTGAACTGGGCCTGGGCGCCCACTCCAAGCCGTGCTGGCCACCATCCCCTCCCCAGAGCAGTTTGTCTTCACCCTAGGCAGACCCTTGGCCTCTGAGACCCTTTCCCGGTGACAGATTGTGGAAAGGCCCAGACTATCCTGGGAGGGTAGCACAGTGGGGTATTAAAGGAGGACACCAGACCCAGAATTCTTAGGATCCAAATCCTGACTGTGTTGCGGGAATCTGGGCAGCTCGCTTGACCTCTGAGTCCACAGCACGGGGACCATGACTGAACAGACTGCCCATCACTGCTGCAAGGATTCAATGAGACCACGCAGGGAACCCAACGAGTAAGACGCAAGTCCTAAATAATTACCGTTATTATTTTTATTTTTAACCACAACAACCTATTTCTGCCATCCAGGACACAACACAAATTGCTTGTTCTATGGTTGGCCGGCCTATTCCAGCACCTTCTGAAATGCCTCTCCTATGTCTTCAGCCTGTCAAAACCCAACTGCTCACTGCTGCCTTTCCTATACAGCCTTCTCTGTCCCTGGGCCCAGGGTGAATTCCTTCCCACTCTGAGCATTAGCAACATCTGTAGCTCCTGCCTTCCACTCGCCTGGGGTGGGCTGGGCACTTACCATGGGTCCCCTTCTCCACTCCTAATGGGGGCTCCTTCAAAGCAATGACCCACACACAGAATCCCCAAGTTGTGGTTAAGTGCACAAGCCAGGGGTCAGGCAGCAATACACCCAAGCCCAATTTCCAGCCCATATAAGCTGTGTGAGCCTGTGTAAGTTGCTTAACCTCTCTGAGCCTCTGCCCCTCCTCTGTAAGGTGGGGGTATATGAACCACTTTCTGGGTTTGCTACAAGGATTCAACGGACCATGTGTGTGAAGTGCTTCCCTAGACACAGAGCAAGTGTGGAATGAAATATAGCTGCTGCTTCCCCAGCTACATTGAATGTGCATGTCTCTACCCCACCCCTGAGCACGGCCTGGCACAGGTGTCCGGTGCAGGTCATTAATGGCCTATCCACACGACAGGTGGTACATCATCGTTATCATTAGTGTTATTACAGCAGCATCCAAAATGCCCAGCCCACCCCTGTCCACGGGTTGAGGGGCAGTCTCTCCACAGCCGGAGCTGTCACAGGCTCCAGATGTGTCCAGGGAGGGGTCTCAGGGGAGTGGCTACAGAGCATAAGATAAGACCACTTCCTGCCAAGGGTATACCCTTTGAGGGCCTATGTTACCCTGAAGAAAGAGAGGAGACAAGGCCACAGAAGTTTCCAGGCCCTTCCAGGGATCCTGTGAGTCACCCTGCTCCTACTCCTAGAAGGAACAGTAAAATCCCTATTCTGAGGTCACCAGGAACACAGGGCCCCGGATGCCTTGGGTCCCAGTGTCTGATCATCTGGACGGAGGGCGAGTCACCTTCTTCCCTCCAAAGTCTTACACCATCCCCCTTCCAATGCCAACAGCCCCAGGGAGCCTCTGGGCTTCCTCATTACTTTCCTTAAGCACTGTACCCCTGACTGTGGCAGCTGGGAGGCCCCTTCTCCGAATCTCAAGTCCCAAGCTCCCAAGCTGACCAACCCCTTTGTCCCCAGGCCCACAGGAGCCCAGTGCCTGCATGGGCAGAGTCCCCTCCAGCCCCTTCTGCAGCTGGGCTGTGGGGTCTGGGCAGTCTTCAGTCTGGAATGTAACAGTCAGTCTCTGGAGCCCTTGGGCATGCTCCCCACCATGGGCCTCAGTTTCCCCATCTGGAAACGGGGAGTGTCCGACAAAGGCAGTGGTCATCGAGCTGCCTTGCAGAAGGCCCTAAGCTGTTCATCACAGGCCTTCAGAGGGTCCTTTGGGTGCGGGGTGAAAATGAACACAGGCATCTCCTGATGTGACATCTCCCCAAGGTCTACATTTGGACCTAACTTCACCCACAGATGATTATTTCTCCTTAGCATTATTATCGTCTAAGACACTATATATTTTCTATATTGGTAATAGGCTAGCGGGCTACACAGCCTCTGTACAGGTGGTTGGCAGAAAAGCCCAAGCCATGTGCAGGGCACACACCCCCGATACCTGGGACTCTATCCCTGGAATCCCCATATCTAATTCCCTCCAGCCCCGTCATGCCTCTGGCTTTGCCTCCGACCCTTGCCAACCAACTGCTCTGGGGAACCAGGACCTCCTCTTCTCCGTGTCAGTCCTAAGGAATCCTTTGGTTAAGAGAGAAACCATTCTCACCCCGTGATTCCTTCACCCTCTCCTGAGACATGATTTCTTCTCTTTACAGAATGGGAGAGGGGCTCAGGGAAGAGGGACAGCATCCTCTAGGACACTGGATACAGGGAATGGTCCCAGGAGAGGTCGAAACCCCTCCCAGACACCCCCTCCTACCCACCCCTTTCCACATCTGCTTCGAAGCCCCACGCCCCGCAGATCTGGCCCTCCATTCATCCCAGCAGTCCTGGTGCTCAGAGCTCTGTAGGGACTCCCCGCGGAGCCATTCCCAACGCTCACCGGCACTCTGCTCCTCCATCCCTGCGACCGCTACTGTGGGGTCAGCCCACCTGACAACTGCTCTCCTCGGGTCCAGACGGAACAGCTGGGCACTGATGGCGTTTGCTGGCAAATTAATCAGCGCCGACCGGCCGCGGTGCCAGGCACTGCTGGGCCCGATCCATCCTGATGAATCCTGGGCTCCCGCCTTAATGGCTCCTGACAAGACTAATTAAGTCATGCAGGTGATTAGCGTGGGTATTATCACCTGAACTGTGGCTCAGGATGCTTTGAGGGATCCTGAGGAGGTCTGCTGGGGGGAAGTCGGCTCCCGGTGCAGCGACCTTGGTGACCAGTGGAGGGTCCGGGAGCCAAGGGGAGGGGGCTCAGCGAGCCGTGCTGCATCCACTTGACCTCGTGCCTTCTTTGATCGTCCCTCTAGACTCACTCAGTGTCTGCTGAGGTCGTCTTCATACCCCGCGCCGTGCCAGGCACAGAGCGCACGCAGGCCCGGCTCGCTCGGGGGCCAGTGGGAGACGCCCCGCCTCTCCAAGGCTCCCTGTGGGGGCTACGGGAGGCCAGGTGTTGAGAACCCTTATCGGAGGCCCTGGCAGGAGTCTGGCAGTCAATAAACGCTGGCTAATATTATCGCTCCACATCTTACATTATACATAAAGACTAAAATTATAATTAATTGTAACGTTGATATTAATAAAAGTAGTAAGTAAAAATGAACAGCCGACGGGGAGTTGCCCACAAATAACTGAGGATACTCGCTGAGAGCTTGCAGAGAGGTGAATACAAAGCCAGGGGGCAGGGCGGGGTGGGGGGGCGGGGGGGGAGACTCACAGAGCAGGTGACATCTGAGCTACACGGGGAGAGAGGAGTGGGAATTCCCAGGCAGGAAGGGGAAGAGCACTTCCTGCCGAGGGGCGGGCCAGAACGGCACAGTGGGGAGACAGAGGAGAGGTGTTGGGCTGCTGAGTGTGGCCCCGTGGCTGGAGATCGGGGCGCCTGTGGGAGTGGTGGGTGACAGGCCGCGTTGAAGCATTCTCACTCCTTTCGTGAGGCCCTTGGGTGGCTTCTGGCTGGTGGTGTTTAGAACCAGGATAGAAGGAGTGATGTTGGTGGGGACATCACCCCCTGCAGGAGCTGAGACATGAAGATCAACGTCACGGCCAAGGGAGATGGACTAGATGTCCTCCACCCCTTACAGAGCTCCTCTGTCAGCCCTGAGGGTCCCCACCAAACACACGACATGCAGCCCTGGCAGGCTGCTGGAATGATAAAAACATGACCTCGGCACAGGCGAGCATCGTCATTCACAAGCACAGGCACGCACAGCGTCTGTGCCATCTGGGGCACACGCTCTCCCGGGCCCACTTCCTGGGCAGCCATCCCTGTCATCACCAACACCTCACTCCTGACACCCTTGGGAGGGGAGCACGTGGGCTGAGACTGCAGGAGGGAGGGTGAGCCAGCACCGAGCCAGCTCCAGCCCCTGCCAGTTGGAGTCCCCCCACACACATGCACTAACCTCACTCCTTCCCCCATGCGCCCTGAGCCCCAGGCTCAAGCCAGGCCCGGAGCTGGGTTCTGGGGACATGGAGATGGTCCGGGCCAC
This sequence comes from Enhydra lutris kenyoni, assembly GCF_002288905.1. Classification (NCBI taxonomy): domain Eukaryota; kingdom Metazoa; phylum Chordata; class Mammalia; order Carnivora; family Mustelidae; genus Enhydra; species Enhydra lutris. Next base: position 25,548,875 of record NW_019154096.1, on the reverse strand, counting down.
CTGGAGGCAATGACAGTGCAACAGCGGAGGCAGATGAACAACAGAGCCACAAGAGCACTGTGACTGGGACTAACAGGAAAGAAAGCAGCACTTGAACCCTGCCTGGAGAAACCCAGGAAGGCTGCAGGGAGGGGGCAACATCTGAACTGACCAGACTGACCAGCGGAGGCTCACTCACCATGTTCCGAGCAGCAGGAGTAGCCACTGCAAGACTGAGGTGGGGAACCCGCCTTTCATGCTTGCAGAGCTGCACAGGGTAGAGTGAGTAGGGGACAGGGGAGGAGATGAAGTCTGACAGGGAACTGGACGTCCGGCAGCCTTTGTGTCATTTTCATTCCAAGTGCGATGCAGGACTTGAGCACACCCCATGAGGGGCTTTGCCTTGGCTTCAAAAGCACCCCTTGACCCCTTGGCTGCAGAGATGGGGAAAGGCTGTAGCTGGCCAAGGGGACAGGGAGACCCCAGAGACCATTAAGAAGCTGCTGGGCTAATCCAGGCCTGGACTGTGGTGGCAGGGGCCGAAGGGGCAAGAAGTGAGAAGATTCTGGAAATATTTTGAAAGTGGAGCCAACAGGGTTTGCTGATGTAAGCTGAGGGAGAAAGGGAAGGCACCAGACGACCCCGAGTTTCTAGCCTGAGCAACTCAGGGTGGGGGTGGGATGCAGGTGCAACTGAGACGGGCAAGCCTGCAGGGGACGTGGGGTCTGGGGGAAGGGCAGGAGTCTGGCCCGGGCACACTGAGGCTGGGAGCCCTTCCGACACCCAAGTAGAAATGCTGAGCACAGAGGTGGGCATGCAAGTCTGGAACGTCTTCTGTGAGGAGGCCCAGGAAGGAAACAGAAGGCTCTGAATTGCCAGCATACAGACAGGACCCGAAGCCATGAGACCAGAGGAAATGGCCATAGGGCTAGAACATGGGAAAGGCATACAGGAGCTGGGCCCAGGGCCCTGCAGAGCTCAGAGAGGCAGGAGGCATATTGGAGGCTAAGGAACAGCCAGAGAGCTGACGCCTGGAAGAGAAGACCGACAGCCGGAAGGCCACAGGTCTGAGAATTGAGGACTGGCTTGAGCCACCTGGAGATTGTTGGTGAACTTGACGTGGGCCATACTGGTGAGTGTCTGCAGTGGATTCAGGAGGTCACCTGGAGACAGCATCAAGAAGCATTCATCCCTCATCCTAAAGGTACCATGTGGCCATACACTGCTGACAGCTGGGGCCACCGTGGGGGCAAGGCCACCAGCCCAAGCAGGCATGGAGTCCTTGACCTGCCCTCGCTCTGCCCCTCCCAGGATGGCTTGGCTGCCAGTGACAGATAGTCACATCTGCAGCAAGACACACAGGGACAAGGGGGCCCTGAATGTTAACAGGCTGGGGGCCGCGGTTGGAGCAGAGCTACCTAATGACATCATTTGGCTCCTGTCTTCCCTGGCTGGGAGATGGTCCTCAAAAAGAACATCAGGCAGAGGGAATTGGAACTGGAGATGGGTGAGGAGATAGAGCGACATGACGTGTAAGCCTCCGCAAGAGATCTGGGATGGTCAAGCTGCGCCCTCCCACTCTGCTCCCCATATGCTCTGCTCCCCACACTGCGGGCTGGGCTGAGGCGGGCACGTAGAGAATGGAAAGGCTCAGAAGGTTTGCGCTGAATCCCAGTCTCAGTCTCCAGCCCGAGAGAGAACATTCGCAGAAACTGCAAACCCAAAGAGCCTGCAGGCAACTCTACTCCGATTCTTAAAAGGAATCTGAAGACACGTTAGTTAAAACACTGTATGCTACCCCAAGCACTCAATAAACATAGTCATTATAATAATATGTATTATACATATATAGTGCGTCATATGTTATTATTATTAATCTGTAAGGCTCCAGTGGTCCGAATCAGGCTCAGTGGGTGGGAGTTCCAGGGACAGATTTCAGATTAATATTAGGAAAAACTTTTCATCCCCAGAACTGTCCCACAGCCCATGTCTTATAAGGATCACGAGCTCCCCATCATCGTGCATTAAGCAGAAGCCAGATAATCAGCCCCAGAGCTACCCACAGCTCTGACCTCCACTTTCAGACTGGCTTGGGCTCTGCTTCCAAGTCACTGGTATTGACCAGCCCACTAGACCCAGTTCCTCTCTGCACTTGTCTGTCCCCACCGCAAAGCTGTGGCTGGCAGGACAGCTCAACCAGTCATCCTTGGGCCACACATAGGCCTTCCTTTCAGTAACAAAACACTCCAGGTATGGAATCCAAAGAGGGGGCCCTCCCATCCCCATTTTACAGGCTGGAACACTGGCGTTCAGAAAGCAAAGGGCCAGTGAGAGCCAAGCCTCCAGGTCAAGTCTCTGGGCCACCCTGTTCCACACAGCAAGCAGAGGTCCAGCCCCTTGGACAAGCTGTTTCAACCCCTACCCTCGCACTGGCCTCTGCTGGTCCGAGGCCTGCACCTGCCCCAACCACGTGGGTCCACATCAACTTCTGAATGGCCCAGGGCCACAGAGGTGACAGCACTCAGGGAAGGTCCCCAGGCCTGTTATCTGAGGACCTGGAGATATACCGGGCTAGTAGGACTACCCAAGCTAAAGCCCACAGGGCCCATCTTTCTAATGCCCTCTCATTGGTGAGATGGGAGGTAAGGCCCAGAGAGGGGCAGCGTTGTGCCCAATGCCACACAGTGAGGAACAAAAACTGAATTCATGCTTTTCAAGCCAGAGCTTCCTGCCTGATCTTGATGCCAAAGGAAAGGAGGAACTAGGAGGGTAAGAGCCAGCTCAGCACCAGCCCCTGCCCAGAGAGAGGAACTGAGCTGTCTTCCAGCTCACTGAGCTCTCTCTCATTCCTACGGTCCCCCAGAGCCAAGAATCAATCCCCATTGCACCAGACGGACGCCCCTGCTGGGACTGCCCGGCGCTGCCTTAATGGGGCCGTGTCCTAGCAGTTATTCCTGGAAGCCGATCGATGCTAGCATTTGCAGAAGACAATCAAGAACCAGAGCCAAAGGTAGCTAGAGCAGGGCCTGCTGGAGGACTCCCTGCAGTGGGGGCATGGGCCTAGGGCTCATCACTATCAGCACTGGCCGACCGCTATCCTCCCCACCCCCCACCTTTCCAGCCCTCAGGCCTCTGTGAACCCCACACTTGGAGCTGGGCAGGCTCACACCTGGAGTGGATGGAGCCAGCACGGCTGACCTGGAGCTGCCTTCCCCTGGTCCATTAGTGGCTCGGCCACACCTCTGCCTCAATGGCCCACCTGTCCCTAATGTATTCCCTCCACCACAGATGGGGTCAAAACAGACCCTTCTGAAAGTCAGCTGCAGGAAACAGTGTGAGAAGGAAGGAAAGAGAGACCTTTGGGTCTCTGCTTGAGGCCCATCACCTCCCCAGATCCTCTCCTGCTCCCACCTGCCTCTGCTCTATCTCCAGAGGGACACCCCTTCCTCCTTCAATCCTCTACTGGGACTAATTCAGATATCCAGCCTGGCCCCCATCAGCCTGAGGTTGACTTGTTTATGCCCTCATCCAATTCCTATCTGGGAGCACGGCGGCCAGGCCTAGCACAGAGGGTGCATGCCCTCCATGTCTGATAAACTGAGGAAGCCCCTAATGATGACGAAGGCTGCTAACATTCCTTCATTTCCTGAGCCGCACAAACCAGACACCTGCTCTCCTCTCTCGGCACTGGCCCCATGCTAGGCCTAGGTGTGGGGAGAAACCCCAGATGAATCCAGAAGCCCACAAACGGGTCCTGACACAACCCCAGAGGGAGAAAATAGCTCAGCAGCACCCCCAAGAGACTTCTAGGTACGCTCTCCACCCCCCACCAGGAGGATAGTAAGCCTGTGAAAGAACATTCCAGAGAGACAGGCAGCCTCCTTCTTGGAGGACCCTTTAAATACCTACATCCACAAATCCAGCCTTTCAGTGCTGATCCAAGGGGGCGGCTAGTCACCAGAAAAACTGTCACATTCCACAGAGCCCCCCCAACCCCAACCCCGCCATGGGCCCTAGAAATGAAATGGCCCTGGGTGGTGGGGACAATCCCCACAATAGTCAGAAACACACCTGCTATGCCCTGTCCCCACCTGAAAAAAAGCTTCCATCAGGAAGACTGGAAGGAAAGGCGTCTTCAGGGGCTGCTTTCATGCCCCCCAAAGAGCAGGAGAGAGACTGGAGCCTGCTAAGGCTCCCCTCTTCAAGCAGAGATTCTCTTTGAAGAATTTTGCATCTCCTCCATCACACAACTACATTTGATTTTAGATAAAAGAGTGTTTAAAAATGACCTACGTGTTCAATACCTTCACATCCCTCCCCCCTGCTTGCCATCCCACTTCATTTTCAAGGACAAGTGACACTCCAGAAAGATGCACCAGGCCAACCCCAGATGTACACTGCTTCTGGTGCCCACCCCCACCCCCAGACCCGAGAGAGAGAAGCTGCAGATGACAGGCACATTCCCTACAGTGACACCCACAAGAATGAAGATGGAGGAGGGAATGTGGCTGGAGGCGGGACCTTTCCAGGCCCCGCTGTTTGCAAGCGAGCTCCCAGGAACGAGAGTCTTCCCATCAGCATGGCGGCAAGATGGGTTTGTTCCAGGAACCCCCATTTCTTGAGACACTTCTGGTCCTCAGAGCCGAGCGGACACCACAGGGCAATGTGTGCCCATCTCCAGCCGCAGGTACAGAAGCCAGGCGCTCCGGAAGAGGAATGAGCGCCGAGCTGGGTCATGAAGTGACTCAAGCTGGGGTGGAAAGGTACGCTCGTGATCACCTCCTAAACAGCCCAATTTTTTTTTCCTCATGACCAAAACAGGCACACTCAATGCAGAAAACTCAGCGATCACAGCCAAGTACAAAAAGCTACACAACAAACTCTATGATGGCTGCCTTCTTTAAAATTTCACAGAGAAGAGGAACGAGCCATTTGTAGAACAAAATGAGTGCAGGAGTAGAAGTCAAGCACCTTGGGCTCAATGTGACAAATCCTTGGATATTTCAAACTCCCTTGTGTTGGAAGGAGCAGCCCTAGGAAGTACTGAGTGCCCCATCCCTGGGGACAACCAAGGAGAGGCCATACGAACATCATGGAAGAGTCTCCAGTGATGGGTGGAACATGGCCTCCATCTCTAGGATCCCCTTCACTTGGGGGAGCGGAACCCACCCCACCATCCAGTGGCCCTGTGCCAACTCACCCACAGGCGTGTCCTCGCTGATCAGCAGGTACGTGTCAAAGAAGTGGTTGGTGAAGAAGGGCAGTCGGTTCACCTGGCCTGGAGGTCAGAGGACAAGAGCGTCAGTCAAGTACCCTCAGGCCAGCTTCTGGAAGGAGACACGGAGTGGGGGCCGCAGAGGGTGTGGAACCTGCACCCAGCGCCTTCCTAGGACCCCAGCGAGTCCCCGTCCAGCCTCGAGGTAAATGGGGAATAATGCGGGTGGGGAGGTCCTACGGTCATCGAGACCACCAGTGCCATGCGGCCCTGGCACCCTGGGCACCACATGGAGACGTGCTGAAGCATGAAATACAGGCAGGGCTGCAAAGACTTGAAAAAAAGACTATGAAAAAAATGGGTGTAAAATATCCCATTAACCTTCGATATGGATGACGTGTTGAAATGAAAATATTGCAGATATATTGGATGGAACTTATTATTAAAATGAGTTTCTTTTCTAATGCAGCTCCTAGAAAATTTCAAGTCACACACATGTCATATTCCTGCCAGGCCGCATGGCAGCAGGTGGCAGGTATGCGTGTCGAGGCCCCGGGCTGTGCCCCAGAGCAGGGCATGGCACTCGGGGGCTCTCAGCAGCCATCTGTCATGGGAAGGCGTAGCCAGCCCATCCCACGGGGTGTCACGAGAACTGCCATCTATGGGACCTTCTCCCTCCATCTTCGCAGGACAGCCAGGGCTATCCTGTCCCCATCTTACTGTTGGGGAGAACAAGGCTTGTAGGGGATCCGCAGTCACTGGCCCAGGGTCACACAGTGAGTCAGTGGCCTAGGCCTTACGGGGCCCCTGGGTGTTTGGCCCTGTACCACTCTGTGACGGCCTTGGGGTAAGGGCCGGGTCTGGAGGGAACTGGGGCAGTACCGGTAGGAGCCCTTCACACCACAAGTCCCCCACATGAGGCCTCCCTGAGGCTGGGTTTACCTGTCACCCGAGCCCCCTCTCAATGGTCTTCAGTAGTGTGGTATAATAGAAAATATATTTGGGGGGCACCTGGGTTAAGTCTCTGCCTTCAGCTCAGGTCATGATCTCGAGGTCCTGGGATCGAGCCCCGCATCGGGCTCTCTGCTTGGCGGGGAGTCTGCTTCCCCTACTCTGTGCCTGCCTCTCTCACTACTTGTGATCTCTCTCTCTGTGTCAAATAAAATCTTAAAAAAAAAAAAAAAAAAAAAAATATAAAAAAATATATATATATATATATATATATATATATATATATATAGTCTTTGTCCAAGTTCCTGGCACAGAACTCCAAAATGCCTTAGAATTTTCGGAGCGAGAGGAGTGTCTTTTGTCCTTTGTAGGGAGGCCCTTTTGAGCACAGCTGAGTTTACGCTAGTGAGGGGACCTGGGATGGGGCTGGTGGCAGAAAGACCGACTAGATAGACAGTGGGCACTTTTAGCCCCAGTGGGACCTGCAGGGAGGGGAGGAGGCTAGAGATTTAAGAGATTAGAGAAGTTTCCAGGAGGTGAACATAGCTCCGTGCTGGGAGGGTGGGGCCCCTAGCGAGGACATGGAAGTTTCCCACTGCCCTCAACCCCGCTCCGTCTGGCCGCCCCTGAGCTGTACTCTTTGTTTAACCCAGTAAATGTAAGCAACATGCCTCCCTGAGTTTTGAGAGTCATTCCAGCTGATCAAACCTGAGGAGGGGTTGAGGGGAGGTGGTCAAAGGAACCACTGACTTAGGACTGGTAGGTCAGAGCACAGGGGACCTGGGACCTGGGACTGGCTGTGAAGTGGGGGTGATCTTGTAGGCCTGAACCCTTAACTCTGTATGATCTGACACTAACGCCAGATAGAGTCAGACTGAATGTAAGTCAGACACCCACTCGGTATCCGGAGAATTGAAGAACTGGTTGTTGGTGTGGGAAGACACCCGGAAGTACACGAGTAAGGAGGGCACTTCCTCTTCCACCCCTGCCAACCAGTGGGTAGCGGGTCTGGCTTTGTACAGGGCTGACATTGTGCTGCCCTAAGCAGCTCCCGCTGGGTCCTCCGGGGACTTCCTCAACAGGCATGGGACACAGCCCTCCCGTTCCCCATTTCTGCTGACCTGGGGCTCTCTCAGGGCCTGTGACTGCCTGAAGAACAGAGGCCAGCTCCTGGGAAGTGAGAAGGCTGGAGCCGAGGAAGAGCACTTGCCCCTCCCGCCTGAGATGGTTCCTAGTGGGGGGTGGGGGGGCAGAGGGTGGCATCTTTTCCTCTTCCCCCTAAATCTGCTCAGAATGATGCCATTTCTTTTTTTTTTTTTTTTTTAAGATTTTATTCACTTATCTGACAGAGAGAGATCACAAGTAGACAGAGAGGCAGGCAGAGAGAGAGAGAGAGGGAAGCAGGCTCCCCGCTGAGCAGAGAGCCCGATGCGGGACTCGATCCCAGGACCCCGAGATCATGACCCGAGCTGAAGGCAGCGGCTTAACCCACTGAGCCACCCAGGCGCCCCAGAACGATGCCATTTCTGATCCCTCAAACATTCTGGCCTTAATCTCGCTTCCTGGCTAGGACTGCTGACTCTTCTGCCTTCACCAGTCCAAGTCCTAGTCATCTTTCAAGTTTCATCACAGATGCCCCTTCTTCCAAGAAGCCCTCCTTGATCGCCATTACCATAAACATGCACTCATATACATTCCTCCACCCTCTCATGCCAGGAATCCAGAGCCCCTCGCACATATAACAGCCTCAGAAAGAGGCCACTGGTCAAGGGCCTTGTCTTTGTTTGGAACTTTGCTGTGCTTCCTTCTAGCTGCAAGATCTACCCAGGCCTCAGTGTACTCAGGTGTAAAATAGCAACAGTAAGACTTACTTCACGGTCATCCTGAGGATTAAGTGAGATTACATACGTAAAGCACTTAGCGCCATGCGCCAGCACCCAGCCAGCTTTGGATAAAGGGTGGCTACTATTAATACTGGTATTAATGACGGGCTGCTTCGGATCGCCAAGAGAAAGCCTTGGGCTCCAGTATGGGAAGCAGGCTGAACTCAGGGAGAAGGCTCAGGGGTGCCCAGAGAATACAGCGGTGGGCTTGGGCAGCTGGGGGAGGGAAACCAGCAAGGGAAAAAATCGCCTGCAGCAGCATTATTCACTTTAAGATTTTCTTTTACAGGACCTGCCGATAATCAGCTGCAGAGAGCCCTGCACGGGTAGCTGGCAGGGCCTCGGGGGCACGTATCCCCTGCACATACTGAGCAGGGCCAGCGTTCTTAGAACAGTCCTGCTGCCTCCAGTGGCCCTGTGGCCCTGGGTGGCCAGGGCAGCGCCCAGAGACTGGGAGGGCTGGGGGGTGGGGAAAGGGGCTCATGGACAGGTTACTTGTTCTCTTAAAAACCACTGCCCAGGCACTGAGCCTCTGTCCTCCTGAGGCAAAACGGCTGTTTCAGGAGCTCTGAGACCTCTATCCAGGCTGGACTGTGAGTGGATACCCAAGGAGAGGGGGCACAGGGGACTTCGGTGATGGAGAGTCCAGGCTTCCCATGCCCCCCACGCCCCACACACCCCGGTCCCCCATGAGCTTCCATCCAGCGCTCACTCTGTCCTGGGGGCGTCTCCCTGCCTCCCCCGGCCACCCTCACTGATTGTTCCCTACACAGAAGAGAGGAGTCCACCAGCTCTGAAGATGGCAAACAATGCCCAGCACTGAGCTTCTCACCGCCATAGGCCTGAGGGGCGAAGGGAGCAGGGAGGCTCACAGAGAACAGCACTCGAGGAGCTGCTGCTGCTGCTGGATGAAGAAGATCCCGGAAGGGCATGGAGGAGGGCAGTGTACTGGCCCAGGGCACCTGATCCCAGAATGACTGACGCCAGACACAGTGTGGGGATGCCAGGCCAGGGAGCACTGACTTCACTCAGGGTCATGGGACAGGGATTCCTCCTCGGGCTTGACGAGCACGGGGAAGTGCCAGAGCCTGGAAGCAGCTGGGCAAGGATCCAGCCCACACCTGCCTCCCCAGTTCTCTGATCACTGATGGGGGCAAGAGGCCTAGTGGCTCACACTGAGATCCATGTCGTGAGGAGCCCCCTGACAGGGAAGGAGCACTGGGCAGAGAGGACAAAGCTAGAGGCCTCACGAGCTCCGTGACAGTTGCTGCTGTGTGGCCTTGGGCAAATCTTTCTGTCCAGCCCCCATTTCCAAGCTTTAGGATAAAAGCCCCACAGGACCCTCCCATCCTGCACCCCTGCCAGAGGTGTCCTGTGCACTGTGTCACTGTCACAGTGGCCGCAGTGCAGGCCCTCAACATCCTGGGGGCCTGACGTGTTGCTGTCGGGCCCGAGTGCTGGTAGCCCTACCATCAGGAGCCCCCATGCCCCCTTCCTGGGAACCAACAGCAGGACCAGCGGGAGGCCCTGGGGCCAGGCCACACGGGGATGGGGCAGGGCATACCGGCTCAGTCCTTCACTTCCTACCTTCCCAACCGGCCCACAGAGGCCGGGGAGAAGGAGGGGAAGCTTTAGCAGAGAGAACAGGACAGGCTGATAAGGGGGGGTTGACAACTAGGGCGGTTAGTCCGTGAGACTGACCCATCGCTGACAGCCCGGGATGGGAGGAAATATCCACTAAGGCTGTGCGGGGAGAGGTGACGGGGGATGGTCTGCGGAAGGGTTAGTGGTCAGGGCGGGTGTTGGAAGGGCAGGGTGCAAAGAGGGTGCTTTTCAGTCCCTAAGTCAGCCATGGTCTCACCGTACCAAAGGAATTAACACTGGTCACCTCAGACAGGGACGGGGAAGAGGGGACAGTACCCAGGAGTGAGAGAGAGAGCACGTGCCCCTCACATACACGCAAAGCCGACCAGCCCCCAAGCAGGGCGGCTTTGCCACAGAGTTGCTGGGTGGTCTCAGGCAACTTGCTCAACTTTCCTGTTTTCTGTGCCCCAGTTTGCTTCCCCCGGAGAAAGAGCTCATAATCAAAGAGCTAACACGTACTTAGGACCTAACACGTACCAGACGCTATTCTAAGGTCTTAATATGTGCATGAACCCAACCGATCATCCTGACAACTGAAGGAGGGGAGTCCTGTGGTCCTTCTGACTTTAGAGATAAGAAAGCTGAAGGACAGAGTGGCTAAGACACTGCCCCAGGGAGGCCACTGGTGAAGGGAGGCTGGAACCCAGGAGTCCTGGCCCCGTGCTGCTCCCTTGTGCCCGCCTGAGACGCACGAGCCATGTTCCATCCCCAGGGCTCAGGAGGAAGCTGCCACTTCTGCTGAGAATATAGCTGAGCTCTCGGCACCTGTTTTATTTTTACATCTGTATTTCTTCTTCACAGCAGGGGGAAGGGCATGTGCATCCAAGGTCACAGAGCCCCTGGGGAGACTGAGGAGAGTGTCCTGGCTTCTACCATACAGCAGAGCCAGAGGGTCAGAGCTGTCTTGGGTGTTCCCATGAAGACCTCCCCAAATGCGGCTCAGAGGGCAGGTGGGGGAGTGCTAACCCACGGAGGATCAGAGACCCTGACAGAGGCTCAGCCACGCCCTGCTTTGCACGACCTTGGATCAGCTGCTCCTCCAGGTCTTGGTTTCCCTGCAAAGTCAGCCCAGAGTTGAGAGAGGATCTGAGAGCCCCTCTGGCTCTGCCCCGAGAGTCTGTGAGCCTACATTGTAATCCCAGGCTGCCTGGATGGGAGTGAGCTCCCCATCACAGAGGCACTCCAGCAGAGAGCCTTCCAAACTCAGGGGCCAGGAGAGGGGACCTTCGGGGGACTGTCGGGAGGCCCGCGTGAGGCTGGCTTCCTCCAGAGACTCCCCGACTCCTTGGAGTTGTCAAGGGAGCTGGCCTCACTCAGGAATGTGTTTGCCCACATCACCAGGCACCCTGTGCCCACAGCTCCTCCCCAGGGACACCCTGCTTCAGGAGACACTGGGCCAGCCATGCCTGCAGTCCTGGCCTCCCTTCAGTGCAGTCCAGAGCTGCTTTGCTCCTTGCCACCAGCTGTCTGAAAGCCAAGGGACAGGCACATGCCCGGGTCTTTCCCGGTCTCCTCTATGAGCACCCGAGTGGACACGCATCTGCCTACTGCAAGGGCAGGGGAAGGAGGGCGGGTCCCCCATCCACCCCGCCCCCCGCAAGGTGAAAGAGTTCCTCACCGCCACGCTTTTGCTCAGGCTGTTCCCTCCTCCAGGATTCCCTTCCTCCTGCTCCCCTCCTCTAAAACTACTTCTCAGGCTTCAAAGCCCAGATGAAACCTTTCCCTCCAGCTGGGTCCCTCCTGTTCCAATGAGTCTTTTCTCCTGAGGGGCTTCTTTGGAGCTGGGTCCATCCTTCAGTACCACTCTGCTCACCTGTAGTCTATGTGGTAAATCCTGGCTGTGTCTTCCTCCCCAGCTAGGCTCTGGGCTCCTTGAGCGTGACCCATTGCTTGCACACCCCGGAGCCGGGCACCACAGACACACATAGTGTCACATGGCGGGTGCTCACACGACAGCTGGGAAACTGAAGAGAACTGAGGCCAGGCCTTGCATCCCACGAGGATGGTTGGCGGCACAGACGCCTCCTGCCCCAGGAGCTCACTCCTTCTAAGGCTCCTCCTTTTCCCTCTCAGAGAGGCTGGTATTTTCAGCCCTGGAAGTGCTACAGCCACCGAGGCCACAGAGGGAAGTGTCTGCCTGCTCACACGCACAGCAAGGCAAGGTCTGCAGGCCCGGAGCAGCCCTCTCCCAGCCCCTGCCCCAGAGCACAGACCCCGTGGGGCAGGAAGGGCAGAGGATTGGACTTACCCCAGCATCCAGAGGTCAACACAAACAGCCAGGCCACGAGGCAGCTGGAGGCGGCGTGGCACCTCATGGCTCCTGGGGACACAAGAAAGGAGAAGGTGACAAGTCTGCTCTTGGAACTCCTCCCACACTCCCCCACCCCTGCAGCTCCAGGGAGATCTGGCCCGGGGAAGAGGAAAGGGAATCACCTCACATTGGGGTGGGGGGAGCGCATGTGGGAAAGAAGACAGGGTCTGTGTCACTGGGTTTCGTCCTCATCCCAGGCTGCGTATGACACGGCGGCCTGGGCTGGTGGCAGGGGCATGGGGCCGTCAGAAATGCATGACTGAGGCATTCTGAGGCATTCACAGCTTGGTGGGAGGAGGGGGTTGTTGCCTTTGGGACCCCAGGAATGATAGGTCTTGGTTGGTCTGGGGACAGGGATAGGAGATGGGCACTGAGCGGGATGTCTGGGGCCTAAGAGAAGGTCTGGCAGGCCCAACAGCCCGGATCCCCCAACCTAAGTGCCCAATGGGCATGTCTTTCCCCACTTTTTATATCTACCATCTTCTCTTAAAAAGTTGAATATGAGAGGAGGCAGCAGGCCACTGTGTCCAGAGAGGCACAGAGGGGGTAAGTCATAGCACAGCAAGTCTGTAGAAAGCTGAAGCCAAACTTGTGGCGGCTCAGAGGGAAGCTCCAGTGAGATCTGGGGTCCAGCCCCCAGAGGCTCAGCAAGGCAAGATCCCACCTCTAAGGGTGTCGGGGAAGGAGACTGTGCCTCCCACCACAGCAGTGCCCCTGGTCCCCCGGCCCCTCCTTACCCTTGTAACAGCTCAGGGACGGGCCTCCCGGAGACCAGCCGTGACACCGGGAGGGGGGGAGGCCCACACTTCTCAGCTGGGAACCCCCACCTCTCTCTAAAATGTCAGTCCTGTTAGTGCAGGGACACAGCCCACACACCTCTGCATCCCCTCAGGGCCTAGCCAAGGGCCTGCACATCATCCTCTGGTTTAACCATTTGCTCAGAGACCCCGGGCTCACGGGGGCCCAGGTCAGAATTGGGACCCAAGTTGACCTGCCACCTCCCTTGTAGATAAGCGATCAGGAAAGACACTGGGAGGTGAAGGAAACTAAAGGGAACGGATTTTTGGAGAGACTTCCTCCTCTCGGCATGATCTAGGGGCAAGAGATTCCAAAAGAGACACAAGGTCAGAGCCCGTCATCCCAGACCCAGAGAGGCCTTTGTCAGCCCGGGCCCCGTGAGTGGTCCGTGACATAACTGGGTCGAGGTTCCTGACACACACGACCAGCGATGGCCTGTGATGCCCTTTTGTTTCCCTTCTAACACTGTACTTAAAATGTCATAATTACTAGGCATGAAACAGCGATTTGAAGAATAAAAGATTCTAAGATGTACTTAAATAATGAAAGATGACCCCCCCCTTCATGCATTCCTATATTTCCACCCCCTTGAGCTTTGGGACATTAAAAGCCCATCACAGGGGTACCAACCAATATGTTACACGGGCCAGGCCGGGAATATCAAAGAGGGAGAAGCCAGGTGGGTGGGGAAGATGGCCTCTGAGAAGCCACGGGCTCTGTCCAAAAGTGGCAGCCACTGAAGTGTTCCAGCCAAGAGGGAATGTGGACCCAGCATAGCCGGACCTTCTGATTTTTCTTTTTCTTTTTTTTTTTTTTTTAAAGATTTTATTTATTTATTTGTCAGAGAGAGAGAGGGAGAGAGAGCAAGCACAGGCAGACAGAATGGCAGGCAGAGGCAGAGGGAGAAGCAGGCTCCCTGATGAGCTAGGAGCCCGATGTGGGACTCGATCCCAGGACGCTGGGATCATGACCTGAGCCGAAGGCAGCTGCTTAACCAACTGAGCCACCCAGGCGTCCCCCTTCTGATTTTTCTTCATGAAAAACTGGCAACGTAGCTTTTTATATGAATTCGGTTTTTTAAACGTTGGCAAATAATTGCCCTTCCATGGCCCTGTCTGGATGTGTCTGCTGGCCAGAGTGGTCAGGCACGCATCCCAGCAGGCTCTCCTCCGTACCCGAGCAAACACGTTCACACCGCACAGACGTACGGAGCAGCGTGGCTGTGTTTGTCTTCACAATCATGGAGGGTGTCTCTACACAAAAGAAACTTGCTTTTCTTACATTACAGTCTTTCACGGATGACCCCCCAGGTCAGCGCTACTCCATCGACACCCTTCTCTCTAGGAGCAAAATCATAGTTCAGAGTGTGGATGTGGCAGAAGAGACACGAGCATCCCTAAGCTGGAGCGTTTGGGCGTTTCTGGGGTCCCACCACCCCAGGCAACACCGCCATGGCCCGCCCTCCGCATGTCATTGTTTGGGGCCTCTGGTTGCTCTTGAATGTGGCTCTCCAGCTGCAGCATCCCTGGGCTGATTAGCTCCAACACCGAGCATGTATGTAAACCTTTATTAGACACCACCGTATCACCTTCTAGAAAGGCGGTGGCAATGCCTGCTCCCTCCAGGTGTCGGAGAGGGCCTCTGTGCCCACCTGGAAGTGATCCCTCTCTTAAATGGCATGGCATCGTTGCTTTCATTTGCGTTTCCCTAACTACTAGTGAGGTTGAGCACAGTGCCTTTTGCTAAATGTTCAAACCACTTTCCATCTGTTATCCTGTGTTAGCCTAGCGTCTCCTGCCCAGAAGCTAGCCAGCACTGCTAGCATTATCCCTGATTTACAAGTGGAGAAACCAAGGCACAGAGCAATTAAGTGACAATCTGACATCTCCTGGTGAGTGAGTGTCTTTAAAAAAAAAACCAAACCCCAGCCCTCTGCCTTTCTAAACCAGATGTTATAAGAATTAAAGAACATCTGCCAAGAACATTGTCCCCAAAGAGCGGGGGAGGGCGGCCATCCCGGGGCTGCAGGAAGTTTGCCATGGAAGGAAGGAAGGAAGGAAGGAAATGAACACTTACTAGGGCCAACTCCCCCAGACCAGAGATTTTCAGACGTATCCTTTTATTCAATCCTCCCAAATGTCTCTATAACATAGATACTCGTGTCCCCATTTTGCAGAGGAGGCAATGAAAGCTCCAAGAGGTCCCCCTAAGGTGGGCCCTGGCTCCCTCACACCCTGCTGCTGTCCCCCATCCCCCGCACACTGCCCACCCCATTTCCTAGCGGAGAAAAGGGAAGGCATGGCCCTTCCCTTGGGAGGCCGATACACAACACAATGGACACGGGATTCATGTCTGCAAAGAGGTGTGCACACGTGTGCGACACACACACACATGCAAAATGCATCTCGCTTCCACAGCACTGGCTCAGGCTGACACCACCAGGCATGTCTGCTTTGCCTTTGGAGGCCATCACGGTGCCTCGCTGCCTCTCTTCCGTGGGTCAATGGCAGCCAAACACAGCACTGCATCTGCACGGATGGCGGGGCCACCACCAGAACAGTGTGAAGCAGCGGCCGCGGTGGGTCCACGCTGACTCCATCCTGAGCTTGCAGCAGGGCGGCCTAGACAGAAGAGCGATGAGGGGCACAGGCTCCGAAGGGTGACGCGGAGTAGCCAGGCAAAGGAGGGTCCATCCTGCCACTGGGTTTCCCCCGAACTCCCAGGTCTTGCTCTTCCTCTGGCCCCTTTGGTGATGGGAAGGAAAGCGAGGCCCAGAGAGAGAGGCTAATGGCTGTGGGAAGCAGCCCAGGGGCCCCAACCTCCAGCCCAGGTACCATAATGGATGCTGCATGGCGTGCCCTTGACAATGGGGCTGCACAAGGGGCACGCGTCCCCTGGGAGAGCCTGACCTTGCCTGTCCTGTGCACCAGCCCTCCCACCTCCCACCCAGCGCGGCTGCAGGGCCTCCTCCATCATGTGAGGCCGTACCGCCCTCAGGGGGGGCCTGAGCTCCTACCAACCTTCATCAGTCCCCACTGGACCAGGAAACAAACACCCAGTCTTTTGTGCTGGGCTTCCTCTCTAGGCCTGGGATAAGTGCCAGAGACAGGCCCCCAGAGATATAAGCAGAGTCTCAGCCGGCTACCCATCCCCCCCAAATCTTTCAGGTGCCTGGCTTAAAGCCCATCCTTGCAGGAAGACTTCCGGAAACGTCTCAAACGTACCCACCACCAAGAAGACATGGAACCAGGTCCCACAGCCCTCAATTCTCCACATCCTCTTTCAAGCTAAGCCCTATACCCAGCACTGCAGGAGGATAAAGGACCATGAGAATGGTGGGAAACATACACTAGGTGTCAAATAAGTGATCGAGACTGTTGCTGCTCGGGGCCATCAGAAGAAAAGTGCTGAATCTTGCAGAGGAGGTGAGATGGGCTGCACAAATTTCAAGGTGTCGTAGTGCTGACATTCACGGAGCACGGGACGTGCCGGTCACTGCGGTATGCACTGAGCTCTACGTGCTGGGGCCTGGAGGGTTTGAATACTGTGACCAAGGTCACGTAGCTCGTAAGTGGCTAGGTCTGGATTTGAACCCCATTCTGATGGCTATCAAAGGCTGGTCTCCCAGCCTCAGTCCCAACCTTTACTGAGCTCAGACATGGGCCCCAGGGAACGCCCAGGTTAAGGGTTTGGTGGGAAGGCCCCAAACGGGACTCTGTAACTACTGGTGAGCTGGACATGGGTGAGAATTGAAACATACTTCACAGTCATAGTATACAGGAGCCAGCGGCAAGGCCAAGTGCGTGTGCCAGGAAGAAGGGGAAGAGCTGGGGCTGGGGAGTGGGTTCTTTTCAAGCTATTGGCATCTCATGAGCCTTGGGCACAGAACCAGTACCAGTAAGGCAATGTACACATACACCATCAGAGGTGACCAGGTCACCCACAGCTCCCTCCAGCACTATCCCCAAAAGGTCCTTTTGTCCTTTGTCCCTGGAGGGAGCAGATGACAAAAATTACATACTCAGGGCAGCATCACTAATCACACTGGCCTCCACCTTCTCCTGTGCTCAACACACAAACACCTGCTACTCAGGCCTTGGCTGAGGGCCACAGGAGAGGCTCTGGCCGGTGGCACAGTTACAACACTCAGGGAGTCACCCCACATGGGAATCGCCTCCCCAATCAAAGCAAAGCCTCCACAGGCACCCAGAGAGCTGGTGAGCTGCAGGGAGAGACTTCCAAGGCACACAGCACGTGTCTGCCCTGACATGACTTGTTGGGGGTCAGGTACCGTACTAGATGCAGGCACACAGAAGAGAATAAGCTGAAGACCTTGCCACTCCCAGAAGATACCAACACAAACGGCATAGCTGGACAAGTTCCACAGTGTGTTTGGAAAAAGGAAAGGAGCAGGGTGAGGGTAGTCTACCCATCACTGAAAGTGTTATATGAACAGACAGTGAGGAAGCAAGAGAGCAAGCCATGTGGTTATTGGGGAGAAATGTCTTCCGGGCAAAGGCCACAGCCTGTGCAAAAGCCCTGAGGCAAGGGTGTGCTAGCGTGCTTAAAGAGCAGTGAGGAGGCCAGTGTGGCTATAACTGCATACATGGTGGGCAGAACTACAGAAGATGAGGCCACAAAAAAAGTGGGCCCATCACTGATGTGAGTAAACTGGGAGCCCTGGTCTTTAGCCAGCCAAGAGTGACAGGAAAGAGTCAAGTTTTACTGGAGCAGAAGCAGGCAAACCAGTGGGGAAGCTACTGTAGTGATAGAGGCCAGAAACATTAGAGGGCTCTGGCCAGGGACTGGAGTAGAGGGTGTGGGATCTGGCAGATTCTGGGCATATGTCAAGGTAGAGCTGAGCGGGTCTCCTGCTGGGGAAGATGTGGCTGCACCAGAAAGATCTGAGCCTGAGGGTCTGGCCCAGGCCCCTGGAAGGACGGAGTTGCCATTTACCAATTGGGAAAAGGCAGCAGGTGGCATGGGCTGAGAGGCAGGAGCAGAAGTTCAGTTGCAGCATGATGAGTTGGAAGGGCTGTTGACAACCAAGCAGCTATGTGGGACAGGCAGTAGGACACCCCCAACTAGACCCCAGGCCAGCAGGCGGGCGGGCAGACTAATGCTGCGTGGCCATCATCAGCCTATGGGTGGTACTTGGAGCCACCCAAGGGACGAGATCACCAAGGTCCCAAATCCTCAAGCTTAGGCAAGTTGAGTACAAATCGACCAATATCTGAAAACTGTACAAAGAGCCACCCATGTGCTGGGCTCAGTGATGCCACTTCCAGAACTCTGGCTGAGGAAATCATCATGGCGCTGCCTGAGCGCTAAGCCGCAGAGATGGTCAGTGCAGCCCCGTGGGCCAGCCCGACTCCGGGGGCACATGGGCAGGAAGCAAAGCGAGGCTGTCCCACGGAGAGGCTCGTGTGAGAATGTGTGTAGGGCACCGTGCACACCCACAGGACCATCAGGTGACACAGCATGATCCGAGTGGTGAGGCGATGGCTGATTATGTATTCTTCTACACACTTAACTGCATTTTCCACATTTTCTATAATAACAGCCAATGTTTTTATAAACAGAGACCTAGCTTCTGTCCACCCCACCGGGCAGCAGCCTGTGAATAGACAGACAACTCTGATGAGAAATTTCTTTCCTGTGCTCCCCTGAGCCTCCCTGAAGCCCACCGTCCCAGGAGTGAAGACTGAAGGAGACCCCTGTGGCTGGGAGGGTCCTCAAAGGTCCTCTGGCTGACGGTACCCCTTTGCTGCTACTCAGGCCCTTCCACAGACAGGGAGCTCCCTCCCTCCTGGGCAGGGGGTCCCAGCTCAGAGACCCCTGCCTCTCAGCCCAGCCCTGTTACCTTCTCACACTGGGGTGGGGTGGGGTGAGGGGCATTCTGATTACACGCCCCCTTGGGAGGACCTCCCTGTGCTCCAGACGTGGGGATTCACGAGCACAAGAACAGGCTAAACCTGACCTTGGAGATGAGACTTGGTCTGCTGCTTAGCCCTTTTCCCGGGGTGCAGGGGGAGGGGAGACTAACAATTTAAAAGAAAATCTAGTGCCCAAAGTTACTCACACGCTCCCTCACACATACACACAAACTGGGTTCAGGGAACCCCTGCAGGAAATGTGCCCACAAGATGTCCCTGGCCCAACCTTGGAGGGCTCCCTGCTTCCTGTCCTCACTGCTCCCCTTCCCCACGCTGGAGGAAGCCAGGTTCCTCAAAAAGCTCCTCGCTATCTGGAGGTCTGGGGTGGTGGGGGGGGGGTGTCACCGAATGCCTCTGAACCAAATCCAAGATAAAGTCCATCACAGCCTGGTTTCTCGGACACAGACTGGAAAGCATGTTCCTTGTTTCTGCCAGAGCAAAGTACACTCCCCTCTTCTGGGAAATCAGCCCATTCTGGGCTCAACTCCCAGGCCAGGGTCCTCATGGTTACCATCTCCCACCTCTCTGCAGCCCAGTGGGGGGCGCAGGAGCAGAGAGTGCACTCAGTAGGGTGGGAGAGGCTGTGCCTTCCATCCCAGCAAGGAAGGGGACAGGAAGGAACAGAGCAGAGGGGGAGGGAAAGGGCAGGAGGGGACATCTGAGCAGCTTTTCAGTTTCTCAGGAGCGAGAGATTTTCACAGCAGGGTGCCACAATTTAGTTTGAACTGTTATGAATTCCCATAAAATCAGATGCACTCAACTTTGAATAGAAATACAGAAATACGCAGCAGAAATCAAATACAATTTGGGGATTATTCACCACCACTACACACGGAGGGGTTCGTGCGTGCAAGGAGGCGCCTGCAGACGACACCATTAGGGCCACTAATGGACAAGCCACTGTCAGCTACTGATGGCCACGCTTCAAAGCCCACCCTATCTAGGCCACTGGCAGGGGAAGCTGCTGGGATAGAAGGTCGCTAAGAGGGACTTTCCCTATAAGGAAGGAAAAGACCACCTGTGGCCATTCTATTCGTGCCCTCCCATGGATCCCTCCCCAGAGTTCCCCCTGACTGAGGTCCAGGGGTGGGTAGGGAGCCAGGCAGGACTGAGAGGGGCAGGACCAAGACCCCCACCCCCACCCAGGGTGGGGTGCCACAGTGGCCCAGCATCCTCCACGGGAGGCTTGGTATCTCTGAGTCCCCTTGACCTACACTTCAAAAAAAATTACTCAGGAGGCAATATATTTTAGTCTCTTCATTTTTAATGTACAGACATGGTCCATAGCTGTATAAAAGGGCGTGTAGTAGGAAGTGAGTCTCCCCTTACTCAAGACGCACCTTCCCAGAGGCCACACTGGAGGGAACGTTCCCGAAGGACTACAATCTATGCAAGGATATAGCATAGAGTTCTCTCCCTTTCTTAAAAAAAAATCGAAGCAGTGTCCAGGCTATCCTGCTCCCACGTGACACTATATCCTAAGACTATTCTGTTTCAGAACATACAGGCCTTGCTCTTCTTAGCAGCTGCGGACTGTCCCTTACGGGGGGACCATAACTTAATCCCTGCTGATGGACGTTTAGGTTGTTTTTTAACTTTTCACTTCGACAAAATGAAGCTGCAATGAATATCCTTGTTCCTGTATCTAGACACATGGCATGAAGAAGGAAATTTTCATATTTTTACAGCTGTGGACGAACTGCTCTCCAAAGAGGGGGCACCAAGTTGCACTGCCCCCGACTCCCAGTAAAGGGCCGGTTTCCCCGCACTGTCACCAGAACTGGGCACACACTATGTTTTCGGGTTCCAGAAAAGGTAGCTTTGGCTGCTCACCCTCAGACCCCTGGCCCCATCATGGCATGGAATTAGAATGGAGTTGATCAAGGTTGGCATTCTCCTATGTCCCTGGCTGACCAGTACAGTCAAAGTCAACAGACGCTGGCCAGGCTCTGGGCCATGGCTGCAGTCTGCACCTGCCCCCACTGGGGTCACTGCCAGTCCACTGCCACAGCCACCGGACTCTCCCTATGTGCCTCAGCCAGACTGTTCTCTCCACCTGGAGAGCCACCTGGGTCCACCTTCCATGTCCAGCCTCGACTTCATGACACAGCTCTCATGTCACTTCTGCCACTTCTCAAGTCATCCTGCATCCCTGATAGAACTTGGGTCCACGGCTCCCCTTGTTTTGGAGGCAGCTATTCCCACTGTGGGGGTCAGACTTGTACGCATCCTTCTTCTCCCAGAAGACCCTCAACATCTTGCAAATAGAGCCTACTTTACCTCATACAGCCATCTGCCCACTTAGTATCTCCTCCTGGGTATGTCTCTAGCATTTAACATTGCCTATGTGCCCTAATTTCTCCCCCAAATAGGTTCCCATTCTCACCCTTCCCACCTCAGCAAATTCACCTCCACTGGCACACTCTTTTCTTTTTAATTCAGTTCACAAATAGATTTCATATATCCAGTAAGTGGCATTTTCCTCTTTACCCTCTTAATCACCGTATTTCAGGTACACTAGCCTTCTCTCCACCTCATATCTGCCAAGTTCATTCCCAACCCTGGACCATCACTGTGATTGATCAAATTATTGTTCCCCCAACCCTTCACTCTGCATAGAATTACACAATTACATCCATGCTGGGGTGTCATGGTAGGCAGAGTGTGCTGGCCCATCCTTTATGCTGGGCTTGGCCATATGACTTGTCTTGACCAGCAGATGTTCTGGTCAACCTCTACACTAGCACAAGCATATGACCCTTGTGTAGAAAGGCTTGCCTCTTGAGCTCCTGCCTTTGAGATTGAGATGAACATGCCCCAGGCAGAGTGAGCAGACTGAAAGCACATATGGCCCAGAATCAAGTTCAGTCACACCGAGCCTAGATTTGCTGGCCCTCCAGTTGACCCACAGACACATGAATGAGAATAAACGATTGTTGTAGAGGTTTGGCAGGCAGCTTCATTGAGGTAATAAGTAACCAATGCCAATACTATGAAATATATATAACCACACAAACATGGACAGAAATCTTCATGACATTAGACTTGGCAATGATTCCTTGGAGATAATACCAAAAGCACAGGCAAAAAAAAAAAAATGTTAAATAAGCTGGATTTCATCAAAATGAAAAATTTCTGTGCATCAAAGGACACTATCAACAGAGTAAAAAGGCAACCCACAGAAAATATCTGTAAATGACATATCTGATAAGGGATTAATATCTATCATATATAAAGGACTCCTAAAACTCAACAGTATGACAAAAAAATCTGGCTCAAAAATAATCAAAGGATTTAAATATACATTTCTCCAAAGAAAATATCCAAACAGCCAAGGAGCACATGAAACCATGCTCAACATCATTAATTATTAGAGAAATGCAAATTTTAAAAAATCACAATGAGAGACCACTTCTTACTCACTGGGATGGCTATTATTTTAAAGAGTAAAACATAAAATAAGGGCTGGAAAGAATGTAGAAAAACTGGAACACTTGTGTATTGCTGGTGGGAATGTAAAATGTTGCAGCCATTGTGGAAAACAGTACGGTGGTTTCTTAGGAAATTAAGCACAGAATTACCAGATGATCCAGAAGTTCCACTTCTGGCATATAGCAAAAGAACTGAAAACAGGTACTTGAACAAATACGTATATAGCAATGCTCACTGTGGCATCAATGAATGAACATTGTCCATCAATGAATGATGGACATCATTGTCCATCATTGTCCACTAATGAATGAACAGGTACACAAATTGTGCTCTATACATCTGATGGAATATTACTGAGTCTTAAAAGGGAATGAAATTCTGACATGTGGTACCTTGAAAACACTAAGCTGAGAGAAAGAAGCCAGTGGCAAAGGGACAAATACTGTATGGTTCCAGTTATATGAAGTACCTAGAGTCGTCAGATTCATAGAAAGAGGAAGTAGAATGGTGATTACCAGACACTGGGGTTGGGGAAGGAGAAAGGAGGAGTTATTGTACAACAGGTGCAGAGCCTCAATTTGGGATGACGGAAAGTTCTGGAGATGGATGGTGGTGATGGTTGCACAACAGTGTGAGTGTATTTAATGCTACTTAAAAATGGCTTAAACAGTACATTCTGTTATGTGTATTTTGCTGCCAGAAAAAAATGTTAAAAATGATTGAAATGGTAAAATTCACATTTTTTAAATCCTGCCATAGGAAATATATGTATACATAAAATAAATAAAAGGCCACCACTCCTCTCATGTTACTACTCAAAAAAAAAAATTTAATAAGCCACATATAGAGCCAGGAACACCCATCACAGCAGGGACCCAGCCCCATCAGAAAAAACTTATGGGGCCACCAGCTGTATATCAAACCAGCCACCACACATGAAGCACCCCCCCACATACCACACTCTAACCCCTACTTTGGCATATGTCAGTGTAATCATCCCCTGCTCAGAGATGCCTTCCCTTGCCACCTGTTACCGTTGGTCCTCCTTATTTTTTTCTCATTGTACACTGTCCTTGACTTCCATACCTCTCAACACATTTCATAGATTCAGAGTAGTCTTCTGGTTGGTTGTCTCCCCCACCCCATTCAAGTTACACGGGAGTGGGGGCCCCAGGTGCCTGCCTAGCCAGGTGATGGCCAAGGGGAGAAGGTGGGGGAAGGTTCTGGCAGGGTGGGCTCCCTTTGACAAGCTCTATGCACATTGCTCAAGGTCCACTGTCTCCCCTGATGCAAGAATCAGAACATGAAAACAGGAAGTGGCTCTAAAAGGCAAAAACTGAATCCCCCTGCTTTTGAGTCAGACTCTTCCACAGAGCAATTTTTTTGTGTGGAAATCTCCTCTAGCATAAGTGGTACAACTTTGTGGGAGGCCGTTTGGCACAATAAAACTAGAGCCTTGAAAACATTCATACCTTTTGACTTAGCAATTCCACTAACAGGAATTTTCCCTAAGGAAATCATCAGAATCATGGCATGGAGAGCTGTTTTGAGGCTGTTTACAGAGCACAGTTTATGACAATAAAAACAGGCAACTCATAATCAATATTAGTAGGGCTTCTCAACCAACCACACTGGCAGCCAGCCCTGTCCCCCCCACCCTCCCCCCATGGCACCAAGTCATTGTCAACAGCTGAGCCAAGGGTCAGGCACAGCCACGGCAGTCAAGACCCAGACACAGCAGGAGGGTGCATGAGGGCCACGCAGAGGACACCCCTGGAGCACCTGGTTGTAGAAACCGGGGGAAACTGTGCTACTGGGCCCCACAAGACTCCTTCTACATCAGGTCCCTACACTTGCAGCATGAGGACATGTAGCTGGTCTGCCTAATGCATGGAAACAAACACAGGGAGCCAAAATAAAGAGATGGAGAAATGTGCTCCAGAAGAAGGAACAAGACAACCTCAGATAAAGAAAGAAATAAAATGGAGATCAGCAATCTACCTGATCAAGTGTTCAAAGCCGTAATCATAAAGGTGCTGACTGGACTTAAGAGTGGAAGAACTCTGTGAGAAGTTCATGAAAGGGATAGAGAATACAGAAAAGAACGAATCAGAGCTGCAGAAAACAGTAACTGAAACGAAAAACATACTAGAGGGAATCAAGAGCAGATGAGAGGATGCAGAAGAACAGATCAGCAATCTGGAATACAAGTAGCAAAGAGCAGCCATGCTGAGCAACAAAAAGAAAAAAAAGTCTTTTTTGATGAGGATAGATTAAGACCCTCTTTGACAACATCAAGCATACTTAATATTATAAGGGTCCCAAAAGATGAAGAAGAGAGGGAAAGGGACAAAACTATTTAAAGAAATAATGGTGAAAACTTGCCTGACCTAGAGAAGGAAACCAACACCTAGGTCCAAGAAGCACAGAGAATTCCATACCAGATGAACCCAACGAAGTCTACACCAAGACACATAATTATTTAAAATGACAAAAATTAAAGAGAGAATCTTAAAAGCAGCAAGAGAAAAGCAATTATTATGTCCAGGTGAAATCCCATTGGGCTATCAGCATATTTTTTGGCAGAAACTTTGCAGACCAGAAGAAAGTGGCAGGAAATATTTAAAGTGCTGGAAGGAAAAAACCTACAACTGAGGCTGCTCTACCTGGCAGGGTTGACATCCAGAACTGAAGAAGAAAGTTTCTCAGACAAGCAAAAACTAAAGGAGCTCACCAAATTCACTAAATCAGCCTTACAAGTCATGTAAAAGAAACATCCTTTAGCAGAAAGACCATAATTAAAAGTAAGAAGATTATGAAAAGAAAAAAGTCCACTGATGAAAGCAAATATATACTAAAGGTATATGTTTCAATCACTCATAAAACTAGTAGGAAGGTTGAAAGACAAAAGTTAAAATCAATTACATCTACAATAATTAAGGGACACACAAAATTTTTAAAAATGCAATATAGGACAAAATATCCATAAATCGTGGAGGATAGTAGTAAAAACTACAGTGCCTGTAGAAGGTGTTAAAAAGGGAGAAAGTGTTAGTAATACAATGGCCAGGAATTTAACACCCCACTTACATCAATGGGCAGATCATCCAGACAGAAAATCAGTAAGGAAACAGTGGCCTCAAATGGCACATTATACCAGAGGGACCTAATAGATGCATGCAGAACATTCCATCCCCAAACAGGAGAATACATATTCAAGTGCATGTGGAACCTTCTCCAAGGCATGTTAGGTCACAAAACTCTATATATTTGATAAGACTAACAACATATCAAACATCTTTTCTGACCACAATGCTATGAAAATAGAACCAATTACAAAAAAAAAAAAATAGGAAAGAATACAAACACATGGAGGTTAAAGAACATGCTACTAAACAAGCAATGGGTCAATAAAGAAATCAGAGAGGAATTCAGAAAATACCTTGCCACAAACAAAAGTGGAATGTCCTCAAATCTATGGGACACAGCAAAAATAGTTCTAAGAGGGAAGTTTATAGCAATATAGGCCAACTTCAAGACACAAGAAAAACCTCAACTAAATAATGTAAGCGCACACATAAAGAAACTAGAAAAAGGAGACCAAAGTCCAAAGTTAGTAGAAGGGGGGAAAGAAATGTTACAAAAACACTACCAGAAAGAGAAATTAAGAAAACAGTCCCATCTACAATTGCATCTAAAACAAAATACCTGGGAAAAAGTTTAACCAAAGAGGTGAAACACACCGATGAAAGAAATCAAAAACATCACGAATAAATGGAAAGATATACAATGCTCAAGTCTTAGAAGAATTAATGCTGTTGAAATGTCCATTCTACCCAAAGCCATCTACAGATTCAATGTAATCCTTATAAAAGCATCAGTAGTATTTTTCACAGAACTGGAACAAAGAAACCTGAAATTTAAATGGATCCAGTAAAGACCTCAAACATTTAAAGCAATCTTGGGAAAGAATTACAAAGCTAGAGGTATCACATGTCAAACAATACCACAAAGCTATAGTAAATAAAGCCGTATGGTACTGCACAAAACCAGACACATATCAATGGAACAGAACAGAGAGCCCAGAACTAAACCCACACTTACATGGGCAGTTAATTTCTGACAAAAGAGGCAAGAATAGGGGCGCCTGGGTGGCTCAGTGGGTTAAAGCCTCTGCCTTCGGCTCAGGTCATGATCCCAGGGTCCGGGGATCGAGCCCCGCATCGGGCTCTCTGCTCAGCGGGGAGCCTGCTTCCTCCTCTCTCTCTGCCTGCCTCTCTGCCTACTTGTGATCTCTATCTGTCAAATGAATAAATAAAAAAATCTTTAAAAAAAAAAAAAAAGAGGAAAGAATATACAATGGGGAAAACAGAGTCTCTTCAACATATAGTTTTAGGAAAACTGGACAGCCAGCCACGTGCCAAAAAAATGGAAACTGGATCACTTTCTTTTTTTTAAGATACAACTCAAAACCAAAATAATAATTATTATTATTATCCAATTAAAAATGGGCAGAGGACTTGAACAGGTATTTTCCCAAAGAAGACATAGAGACGGCTAACAGACAAATGGAAAGATGCCCAACACCACTGATCATCAGGGAAATGCAAATCAAAACCACAATGAGACACCCCCGACACCTGTTAGAATGATTAGTATCAAAAAGACCAGCAATAACAAGTATTAGTGAGGATGTGGAGAAAAGGGAATTTTTTTAAAAGATTTTATTTATCTGAGACAGTGAGTGCAGATGGGGAGAGAGAGAGAGGCAGACAGACAGACAGACTCCCTTCTGAGCAGGAAGCCTGATGTGGGGCTTGATCCCAGGACTTGGAGATCATGACATGAGCCAAAGCCAGACACTTAACCAACTAAGCCTCCCAGGCATGCCAGAAAAGGGAATTCTTCTGCACTGTTAGTGGGAATGTAACTTGGTACAGCCACTACGGAAAACAGTATGGAGGTTCCTCAAGAAATTAAAAATAGAAACACCATACAATCCAGTAATTCTGCTTCTGGGTATTTACTTGAAGAAAATGAAAACATTAATTCAACAAGACATATGCACCCTGTTTATTGCAGCATTATTTACAATAGCCAAGACATGGAAGCAAGCAGCCTAATAGTCACCGATAGATGAATGGAGAAAGATACAGTGTATATATACAATGGAATATTACTCAGCCATGAAAAAGAATGAAATCTTGCCATTCGTGACAGACTGTGAGGCACCCATGGAAACTCATTTTCAGAGAATGTTTATTGACAAGGAAAATGTTCATGACAAATTGTTAATAGAAAACACAAGCTACAAGACAATGCATAGTGTGTTCCCACATTGGGAAAAAATTTATATTTGCATATATCTATACAGAAAACATATAGCAACATATTGATATCTTTATTATATCTTCAAACGGAGAGATTATGGGTGATTTTGTTATCCTTAGCATTCTTCTGTATTTTCCAACCTGTGTGCATTGAATGACTGATAGCATTTAAACAAAGCATTTAAAACATTTAAACGGGGACACCTGGGTGGCTCAGTTGGTTAGGCCACTGCCTTTGGCTCAGGTTATAATCCCAGGGTCCTGGGATGGAGTGCCGCATCAGTCTCCTTGCTAGGCAGGGAGCCTGCTTCTCTCGCTGCCTCTGCCTGCCACTCTGCCTACTTGTGTGTACTCTTTCTCTCTCTGACAAATAAATGGATAAAATCTTTAAAAAAAATAAAACATTTCAAAACAAACTAGTAACCCAGATAATAAGGTTCTGGCATAAAGGTAGGTGTATAGACCAATGGAATTGAACTCAGAGTTCAGAAATCAAACCACGTGCCTACGGTCAACTGATTTTCAACACGGACGCGAAGACCACTCGACTGGGGAAAATCAATCTTTTTAAACAAATGTACTGGGACAACTGGATAGCCATATGCAAAAGAATCCAGTTGGACCTTACCTTGCTCCATATACAAAAATTAACTCAAAATAGATCAAAGACCTTAATGCAACAGCTAAAACGGAAAGAACTCTTAAAAGAAAAATGAGTGTAAATCTTCATGACGTCGAATTCGTCAATGGTTTCTCAGAGAGGACGCCAAAGCGACAGAAGAAAAAACCAGATTCAATTGGACTTCCTCAAAATTAAACATTTTTTTGCTGCAAAGGACACTATCAAGAAAGTGAAAAGACAACTCTCGGAATAGGAGAGACTACCTGCAAATCCGACATTTAGTAATGTGATCATCAAAGAGACAGATAATAACAGCGTTGGAGGGGATGCGGAGAAATGAAACCCTCCCACGTTGCTGATAGGAATATAAAGTGTTGCAGCCACTTGAAAACACTCTGGCTGGTCCTCAAACGATTAAACGAGAGTTAGCATATGACCCAGCACCCTGTACCTAAGAGAAATGAAGACCCACGTCCACACGGAAACTTTCCCATACATGTTCCCAGCAGTGTTATTCATAATAGCCCAGAAGTGGACACAGCCCAAGTGTCCCTCAACGGACAAATGGATAAACAAAAAACATAGTATGTCCATACAACGGTATGTTTATTCAGGCATGAAAATGAAATCTTGACACACACTACAACATAGATGAACCTTCCAACATGCTAAGTCCAAGAAGCCAGTCACAAAAGACCACATGTGAGTCCATTTATATGGCACGTCCAGAATAGAAAAATCTATAGAGACAGATGTAGATTAGTGGATGTTTAAGATTGGGGGAGACCAAAGACTAAAAGGACTAAAGGGTATGGGGTGTCTTTCTATGAGGATGAAAACGTTCGGAAAGAGACAAAGTGCCCACCATCACACTCTGCTGTGAATGCACTAATAACCACTGCATTGCAAGCTTTAAATGGACAAATTGTATTCTATATGGATTATAGCTCAATAAAAATGTTTAAAGATTTTAAAGGAAACTTAGAAGTCAATAAATAAAGCTAGTATAGAAACTGAAGCTTATTGGAATTAAGCTAGGTGACCTGTCATGTTCATGTTCAACCTCCCTCTGCCTTGCCCCCCCACCCCCCCAACCAGCCTCACAGCCGTTATCTTGCCACATCTGAAGCCCACTCTTCATGGTGAGCCAGTCTGAGCCAGGCAGCCCATCTTACTAAGGAAACTGAGTGTCACAGAGGGTGCTCCCTTTTCTTCAGACCTTGAGGTCAAGAGCCAGAGATGGGAATGGAGACCCCAGGCCTTGAGCCCGTCCTCACCATTCACTTGCTGCATGGACTTTGGAAAGTCATGGCCCACCTCTGTAATGTGCAAGGTGCATTTGGGTTTCCTGGCGGTCCCGCCGCAGCTCTTCTCTGCCTCTCTGATGCTGCCCCCCCTGCCCGCCCCCTCCAAAAAAATAAGTCAAGACCATTTTACCCAGGAGCCATGCAGGCCGTCAGGGAAACTGTGGGTGGGACCAGGGCCACTCCTAGTGGCCACCTGTTCAATTTCCACTGGCAAATGCCCCCGTATCCCCAAGGCTGAGGGGTGGGAGGGAGGCCAGGACACCGCCAGACAGATGGAAGGGTTCATATCTGTTCCAAGTCTCTACTCTCTCCTCTCTTTTTGCTTTCTCCACTCTCACTCAGCACACCTCAAAACCTGCCCCATGGGAGTCCAGTTTGGCTAGATCACAATGGGAGAGAGAGGGAGATGGGGAGGGGGAGAGGAGGGGGCAGGGAGAACGGGCCCCCAGGTCATTGAGGAGGCATGGGGATGAAGAGCCTGGGAAGGGCCTTTGCCGGGAGTGTGGCTGGCGTGGGCTTTCCAGCTCCGGTGTGGGAGAGGCCACAGCAGGAAGTGGGCACCTGCGTGCTCTTTCTCTCACCTGTGCCCCTGCCCTCCCACCCCCCGGGACCAGGGGTCAAGGAGCAGGCTCACCGTTCAGATGGCAGCCCCAGACTCTGCCTCTGGTCCCCTGGCCAATCCTCAGCATCAGCCTGATCCTCTTGGTGCTGTTTCCTCATCTATGAGATGGGCTCAGCCTCTGCTTGTCCAGGTTGGCAGCACGTTTATGGAAAGCCTTTACCGAATTGAAGTCATCAGAGCTATTCTCCGGGCAGCGGCCTGGAACCAGGGGTCAGGCCTCAGGACACAGAATGGAAACTTCTGGCTGAAGGCCCAGGGCCCCCCACACCAGCCAGCAGGAGGAGACACTCTCGGGTAGGGGGTACCCACGGGATGGGTTCCACAGGGAACAGGGAGGAGGGAGGGCAGCATGTGCACTCTGTAACAGCAACCTGATAGTTTTCCCTGTAGTTAAGTGATAAATCTGTCCCAAATTGCCTGTGACAGCCATTTCATCCCCACCTAATTGTGTGAGATGCTGTTTGATTGTTTTTATGCTTATTAATATCACAGCTCCCGAAGGGAGAAAGGGGGACCCAGTGGGGCCCGGGGGGGTGTGTAGGAGCCCTGGACCCTCCACTAAGAGCTCGGTGAAGAAGCTGGCTCCCGCCAGGTGGGCAGAGAGGGACAGTTCTATACGGGAACCAACAGGAGGCTGTAGCGGGAGATCTAGGCTCAAATCCCTGCTCAGCCTCAGTTTTCCCCCTGTACAAACCAAGAGAGAGGCCCCTCCTTAGCAGGGACGGTGGGAGGATTCAGTGAGAGAGCCCAGAAGTATGCCCAGCACCAGGGGAGTGCCCACAGCGTCAGACAGCCCCTGCCTTCCTCCCTTCTCAGACCCTGTCTCTTCTGCCCAATTCACAAAATGGGAAGGAGGGCAGGCAGGAGCAGTGGGGACACCCAGTGACCCACACAGAGCTTGTCATTGCCATCACGCTCATCACACACCCCCCCCAACACACCTGGGCTACAAGCTGGTGCACAGAACAGAGAACACCACCGCCCCCAGCTCAGCACCGTCCAGCCTTCTAGATCATTTGGCTCTCTCGGCGTCTTGGAGGTGGGCGTGTCACCCCATTTTCCAGATGGTGGAACCGAATCTCGGGAAGGATAAGAGGCATGACCTCCAAATCCTGAAGTGCTTGGACCTCAGTCTAACTGACCAACTCGGAGTGTGACGTTTAGGTGAGCCTCAAAGCTGTCACACCGTAGCCCTACCTGCCTCCCCAGATCCTGGTCGCTAGCAAACACCACCTACGATGGCCAGCTCACCCTCCTGGAGCTGCTGGCTGGCTTTCTCTGCCTGCTCAGTGCTAACCTCTGCCTAGATGGGCTCCTCACCAGCCAAGGAGGGCCTTCCTATTCTTTTTCCCTCCTCTGGGGTCAAAGGACTTGCCCAGAACCTGGAGCTGAAGTGGTTTCAAACTCAGCCCCAGGTGCAATGCACAGTTGGTCATTTGGTGGCCTCTGAGCCCCGGATTCGTGTGGGTACAAAATGCACAGTGGTTCCTTCTCCTCCCTGTACAGTAGCTTGACCATCACCTCCTCTGGGAAGTCTTCCCTGATCTCACCTTCTGTGCTATGGGAGGCCTTCCTCCACACCACTGGGTCCCTGACAAACAGACTTCCTTATTTGGGCACTCCTTTGTGTACACAGGTCTGAGTCCTTCACTGGGTTCTGAACTCCCCTGGAATCAGGGCCTTGCTTGCCTTGGTGCCTCTGGAGCCTAACACAGTGGCTGTTCACTATGATGTACTGAAATACAAGGGAAGACGGAGAAGGGAGAGAGAAAGGGCAGGAGGGAGTAAAAGCAGAGGACCAGAGCATGACTCTTCTCCCAGAGACCACAGCAGGGGTGTCCCAATGCCAAACGCTCCCAAGAATTCTGAAGGCTTTTCCTTCTGCTCCCCCCACCCCATGGAGCTCCAGAGGAAAGGGAGTCAGGGGTAAGGGTTTTGGGAGAGGCAGAGGAACGTGCTCTCCTCTTCTCTCTAGGCCTCCATTTTCCCACCTATGAAGTGGGGATCCAGTTTCCCAAAGGTAAGGCAAGCACATGGAGAACTTACAGCCAGTCCTTTGACCAAAAAACCACGTGCATCATCGCAGGCAGCCATGAAGGAGGTTCAGTGTGCTGGGAGCTGCTGGACAGGCCTGTGGAAGCCTCGAGACCCCAGGGGTCTAGCTCCTTCCCCCAACCACCTTCCTTCATCACCCTGGAAACCTGGGGCAGAAATCTAGAGCCAGAAGAAACCCAGAGATCTTCAGCAGGCTGTCCATTTGGCAGAAAGCAAAACTGAGGCCCCAGGATGGAAGCAGGAAGAATATTAGCACACACTGAATATGCCTACCATGTGTTAGACCATCTAATTTCATAAATCACCAGCACTATCCATGAGGGGCCTAACTGACCCATTCTGTAGACGAAGAAACTAGGACTCAGGGAGAATCTGTCATTTAACTGGGGTCTCACAGCAGAAAGCGAGGACAGATGGATTCAAATCCTGGAGGTCCTGGCTCCAGAAATGGAACTCCTTCCCTGGCAACCACGTAACAAGGGCTGCCTGGATTTCAAGATAAATGTTCTTTAACACCCAATCTGGTGTTCTCTCTCCTACATGCTACAGGGCTGCCCCACCCTGCCCTACCTTCCAGATCCACTGTTCAGAATTCAGAGCATCACTGAACACCAAGATTGGACTACAGTTGGCTCTTCATCGGACTGCTCTACTCTACAGCATCTTCCTGCATAGAACTTCAACTTGGACTTGTATACCCCCCAGTGATGGAAAGCTCACTACTTACGCAGGATACATTCTATCTTATGGCTAGCTTGGTTAACTAGGGTGTCCTTCCTCTTAAGGGCCCAAAAGCATCTCCTAAGACCTAAAGGTTTCATGTGACTTTAGGCCACTGTGTCCACCACTGCTTCCATTCAGCCCCTCACAAGCCTACTTCCTCACCCTCCCCAACCCCAGGCTCTTTTAATTTATCTTTTGACCCTACCACCCTCTACCTTTCCCCAGTAACCACTTTTTAACCTTTACTAAGGGCAAGGATATCTTTTTAAAAATACTCAATTTAAGAAAAAAAATATTTCACATCTGTATGAGCAATACACAAATCATAATTCTTAAAAATAACAAATTGCAGGCCAGAGTAATCATAAGTAAATTGATATTGATAAATAAGCTTTTCTCCAGAGCAGTAGGTGGTTTATTTTAATCTAATGAGTTTTGTATTTTCCTAGCTTTCAGATTCCATGATGAAGGGCTGTCTGCAATAGAATTACGACGCTCTCCGAAATATTGTAATTTAATGCCTCATTTTGTCAAGACTTTCTTGAAAATGAGATTTGTTCCTAGTGAAGAATTTTACTCAGCTCTTTCCCATATGCCCTCTCCCCCACCCCCCACCGACCTTCTCAGGCACATAGGTCCTCCTCAGGCCAGGCCTGGACTGGGTGTGCAGAAGGGAGAGTCGGGTCAAGCACAGGTGCAGGCAAAGTGCCAGGAAAACAGCATAGGGAACCATTTCTGGCAGGCCCACCCTTGTCTGTGGCCGAGCAGCACCCTCTGCCCACTCTGAGCCTCCCCATTGCCTCCTGCCAACAGGCTGGGGAGAGCAAACCTCATCCCGCCTTATAAGATGCTGCAACGACTCCTCTTTGGAGGTTTAAGGGAGCAAGAGGAGCCCCTGTCACCCCTAAGGACACGAGACGCGACTGACAGATCCCACAGGCAAAAGCCAAAGCTGAGGGGAAACATAACAAAGCTATTTGTGGAGAAGACTTTGGGAGTCATTTGGTTGAATGCCCCCAGGGACGGGGAGCTCACCACCTACTCAGCCAAGCTGGTGCACTGTTAAATATACTACTGCCAGGCCACTGGAGGGAACTTTTGATGAAGCTGGGGCCAAGAAATGTTGAAAGGAGCAGAGGAGGATGTCAAGAGAACAGCCAGACTGCCTGGACTCACATCTTGCTTGCCCATCAAGGTGTGTGAGAGAGCTGGTCTGAGAGGCTTCCCCTCTCTGGGCCCCAGCTTCTTGCATCACTGAAATGAAGATAATAATAGCACCTCCCTTACAGGGTTGTTGTGAAGAGCAAATGGAATGCACGTAAAATACTTGGAATGCAATTCGTATACCGTAAGCTCTCAAGAAATGTTATTAACAGTGGTGGTATCGTCGCCATCATGCGGCATGTGTACGTAGACCATCTGCGAGGACACTAAGAGAGCAGAAACTGACAGCTTCTGGGAGTGTAACCCAGGAGGCTGGAGGAATGAAGTGGGAGAGAAATGTTTCACTATATTCTGTTTGGGGCCTTCTGAATTTTTCTACGTGTGCTATATGACCGACCCAGAATATACTTGAAAAAATAAAATATAATTTGGAATTTCAAAAAAGAGAAAGACAAATTTCTTCTTCTAATGGACCCCAAGTTGCACCCTGGAAATCTCTGCTCCCTGTTTGGGCTTTTGGCTTCCAGAGTCACACAGTGTCAATGCTGTCCTTCTAAGCAAGTCATTCATTCACTCAACAAACCCTCCTGAGCACCAGCCCTGAGCTGCTGAGTGCAAGGCTTTCAGCAGAGGCCAAGACAGACCCCACCCCTGCAGCCCAGCAGGTGAAAGGGGCCTTCAGCCTCAACATCCCTGTCCCATGTCCTCCAGGTCAAACTCTTAAGGTGACACCACCTTCTTCCCTTCTTGGTCCACTCTCCCTTAACAAGCTGTTCTCGTGCCTCAATTAGAAGTTTCAGATCCCTACTTTTGATTTGAAAACGATGTGAGTTGACCACTTAATGGTGCACATACTCAAGTGTTGAGAGGTGAAGTGAACTAATGTTCCCAACTAACTTTGAAATGCATCCTCCCAAAAGTGATCTAATGGATGTTTCAGGAATGGATAGAAGGACAGATGTATGATAAAGGAAATGC
Organism: Enhydra lutris kenyoni; assembly: GCF_002288905.1. Classification (NCBI taxonomy): domain Eukaryota; kingdom Metazoa; phylum Chordata; class Mammalia; order Carnivora; family Mustelidae; genus Enhydra; species Enhydra lutris. The sequence continues at coordinate 25,513,925 of NW_019154096.1, read as the reverse complement.
CACAAAATGTAAACTGAAGAATCCTACTGGGGCGGTGGGGGGGGGAAGGAATATGGGTGTTCACTGTACGAGTCTTTCAACTTTTCTGCATGTTTGGAAAATTTCATGATAGAATGATGGAGGGAAAAGTAGAATAAAAAACCGCACAAAACTTCAAGTGGCTTTTCACAACTGTGTGGCCTCCAACGCCCCTTTCCTATGGGTTAGGGGCTTTCTCTAGGGAAAAGGTCTCTGCATGTCCATCTTAAAGGGCCTGGGCACAATGTCCAATGCCATTCTCCTACCACCTACCACGGGGGTGGGCACTGTAATGGGCTGAGGGGATGCCTCTTCATGTTCATCCTCCCTCAAGTTCACGTCATTCTCCAGAGAGCCAATTCCTACAGCAGCAGCAGCCCAAGAACCAGTCCTGCTAAGAAGAAAGCTTTGCTCTTCTTCAGGGTGAAGACAAGAAAACAGAGGAGAATATCCACGTGTCTGCAGGGCAGGGAGAGAACACTAATCCTCAGTCCCCTCTGGTCATATTACAGACCCTAAGACATCTTCCTGGAGTTTTTACTCACTTCACGGTACAATAACAACAAGGACAAAGATGATGATGGTGATGATGATGGTGAGAGCTAGCATTTATTGAGCACATACTATCTGGCAAGCATTGAGTTTCTTATTTAATTCTCACAAGCATCTGATAAAAAGGATGCAATTAGTATTATACCCATTTCACAGATGAGGAGATTGAGACTAAAAGAAGTCATGAACCCAAGGTGGCTCAGCCACTAACTAGTCAACAGAGATTCAAATCCCCACTAGGTACCGCTCCACCTTGTACGGTGATGCACAAGGTGGAGCAGACCGATGCTTCCAATGAGACTAGAAATCTGGACAAAAAAAGTCTGAAAGCACTAGAAAAATATCAGGGCAGACAGAACCTGAGATGCAAAAATTCAGGGAAAAAGGAAATTCCTGGGGATAAGCCCAACATTCTAAGAGCCTCTTTTCCATTCAGGGCACTGGCGAGCAATGAGAGTGGGGAAGCCAGCAGAATTTTGGCCATCCTGTGAATCTAGGGAAATAAAAACTGGGCTTCCGGGTGAAAAAGGCAGCCAGCACTTAAGGATCCAAGATCCCAGAGAGAAGGGAGGGATTGAGAAGTGAATTCCACACTCAGGACCGGTTTTCCCCTCAAAGTGTTTGTGATTTCTTAAGCTTTGGAGAGAACCACCCAAGGAACCAAGCAGAAAGCAGCTGAACAGTAGAAGGGAGTTTTTTAGCTGAGTCGTGTTATGGTGGAGACAAAAATGGAGTTTAGAAGGAGTGGCTTTAGTTAACAGACCCCCTAGAGAGTTGCTCCAGAAGTGTCGATGAACCGTAGGTAAATCAAGCATTATAAAGACTTCAATTCCCCCTGAGTCAGCTCAGTCCCTGACTGGTTTATGATGACTGGGTGCTTCACTGCCTGCCAGATGAGAAGGTGACTCTGCTATGAAAGGAAGCAGCAGCATCAGAGCCCCTACAGTTTTTCATACAAAATGACCGATGTTCATAACAAAATTACCAACCATACCACAGACAGGACCAAGAGAGAAAACCGAGAATAGAAACAAGTACACAGGTAACCCAGATATTGGAGTTATCAAATAGGGGCTACACACGTGGGCCCAGAGTCCCACATTGGGCTCTCTGCTCAGCAAGGAGTCTGCTTCTCCATCTATCCCTCCCCACTGCTACTGCTCTCTCACTCTCTCTCAGATACATAAAATATTTTAAAAATTTAAAATAAAATAAAATGTTTAAAAGACAAAGATAATCAGACTGGATTTTAAAATACTACATTATTCTTATAAGTGATATGCCTTGAATATAAGGACACATAAGCACTGAAAGCAAAATAAGGGAAAAGCTACCAAAGATTACCAGAGATGAAGGTAGATATTCCAAAGACAGACAATTCAACATAATCAAAGGGTAAATCCACCAGGAAAGCAGCTGAAGATAAGGAAAGTAGGAAGATAATCGAATTCTAAATTTTTACTTGCCTGATAACATAGCTTAAAATACACAAAGCAAAAATTGACAAAACTAGAAAGAGAAACAGACAAACCCACAATCACAATGGAAGACTTCAATGCATCCTTCTCAAAAATTGATGGAAAGAGCAGAAAACAAATCAATGAGGATACCAGCATCTAGACAACATCATTTATATATCCGACCTCATCGACAAAACTAAATACTGCACACAGTAGCAGAATAAACACTCTTCCTGGGAGCCGATGGAAAACTTACCAAAATCCACCATGCTGGGCCATAAAGTAACTTTTAATATCTTTCAAAGAAGTGAAATAATTCAAAGTATGTTATCTGGTCATAGAAGATTAAGTTCAAAAACAACCAAGAAAAAAAAATGAGGAAATCCCCCAAATGTTTGGAAATGAAGCAATGCACTTCTAAACAAAACAGAATAAAACCCATAAATCAAAGAAGAAACTACAACAGAAATTAGAAAATGTTTTGGACCAGACCATAATGAATATAGGACATACAAATATTGTACTTAGAGGAAAATTTACACCCTTAAATTCAGATTTTAGAAAAGAAGAAAATCTTAAAAGCAATCATCTATGCATCTAATTAAAAAAAAAAATTAAGAAGTAAACTAAACCCAAAGAGAGTAGAATTTTTTCATCTCCTTTCACCCCAAAGGAGATGAAAACATTTTCAATAAGAATAGAAATTAATGAAATAAAACCAAAATTAAATAGGCAAAGATCAGGAAAAATAAAAGCAATTCTTTGAAAAAACTGATGAAATTGATGAATCTAGTGATTAGCAATATACTGAAGAAAACGAAAGAAAACACATATTACCAGTATCATGAATGAAAAGGAAAGTATCACTATAGATAGTAAAGAGAGTGCAAAGATGGTAAGAGGACAATTAAGGAGATACTACAAATATCTTTCTATCAATTCATTAAAACATTTATATAAAATGAATAATGTCCTAAAAAATACAATTTATTAAAACTGACACACAAAACATAGAAATATAAATAATCCTATTTCTAAATTGAAACTGTAATCAAAAACCTTTCCACTAAGAAATCTAAGTTCATATGGTTTCTCTATTAAATTTTTCTAAAACATTTAAGTTAAGAAAAAAACACCCTACACAAATCTTATCCATACTCAACACAGAAAAACCAAAAAAGAAATAACAGTTTCCAATTTATATCATGAGGGCAGTATAATTTCATGACATAATCTGACAAGAATATCATAAGAAAGGAAAATCACAGACTGATCTCTTTCATGAACAGATTAAAAAAAATCTTAAACAGAATATTAAGAGTTCACATATACCATGCAAAATATAGTCAAAATAAAATGCTCTTGTAGCTTTTCTATTAGCAGCCAAAGGATTATGAAAAGAATAATATATCATGACATAGTTGGATTTATTCCAGGAATGCAAGGTGGTTAACTTTTGAAAGTCAATCCATGTCATTCACCACAAAGAAGAAAACATGTATGTTCATTGCAATGGATGCAAAAATGCATTTGATAAAATTCCATGCACATTTATGATAAAACTCTAAGCAGAAAGGAACAGAAGAGGCCATCTGTGGAGAACAGACAGCTAACGTCACACTAAATGGTTGAAGACTTAAGATCAGGAACAAAACAGAGATGCCTGTTATTACCACGTCCATTCAACATCATACTGAAAGTTCTAGTCAGAGTAATTAGGCAAGAAATTTCCAACTCCAAACTGGAAAGGAAAGAGTAATCTCCATTCACAGATGACATGATCTTTATGTAGAAAACTCCAAAGATGCCATTAAAATGCTGTTAGAGCTAATGACTAATTCAGCAAAGTTGCAAGATACAAGATCAACACGTAAAAATCAGTTGCATTTCTATACACTAGCAATAAGTAATCTGAAGAGAAATCTGCAAAAGCAATTCCATTGACAATAGCATCAAAAAGAAAAAAAATAGGAATAAATTTAACCAAGGAGGCAAATGACTTGTACACTGAAAACTACAAAACATTGCTGAGAGAAGTTAAAGTAGACATAAAGAAGTAGAAGACATTCCATGTTCATGAACTCTAAGACTTGATATTGTTAAGCTATGATACCACTCAAAGCACTCTACACATTTAATGCGACCCCTATCAAAATCCTAATGGTGATTTTTTTTGCAGAAGTAGAAAACCCATCCTGAGATTTATATAGAATCTCAAAAGATCCCTTAATAACCAAAATAATCTTGAAAAAGAAGAACAAAGTTGGAATACATACACTTACTGATTTCAAAACTTGCTATGAAGCTACAGGAATCAAAATAGTATAGTACTGATGTAAGGACAGGACTACAGACTGATGGAACAGAACTGAGAGCCCAGCAATCAGCCATTGCACACAAGGCTAATATATTTTCAACAGGGGTGTCAGGAGTCTTCACTGGGGGAAAGGACAGTATTTTCAACAAATGGTGCAGGGAAAACTGGATATCCACATGCAAAAGAATCAAGTTGGACTCTAAACTTATACCATATATAAAAATTAACTAAAAATATGGGCACCTGGGTGACTCGGTCTTTAAGTGTCTGCCTTCGGCTCAGGTCATGATCCCCGGGTCCTAGGATAGAGCCCCTGCTCAGCAGGAAGCCTGCTTCTCCCTCTCCCACTACCTCCTGCTTGTGTTCCCTCTCTCACTGTGTCTCTCTCTGTCAAATAAGTAAATAAAATCTTTTTAAAAAATTAACTAAAAATCAATCAAAAACCTAAAAATAAGAACTAAAACTATAAACTTCTTAGGGGAAAATCTTCATGACATTGGATTTGGCAATGATTTCTTGGCTGTGACACTGAAAGCAGGGGTAAGAATAAAAAAGTTAAGTCAGACTTCATCAAAATTGAGAAACTTTTGTGCATCCAGAAACAGAGTGAAAAAGGCAATCTATGGAATCGGGAGAAAATATTTGTAAATCATATACCTGCTACTGGATTAACTTCCAGAACACATGAAAATCTCCTACAACTCAGTAACAACCACATCACAAACAACCCAATTCAAAAATAGGCAAAGGACTTATATTTCTCCATAGAAGATATACAAATGTCCAATAAGCACATGAAAAGATATTTAATTGCTACCCATTGGGGAAATGCAAATCAAACCATGATGAGATACCACTTAGAACCCATCAGGATAGCTATCATCAAAAAACAAGGGGCACCTGAGTGGCTCAGTTGGTTAAGCCTTTGGCTCAGGTCATGATCCCAGGATCCTGGGATCGAGTCCCACATCTGGCTCCCTGCTCAGCAGGCGCCTGCTTCTTACCCTCCCTCTGCTGCTCCCCCTGCTTATGCGCACTCTCTCTCTCTCTCTCTCTCTCTCAAATAAATAAATAAATAAAATCTTTAAAAAAAAAAGTGTTGGCGAAGATACAGAGAAATTTTAACTCTTATGCACTGCTGTTGGGAATACAATTGAGCAGCTGCTGTAGCAAACAGTATGGGAGTTCTCAAGAAAATCGAATGTAGAATTACCACACAATCCAGGAATTCCACACTTTGATATACTCAAACAAATTGGTGGCAGAGACTCAAACAGATACTTGTACACCAATGTTCATAGCAACATTATACACAGTAACCAGAAGTAGAAACATTCCAAATGCCTGTCCACAGATAAATGGATAAAGCATGGTGTACATACACATACAATTGGACAACAGTCAGCCTCGAAAAGAAATGAAACTCCGATTTATGCTACAACATGGATGAATTCTGAAAACATTATGTCAAGTAAAATAAGCCTGACACAAAAGGACAAATATTGTATGATTCTGCTTATACGAGATACCTAGAATAGGCAAATTTGTATAGACAGAAAATAAAATAGAGGTACTAGGGGCTGGGATGGGGACTGAATGGAGAGTTATTATTTAAATGGTAGAGAGTTTACAGAGTTACCGTTTGGGATGATAAAAGATTTGGAAATGGATGGTGATGATTGTTACACAACATGGTGAACTTACTTAATACCACTGAATTGTACACTTAGAAACAATTAAAATGGTAAAGTTGTGTCAAGAATATTTTACCACAATTTTGTGAAAAAAAATAATAGAAGAAAATTTCCCTAATTTGATAAATGACATCAACAAAAAACCTACAGCAAACATCATACTTAATGGTAGAATATTGAAAACTTTCTCCTCAATGCCAGAATCAAAATAAACATGCCCACTCTAACCAGTTCTATTCAATATTGTGCTGAAAGTCCTAGCCATTGCAATAAGACAAGAAAAAGGCATCAGAAAGGATATCAGGAAGGAAGGAAAACACAGTTCTTTCCAGAAAACATGATTGTGTATGTTAAAAAATAAAATCCAACAAACAATCAGAACAAATAAGTAAATTTAGCAAAGATTGTTGGATTCGGGGCAATATTATAAAAATCAGTTGTATGTCCACATGCCAGAAATAATTAGAAATGAAAAAAATCTCTAAATATAAATTTTTATAGGATTAAAAAAAAACACAAAACACATAGAAATCAATCTAGTTAAAGAAGTGTAAAGCCTCTACACAGACAATTAAAAAACCTTCTTGAAAGAAATTTATTAGGACCCAGGTAAACAGACGAGCTTATCTTGTCTGTGGATCAGAAAAGTCAATATTATAACAATGTCAGTTTTCCTCAAATTGACCTGCCTATTTTTGATGCAGTCTCAATCAAATCTCAGCAGGGACTCTGTGGCATTTCAAAAGCCCATTCTAAAGCTTATATAGAAATACAAAGAACCAAAAGTAAATAAAAATGCTGAAGAAGAACAAGGCTAGAGGATTCACACTGCCAGATATCCAGACTACATGTATAAAGCTATAGGAATTACACTGTAAAGTTTGTATTGGTACAAGGACAATCAAATACACCCAACAAAACTGCATACACATATGTATATGTCAAAAGACACATAACAAACAATCATAACAGCCTTTCCTATAATAGCCAAAGACTGGAAGCAACCCAGTTGTCCATAAAGAGTAGAATGGATAAACAGTGGATTATTCATACAGTGGAATACTATAGAGCACTGAGAATGAATGGGTGTAAGTATAGACAACAGGATGAAACTCACAAATAAATTAAATGAGAGAAAACCTAACAAAGAGAATATACTGCCTGATTACCTGCAGACTAGAGGGACAACACAGACGAAATGAACATATGCTATTAGAAGTCAGGCTAAGAGTTGCATTTGGGGACTAATGACAGGGAGATGGCTTCGGATGTTTTTGTTTTTCTTTTTTGTTTTTGTTTTGGTTTTGGTTTTTTGGTTTGGGGAGAAGTTACATGGGAGTGGTCACTCTACAGTATTTCCAGCTGTATGATTTGCACACTTTTTGTAGGCGTTACACTTCAATTAAAAAGTTGACTAAGAAAAGTCCCAGTTGGATTGGCACCATCAGGGCTACTCACCACTACCCTGCCCTGCCTCTCTTTGTGTTTGCCTACCATGGGAACACAATGCCAGTGGGCACAGAGAGAAGCCACAGTCCCGCCAAGAGGGCCTCCTTCTCCATGAAGCCTATGACTGCCCACTTCCCCCACCTCCTTTGAACCTACAGAGCCTTTCTCATAAGTATGATAGCTACTCCTGGTACCCCCAGGCGACATGCACGACTCTAAGGCTCCAGAATGTAGGAGCTGAGAATAACAGAAGCATCATAATACCTAAAAGGTGAGCATAACAGCAGCATAAAAATATATACTGACAGTATTTGTTGAGCAATTACTATGTGCAGCCACTTTTTCTAAGGATTTTACATGCAGTAACTCATTTAGTCCTTCAGTAACACTGTGAAGTAGGTACTGCTGTTAACCTGATTTTCCAGATAGAAAACCAAAGAAAAAAAAAAAAAAGATTGATTAAGTTGCCTAAGGCCACACAGCTAAGAATTGGAAGAGCCAGGATTCGATCCTGGGTAGCTGGGCTCAGAAACACTCCCCTTGTTTCAGCAATGGGCCCACCGATGAGGCCTGGAGTCTGGAGCCCCAGCTACACCACCCAGACACAGCACAAATGGAGAGAGGCTCCCCATCCCTTCCAAGATGGCAAATGCGTTTATGTGTGTGTGGACAGGGATGAGGTGTGTGACGTCTTGAAGGCCCCATTCTACAACTGAAGAACAGCAGGCAGGCCTGGCCTCTCTGGGCCTGGGCTTGTAAGCCTGGGGAAGCCAGCTGGGGCCAAAGGGTGGACTTGGGGGCAAGTTCCGTCCCTAGGCCGTGGAGGAGGGCCTGGGACCTCCTCAGAGGTCTAACCCCTGCAGACCACACTCAGGACAAAGAGAAGGTACTGGCTGGGGGCCCCTGTTCCCCTCCTAGGCACTGGCCAAGGGTCCTCTGCTTCCCACCCCCCAGGTCAGGGGTCTGGAAACAGCTCATCTGGAGGCAAAGCCAGCCTCCTTCAGGAATGAATGCTACCATCTCAGACTCTCCACCCCACACCTGACACATCCTACAACCAGTTTCTTCGTGAATCCACCTTTGAGCTCTCCTGCTGCAGTGTAAGCACACACCCTTTGCTCTGTTTGGAAGAGGCCTTCATCCTGCCCGAGACGTTCTTTGTTTTCCTAGAAGGTATGGGGTCCAGAGGCTCCCCTGTGCCAGGTGTGGGTAGCTGTAGCCAGATCCAGTGACAAACACTTAAAATGACAGACCCCGCAGCATTCGAAGATAAAGTCAGACTTACCCGCCCCCCAGCTTACATCAAACAGCACTTCCGGTGGTGGAGGCCAAAGCTCAGGGAGACAGAACCGTCTTGTGTCCACGATAACCAGGAGCCCCGAGAGGGGGCAACCCTGGCAAAGGTGACACAGCACATCCATGATGGAGACAGGGGGCAGCCTGACACCCGGTGCAGCAGACAGCTGGAAACCAGGCATGGGGGCAGGGCACGAGAGATGGCCCACCGTTCGGAGCAGCCACTGCGGGGGAGTGTCCAGGTGCAGAACTTCAGCACAGCTGTGTGTGAGGACACGTGCACATGCGCACACACGCACACAGCCCAGGCCATCTGAGTCCAAGTGAGAACGAGAAGGAACTGTTCATACAAAGCCCTTCTGAGCCGGACCGATGAAAGGGAAACAGAGAAGCTGTGTCTTCGGCTGGCCCTTCCCATTTCTCTTTGCCCTCCCTGACACCCCCAGCCCTCCATGGCCCAGCCTGGGGAAGCTGTGAAACACACAGGTGCAACCAGGTCACCTAGTTAACAGCCTCCATCCCGCTGTATTATTCATGGGCTCCCTTCTTCTGGCCCGAGCTCCAGTTTCCAACAGCCCTCGGGCTCAGCTTGGCAGGTCAAGCTGTATGGCAAGTCTGGCCTGTGGCAATCCCCACTCTACACCCCATGTCCTTCCCGTCTTCTTGTTAGGGTGCGGCCATTCCCGTGCAAACTCAGCCCCCAAGTGGGAGAGCTCTGGGATCAATGAGGAAGAGCACAGAAGGAACACCTTGGCGGAGCTAGGCTCGAGATGCTAAAATTTCCAAGTGGAGCTGCAGGCCCCTCCCCTCTCACCCACGCGCACAGAATCGGCTGTCCCAGATACAGTACCCGGACGAGGGTGACAGCCCGTGGGAGGGAAGGGCCACGCCTTCTCCACTTCTGTACGTGAGTGTGCCTTGCGGTGTGTCCTGCAAACAGGACAGGCTTAGTCAATACCCAAGAGATGGTATCAAATTGACGGGGGGATACAAGTCATTGAGCCATTCAAAGACGCTGCTATTGGGTTTAGAGATTTCCATGTTATTTCAATAGCTATCTGCATATATCTCGTGAATTTCCCCATAGTGTAAGTCATTCATACATAGTGATAACTAATAAATATTGATCAACCGATTGATTACAGGTTCTATATATCACAATACATTCTGACAAGCATGTCCATGTATCTCTCGAGAAACCCTACTCCCTGAGTGTGGTGGCCTGGCCCCAAGGATATTCCCCCTCCTTCACAGATGAGTAAACTGTCACTCAGAGAATTGGAGCCCTTGAATCTGCACAAGGACCGTGACGGAAGTCTTCAACACTCACTGGGGGTGTCTTGCTTCACGGTTCACACAGAACTCTCTGCCTCACGGTTCCTGTGCACCTGCCAATACAGGAGAGCTACGAGGTCCCCCATGGTCCCCCAGGGAGCCTACACGGGTTGGGACCAGCATCCAAGCTGAGGTCACTCTAGGAATAACACTGGGCCAAAAACACAGAGGGTAGCTCGTGGGCCAGCCCGGCCCACAGCACAGGGGAAGTGTAGGTGGGGATTCAATCACCAGACTCACTGCCCAGCCTCACTCTCTCATATGCCTGTGTGCCATAGGCCCCTGAATGTCCCACCTCAGAGCGGGGTCAGTCACAGGTGAAGCCCAGACAGGCTGGACTGAGAATGCAGCCCCGTCACCACCTCTGTGCAGACCTGAGGTGGGTCGCGTGCCCTTTCTGAGTTCGGCTGCCCATCTGGATCGTCAGGAATTTGGCTCTGGCCTTCTCTAAGGAGAGTGTGGGGCCAAGAACAGGCTGAAGATGAAGTAGTCAGACTGCCTTGCTCACATTCTACCCCACTGCCTGCCTGCTGTGTGACTTGGGTGAAGTGCTTGACCTCTCTGTGCCTCTGTTTTCTCATCTGTAAAATCAGAGTAACAGCAGTGCCTATCTCACGGAGCGCTCAGACAAGGGCCTGGCACATAGTAAAAGCTTAGTCAGTGTTTCTAGTTACTACTAGCAGTCCTGACACTCTAACTCTATGACAGAGGTCACACATAGACTGGTCATGCATGGGCCACAGGCAGCTTGCTGAAGGATCCTCCCTACCATACACATTCCACAAGGTCAGGAGTCACTGCTGGGCCCCAGGGGCCTAGAACAGTGCCTGGCACCCAGTAAAGGCTCCATTTATATTTGATAAGTGAATGAATGGCCTCATGGTATCTTTAAATATTTGAATTAGTTGCTAACACTTAAAATAACAAAATTATGCATTTTTAAAAATCTGCACTTCTACATAATTTTGGAAGTCAGTTGTGGCCATACCTGTCCTCTGGCTTGCCAAGCTCTAGCCAGAATGGGAGCGGTGGCGCCCCCTTCAGACAGGGGAGGGGGAGAGCATGTGCAGTTTGCCCCAGCACCAGCCCAGCCAGTCTACGTCTAACATCCACTGTCTGGATCTGTAGGTGCCTGAACGTTCACCCTGGCCCAGGTCAATCACAGCTGAAGTCCAGACAGCAAGGAAGGTCTGCCCTAACCCAGCCCCAGAGCAATCTACTCACAGGCCCTTCTTCAGAACCCCAGGATCCCCTCCAAGCCCTCCTCCCACCCCAAGTCCAGGAGAGGAGACAAGCCTTCAGGTCTCTTGAGCACCCCAACCGCTTGGCATCCAAGCCCACCTACATTGGGCAGGCTGGGCCCTCTCCCCCAGAGGACACGATCCCTAATGCTCTGCAGTGCAGCAGCTTTCCAGGCTGACACCCTCCTTGTGCTGAAAACTCCCCAGCATAAAAAGCAAGGAGTAGCAATGAACTTCCTCCTTATCTTTCTCATGGAAAGTATGCAGAGAAGGGGGAGGCGGGGACAAACACATACACACCCCAGAGACAAAGTGCTTTTCTAAAATATTAGTATCCATTAAGCTTGGTGTTTGGCGTGTTGTAGGGGATCGGGGAGGCTGCCAGTGGACACATGGGTCCCCCTTCCTCCTTCCACCCCACCCCGCCCCAACCCAGCCCTGCCAGGGCTCAGGTCCATGGGAATGGATCACATCTTCCCATCCTGCAAGAGCCTTCCCCCAACCACCCTATTTTCTGCCTTTAGCATGTCAATTGCCCCCTCTGTCTTCTCTGGAGCCCCCAGAACCATCTGTCAATGCCTTGGGTATGTCTTTATTACCTGACTTTCTCCCCCAGTTCAGTGCAGTCGCCACTAGCCACGGGCGGCCAATGAACACTCAGAATGCACCCAGCTCAAGTTGAGATGTGCTCTGGCTGCAAAACACACACTAGATGCCAAAGACTTGGGACCAAAAAACAATGTAAGATACATAACGAATAATCATTTGTTACCTTGATCCCATGTTGAAATGGTCATATTTTAGATGAACTGGGTTAAAGAAAATAGATGATCAAAAATAATTTCACTTATTTCTTATAACTTTTTTTAAGGGGCTGCGAGAAAATTTCAAGCCACACTTGTGGTTGGCGTTTGTGGCTTGCATTTTATTTCTCCTGAGCGGCTCTGCTGCCTGTCCTCAGCGTGAGTCCCCAGCAGCTAGGTAGAGACTGGTATGCTGGTGATGCTGAATATTGGTTGGCCGGGGGGGCTGAATGCAAGGCCTCCCCAGCAGTGCACGTGAGACCCTAAAACATTAAGGAGGATGGGTCTGGAAGGACCTTCCTCTCTACTCCCCAGTATATGCTGGTTTCCCGGTGGCATTCCATCCATAGATTCCCCATCGAATACAAAGCCACAGGCCTCTGTAGAAGGGGCACAGAGGTCTGGCTCAGAGTTCTGTCGCCACTGTTTCCCTAATTAGAAGCCGGGAAAAGCCAACATCCCTTGTAGACAGGACCAGTGACACAAATGGATACTCAGACATGGTCCCAGCCACCCTGGGGGTTTTTCTCTCTCTCTTTCCTCCCGCTCTCGCTCCCTCCTCTGCTTCCCTCCCTCCCTTGCTTTCACTGGCTCCCAAATTATAGTCTTCTTTCAGAAACAGAGACAATCAAGGTGGTACGCAGGGCGCTTGTCACAAATGGCATCTCAGGTCCTCTCCAAATGGAGAATGGCCTTTAAAGAGAAAAGGAGCGCCACTATCAGCCTGCCTTGGGGAAGATGCATCTCCAGTAAGGCATGGGCCAGAAAAGGCTCCCTCCCTCGTAGGCTGATCAGCCTGCGGGAGGCTCTTGGGGACTGTGATTGCAGGCCAAGTGCTGGGCTGCTAGGGTCCAAGAGATGAAGTCCTGCCTGGCCTCCCCCCCACCTCCTGCTGGGGCAGGAGAAGCAGGGCTTGACCCCTGTCTGACCACCACCCTCATCCAGAGAGAGGGCCTAGAATTACCCCATTCCCCGACTCTGGGCTTCAGTTTCCCCACCTGTCACATGGCGAGTCTAGCTAATTCCTAAGAACCCTTCCAGGGCTTGGAATGGAGGTTCCACACTCAAATGGCTAAAGGGGACAGGATGGAGGGCAAAGGAGCATGGCGGATCAAATGTGAGGTAATAGGGAGTGGTGGAGCCTGTGGAGAACGGAAGGCCATAAACTCACCTAAATCTAAAAGGTGGCCTTCAGGCAAAGCTCAGATGTGTGACCGAAGTCAGAGTGATGTGGGGACAGTGGTCACTTCTGGAGCAGGATGACACGGCCTGGGAGGGGGCGTCTGGCCCCCTGCCAGGGCACCGGGAACGCGTCTCATCCACATGGGGTATGCATCTGCGGAAGGTTGCCACTTCTACCTAAGATCTGATTATTTCATAGGCATGTAACCCTCAAGGAATTTTTTAAAATAAAAACAGAAGTAGACAAAAGGGGCGGCTGCGAGTCAGCACCAACCAGCAGCCGCCAGTCGGGCGCAGAGACCCACCACTGCCAGCGCCCGTCAGAGATGCCAGAAATCTAGGTTTTTATGCAAAAATGATGTTGTTTTAATGTTGTTAGTAACTAATTCAAAATTAAAAATCACAACCGCACGCGCACACATCCCTTCAGGCAGAATTCAATTTATGAACTTACAGATTGTCAAGCTCTCAAAATAAGGGGCGGGGGGTTCACCTCTTGGCTAGAATATGGTGTGCCTAACCCATGACTAAATCAACAGGGATAATAAAAGCTACTCCATTTTGCATGTGTGCTCTGTTACAGGCCCTGCACAAAAGGCTTTCTACACAATTTTCTTCTTATTCATGTTGAGAGCAAGCCTACACGGTAACTGAAAATTATTCCCATTTACCAGATGGGAAAACTAAGGCCCAGGCAAGGCTACAAGGCAGACCAAGGCTTCGGAGCTCAAGAGGGGACACACTGGTGTACAATCCCAGCTCTGTCCACCTCTGAGCTAGATGCCTTACGGAAATTAGGAAGGAAACAACTTCACATTTATAATAATAACCAACGCTTGCACAGGTTGTAGACTATGCAAAGGAAGTGTACAAAATACGAATGCCAAATGCGAGCCTGCCGCGTCCCTCTTAGTGATACAGCTTGAAGCCCCTGAGGCGGAGGACGGTATCTGCTATTCCCGCTCCCCTTGGCAAAACACTGAGCCACACGGACATTCACTGCTGGCATGAGACCACGCCTCAGGCACAACAACACCAAGACGCATATATACAGACCAGCACGGAGGAGCGGCAGCCGCGCCGGATTAAATTTCACAGTGAAAGCCTAGAATGCTGTCTCCATGTGGCTACTTCTTAAATATGCCAAGTTTCTCACAGACACCCTTCTGGTCAATCAAGTTGGTAACAATAGGCATTTTCTGCCCTGTGGTATTCAATAAGGCCATTATCATATTGACCCAAAATAAACATGGCCCATAAACGCTCCAATTTTTCTAAATTGACTCTTCTGCTCAAATGATCAGTCACCACTGTTGCAGATATCCAACTCAAGACACGGAAATTTCCAGCACTCCGGAAGCACACCTTGAGCCCGGGGCGTGACACCCCAGGGCAACCATGATCCTGACTTCCGTCGTGGAGATGGGTTCTGCCCACCATGGCCCCTTTTCCTATGGGGCCTGGGCTCTTCTGCTCTCATAGGCTCCACAGCCCCCGTCATCCCACATTTGGCACTGCGGTTCTCTTTGTCTGCCTCCCAGCCCCCCGCAGGCACATGGGTTTGAGACCTCCACTCCAAGGGCAGACGGCTGAAGCCCAAAATACAGCAAGACAGACAAAACCGCCCAGTCCTGAAAGTGACCAACAGGAGGAGTGAAGACTCGTTATGGGCACACTGCATGTTCAGTGCATTCACACCGGTTAACAATGGGGCTAGAGAAGGCAATGGAACCACTGCCTGGCAATCGCCCATTCAGTCAATGAGCCCCGAGTCCAACCAGCCTGGGGGGCCCTGAGGATTCAAGGAGGACTAAGACACAGCCCATGCCGCCGGAGCTCACTGTCCGGACGAGGGCTCAGACCCCCGCGGGGTAGTAAAAAGCACCAAGGAAGGAGGTGAGGGAGGGAGGCACAGGCTGGAGAGGAGTCAGTGAAGGCTTCCCAGGGCCGGGGACCCCCAAGCAGTGTCTAATACACACATAAGTGCACGACGTTTGGGCACAGCAAAACCCCTTCCGATCCCCACTCCTTTCCCACGGAGGCAAAACTCTCATCCCTCATAGCCCATCTAGCAGAGTCTACCTGAGAATGGCCTTGTTCACCTATTAACGACACAATGAGGATTGTTCTGGTGCCGAGAAAAACTCTAATCGAGCCTCAAAATTTAAAAAAAAAAAAAAAAATTTTTTTTTTTTTTTAAACAACACTATCATTGCTTGAAACCAAGGAGTTCGACGGCAATTCAGGCAATTTTAAAAAACATCTTTATATTTTATAACAGGACATTTTTTAAAACCTGAGGGTTCAGGAAAATAGTCTTTTTTTTCATTTAGCTATGTTTGAACTCCTGAATCAAGGAATGGTTCACATCAGGATAAAGCGTTGGTCAGGCCCACGCCCGTGCTGACCCACACGGCTCCCTCGCCACTCTGCACCCTGGAAGGA
Organism: Enhydra lutris kenyoni; assembly: GCF_002288905.1. Lineage (NCBI taxonomy): Eukaryota > Metazoa > Chordata > Mammalia > Carnivora > Mustelidae > Enhydra > Enhydra lutris. The sequence continues at coordinate 25,498,133 of NW_019154096.1, read as the reverse complement.
TCACCCATCTTTCTGGCCAGGAGGCCAGCTCAGGGGAAGGACAGTCCTCTTTCAACAGGGTTGGGGCACATGCCATGACTTGTCACCCGTGACACCAGTGGCCTCACCAGGCCTCTGGGCCAAATCTTCCATAGTCTACTCTCGGGCCAGCCCTGATGGCTTCATGGTCACCATTATCCCTGCAAAAGGCCCAGGGGTAAGGAGCCGCCATGCCCTGGCATCATCTTCCTGTCTTGGAGTGCAGGGTGCCCCTCGTCCCCAGCAGAAGTGGAATGTCCAACCTCGGGCTGGGGGTAGGAAGGGAGCCTGGGCAGCACCCTCCCCTCTTCGGGCTATCCCAAATGAGCATTTCGGCAGCTCCCTCTGTGTAAGTCCTGTGGCCGCTGAGTGGTGTGATCAATGGGGCACTCCACCAGCTGGGAGGGACAAATGAAGCACAGGACAGTTATTCCATTCCTTCCCTTTGAGAGACAGCACCAACCCAGCCCCAGGCCACCTAGAGAAAGAGCAGCATATCCAATTCCAGAACACCTGCTCTGTGCCCACTTGCTACCAGTCCACAGGCAGCACACACAGCAACGTTTTAACTGCACAGCCGGCTGAGCTGCTACTTGGATCTGACTAAAGGTCCCCCAGACACAGACACTTCCTGGCATTAGCAGAACACGGCCCTGAGGGGTCAGCGGTACACTGTTACTCAACCCTATCATGACTGTCCAGGAAAAGCAGTTCCAGTCATGTTCTCAAGCTCATGTTCTTATCCACTGCCCTAGTGTGACACTCCTTCGGTTCTAAGAGGTTGCGAAATGCTCATTCCCTAGAAGGTCTTGTGGACCAGAGCTTCACAGACTTGACTGAACACACAAATCACTCAAGGAGCTTGTCAAACACATATCCTGATTCAGGAGTTCTGGGAGGGGCCAGAGGAGTCTGCCTTTCTAACGAGCCCGCAGGTCATGCTAATGCTGTGTCCAGAGGGCACAGCTGGAGCAGCAAGGCTCCACCAGGCCCACACCCCGGAGAAGCATGTGCAGGTAGAGTAAGGACTTCAGTGAGATGCCCTTTAAAATATTAAGTGCAAAGAAATGAACGTCAAATGGTGAAATTGTAGGTAAGGTAGCTTGTTGGGTGAGGGAGCTCTTTGGGAGGCCAACAGAACCATCTGCCAACATAACCCCCAATCAAGCTCTTTAGTGGGCAGATGTGAGGAGCTCAGCTATTCCAGAATGAGGAAGGGCAAGACAGAGGTGTGCAGGGGGTCCAGCCCAGATAAGGCCAGGCTGCCAGCTGAGGGCCTCCCATTCCCCCACTGTCCTCTACCATCTGGCTCACGCTAGAGACTTCTGTAGTGCCACCTTTCCAGCCCAAGAAGTACTCACACTCTGTGCCACGCAGGCTCTCCCCAGCCCCAGGGAATCAGTGCCAAGCATTCCTATTCCCAGCTGAGGGGCCCCCTCCTGGCCCCTCCAGGGGCAGAAGGACCTCTAGTCCCCCACCCCCACTGGAGCTGCCCGCAGTGCGCCTACCCACACACCACAACCCAAACGTTAACCAAGCCAGCTGTCCCCACCCTGGGCTGACTCATCAGCACCTCGCACCTGGCTTCAAACATGGCTCTTCAAGCTCACCCTGACCCAGGCAAGGGTCTGACGCATCCAGTGCGCCGGTGGGGACACACACACACACACACACACACAATCCTTATGTGCCTCTCCAGCTTATTTCGAAATACACACTGGGGTGGGTGCTCCTGCTAATAGCCTGAACCATAAGGGTCAATGCCTCTCCCATCCCAGAGGGCAAAGTACGCAGGAGATGCAGGACCTGCCTTCTGAAGAACTGGGGAGTAGGGGCGTGTTACTATTCACAAAAGGCTAATTCCGTCCCCACCCCGGCCCCCGCCCCGTAGGCCACTAACAGCACCAGGGCAGGGGGTTGGGGTCGCAGTGGGGCGGTGGCCAGCGGCGATGGCACCGAATCTCCGCTCTGAGCCCAGAGGCAGCGACTCTAGGTTCTCGCCTCGGGAAGGCAAGGCACGGCACGGGGAAGGCAAGACACGGAGAGCTCACCGGCTCATGCCTCCACCACCTTGGAACGCGCGGGCTTTGCCCCCGTCCCGGGCTGACCTGCAGGGGAGATGGGGGGGGGGGCAGCAATCTCGAGCGCAGGCCTCCAGGGCCAGCCAGCACCGTCGGTGGTGGACCTGCCAGGGGACTGACTGGGGAAGCGAAGTGCAAGCCACACAAGGCTCCCTGCTCCGCGAGGGGTGCGTGTTCCCAAAGCCGGATCGGTTTGGGGAGGTTTCGGGGGTCCTCTGGGGTCTCTCAGGGCCACCGAGAGGTGATGAGGGTAGGGGCAAGCTACGTAACTGTAGCTTCCTCCAGCGCCAATGCCCATCCCGCGGTGGCGGTGCGCCCCACTCCATTCCACTGTCCAAACGGGGACCCAGGGCGCAGAGGGGGACAGGATTGGTAGCCCAACGCCCTCTTTACCGCCGAAATTCTCCCCAACCCAGACCCAAGCAGACCCTCCCTAAGGCGCGGAGAGCAAAGCGACCAAATGTCCAGGAACCGGGAGGGGAGTGCAGTGCCTGTCCTCCCAAGGCCAACCCGGCGGGAATTCGAGTTCCCGGGAATCAAAGTTGCCGCGCGTCAGGCTGCTGGCTGCAAGCTGGGCGCCTGACCCCGGGCCAGGGGCTGGGGATGGAAGGAGGCCCCGAGCGCTCGCCGCGGGTGATGGCCGTGCCGGGAACAAGTGGTTCGGCGGCTGCGGTCGCGACCCCACGGCTTCAACTTTCCCCGCGCGCGGCGGGCGAACGGCGCGGAGAAGGCGAGGGAAGCGGGGAGGGAAGGGGCGGTGCGCGGCTCTCAGTACCGTGTGCGGAGAAGCGCCGCGAAGCGCCTCCGGCTCTGCTCTCCTCCGGGTCGGCCCCTACGGGCCGCCTGCTCCGCTGCTGGCCACCGCCGCGTCTCGCCGCCGGCGCGAAGGTTCACCCGCGGCACGCCGGCCGCTCCAGCGTCCCCTTGGGCCGGCTGCCCGCCGCTGGCCGCCTGCAACTTCAGGAGCCCCGCGGGCTCGGACGAGGCGCGCCCCAAACGTCCCGAGGCTCCGCACCCCCGCGCTCCATGCCGGGGCTGCCCCGCCCCGCCCGGCTCAGCTGCCGGCCGCCGTCGGACGCGTCTTCTCCCCGAGCATCGCGCCACACAGCCCGCGCCCCTCTCTCCCAAGCTGCCGCCGCCGCTCAAGTCCGCGATCAACTTTCCCTCGCTTCCTCCGCCCCCCTCAGCCCCCGCCACCCAGACCCCGCCTCCTGACGCTCCCTCCCGCGCTCCCTCCTCTCCAGCCCCCGCCCGCCCGGCAGCGCCTCGCCGCCCACCCCCTCCACGCTGCGCGCGGAGATCGCAGTGGCCCGGGACCCGGCCTCGCTCCGACCCCCGGGAGCCGCGCGGAGCCCGGCTGGGCGCTCAGGGCATGAATATTTCAGTGCTGGCGAAGCTGCCCTCTGCCGATGTCATGGCATCGGCTGCTGTGGCAACTCGACGAATCCCCCCAGGGGCAGGGAGGACGGCCGCGGAAGCGGCCCCAGGTGCGTGCTGGAGCCTTGCCCCGCAGGGCCGCCCGCCATCTCGGAGAGGGGCACGCAGAGGGGTGGGGGCCCGGCCGGCTTTCTGTCGGCTATGTGCCTCAGGCTGAACCGGGAAAGGCTCCGGGAAGCCGGAGCGAGCGAGCCGGCACACGGCCTAGGTGAGCCGGCGCCATCTGTTGGCTTTAAGCGCCCACTCTCTGTTCCCAGAATCGCTGAGCACGGAGCAGGGCTCGGTCCCTCTCTAAGTCCTTGAGGCTGCTTGGCTGCGCTTTGCTCAACCAGCTGCCTTTGCCCACACAAGTCATGCGCTCCCACCTGCGCCCTCTCCTTCATTCGAGCTCAGAATGTCCCCAGGTGCTTACAGATGGAGGACCCTGGATTGGAAGAGGGCCTTGAGGTCACCTGAACACCCTCACTTAAGCAGTACGCCCTTCTGCAGCAATGGTCTCCCAGCTTCTTTTTTGCACACTGGGCCTTTCCTGTGGCCCATGAAGACTTCATGACTTTTTCAGACACCTGGATTAGGGAGGAGCCCTATTTGATTCAGGAGTTATAGCTGAAGAGGATCGTTCCTTGACCTTGATCTCGACTTCAGCAGTCTAAACATTCTGAATTCTTTGAACTGTTTATCCTGTGACACGATTTCTGGACCTGTCACCATCACAGCATACCGACAAAAGCTGCCTAGAGCCGGGCTCTGGGCTGAGACTCAACTCCTTCTATCCTCAACACAGCCTTTCTGGCAGGTCCTGTCATTAGCCTGGTTTTACAGTAAAAAAATGGGCTTTAGGGAGGTGGGTGACTTACCCATGTGGTAGAGTCAGACGTTGGACCCAGAATTTCTACCATTTACTCATAAGTTGCTACTCTGTGCTAGCTAACTAAAATAGGTTCTGGGGAAATGAGGGGGGACAGAACAGGCTTGGTGCTTGTGCCTGGCGGAGGAGCTCCTCTAATGGGGGACCCCAACATTGGTCAATGAAACACAGAAACAGGTAAAATTACAGCTGGCATTAGTGCTTCCAAAGACGAGTGATTTAAGGGCACCTGGCCTAAGGGATCAGGGAAGACTTCCTGGAGGAGGTAACACTGGGCTGAGATCGGGAGGATGAGCAATGTAGAGAGAACGTCTTAGGCAGGAGAAACACCTGTGGTGGGAAGGAGGGCCAGGGAGCTGGAGTGCTGAGAGTGTGAGGAGGACAGTGGATGTAAAGCCAGAGTGGGAGCAAGGACCAGGATGCTCAGGACACCTTGGCCTTCATCGGAGTTTGATGTTTATCCTTGGAGGCTTTGAAGCAGGTGGTTGGGGTGGAAGCTGAGGGAGTGCCATTGATCTGATTTATGATTGGAAAAATAGGAGATTAATTGGGAGGCAATAGATGATAAGAGACAAACTAAAAATATTTACCTATCATCTACTATGTGCCAGGAAATTTCTAGGTCAAGGGTAAGTAAACTGCAGCCTTCAGGTCAAATCCATCTTGCTACCCATTTTTGTTGTTGTAGTTAAGTAAAGCTTTTGTGAAACACAAGCATCCCCATCAAATTACAGCTCCTTTACACTACAGCTGCAGAGTGAAAGGGTTGAACAAAGACTATGCAGCCTGCAAAACCTAAAATATTTACTATTTGGCCCTTTACCGAAAAGGTTGGCTGACCCCTGTGAATCTGGACATTAAGGATATGTCAGTGAACAAAATTCTGTTGCCCGTCGTGGCTGTCTAGGGGACAGAGGCTGGGATCAGGGTGGTAGTGACAGAAGTGGAGAGAGGTGGCATTTAGAAGGTAAAAAAACGTACAGAATCAGAAGAAGGGGCCATCATGGGATAGCGTAGAGGTAGATGTCAAGGAGACCCCAGTCTCTGGCTTGTGGAAGCAGATGGACAGGGTGCTGTTCCCTGACGTGGGGATTGTCGGAGGAAGGCCACCATGGGGGCATGAGTGTGTAGTGAGTGAGAGGCTTACGTCATGATGGAGCCCAGATGTCAAGTAGCCCGTTGGACACATGAGCCTGGGGCTTGAAGGGAAAGGGGGGGACTGGAGTCATAGTGGGTCTCAGGTAGTCATGTTTTAGACAAGGTGATGGAGCCAGAAGTGGAGGTTCTGGGTTCTGAATGTGACTACTTGCTAGCTGGATGGACACTGGACCCCTCTTCACCTCATGTTCCTTATTCATAAAATGAAAGTGCTAGAAGAAGTGTTCTTCAGAGATTCTCCAAACCTAAAACCTTTCTTTCTGGTTTGCCATCATCTTAAGCTGACTCCCAAAACTGTCCATAGTCATTTTACACGTGAGCGAAAACAGCACTGAGCTCACGGAGACAATCGCCTCCTTTAATGTGGGTACCATACTTCTTTTCATAGGACCTGTATGCTAGGAACTGGGGTGTCCATCGGGGTGCAACGAGCCCACAAAGCAAATTTGGCCACACAGTGATGGAAGAGCTGAGAATTCAAACAGGATGGCAAGGTAAGCCAGAGGTCATCATCAGTAAGAAGTTGCTGTATTACCCCTGAGCCCGAGGGACAAAAGGAGGAAACAGTGTTACCAGGCTCGGGTGCACACAGTGCCAAGATGGAACTGCAGTGGACATATCTGGTGGGGGCAGAGGAGGCTGCTACTGTCCAAACACTGCTTAAGGCCCAGTGTGAGGAAGAGATGCCCTGGCTTCTCCCTTCCTTCAGCCCTCTGGCCTCCCATGGGGACCTCCCTTGGGTTGACCCCAGCCAGAAGCCAGCAGACCCCGGAGCTTGAGGGTTGCAGCCTGCAGAGGAGAGCAGGGTGTGGATGTGAGGGGAACAAGCCAGCACCCTGGGGACACAGAGGCAAATAAAATCCAGTCCCTGTCTTTGAGGCACTCCCCATCTAAGAGAGAGGCAGACCTAGAAATCAATTATAATCTAGCAAGACAAGTGGCAAAGCAGAGAGGTAGCCCAAACGGGAGTGAAGCGACAGGTTTCCGGAAAAGTTGAGTCCGGAAAGGCCACCTGGACAAGGAGACCTCTGAGCTGGTTTTGCTGCAAAGATCAGGAGTTCCTCAGGCAACAAATGCTGAAGGGCATTCCAGGTGGAGGGAACAGCAGGAGCAAAGGTGATCCTGGAGGTGAAAAGCTGCCCTGCTGTTCTGCACAAGAAGCAGCCAAAGGAAGGCTGAAGGCGTTTGCAGGAGACTCAGAGCTGGGGAAAGAACCCAGGCTCTGTCCCCTGGACCAGCGGAAGTCATGCGCGGCATGTTAGCTTTTCTCCCGGGCTGGGGTTGTTCTCTGTTGAAGCCCACAACTCTTGGGGTTCTTCCCGCCCCCCCTTCCTTAGAAAACATCTGCCCCTCCCCAAGCACCTGCAGCACGGAGGAATGGGGGAATGAGCGTGATTAAGAGACACCTCTCACCGCCTTATGTTGTTTGGGACTAATCGCTTAACCTCTCTGAGCTGCGGTTTCTGGAGCCTGGCCAGCCTTTCTCCAGGGGCGGAGTGTTAAGCACATTGACAGCAATAAAGAACCACACAGATGTTCTCTGCTCAGGCCCCAGCACCACGAAACCCCTCTTCTACTGGCTGGGGGCTGGGCGGTGCGCCCCACTATGTGAAGTGAGGGAGGGACCAGGCTCAGCTTTAACTGCGGCAGCTAAAGGGATGGTCTTCCAAGGTCCCACCTCCTGGGTGCATCACGTGGCCTAGGCTGGCCAATCAGAAGCGCCACTTTCAGCTTTGGCCCTCGGGGAGAGTCGCAGAGTTTAGAAATAGTTTAGAATAGTCTAGACATCATGGAAAGCACCGGACCCCGACAGACAGCTCCTGGAGCCTGACCTGGGCTGCAGGCTCAGCTGCATTCCTGGCCACCAGTCTCCTTTGGTGGCGGTTTTCCGGGCCTACTCTCCAGTCTTCAGGCTGATTGGGCAATCCCACCTCCCCTCCACCTCATCTAAGCATGAAATTCATTTTCTACGTCAGTTAGCCGGAGTCCATTTCTGTGGCGGGCAACCGTGAGAACCCTGCCCAGTACGGACCATATGATGGTTCTTCCGGCAGTTGCAGGGATCCCAGTGCAACATGGGGTCAGCATATGTGAGTTCCTCTATCTCCTCTTTTCCAGATTTAAAAAAGGGAGGGAGGGAGGGAGGATAGATGGATGGATGATGTACGGGCTCCTTCCATATCAGAACACCTTGTTCAGGTATTTCCTTCCAGAAGCGACCACCTCTCTGTAGTGGGTTCCTGTTCATCTTTAGCATAAAGACACATTCCATTTTGGGATCCTCAAAGGCAGGGGCCATTGTCTTTGTTCTTTCGTTTAACAGGCATTCCTGGAGCACCCACAGTGTGCCAGGCTCTGGACTGGGTGCTGAAGGCGTAGAGAAGCATAGGATGTCATTCTGGTCCTTAGAGAAGCTACAGCGCAGTTAGAGAGACAGACACGGGAACAAACAGGAAGCATAGGATAAGGGCCTTCTTGAAACCAGGACCAGGTTCACAGTGACAGAGGTCCCCCGAGAAGGCTGCAGTCCACTCTAACCAATGAGTGTGACAGGACAGGAGGGATCACTTGAGCAGGATCTTGAAAGATGAGTGCATCAGGCAAGATGAGGCTACAGAGGCATCCGAGGTATGCAAAGGGGGAGAACTGGAAGTGTGCAGAGCCACGGGGGCAACAAACAGCAGAGAGGCTCCTACGGTGCGAGGGCTGGACCGGGGCGCACTGGGCAGCAAGGGTGAGAGAGGAGACAGACCCAGGCTGGACAGAGAAGGGCATAGCATGCCAGGCCCAGCCTTGGGGTCACTCAGCAAGCCATGCTGAGGGTAAAGGGGTGAAGAGGCCTAGGAACAGAGATGGAGGAGGCATGAAGAGCGAAAGGGTAAACTGGAAGAGACCACGCGCTGTCCCAGGGGGCCCTGGGCTGGCATCTCAGAGGAGGGGGCACCGTGCCTTCATTGTCTCTGTATCACCAAGCACCAAATAATCAGCTGGTCCACTGGTACGGCCAAAGGAAAGGGAGAAGGGAGGGAAGGAAAGAGGGAATTCAAATATGCTGTTTTAAACCTGTCCAGTCCATGAAGTCACCTGGGCTTGGATTCTGAGTCTGTCCCCTGCCCCCTCTGGGGAGGGAACTTTGTGCCCCTCCTTCCTCTCTGGGAACGGAGGCAGGCTAAGCGGGATGAGGCGGGACCCACTCAACTGGGCTCTTAGTCGACCTGTCTGAGCCTCAGCTTCCTCGGCTGTACATGGGCAAGCCAGCCCCCAGGCACCCTGAATGCCTCCCCAGGAAGCCGTTCAGGTGGAAGGAGAAAACACATGCGTGCGAGTGCTTCATAAACTGTGAAAGCAAAACAACACTTACATACAAGTTCCTCCTCCCCACAAGGGTCGATTATTATTTTTAAAGCACATAAACACCTCTCCTCTGGGTGTTCTCCATAATAGCCTCTCTTTCCCACCTCACGACGAAGCCCTGTCTCCTACTCCCCTTCTATTCCCAGCCCTGAGCTGCCGAAAAGCTGTTTGTTGCTTCCTGTCTGCGTCCCCAGCCCGCTGGCCCTCTCCCGGGGACAGTGCCTGCCGCCATAAAGCAAACATGTGTGCTCCTGAGTTTGTTTTGTGGGCCCCTGGAGCCTGGCACAGCTGTGGCAGCTCAACTCGGCTCCTGGAAGCACGAGGCTGGAAGGGGAACAAGGTGGGCTGGGACCCCCCATCTGCCAAGTCGAGGGCCCCAGAAAACTCCCAGGGGCACGGCTTCCCCGGGCCCCAGGTTGGAAGTTCACCCCTCCCCAGCATGGCTTGTGGAGCGTGGCTCTTTCCCTCACGTTCTTGCCCTGCTCCCTGCTTCCCTCTCCCATCATTTATTTATAAGGTGTTCATAGCAAAATGAATGACAAAAAGTTAGAAGCTAATTAAAGCTGGCACAGATTGGCACACGGGGGGCATGAATTATGCATGGGTGCAGGATGGCGCATGGTGGCAAGAACTGGTACCAAGTGCCCTGGGCACTGGCAGGAAATGGATACGGGACCCCCAGCTCCAACAGGGCCCCCCACCCTGCCTCGCCAAGCGGCTCTCCATCTGGGCCCTCTGTCTTTCTCTAGGGGCACCTGGAGCCTTGTCAGCCATCACCTCCCCAAGGGTAATTTCTCTCTGCATAGCCCCGAGTGTCCTGGCTGTGGGAGACAAGGACTCTGTAATCGGAGGCTAGACTCATCCCATGGAAGCACATTCCTGGTTCTCTGAGCACGAGCCTATCGCAGCCCCTGCACAAAATGGGGCTTCCAGTGGCGGGGGGGTGGGGAGGTGGTGGGAGAGGCCCAAGGTACAACCAGCTCACGGAGTTGAAGACCCCTTTCAAGACCTTGTGCTCTGCACAGCTTGATGCCTCCGGAGGGTGGACCTGAGGCCCAGAGGGGGCCAGGCTCTCGACACAGCTACACAGTAAATAATAATGAAAAATAGTAATAATGATCACCGTGCTGACGTTTCTTTACGGCAGATTTTGTGCCAGACACTGTTCTAAGCACGTTGCACGGGTTATCTCATTCATTCGTCCCATGAAGGAGAGACACTGTCATGATCCATTTTGGCAGATGAAGAAACCGAGGAAGCTCAGAAGGTAAAAGCAGCTTTTGCCCAAGGTCACCGGAGCAAAGCCCCAATTAAACTACTCCTACAGCCTAGCGCAGCTGTTCTCAGCCTGGTTACCCTTTAGATATTCTTGGGAGGTGGGGTGGGGGTATTAAAATGGAAGCCAAGATTCAGTTTTGATTGGTCTGGACTGACACCTAGACACTGTCTTCTTGAAAGTTCCCTGCATGATTCCTTTTTTTGGGGAAGATTTTATTTATTTATTTGACAGAGAAAGAGATCACAAGTAGGCAGAGCAGCAGGCAGAGAAGGGGGGCGGGGAAGCACGCTCCCTGCTGAACAGAGAGCCTCATGCAGGGCTTGATTCCAGGACCCTGAGATCATGACCTGAGCTGAAGGCAGAGGCTTAACCCACTGAACCACCCAGGCGCCCCTCCCTGCATGATTCTAATGGGCAAAGGAAAACCACTTGCCTGGGGCCAGAGGCCAGGGGTCAGAGACTGGATTTTGATTCCAGAAGTCAGAGTTGTGAGTTCTTGTTCTGCCACTACTGACTGCGAGTTTGAGTATATGGCTCAATATCCTGGGGCCTCAGTTTCCTCATCCATAAAATGGGTTTAGTAAATATCTTGGGCGGCAGAGTTGGACTATTTGGGCTCATTTGGAGTCCTGGCTGTGCCTCTTAGGCAGCTTATGTAACTTCCCTTTGCCTCGGTTTGCTCATCTGTAAAATGGGGACAAAAGTTGCAAAGATTGAGTTAGTGGCTGAATATAAATAGGTACCCCAGAGCCATCGCCATTGGTTGTCCGGGGAATGGGGAATCTTGCCCCTCCTGGCTCACAGGGCTGTGGCCGGGATCAAATGAGGATGCAGATAAGAACAGAGAGGTTGTGTGCACCGTGGGGTGTGGTAAGAGGCTGTCAATCAGAAAGACCACCCTCCTGGTTACCAGTCCTTGGCCCAGACTTTCCTTTTGTTTGCACACAGGAGACAGGAATATATTATCATCACAAACATCTCAGACCACATAGACAAACCACTGTGCTGTTTGGTGTCTATCCTTCCAAGTAATGTTCTAAGCACATATGGAAATATATAGTTTTCGGCTGGGGGCAGGGGTAGAAGAGAGAGAGAGAGACATCTATCATGGCACACTTCTGTACTTTTGAATTTTGAACCATATAAATGGCTCAAATATAAAACTAAATATAAAGGGTATGCTTCAGGCACAAGGAAAGTGATCCCAGATGGAAGCTTGGATATTCAGGAAGGAAAGAAGAGCAATAGAAAGGGAAATGTGGGTAAATACAAATGAATCTTGGTTGTATAAAACAATAAAACTAATGTCTAAAATATATAGAGAGAATTAAAATACACGACACAATAGCACATGAGTCAGGAAGGGGGTAAATGGAGTTAGAATGTTCTAAGGTCCTTGCATTGTCCAGGAAGTAGGTAAAAATGGGAACTTAAGGGAAATGTTAATAAATCAGGGATGCCCAGGCTATCTCTAGGCGAACCCTAGAAAAATGGTAGATGGATGTACAGCCAATAAAAGAGAAAACCAAGTAAACAAAGTTACGTGTGCGTGTGTATTTAGAGAATTATTTGTTGTTTATAAATTGAGTCATACTTCACATATTGTCCTATAACTTGAATTTTTCTGTTAAAATATGTCCTGGAGCTCTTTCCACATTGGTACACAGAGGGTCTGACTCCTCTCTTTAATCTGCCAGTCTGCTTTCCACAGAATTGTGGTGACAACAGTGTGGGATGTGGGGTCCTTCCAAGCCTGGGGTGCTGGGTGACTGCGTAGGACCCATGCACACAGAGCCGGCCCTGGCCGAGATGCTGGTGCAGAGAGAAAGCAGTGCCTGGGGATGTTTCTGCCGCCCAAATCAGGGTGCCAGAGGTGAACCCTGCTCTGTCCTAGCTCTGAGCCCCCACAGAACCCCATTCGTCACACATCAGAAAACCAAATGTCCAGGAAAGAAAGAGGCAGCCTGTGATCTGCTCCCACCTCAGGACCCTCTGCAGTCAAGCCACCCCAGAAGAGATCTTGTTCCCACAGTGGTGACAGCCTTCAGAGATGGGGGGCCAATTTGGGATAGCCTGCAAGTCACTTCCTGCTAGACACAAGCCTTCTTCAGGTCATCTCTGGGAATCACTTAGAGATAAAGTGGTTCCATTGTCCATTCTGGGGTAGTCAACGCAAGCATGCACAGAAGGTCATCTCTGTTTATGGACTCATGTCTTAAAGAGTTCATAATCCCTCTTCCTTGAACCGGAAGGGATCAGGCTTCGTCTTGTCTCTAGCCGGCAACTTTGGCTGGCTGTATTTAAGAGTATGGTTGTTGCTGGATTTATTTTTATAGTTATCTTTCATTTATTGCAATGAGCACTGTTTTTTTTTTCATTTATGATGGTGATAAATTTTTGAAAATAAATTGACAAGTTGAAAAGTAAGGGATTAAAATCGAAATTGAATGAATAACAGTATAGTTGGCACAGCGATAGACCAGAACTGTTCAGTGTGGCAAATGAATGGCTAAAATTGGAGGTTCTGACCTGAAGAATGATGTGGAAGCATCGGTGTAGCCTTCAGAGGCCCCAGCCCTCTCTCCCTAAGAAATGAGGCCGAACATCCCTTTCAGGCTTCACCCCAACCTTGTTTCCCTGCAAAGTCTCTGTCTCAGCCGGCAAAGTACACAGATACACAGAGGTTGGCACAAAGACGTTCAGTGCAGTCCTCTTTGTAATGGGGATGGGGAGGGACCTCCATGTCCTTCAGTAGGGTATTGGTCAAACAGTCTGCCCCTTGACTCATCTGTCTCATTGGCCACTCAGTTCTTTGGACCTCCCTATCCTCTCGTCTAGGTTACACTGTCCTCTTCCTGCCATCGCTCCCTGTCCTCCCCTGCTCTCGGCTGAAAGCCATTCTTCAAGTCCCACCATCTCCTGGAAGCTTTCCCTACCCGCCTCCCAGACCCTTAGGTCCTCCACCGACCCTCAGAATCCTCTCTCTGTACACAGCTGTACATAGTAAGGAATCCTCAGTGGTCTTTTGGTATTTTGTCTGTCTGTTTTGTTTCCAATCGAATCATAAGCTCCCAGAGAGCAGGGACCGAGGTGTAGCTGAAGGAGCTCCAGACAGAGATCAGAAGACCCTGGCTTCAGCCCTGACTCTGCCACCCTCTGCCTGAGTGACCTTGAACAAGGCACTTCTCCCCCTGAGCCTCTATCTCCTCCTCTAGCCATGGAGAGTGAGTTCAAGGTCATGGGATCCCTCCTGCTCTACAATGCAGAAATCTAAGGTCATTTCACGTTTTCCTGTATTTTCCTATGGAAGTAGTAAAAAGCCAGATTTTGTATTTTAAGAGGGCTGTATTCATGATCTCATTTAATTCTCACAACTCCATGAGAGTTTAATTCTCGCAACTCTATGAGAGTGGTACTATGGCTGTCCCCATCTCACTGAGGAGAAAATGGAGGTGCAAGAGAGCTGTGTCAGTGAAGTTAAACTAGGTTATAGGGTGGCATCCATGAACCCCGAATGCTCAGTGGCAATAAAAGTTTACTTCCTGCTTATATATAGTGCAGTGCTGGTGGATGGCCCTCCTCCAAAGGGTGCTTGGGGACCCAGGGCACTTCCATCTTACAACTGTACTATCTGAAGAGCTGTCCCTGCGGCCACACACAAGTCACTGTCACAGGGCAAGAAAAGGGATGGAAGAGATCTACATTCTCTTCACCACTATTGTCTGGAGTGACACACACCACTGCTCCCATTTCTTCGGCGAGTTCATCCCATGGCCCCACTCTAACTACCAGGGAGGCTGGTTTATGGAGCGGTGAGCACTAAGAATCTGCCGAACGGAAGCTAAGGAACTTGGCCAAGGTCACACTGGAAGTGGGAGAGGCAAGGGTCTGAACCCTGATCCTGTGACTTTGGAACCTCTGTCTCACCACGGTTCTATAGCGTCCCTGAAGAGGTACCAGGTCCACAGGGGACACGGACTAGAGGTTGATGGTGGCATGATGGGCTGGCGCTACATGGTAAGAAAGAATGGGAAGAAATAGCAGTCAGACAGAAATAACATCCGGCAGCCACTGTCCACGGAACAATCCTAATGGTTCCCATCTGTTGAGCACCTGCAGCAGGCCATAAAATGTTCCATCTGATTCTCCCAATATCCTGGAAATAAAACCCACTTCCACTCTACAGATGAGGAAAGTAAGGCACGAAGAGGCTGAGCAAACTGCCCAAGGTGGAGCGTATGGGAAGCATCCGGATGCCTGCCCTCCCCCAAGTCTCTCTGGAGGTTCTCACCCAGGGGTCATCAGAAGGCTGGCGAAGGAGGACCTGGTTGAGATGTGAGTTCCCGGTCTGGATCCTGCCAACCCTTCATTGTCAAAGCCTTGGCAGAGGCAGCCTGCAGGAAAAGAGGAGCTGTTTTCCCCTGGATATCCTGAAAAATATGGAGGCAAACCATCGCCCAGGGACAGACCAATTCCCGGTGGCTTGGCTTCCTGAGGTAGTCCAGATCTGCAGTGCGGGGTGCCACCTAGAGGCCGAGCGCCGCACGGCACCTATCGCCCTTGAGGGGGGCGCCTTACCCTCCAGTCCAGAGGTGAAGGGAAACTGGCCCTTCTTACAGACCTGCACGAAAATGTCTAGTTCCCTTATCCCCAGCCATCCTAGGTCTCACTCCCTAGACTTGCTTCTACCACAAATATTAACTAATGGGCCAGGAGTCCTGAGGGACAAATTTTGGGACTGAGAGTCTAGATTTTTGGATTCAGTATCTGCTCAGCCACTAGCTGGCTGTGTGACCCAGGGCAAGGCACTGCCCCCTCTGGGCATCAGCTACCTCCCTTGTAAAATATAGGTTACAGCTAGAGGTAATACAGTGGGGCCTGGACCCAAGCAGGCCCAAGTTTGAATCCCAGCTGTGCCGCTTCCTTGCTGTGTGACCCTTTGGGGGAGTTAATTAACTTCTCTGTGCCCCCACTTCATTCATCTACAACACGTGGGGTATAATCCCTGGCCTGTTTATTGATTGAAAGATAAAGCAAGATCTTGAAAGTCCTCTATAAACTGACTAGTCCTGTTCAGACACGTTATTCCCATCCCCACTCGACCAAATTCTTTTACTTATTCATTAATAGAGAACACCAGTGGTCAAAGGGCTGGGGATAGATGATGGTGAGCGCAAGGCACAGCTTCTGCCGCCTTGCACAGCTTCTGCCGCCTTGTACACCTCGAGGGAACAGAGGAGAAGAGATGTAATGGCACCTTCCAGAGGGCACCAAAGCCTTCTCCTTCTCCTGGCTCTGTCTCCTTGTGGGAATGATCATAACGTCATGTCCAAGGTGCCCAGCACTGTGCCCACCCAACACATCACGGACACCTATCAACGGTTTAGTCTTTTCAGCGAATTCTGAAAAGTGAGATCATCACCGTCATTCCCATCTTAGAGATGAGCCAATTGAGGCTCAGGGATTTATCCTTAAGTGGAGGAAGCTGAATTCCAATCAAGATCTGTTTGGCTCTCCAATGAGAGTGCACCCTTGAATTACAGCAGGAAAAGTTCATCAGGCCCGAGTGTGAACCCTGTGTTGTGGGACCAGCACTTGATGTGTTTCATGTTTCTTGTTCCCCTGCCAGCCACGCTGATTACATACATCACCCTAATTTTACCGATGAGAAAACCGAGGCTCTGGGTGGACAGGGGAAAGAGGTCCTTCCCCTGCCATACTGGCGGACACCTTGGGAGTTGGACAGATTATAGTAATCAGCTAATGCCTGAGCAGGGCTCTGAAGATGCAAAGCTCTTATTGAGAAGGCTAAGTATGATGATTAAGTCAGAACATGGAATTAGCTGTGCAGGGAGAGCGGGCTGCAGCCATTGGGAGAGGATTAGTGATGTGCTGCCCGATTAAGCCGAAGGCAGGCTAGGAGTGAGAGAAACTGAGAGGCTTATGGCTCCACGGTGCTGCTCACCCAGAGGGGGTGAATGACACTGGGGCTAAAAGGCCCCAATCATGCCCAGTGTTGAGGGACAGGGCAGCATCCACAGAAAGCAGGCTGAGTCCCAGCATCCTTGCCTTTCTGCCATCCATCCATCCATCCATCCATCCAACAAATGCTTACCCACCGTCTGCTAGGTCTCAGGCACTGTGGATACAGCCAAGAACGAGAGAAAGTTGTCATTAAGCTCCCTGCCTAGTGGAGGGAGACATTTAACAATAATCACATATCAAGGAATTGTCGTTCATCTTTATAAGCAAATAACGGTAGTGTGGTTATATTTCATTAAAGAGCCCTAATCATTCAGAGATACATATCAAAATATTTATAGATGAAATGCTATGATGCCTCAAATTAATACAGAGAGGGAGGAGGGAGTGGGGGTAGAAGCAAAAAAAGGTTGGTCCCGAGTTGGTGACTCTTGAAGCTGGGTGATAGGTATAAGCTGTTTTCTTTTGTACATGTTTATAATTTTCCATTGGGAAAAAGAAGGTTGAAAAAACACACAAGCAGGTAAATAATTATAACATGGGATGAGGGCCTTGAAGGAAAAGCAATTGACATTGTGAGAAATTGTATTGAAAGGAGTCCCCACCACTTGACTCATTAGGAACACAGACCATCTGGGTTCAAACTCACCCAGACTTCAACTGGGGAGTCAGGGGAGATTGTTTTTAACAAGACAAGGTGCTGGGGCATCCTTAAGCCTAGTGATCACCAAAGTAATCCCTGAAAGGTGGGCTGACAGGATCCTGGGGAGAGGGCTCTAGCCTTTGGGTGTCAACTGCATTCTTCTGGCTGACTAGGGTCCTGGAGAACCCAAGACCAGCCCCCAAGTACCCTCATCCTTGTAAGAGAAGGAGCAGAGGGAGGTTTCCACTGCAAACCTGTAGCCATGGTGGCTCATGCCTGCGTCCTGTGTGTACATTACTTGTCTGCAACAGGCACCGCATCAGTAGAACAATCTCAGGGGAGTGGAGAAGGAGTCCCCATTTACAGATGAGAAAACAGGGCTCAAAGGGGTTAAAACAAAAAGACTGACCCATAGTCAGCAGCAGAGCCAAAAATTCAAGCCTGTGTTCTTGTCCTTCCCATTCACCCCCTACTTGGAAATACAGCCATCATTCCCAGGTCACAGGACCAGACAGGTGACGAGGGACTGAGAGCTGTCATTTCCTGGAAATGTGCAGAACCAAGCAACCTTTGGCCTCTGAATGTCAGGGAAAGCAGAGTTCCGGGATAAGTCCCCTGTCCCCCCAGGCAGCTCCAGATCTGGCTCAGTTTCCAGGTGTTTGTGACAGGAGAGGCCCCAGCTCTGGGTTAAGGGACCATAGGCAGTGGGTACAGGGACCAGCCGTGACAGTGCTGGTGTGAAGGGACCTCAAGAAGAGCAGCAAGGACAAGGGACCATGATAGGGGCTGGTCTTCTATCCTCACTGGTGGGGAGCTTGCCCTCGGAGCTCAGGCAGACCTGGGTTCAGATCCTCCAATCTCCAGTTTCCTCTGGGTCCAGGGGTGGGAGGATGAGACAATGAAGGCAAAGCACTTAGCAGAACATTCAGCCTTCAGTGGGTGTCAGCCACTGCCTTCTACCCACTGGGCAATGACACCTCCGGATAGTCTCATCCAAGCTGGCGTTGCCCTAGAAGCAGACCCGAGACAAAGATTCAAGAGCAGGTGGGTTATTTCAGGTGATCCCAGGAAGCCCCAGGTGAAGAGTGAGCAAGTGAGGCAAGTGAAGGAAGGAGAACAACAACCACAAAAAAAGGTGTGTTACTGAGTAGTACATCTGGAGCTCCAGGCCACAGGGAATTCTGGGAAACAAGATGGTAGAAGCATAGTTCTCCAACTTTCCTATGCATTGGACTCTCTTGGAGGGCTTATTAACACACCAATTGCTGCCTCCCCCATCCCGCCCCGGGGAGTTTCTGACTCATTAGTTGTGGGGTGGAATCCGAGAATGTGCATTTCTAACAAAATTCCCAAGTGATGTAGATTGCTACAGGTCTGGGGACCACACCGAAGAACCATGTGTAAAATGTCCCAGCATGGTCCTACCTGAGGGTTGATGGCCGCCAGCTCTGTGTCCGTATGTTTGAGAAATGTTTCCAAGGGCATTAACTCTCTAGAACTCAGTGCACTCACTTGGCAGCCCCAGCTTGTGGCCAAAGCCTGAGAAAGCCCAACTGAAGCCTTTGCTAGAGCCCCGCCCCCACCCTCAGGGGAGGGCCTGCAGCCTACATGCCTCATAGGGAGAGGAGCCGCAAGAAAGCCTGCAAGGTAGTTTGGTGTCTGATTGATGGACTTGAATGGGAACTAAGGGTCAAAGATGCCTTTGTGTAGGGCCCTAGCAGTGTTCTACATGTGCTCATAGATTTCTGTAAAATTAGCAAGTGTTTTGTTCTGATTTCTTTTAACATTTTACACAAGTATTCTTTTTGTGCCTAATTTTATATTGGCAATTTGCAACTCTTTTTCCTAAAGAGGACCCCTAAATTATCTGTTTCAGGGGCCAAAGAACCTGGGTTGGCCCCTGCAGATAGGGCTAATACGAACACAGACTTCTTTGCTGAGTTGAAATGAGTGTCCACTGCTTGACTCAAGAAAACAGACCAGGGCACCTGGGTGGCTCAATCATTTCGGTGTCTGCCTTCTGCTCGGGTCATGATCCTGGGGTCCTCAGATCAAGTCCCTCATTGGACTCCTTGCTCAGCAGGGAGCCTGCTTCTCCCTCTGCCTGCTGCTTCCCCTGCTTCCCCTGCTTCCCCTGCTCTCTCTCTCTCTCTCTCTCTGTCAAATAAAATCTTTAAGAAAAAAATAAAAAGACCAACTGAGTTCAAGAATATCTAGATTCAGTTTGCCTCTGCTACTCCCTGAGTTACTTTGGAAAACGTGCCTAATCTCTCTAAGATCTCCGTTTACTCATTTACGGAATGAGGACAGTAATCATTTTTCCCCTGCAGGATCAGATAAGGATCAAATGAAATAACCCCTAAAAACAGCCAGGCCCACAGTAAATGTTCAATAAACATAAGTATCTTTTTTTATTGTTGTTAGTCCCCATCGTTTACTCTTATCATTTGCCTTGATGCTCTCTTTCCTCCAAGTCCAGGTAGGAGTGAAGGAACTGGACACAGGAAAAATTCCTTGGGGACTGTTAGCTCGCCTCCCTAACCTGCTACCATGCCAGCTCCTTTGCCCAGCTAGCCCTGCCCCCTCACCTGGGCGCTGGGCTCGTTGCCGGGCAACCACTGCCCGCCCCCGCACGAGGATTGGCTGTGCGGCATGGCTCCCGGCAAGCCCCGCGGCTCCCGGAAGTCGCACTGGCCATCTGTTTCGCGGCGGGTGGCAGTTGTGGCGTCAGAGAAGCCAATGTGGGCGGCGAGGCCCCAGTGCTGGGAACGGATCCCAGCCGAAGGGAACGCGGCGGGTCGGCGGCATCGCTGCAAGTCATCGGGTGGGACGGCCTCGGGGGAATGAGGATCTGGCACCTCCCGCCGGTGGTGTAAGTCTCTTGCTAGGCCAAGATCTGAGAAGACAGGGCTGAGTGTGGGAGGCAGCTTGGAGCATCTGCAGCAGCTCCTGTTATGCCACCCCGGCTCTGAGCCCCAAAGATCGGACACTCCTGGACCTGGCCTGCCAACCTGATTCAGCTCTGTGACCTTGGGCAAATGATCCCCCGGAAGCAGCTTTGTCTTGCTGGCACTGATAATATCAGCAGTGATTAATACTCAGTGACATGATTAGTGATGCTTATTTTTTACCCTTGATAAGCATTCTGTCATCCATGCCTTCTGATCCCAGGAGATAGTATTTATATTATCCCCATTTTGCAGCCATGAGGAAGAAACGGTCTGGGGAGTTTCTAGCTCCAGGTCGTGCAACTCCAGAGCCCCAGATTTTTAACTTAAAAGCTTCTTGTGAGGATTGATGAGAGGATGTCAAGTCTTAGCCAAGTGCCGGGCATCTGCCAAGTGCTCAGGCAAGGTTAGTGGGTAACAGATTTGTGGTAACAAGTAATGGCAGTTGTACCAGCATTAAAGAGTGACGTTGGCTGCAGATTTGTTAGAACATACTGCTTGGTCCACTTGGGACAGGGACAGTCTGGAAAACGAAACTGCCCTACTCCAGTTTCAAGTCCTTAAAACTGTTGAAGCTGCTGTTGTCTTCTACTTCCTACTTACATTTCTCTCCACTTCTATTTTTACCCCTTTCTCTCATTTTTACCAGTTATTGCTAGCTCTGGGGCTGAAGCCCTTTGCCTCTGAAAATGGCCTGGTTTGTGCCCTGAATTTAAAGGGAACAATGAATAACTTCAAAAGTTCTCACTTTTATGGGCTAATAAGAAAACAACCACAAGAGGAGAGTTAATGGGGCCTAAAGTTAAAAGGGGGCCTTACCTAGCCCTTGACCTCCAAGTAGAACACTGTGGTTCTCAGGGCACGTAGATGTCTGTATTTTTCTTAAATGTCCGAGACACTCTTTGGGATTTGGGGACTCCTGCCTGGATGTCAGTTCACCTGCCTTTAAAATAATAAACTTGAATGATATTTACCATATGCAAATGCCATCTGTATGTTTTTAATGTAATATTCTTTAAGTCAGTTGCTTTTCTTAAATTTGCTTTTAAAAAAACAAACTGTGGGCGCCTGGGTGGCTCAGTGGGTTAAGCCGCTGCCTTCGGCTCAGGTCATGATCTCAGGGTCCTGGGGTCGAGTCCCGCATCGGGCTCTCTGCTCGGCGGGGAGCCTGCTTCCCTTCCTCTCTCTCTGCCTGCCTCTCTGCCTACTTGTGATCTCTGTCTGTCAAGTGGATAAATAAAATCTTTAAAAAAAATAAATAAAAAAAAATAAAAAATATAAAAACAAACTGTAGGGACACCTGGGTGGCTCAGTCCGCTAAGCATGTGCCTTCCGCTCAGGTCATGATCCCGGAGTCCCAGGATCAAGCTCCCTATCAGGCTTTCTGCTCAGCAGGGAGTCTGCTTCTCCCTCTCCTGCTCCCCCTGCTTGTGCTCTCTCTCTCTCTCTCTCTCTGTGTCAAATAAATAAATAAAATCTTTAAAAATGAATAAATAAAAAGCAAACCATAGGCGTTCCTGGCTGGCTCAGTCATTAGATCTTGTCACTCTCGATCTTGGGGTCATGAGTTCAAGCCCCACGTTGGGTTGTAGAGTTTACTTTAAAAAAAAAAAAAAAAAAGCAAACTATATATCATTATTTAATAGGAAACCAGTATCCCCTATCATAAATAGAAAAGGCAAGAAAGCATATAAAGAAAGAAAAATAGAAATAAAAACATGCCCAATTCTAGCAGGCAAGACCTTGAACTGAAGGCAGATCTCATTTTGTCAAAAAGGGAGAAGAGCAGGTTTTAGCGAGGTGTTGAAGACTTTCAAGCACTAAACTGAAAGTGGTCTCCGTGGGTAATCAGGGTTGAAAGAACTGAAAAGGGGTGAACGTCCATGTACTGGGATGCTACCGCTTGACCCCTCCAACCTCTTAACAGAGTAGTTCACTTTCACACTTGAAGACATAGTGACCAGGACACTGTGGAGTTGTCTAATATCTAGTCTTTGCTCTGATTCTCTTTGGGCCTGCAGGGCACGTGGGGAGCAGGAGATATTCTACAATGAGTGTGCCACAAGGCTGTCCCCTCATACTGTTCCTTCTCTGCCTCTGGCCCCTCTCAGGCACAGGTGGTCTTTCGGCAGAATCTGATAGGCACCTGATGTGCGCTGAAGTCTTCACCCACCTGCTCCGCCTTCCCAGGACTGCAGGAGGCGAGGGGGAAGGGAGGGGCAGCTCTTCCTGTCTTACCTTCTGGGGGTGGGGAGATGTAACTCACACAGACAAGCAACCCCACTTATAGATCAGAGTCCCTGCTTTGCCAAAGGGTGTGTGAACAGGAAGGGGACATTGGGAAAGGGTTTTCTATGGAGCAGAATGTGGACAATGACATCAGCGGCAGCAAGCAAAGAAGAGTTAGGAAAACCTAAAGGGGGCCTCAACTCATGGCAGAGTCATTGGCTGCTACCTCTCACTAACTGTTACTCCCCCTCTGACGGCCTGCACCTTCCAGGATGGAGGTAGGGGAGGATTGGGCGGGACCACTCTCCCTATAGTTGTCCCCTATACAAAAGTCTAGGCTTCTAGGGTCTCCTCCAGCCCCAGGGTGCAGCCCATGGCTTTTCTTAGTATCAGCTAGTTCCTGTGGCTTTGGGGCTCCCATGGAACTCTGTCTTCTTCCCCTGAAGTAGTAGGGACATCCACAGTCTGCAAACTGCTCAGGAAGGCAAAGGGAGGCAGCCACCGACCAGGGGGCTACCCAGGATTGCTGCCTGGGGTCTGTCCTGTGTGTCACAAGGAGGGTGAGAAGTGGTATGAGGAAGAGAAAGGAGCCCCGGAAGTCTCAATAAACGTCTCTGAGTCCCGGCTACATTTCTAAGTAAGGCAAGGCTTTGAACATTTAGGAAGACAAAGGAGAGGAAATAGGCACAGAGAAAGAGGAAAATAAGAGGTCTGTCTGGCTCAAAGGAAGTGGCATTTAACCTTCTACTAATAAAAAGGAACATGCGTGGGCCCAGCAAGAGTACAAATCAAGGCCCATATACCATGTGTCTCCATATGTAAGTTACAAGTCAAGTAGCAAACTTAAATATGCTCTTCCTTCTGGAAGCTCAGGTCTGCATTGGGAATTCTCTGACTTCTTAGAGTTCTGCTGTGGAATGGGGTGGTTCACCCCCACCTGTAGAGGGGTCTCCTGTGCACAGATTGGATGCCAAACCCATATGTCCCAATGTAGCACTGCTTGCCCACGGCCATCCCCGGGGTCTAGAAGCGCCTCGAGCAGTCTTGGCTGTGGGAGGATGAACCACCGGGGCCCTGTTTGCAAGTTTAAGCCCATGTAGGCAAGGGATTTGGGAGTCCTGGGCACCCAGAGCATGGTCCAGAAGGGGAAGGGGATGTGAGCACCTGGCTACCAAGTCCCCTTGAACCTACAGACCCCAGCCCCTGTTGGATGGGATACAAGTGGGCCTGCGGTTAGTTCAGCAGTCTTCATGCTTTCTGCAGCTTACAAGGCACCCCGAGCTGATCAGAACTTCGAGGTATGCAAGATTAGTTCCCCATTATACAGGCGGGAACATGGAGGCTGACAGAGGTTAAGGACTTACCCAGAGTCCCCTGATTGCAATCCCCATCCCTGAGCTCTTCCCTATTGAAGAATTCAGGTGTCTAGTCCTTATCCAACATGGTGGGAGCCAAACGTCTTGAGCAGCAAAAAGCAAGGTAAAGGGACATTTCCTGATGGCGTCATATCAGACCAACTGGTATGGTGTTAACAGGCCTGGCGCATTTTGGCATTTGACCCCTCCTGTTCCCTTCTCACAGAACTTTATGGGCAGAAGGTGAGCCACAGACCACTCCCTTCTGAAAGGCAACTTTGGTAAAGCAAGGCCAGACGTCTACATTCTTAGAGCACAAAATGTTATGAGAAAATGCAGTTTCTGTTGCAAAAAGTGTTGCTCTTTGGTAATGGCTCATTTCCCTTTTTGAGTCTCAGCAAAGACTCAGCAAAATTAAAAACAGTTAACACCACCTCAGCAGCTGATGGGCCCTGAGAACAGGTAGGAATTGTGACTCTGGCCTTGGCAGGAGGTGGCTCGGCACCACCCCCACCCCCTCCCCCCCCCCCCCCCCCCACCCCTGGCTGCTGCTCCCCGATTGTAGGCCCCGGGGTAGGGAGTGGGAACGTGGCTCCTTCCCACTTGTCAACCCCAAGCTATGGGCAGGACACCTTGCCCATCAGGCCTCCCTCTTTCTCATTCCTTAATCCCTCCTCCCTCCTGAATATTTATGGTGGAGGGAGCAGGTGAAAAAGAGGCAGCCAAGGAGTATAAATCCTCCGGATGAGCTGGCAGAGAGCATGAGTTTGGCTCTTACCATGCACTGGCTCTGCCCTGGATCTGTGATCACTTTTAAGGAACGATGATTGAGTGCCCACAATGCATTCACTTCTCTACAGGCTTTCCAGTCCTGAGCCCTCAGCTGGAACAGGAGCAGACAGAGGCCTTGCTCTCTCTCTCCCTGGGCCAGGTGTGAGCTGCTGAAGAGCCCTCATCTGTCTTTCGTGGTCTCGCAGAGCCACTCTTGGATTTCCGGATTCCCAGACCGGCCGCATCAGCACCACCTGGGCACTTGTTAAAAAATGCAAATTCTCATGGCCTATCCCAGGCCCCGGGAACTCGGGGTGGGTACAGCAATCTGCATGTTGTCCAGCACTCCGGGTGTGTCTGGGGGAGCGGGGGAGATGCCGCTACAATCCCTTCAGGTGCTAGCGTCCTGCAGTCAGACGGACCTGAGCTTGAATCTCAGCTCTGCCCCTTAGCAACTTGTGTCCGAGTCTTAGTTTTGGCACCTATAAAATGGGACTACTACGACTTCCTCCTGGTGAGTTGGACAGATTAAGGAAGATTATGCATTGACATGCTGCTTTACAGGGCTCCATGGGTGGTCACTCTTCTGCTTCTCTGGAAGTTAGATGAGACAGGGTAACCCCAGGAAGGCGTGGCAGGCCCTTTCAGATGTGTGCTTCTGACTCATGCCTAAAGCCGCCTGCAGCACCCTGTGATCCTGTGCCTGGTTCTGGGGACCGGACCAGGACTGACATTGTTGGTAGATCTGCTTGATTCCCAGCTTCTCTAAAGGAAACCCCTACCTTCAAGAGCAGTGCGCAAACCTCCTCGGGGCACCGTGGGTACTCTGTCAACCGCTTTCCCAGACAAGGAAACAGAGAGGTTAAGAAACTTGTCCCCAGTTGGGATGCAAAATCGGACAGGCTCCAGAGTCCCACCGTTCAGCACTGTGCTGTGTGCGAGGACACCATCTAAATGGGGCAGGTCCCTGGCCTCCCGGGAATCTAAAACCTTAGAACACGGATTCCTCTGATGGCCTGACAGATGCCTGTGGTCCCTCTGCCCAGAAGCACACAGACTTCTGCACATGCTCTCAGGGCTCCGGGAGCCTCTCACTGCTCCCAGGGGGGCGGAGCAACACCTGTGTAGGGCTCTACACTCGTTACGCTCCACAGAGCAGGCCTGGGGCCCGAGCGGCAGGGTCAGGCCTTGCAGGGAGACTGCTGCGGGGAAGGTTTCGCATCCTTCTGTCTAGAGTGAAGCATGTGGGAAATGGGCTGGGAACTCGGGGCTATTTCCCGATAAGCAGGAGTGGGATGCTCCATCTCCTCGGGGCTCTGGGGACTTGGTCTGGAAGAATCTGCCGATCAGCACAAGGCTGGGTGCCTGACCGTCTAGAATAACCTGTGTCATCTTGGCAAGAAGCAGAGGTTGGACTTGGTGACCTCAGGACCCCTCCCGGCTTTAGGTGTGTTTAAGTTGGGGATGGGAGGTGTGGGCATCTGAGGACCTCACGCTTCAGCCTGCTCAGTGTCTGGGAAGGGGGGGCCCAGCCCTGGTTCCACCTCTGGTTCCTTGGCACCCTGGAGAGGACTCAATGCGAGGCATAAGCCGTGTAAGGCGGAGGCAGTGAGGCTCCTGCCTGTAATCATGTGCTCCACAACCTGGCCCTTGGCTCGGTGCACTTTAAGTTCCAGGTGCCTGTAAAGCCTGCTGCTCTGGTCACTGAGGACCAGTGACTTCATCAAACACCACAGAGGCACTGAGGGCAGGCCAGGTGGCTTCTGTGCCTTGCCCAGGACAGGTCAGTCCTGCTGCAGGAAGGCTGGGCGCTCCACGGTGCTTGCCGCCCACCCAGCATGTGGCCCAGGGCTGCTCCCACCAGGAAGCCTTCTAGGCAGCACCGGGGCCCCAGAGAGAAGCCAGGCTTTGGAACCTACAGCCCCAGGCTGAATTCCAACTTGACCTCTTGCTGACTTAACCTCTCGGAGTCTCAGTTTCCTCCTTTGTGAGATGGCAATGGCCGCCCCAGCCAGCAGGGTTGTTGTATGTGGGCACAGCCCGGCCGTGGTGGGCACTGAGTCAGCAGCCAGCAGCCCCCTCCTTTACTGCGATGCGGGGAGGAGCCGGGCCTGTGCGGAGGCTCACAGCCCCGCCCCGCCCCGGCCCTTGCAGAGCCTGGTTACAACTATAAAATCTGCATCGCAGCCCAGCGTGGAAGCTGAGCCACGCCTTGTCCATGAGGGCTCTTCCAAGGTTAAAGTCGCCAAAGCCTTCCCTGGGCATAACAAGGCAGAAGCGTCACGCTATGGGTAGGAAACACCTTTCCAGCTGCCTCCACCCAAAGGTGTGCGAGGTGGGGAGGAAAGGAAAGCAGCTGTGACTTCAAGACAGAGCCAGTGGCCATGCCTGGAAACTTTACAGCATACCTCTCACTCCGGTTCACCCAACCACCCGCCCTCCCAGAGCTGTCAGGGGACCCGACTCCCAGCCCATCCTCATCTCCTCTCTTTTTGCTTCCTTCTTTCCTCCCTCCTCCCCTCCATCCTTCCCCTCCTGTCTTTTCTCTTCTCCCCACTTGTAAAATAATCAGTAGGTGAGCACCATCGAGCCACATTCTCGGAGAAGCTCGGCCAAGCAGACTCTTTTGGCCCCAACGGTGGGCCGCACTGGGAGATGTGGCTTTGAGAGGTGGGCAGGGGAGTGGCAGGACAGCTGGCACAGGGGACACGTCCAGAATCTAGTGAGTGAAAGAGACAACGTCAACGAGTTAGTCCTCACAGGTTAGGTAAACTGGGAAGAGGCAAATATACAGCCTTCTGGAAGCTGGCAAGGAGCGCCGATTACACTGGGTTCAATCCTGAAGGTTTTCTGTGAGTTACCACCATGCCACTTAACACATAAAACAGCCAGATGCGTGGCTGGAACAACCATGGCCAGTCAGGCTGAACTTGCCCCTGGTGCAAGGACAAGGAAGTGGTGAGACTCAGACCTGGGCTGGCCGGCTCCAGAGCCCAGAACCACTTTGAGACACGACCAGTGTCTACAGAGCATCTGTGTAGCTAGCCACCTGTGGATGAGGGAGGCAGGGCGGGAGGGGGCCACTTTTCCAGATGAGGCTTAACAACAGATCGACAGGGCTAGCCCAGAGGTCAAAGCGAAGGGCAGAGTGTGGTCTAGGTCTTGGAGCCCCAGCTTTCTGCCTCAGCCATCCAGCCCCCAGGTCGGGTGTGTCTAGGCCGGACCCAGGCAGGGCGGTAAAGAGCAGGCATCAGGACCAGAGGTGCTGGGCCCTGGGACTGGGCAAGGGGCGGGTTCCGAAGCGCAGGGTGCCACACTGTCCCGGAAGCAGCGGAAAGTCTGTTAAGGATCTGCTGTTTGCTGGGTTCTTCTACCTACAACCCAGGGGCTTTGTTACCTCTTACGGTGGCCCTGAGAAGCTTCTCATTTCAGATGGGAGAGGGTAACAGCAAGACTGGGCCAAAGAACCCATCTGGGAGGCGGCAGAACCAGAACTCCCACGTGGGGCGGGTGCCCGAAGCCCTGGCTGTCCAGTCCTCCCACACACTGCAGGCCTGGAGCTCCCTCCCACTGGCAGGCAAGGGCAGGAACAGGGTGCTGTTCTCAGGGGGGATGCACAGGGCCATCACATCAGCTGGCCAGAGTCTTGTGAGGACAGAGAACATGACCGACTCCATCACTCTCCCTTGGGTCAAGCCCACGGCAGCCTGAAGTTGAGGTCATCTGTCAGGCTGAGTTTGGGTCAGCCTGCCACGTGCACTGTGAGGCCTGGTGCAGCCCGGCTGATGTGGGCTGGGTGTCAGGAAAGAGTGGGTGTGTTGGGTTGGCTCACTGGCACCCTGGACAGTCACATTCCAGAACTTATCATTCCCTTTGCAGATGAGGAAGTGAGGTCCCAAAGACAACGTGATTCAGAGCCAGTGCCTGGTGCAGATAGGGGCAAGGCTTCCTGACTCCCAAACCATGTTCTGTGCCCTACAACCCTGTGTCCAAAGGTGGGCCCAGCACCAGCAGCCACACTGTAGCGACCTCAGCAGCAGGGGCTGGTGAGGCAGAGAAGGGGCTGTGGGGACCAGGAGGGCAGGGGCTGGGGATCGGACTGGACAGGGCAAGGGCTGGAAGCAACCCAAGGTCCTGTGCCAGGGCCCATGAGGACCCAGTCCAGAGGGGGCTGATCAGCTGCACTGGTCCGATCAGTTAGGCCAGGGCCAGTGGGCAATCCATCTACTTGGCACAACATTCCCACCAGGCCATGGGGTGGGGAGTCAGGGAGACAGGGTTCAAGAACCAAGGAGAAAGTCAAGGTTCAAGCAGGGGAGCAAGAGGGCAGGGCGGGCGAGGACCTCTCAGTTTAAGGAGAGCTGGATTTGATTCTTGTCTGGGCCACCTGGTAGCTGAGTGCCCTTGGGTACGTTACTTAGTCTTTCTGAGCCTCCTTGTTTTCAGCTATGGATGGGGAGGTAATCGAGGTGAAGCACCTGGCGGAGGACAGCACCGGGCGAGGGCTCTGGGGGGCTGATGGAAAGGTTGGATGCTGGGTCTGTGGCCTGCTGACTACTCCCACGTGCTGTGGGGCCAAAATCCCTTCTGGAATCCTGCCAGGGTCCAAGCTGAACTGGGAAGTGGGCCAACCTCAGCCAGTAGGTGGAGGGCAGCAATGACTCAGGCCCAGCCGGTGCCGTCACCGAGGAAGTGAGGATGGCAAACAGATACTAGCGGCTTTGCTCAGAAAGCCCACAAAGGTGAGCCTGGGCTGTCAATGCAACCGCCCATGCCGATGGAATGAAACCTCTCAGCTGACTTCTGGCCCTCTCTCTTCTACTTGGAGTTCTCTTTAAAGCATTACATGGTCTCAGAAGCCGGGGTCCTGCAGTGACCTCCTCCCACATCATATCCAAGCTGCTGCGGGGGCCCCAAATCTTCTCGAGGCAGCCCTGGGCCAGAGATGGCAGGAGGAGTCGTCCTTTGCAAATGACATCCCCTCTTGTAGGAACAAGCGTTTTCTTAGAAGCGCCTGTCACTCGCTAGTCGAAGAGTCCGCTCTGGTGGCTGCCTCTGGCTTTCTTTGTTGAATAAAAGGAGGAAAATAAAGATATGTATGGTCTGGAATATAGACAAGGGCACGTACTAAAAACTGGCCCTTGGGATCGAATCAGAGACTAGGAGGCAAAGCCAGCTTCTTGGGGACTCCCCCACCCTCACACTGAAAAATATCCTTCTCTTCAGCAAGTTTGGTTCACTCCCCAAAGCGCGTGAGCTAGTTCCACACTTGTGGTCATGTGAGACTAACCCCACGAGCAAGTCCAGTGCCTGGGAACAACCGTGTCTGAACACCGCTGTCTGTCCTTCTGCTGGGAGACGTGTTTTTACTTTCCTCCCTCCCTCCCTGGGAAGGAATGATCCCTTGTGAAATGCTCACAAAGGTGAGCAACTAAGTCGGCATCACCCCCACCAGCCCCCAAGCAGCCGATGCCTCCTCCTCCAGGAAGCTGGCCTGTTCCCCTCGCCCTCCCCTCCACCCCTGCCTGGCTACTCTCTTGCCCCTTCACTTCAGCCTGAGGTTGGGATGAACCAGCCAGACCACTGCCACCAAATGATCACCAGCATTAGAGGTGGGGGAAAAAAACCAAGGGCGAGATTTCAAGCTCCTGCAAGGGGAGGAGAGACAGGAGAATTTATTTTTAGCTAAAAAAAATTTTTTTTGTATTCTAGATACCAAGTTTCAGAAAACCTTTCCAGGGTGTCTTCTCTAATTCTCTGGCCGGAGAAAGGGAGTGTGTCCTAGCCTGAGAAGGAGGGGAACATAAGCTGCTCCCACTGGGTGGCTTACTGGCTGCTTCCAGGGCTAATCGGCTGTCTGCAGGACACCGGGGTGCCCGAGCTCTTCCGAGAAGGAGCAGGTGGATTGATGGTCCTTGGGGTTGCTGCTTCTTGGGGGGC
Source organism: Enhydra lutris kenyoni (assembly GCF_002288905.1). Classification (NCBI taxonomy): domain Eukaryota; kingdom Metazoa; phylum Chordata; class Mammalia; order Carnivora; family Mustelidae; genus Enhydra; species Enhydra lutris. The sequence continues at coordinate 25,468,070 of NW_019154096.1, read as the reverse complement.
AAGCTCTGTTCTTCCTGCATGACTCTCAAGAAAGAACTCCTGGGTCTGATCTAGCTCCTTTCTCTCGGATTCCCAAGCCAGCCTGCTCCCCTAAGGAACAGCGCTGCAGAAGCCTTCAAGGAACTAGAGAAATGTAAATTACTACTCACATCAGACCATCCTGGGGGGCCACACAAATTGAGGGTTGCCTGCTGCAAAAACAGCTTCAAAATACACAGCAGATGCAGGACAAACCAGGACAGAGCACCACTCAGCACCTGGCCGAAGCTGCAGAGCTATCCTGATGTGCATATGGGCCCAGGAGGGTGGTGCCCCCTTTCGGGACACCTGCTGCCCCTCCAAGTCTAGGGCCCACTGCTCTGCCTACTGCTTGGCTGTGGCTCAGTGCACAGGGGCTCCGAGGAGATGGGAAGGAGGGAAGGATGAAGGGCGTACACCTCCTGTGGGTCAAAGCAGGCTGGAGATGCCCCCTGCCCCCAGCCCTGGGTAAGGGTACCAGGGCCTTACTATTTCTGGGATATAAGGCACAACCCCATAGGATTCCTATACCCTGTCTTCAAATATCCTCACATCATCCAGTTGGAGGATGCCGTTTCTGGCCGCGACCCTGACTAATCCAGCCACCAGTCAGGCTCTCATTAAATATCCAGGTATTCATTATGCCCTTGAACCAAGGTGCTTGACATCTTGTAAACATGGTCGTGAAAAGACCCCCACCCTAGAGCAAGCCACAGACCACGTGGAGGATCCCTGTCAGAACTCCCAGGCCTGACCCCCTCAGTCTCTAGGATGGGGGAGCCTTCTAGAGTCCAAGTTTAGGGAATGGAGGATTCCTAGAAGGCCTGTCTTTCTGGGGTCCCCTGTCCAGTGGGCGGGTACTCTCTCGCCCACAGAAAGCAGGGGTCTGCACAGCCTTGGGTCTTGGGCCTGAGAACTGGCTATTCCAGTGGACTTTTTTTTTTTTTTAAGTAGGCTCCACGTGCCCAGTATGGAGCCCAGCGCGGGGCCCAAACTCACTAGAGGACCCTGAGATCAAGACCTGAGCTGAAAATCAAGAGTCCGACACTTAACCCACTGAGCCGCTAGGTGTCCCTCCAGGAGATTTCTATTCTAGGGGAACCCCCTGGAGAGGGAGGGCTGGGAATTGCTACGTCCTGCTGTCCCCAGGAGGGAGCAAGACAGGGAGAGGCGAAGGGCCTGTGGTCGGGTTTTGGCACTGGCCTTGTAACAGTTTGGAGTCAACACTGGCGACAAAGTTCATAAGAGGCTGTAAAACGAGGCGGAATGTAACCAGAAAGGTGATGGGCATGTCCACTGTCCTCTGGGTAACTGTGGTCACGGGGCCCCACTCGCATGTCTTTTGGTCTCCTTCAGAGGTCTCAGGAGAGCTCTTGAAAGTGTCTGGAATGTGTGCCTGGCACGGCTGCCAGCTCCCCGGGGAGACGGGAGGCCCGGGCGTGCTCGGCTCTGCACCGGGCCCAGCTGCCGCTCTCTTCTGCACGCTGACCCAGCCCTCCCGACACTCGCTCCCCACCCACTGGGGCTCCTAAGTGTCTGTCGCAGGGCTCCGAGGTTCCTGCCATCACGCCTCTTCTAGATGAGGTGCACGAGCAGGGTGGAGCAGGCCGAGCCCAGGACCAAGCCCAAGCACAAATAGAAGGACATCACCACCCCCGTGGCCTCAGCCAGCTCGCGGGGCACGATCTTCGGCCCGTACATGAGCGCCAGCGTGCTGAGGTAGCCATTGCTGAGGCCGAGCAGGGAGGTGAAGAGCACCGGGTAGAGGTCGGACCGGAAGAGCACCGTGTGCAGGTGGACGCGGGGCTGATAGTTGCAGAACATGAAGAGGGGGAGGAGGCAGGTCCGGAGGAGCACCAGCCCGGGGAGCATCTTGCTCCTGGGCCCCGGCACCTGAATCCAGGCTGTGACCTGCCGGCCACACAGGTCGGCGAAGTTATACAGGAGGAAGGTGGTGAGGGGGACGAAGAACCTGGTGGTCCATGGCGAGCCCGAGCCCTTGTCGAGGGACTCAATGTTGGTGGAGACGGCGGGGAAGACGAGGCTGGTGATGAAGAAGAGGTAGACGACACAGAAGCCCAGGCCGGCGGTCTTCTTCAGGATGGGGCGGAGGGGTGGTATAGAGGAGTCGCGGGATCTGAGGGCTGCCAAGGGGGCGCTGGGGGAGTCCTGGCTTGGCTGCTCTTCCCCAGAAAACACAGGGGCTGGCCAAACAGGTCTCAGGTAGAACCTGCAGAGGGAGAGGGCTCACAGTCAGAGGGCCCCAGAAAGCAGGGTCACTTGGGAGTTCTGGGGACATGGGCAAGGGACCCACAGGCCTGGTGCATGAAGCCTCAGGAAGCCCTCAGACATATGTGCCCAGGCAGCCACAGGGAGACCCGCACAGTCCTTGGCCTGCCCATTCTGGTGCTGCCTGAAAGGCTGGCCGCGAGCAGGGACAGAGGGAAGCAGCACTAACGGCCACGTAGTGAGCCATTGTTTTCATTTTGCTTTGGTGAAGACATGGAGATAAAATAGCACTTTAAATATAATTTTTCTAAAATTATAAAAATAGCACAAGCTTGATGCAATGAACTCAAAATACAGAAGGAAAATGGTTGACTAGAACGAGTATGGCCACCTCTGTCTGGTCTCACTCCTTGGAGGTCCGGATGGTTAAAAATCTGGTGTGTATGGCTCCGTGGATGGGCAAACGTCCCCTCTCCCCCCACCACGTGTCCTTCCTAGTTCTGTTTCTTAAGCAAAAGGGATCAAACTATACACATTGCAAAACTTCCCACAACAGGGCAATTCCTAAATCTATTATATAAATAATGTATACAAATGTGTTACATAACAGCCCAAATAACATGCAAAACTATGATATACACATGTGTGCCCATAATTGCATCTAGAACAGTATCTTGTGGCCAACTGTTAACATGGAGACACGTGACTCAATGCCTCTCTGTTGGGTGGCATACTTCATTGTATGCATATGCAATTTAACTGCTCCCCCGCTGATGGACATTAAGGTTAGCTCCAATCTCTCTCTACTATGAATAATGGTGCAATGAAGAGTCCCACGCAGCCTTGCGCCTGTATGCTAGGACTTCAGTAGAGCAGATTTCTAGAGAAGGAATTTCTGGATCAAAACGTTTGTATCTTTCAATGGAGTATTATGCAGCCATCAAAGACCCAGAAGTCTTGCCATTTGCGATGAGGTGGATGGAACTAGAGGCTATTATGCTGAGCGAAATAAGTCAATCAGAGAAAGACAATTATCATATCATCTCACTGATATGGGGAATTTGAGAAACAAGACAGAGGATCACAGGGAAAGAGAGCAAAAAATGAAAACAAGATGAAACCAGAGAGGGAGACAAACCATAAGAGACTCTTAATCTCAGGAAACAAGCTGAGGGCTGCTGGATGGGGTGGCTGGGGGATGGACAATGGGGAGGGTATGTGTTATGGTGAGCGCTGTGAATTGTGTAAGACTGCTGAATCACAGACCTGTACCCCTGAAACAAATAATACATTATATGTTATTTTTTTTAAAAAAGCTTTTCTTTAAAATTTTGTTACTCTCCAAATAGGTAAGACCAATCTGTCTCTGCTCTGTACCACTCCCCTGCCCCATCTCCAGTCACCGGCCCTGTTAATCTTTATGCAGTCATTGGTTTCTTCAAAAACACTGACCACAAATTATAACCATTGGGTTAGTTTATGTTTTATCATTTGGCTCCTTTGTTAAAAGACAGCTCCCTGGGGCAAGTACCATGTTTGCCTGTTTCCAGCTAGATCATCACACACAGAGTAACCCTTCAAAATAGAATTATAACTAATAAGTCTATAAAGGTATCTTTCCCTCCATATCCTCAACACTGATATAATCAATATTTTCAATTTCTGCTACTTTCACCAGAGTAGAAGACACTTAGGTGGCTTGGCCTTGCCATCTTGCTGTGTGACCTTGCCCGAGTCACTCAATCTCTCTGGGCCTCAGATGCTGAAAGCCAGGAGACATAGGCTGACCACATGACCACATCCCAAACAGAAAGCTTGGTGTGGGGTTGGGAGAACAGTAGCTCAGTGATGTCTGGGTTCTGGTATCAGCCCCCCTCTGTTTCCCCATGTGACATTAGGCCAGGCATGCCCCTCTCTGAGCTCAGTTTCCTCCTCTGTAAGATAGACGGGTCCTGCAGCCGTGAGCTTCTGAGGCCCCTGCCAGGCCGCCCATCCTAAGTGCTTACAGGTAATAATCGAGTCGGTAGGAGGGCTCCTCCTCCAAACCACTTTCCCGTGTGATGCTGAGCCAGGCACTGCAGACTTGAACTCTGTCTTGTTCCACAACCGCTATTTAGGGGAAGGAGTATTCTTACTTCCCCTTAGACTCAGTGGCAGATCCCGGCCTGAAGTCAGCTCTCAGAGGGCTCCACGCCAAGTTCCCCTGGTCAAACCTCTTCCTCATCAAGCTCTTCCACCTCTGTCTCCCGTCGCCCTCCCGTCGCCCTCCCCGAGCCAGCAGCCCCCCGCACTGCCTGGGGGTCCGTTCCTCCTGGGGGCAGTGCCCATGGGCTCCCTTTTAACTAAGATTTAGTCTGAGCAGCCCCAGGAGCCTGGCTGCCTCCAAAGCTCCTTCGTCTGATGCGTTTCTGTAAACCCAGGAGTCCTGACCAAAGTTTTAATCGGCAGAGAAGAAGGTTCCATGGGACAAGCATAGCCCCTGGGTGTTCTCTGTCTCACAGGCTCAGCTGGAAAGGGTTTTGTGAGGATTTCAGTTGGAAAGTGAGATTAGAAACGAAGGTGACCAACTGTCCCCATTTGCTGAGACTTTCCCGGTTTTAGCACCGAAAGCCCCTCATCCTGGGAATCCCTCAGTCCCAGGTGAACAGGGAAGGTTGGCCACCCCACTGGAGACACACTCGTGTGAAGCACTATGAAACGGTACACAGGGACACAGCAGGAGTGCTGGGACCCTCCTGCCTTCTGCCCATTCCGTGACTCAAAAATGTTGCAAAGGGCACAGCTCTGGAAACAAATCCGGTTCAAACCTGGGTCTGCGATTCACTAGGTGAGCAGCCTGGACACGTCTATTAGCTGACAAAGCCTCGGTTTCCTCATCTGTAAAATGGGGAAGGGCGGTAACAACTGCACACAGAAAAAGTGAAGAAAAGACACACAGGCGTAAATGGCTGAGCTCAGCACCACCAGGCAACACGGGTCCCCGCGGGAAAGGGCAGAGCTAGGACCTGGGTCCTAGCTCTGCCAGCTCGCCCACTGTGCGGTCACAGGCTGGCCCCCTGGCCTTCTCGGGCTCCATTTCTTCACCTGCAGAACAGGGCAAATGATTCCTGCCTCTCCTACATCAAATACGATAATGGATCAGGAAATGCCTTGACAAGAATAAAATGCGAGAAAAAGTTGAGGGCTGTTGTTAAAAGAGCAGCAAGAAGCACGAAAGAAGTGCAAGAAGAGGTGGGGAGAGGCCTGGGGAGACAGCGGGTACAAAGAAGCAGAGCTGGGGGAACATCCCGACGGTGAGGGGGGCCTCACCTGGCGTACTCCAGCCGCGGCAGCAGCAGGTAGAGCCCGACGCAGAGCCCGAGGAAGACGTCTGCTGTCAGGAAGAAGGCCAGGGTGCTGTCCGTGACATCGCTGGACGCCGCCAGGTCCACCAGCAAGGCCACGGCACTGATGGTGCCCCCCATGGCTCCTCCTGCAGGGAGCACAGGAGGCCGTGGAAATGGGGGGGTGAGCCCACCTCCCTGCGACTCGGGCATGCCCCCGTCCGCTCAGCCTTCATGGAACGGGGGTAGAAACTCTCCCTGCTTGACAGAGATGCTGTAGTCCTTAGGGGGCCCTGACGCCCCAGCAGACACAGGGGGCTGGGCAGCCATGAGCTCTGAGTCTAAGAGGGTATCGGAGGTCATGTCCCCAGCCCAGGTTTCCACTGATGGGCTTGTGGGAGCTGCAGCCTGAAGGGGCAAACGCCCTCCAGAGTTTTACCTTCACCTCCATCTCTCTTTACCGCCCTTCTTCTAGGGTCAGCAGTTTTCCACTGAGGGGTGGGACTTCTCAGAGAGCTCCTCTCCAGTACCCTAAGCCCAAGCCACCACCAAGCAAACTGGATCAGAGGTTCAGGGAATGTTCTGGCACAGGCCCACCTGTGGCTCTGAGCAATACCGCCCATCCCGGGAGTCCTCATCGGTTACAGAAACCCTGTGTCACCAGCCCGAGAGCTCACAGAGCTGACCTTGTGCCCCATGGAAAGTGTGGCACACATGCACGTGAATGTGGTTGCACATACAGCACACACACTCACTCACACTTTCTCATACACACTCACACACACACACTGCTGTGCTATAACACTCCTACACACAAACTCACAGTCACAAGCATGCAACCACCCTCCCACATGAAATGTTCTCTGGCCAAGGGCTTTGCCATGTGACCCATGTGAAAATATGTCACCACCATTGACCACTACCAACAGAGGAGGTGGCACAACTTAGTGGACCCACGGCTTTGGGAGCCAAACAGGTGTACCTCTGACCCTTGACCCTGCGGCTTGTTCACTGCGTGCGACTGGGGAGGCTAACACGACCCCCTGGAGCCCCAGTGTGCAGGTCTGTAAATTGGGACTAACAAGCCCTGCCTTGAACAGCTGCTGTGAGACCTGAGCTCATGTCTGGAAAGGTCCCATACACAGCCAGCTTTCGACAAGTATCGGTCCCCTTCTCTGCTGCAATCACACTGTCACTTCTGGGAGGCGGGGTGGGGAGATGGGGGATGGACCTTACTTCCCTGTTGAACCTTCACAACCGTGGGTAGTCAACCTGTGCCAGGCAAGACTCAGAGGTTAGACACGGCCGTGCGCGCCCCCAAGTCATTTACTCCTCTCCACCTGTTTCATTGCCTGGAAAATGGAGCTAATACTCGTCCTCCACCCCCGAGGTCTGGTGAGTGCGCCGCCCTGCCCGGCTGAATGAATGCGTCTGCCTGCATCGACAGCCAGGAGGCCACGATACAGATTCTCAGGGAGACAAGGAGGTGGGGGACTGCAGGCAGCAGACAGCAAAGTGTTCTGTGTGGGCAGGGACAGCCCTGTCATTGCCACGCAGATGTGACCAGGTGGCACTCTCTGCTGGGTGCTGCTCAGAGCAGGAGCCGAGGGCAGGGCAACGGTTGAGGGCCTCACCCACACTCTGCCTAACCCCTCTGGGATCCTGACCCCTCTGACCCCAGCTCTGCTGGGAACAGCCCACCGCCTCCCACCACAGATCCTTCTTCCCTAACCTCCCTGTGAGCTTTATTCACCCAGGTGGGGCCGGAGATCCGGGATTTGAAAGGACAGCAAAGAGATCAAGGTTAGCACAGCGAAGACAAAGAGCAGACTCTGGAACCAGAACATCTGAGTCCCATCCTGATTCTACCTCGTCTGGCTGTGTGGCCTTCAGCAAGTCACTGAACCTCTCTGTGCTTCCGTGTCCTCAGCTGTAAGATGGGGATGTTACTAATGCCCACATCAAAGGGCTCTTGTGAAGATAAAAAGGATCCTGAGCCCGAAAGCCTTGAGAATGGTGCCCGGCACAGAGGAGTGCCTATGAACCTCTCAGATTCCCGATTAGGTGTTTGGCTATTTCTGTCCTTCCTACATCAAAGCAGCAACAACAGGGTAAACCCCTCGCCAAGAGGGTGCCAGCTTCAGAGAAGCTGTAATCCCCACCTGGATGTTTTGTAAGAACTGGAGCTCAATTTGAGTAAGACACTTGCCGGCTGCCTAAGGAAGAGATCTTAACATCACCGCCTATTGATTTCCCTCTCTCTCCCCAACTTGTAGGGAATTTACAATATTATCATCAACAACAAACCAGGCCTCCGGGAGCTCATCTTTCATGACTCCCTACTTTTATCTCATCGGTTATGGAAATACATGCAAATGAGGGGCTTAAAAAAACACCAGTACAAAACAAATGAATTGTTCCTCGGATGCCTACACACGCAGAATTCACAGATGGGTTCCTCTGGTCCAGAAATAACGGGGTCTGGGGAGATGGCGTTGGGGCCTCTGGGAGCTGGGGCCACCTCGGATTTTCCAGGGCGAGGGGCATCTGATGGCCCCTCCCAACCCCCTGCCGAGTGATGACACTGGCTTAGGGCCTGGGGTAATCAGTACCGAAGTGTGAGAGCTGGACTTCTCCACTTTTTCAAACATGGAATTTCTGAAAAATTCACAAGAGAGTCCCCTTTTCGAGAAGATTCCCGGGTGGCCCGATGAATCCGAAGGACCCCCTGCCAGCATAAATTGTGGGTTTGGTCACTGGTAGACAGGTAGCCAGCAAGGTGGTTGTAAGGAAAAATACATCTGCTGGCAGGATGGAGGGCGATGACAGGTTTCTCTCTGAGACTCAGGTGACAGACGAGATCACATCCAGTGCTTGGGGGCCATTTCCCTCAGGCTAGGCATGTCCTTCTCAAAGCCCTGCTACAGGCATGTTGACTGTACTCAAGAAACTTAGCCACGGGCTCACTTTCATTTTACTTTAGACCCAAGGATTTCCCCGGACAGAGCCATAAGCCTAATCTTACGTCCAAAATGGCAAACAGACTTGAGCTCACATCTGAACTCTGATCTGCAGGTAGGAACACCACCAGTGCTGAGCTGAGAAGGGATGGGAGGCTCGGGGGAGAGAAACGGATCTATTAGTGATGTTCATGGACACCGAAGAGATTCTTTGTGAAATTCTTTTCAAGCGGGCCAATGCTTATGACCCTCCTTCACACAACGTGCTCGATGCTGAACACAGCTGCTGAGTTCCCAGTCTCATGTTAAGGGACGGTGGTCTTCTGTGAAAGCACAGATTCTTACTGACCCTACTCCTTTTTTTCTTGCTGGGACATCTGAGCGAGGGAACAGAGCTGCGAAAGGCCTGGACCACGGGCTTAGGATCAGCATCAAACTTCAGCCAAAGGAGTTGACCCAAGTGGTGCATCTGCGTTTCCAGAGACGGCCAAAGTTCAGGGTCATGGAGGTGCTTATTTGCTAGGCTATCGGCTCCCGAGAGGCAGGGTCTGTTCATCTTTGAATCCCTGGCACATAGTAGGTCTTCTATAAAATGAGAAAGGAAGAAAAGGGGGAGAAGCTAAGAGGAAAGCAAAGGAAAGAGAAGGCAGGGGACAGGAGAAGGCGAGGGGACGAGGAGGAAGGGAAGAAAGGAATGCTGTTGCAGGAGATGCACTCGGTAGACGGATGTGTTTGCTGAAAGGGGCTACAACTGGCTTCCCTCCCAGCTGCTCTTCTTACAGGATGATTTTCATGTTCTCCCGCTGATGCATGTGGGTCTGTGTTCTCTCCCCTCAAAGACCCGTGGGATCGTGGCTATGGTGGGCGTGGCCATAAATGGCTTCCACATCTAAGCTATGAAAGGAAATAATGTTTCTGCCTGGGTCTCCTGGGATGCTCACTCTGGTGACCCAGGCACCATGCCCCAGGGAAGCCCACCAGGCCATGCCGAGACCCTGGTAGAGAGGAGCCCCTCAGGCCCCAGGCCCCAGCCTGGCTGAGTTTCTCAGAGTGGGCCCTCCAGCCCACAGCTCTACTCTGTCGGCTAATGCCGTGCAGGGCAGAGGAGAGCTGAGCTGTCCCTGCCGACTCCTGCCCAGGTTGCAGATCTGTGAGCCAAAGACATGACTCCTATGGTTCGAAGCCACTAAGTTTTGGGGTGCTTTGTTACCCAATAATAGTGCAAATAGAGCTAACACTTGTTGCCTTTTCTGGAAGGGTCACTGCCTATCCCTCTGCATGACCCCCCAGGTAGACTAACCTGGTCGGCTGTCTGGAGGACGGCTCTTACCTGATATCAGTGCCTGGGAATTCCTCATGGGGAAGGAACCTGTCATGCCGAAGACGCTGCTGTTGAAGATGGTGGAGGTCCCGCTGAGAATCGCCATGCAGATGATGGTGACAGCAAAGAAGCCATAGCTCCAGGAGGAGGTGTCCACCTTCACTAGTGCAGTCATCACCAAGAAGATGGCCAGCATGACAGTCAGCGAGGCTAGCACACGGACTCGAATCGGAACCCTGGGTGGGGTGGGGGGATGCCAGAAGCAGTCACAGATCCCCTTGGGCTGGTGGGGAAGGTTCTTAAGGGACACTCTGCAGCCGGGAGGCCTGGGCCTGAATCCTGCCTTCCTGGCTCACTAGCTGTGTGGCCTTGGGTCAGTGACTCCGTCTCTCTGGTTTCAGTTCTTGTGTCTGTACAGCAGGGAGGAGGATGGATCCACCTGCAGGGGTGGTGGTGAGGGTCTCTGGAGGGGAGCGTGTGGAGTGCAGGGGCAGCATCAGCTCAGGGCAAATGCTCAGTGGATATTGCTTCTTTTCATCTTGCTGTGAGGTTCAAGGACAGGACAGGAGGTCTCAAGGCAAGCCCTTGCTCTCAAGCTGAGCTCCCACTGGCTTTGGCTAGTGTTTCAACAAAGTCACCACCCTCTGGGCTTCCTTCTCCCAAAACTTAGCAGTGGCGGGAGGAGGGAGACGAGCAGTAAACCAACACCATCGTCATCATAGAGCAATCACCCAGATAGCACTAAACCCGTGCCAAGTACCCTTCGGAATGTTTCTACATGCTGACTTGTTGCCTTCTCACGCCAGCCCTGCAAGACAGGCCCTCTGACCGTCCTGCAGGTACAAGGAAGGAAACTGAGGTCAGAGATGCTAAAGAACTTGCTCAAGGTCACTCACTGTGACCCCGAGAGGATTGGCTCCAGTCTGTACTCTCAGAAGGACACTCTACGGCCTCCCTGGAAGGAAGGGAATCTGGGTGGTCCAGAACAGGCCGGGGCAGAAGGATTCTCCTGCGACGGTTTCAGCTGTCACGGGCAGCCGCTGACGCCAAGCCAGAGCAGCCCTGGGCCAGCCCCATACCCACAACGCAAACCACACGCTCCTCTGGGCCCCCAACCGCCCAGATGCTTCCCTGAAGGGAGGAGCAGGGAAGGCTGGCTCTCCAGGAAACTGCACATTTTTATTCCAGGGAGAGAGAATATCATGGAAAGGGGCTGTTTAAATCATCAGATTAGACTAAGCTTTAAGCCGGATTGGATATTTGGTTAATTTTCCTGAGAACCAGTGGGTAGGGGCTGGGAGAAAAGCCAGATTAGTTATACACACATAAAAAAAATTTTATAAAAAAGAAAGACCTGAAAGGTAAAAAAAAAAAAAAAAAAAGTATCTACATATATATGTACATAAATAGGTGTGAAATGATGAGCGTGAGAAGCAAGGATTTTTCAAAGTGCTTTTGCGGCTCCGGGCTAACTGGAGTTTTCTCTGATCTTAGCTCTGATCCTCGCTGGAGGGAGGGCAGGTGCCACCTCTGCTGCGTAAAGGGTAGAGGGAAGCCTGCGGATGTGAAGGGGCAGTTCAAGGTCTCGGTGTGATTCCGTGGGGAGCAGGGGAAGAGAACCCAGGTCTGCTGAGCCTCCGCCCAGGGCTATCTGCCAACATGCATTCTCTCTGGTGTCTATTATGCAAACATTTATCAGATAGTTCCGGTGTGTCAAGCCACCTGCTGGGTGACCCCAGCCCCGGTCAGGCATTTTGCTTTAGTGTGCACAGTGCTCCACCGGGAGGGCCCCAGGGCATTCTGGGTGCATCCAAGGGAGTACAAAACCCAGCCTGAGGGTCGTAGAGTCTTTTTGGAGGAGGTACCCAACCTGAAGTATAAGGAGTGTTGGGATGTGAGGGCATGTGTCTGGTGAGAGGGGACATGGCACGTGCAGGGACCTGGCCTCAGACTGCAGGCAAGATCAAGAGCAGAGGCTGGAGGGAAGCGGAGCCCTATCCTGGAGGGCCAGGTCCAGCTGCTAAGTGCCAAGGCTTGACCTTCAGGGCAGGGTGTAGGGTACATGTGCAGGTTTCGTCTGCCAGCATCCTTTCCCTGAGGCACACTCTTTCTTCCATGCCAAGTTGTTCTGGAGAGGTGGCTGGCCACCTTGCCACCCTGACCAAGCCACAGATGATGGACACATGATGACTGGGTCTGGGGTAACTGGAGTGTCCTGTGCCACAGGGGCAGGTCACTGGTTTGGGTTTGGGATTAGCATGTGAGCCAGGCAGGGCCAGTGAGGGCCCTCCAGGACTGAAAGGTGGAGAGAAGCTCCTTCCCTGCCATGACCGTGTTGGGGGCTGCTGGTTGTCACCTGGCCAGCTGCATGGAGAGAGACCACATTTGGGATGAAGCCAGGCAGACACACACAGAGCCCGGGACAGTGCAAGAGGACAGCCCTGGGCACATACACGATCTCCTAGACCCAGCAATGTGCAGCTACGTGTGGCAGCAGCCCTGATTTTAGTTTTCCAGGTCAAGAATGAGAAAACCCTTTTTGTGTCTCTGTTGTTTTTTACCAAGAATGCTAACGCACACAAAGAGGCACATCAAGACTTCTAGCTGGTGGGCGACCTGCCCATGCACCATCCCTCTACCTCGAAGCAGGCCGCAAGTGACAGGTAATTAACATCTCCCAAGAGCAGCTTTCAACCAACAATGGGGAGGGGGGGAAGTGGGTGGATAAACACCCCGGCTCCCTCCCCCTCAGGTGTGCCTTCCACACTGGGTCCCAGAGTCCCCAGGCAGGTCAAGGTTGGTCTCTTTCTGTGGGAGCTGGTTTGGTAAGGCATCCTTTATTGGCTGCTTTCCCCTCTCATCACCCGCCTCCATTCTCCTACCTTCACCTCCCAAGTAAAGGGCTCACACTTCAAATCCCTGTTGCAGGGGCTGTTTCTAGGAAACCCCGCACCATGATGTATCTTCCCAGGGTCTGCAGGGGCCTCATCCTAGGCAGGAGCTGGGGGGCAGCCAGGTAGAGCAACTGGACCCCTGGGGGCCCAGAGTATCTAGTGTAAGTGCACACCAGCAGTCCTGGAAGCTGGTTGTTAGGCCTACCTCTGACGCTCGGGCTGGTTCTCCACACTCAGCCGGGTCGCACAGTGCCTTCCACCCTTTCCCAGCAGCTGAAGCTGCCCCATGCCCCAAAGATAAGAGCCAGCAAGAGCTCAGAGCCTGGGTCAGCATAACATTCCCATTTACAATTGTAAATATTAAGATAGTTACGGAGAGAGAGAGGGTGGCGACGGAGGCCAAAAAGCTTTACCAGATCCCTGGGGCAAGAAGGAGGCCCAGGGCAGACTAGAGACAGGAGGAGTGCCGCCAGGACAGTGCTCTGTCTTGTTTTCCCTGTCCCCCCAGGGTGGACAGAGGGCCTGGGAGGGACCTGGTGAGTCCCTGCTGGACCACACAAACTGACAGGCAAGGCTTATTAGCAGTAGAAGGAGACTTTCTGCTTCTTGACCCCCCCAAGCATGGCAGGCAGACCACTGGAAATACTGAGTTTCCAGCCAGCCTCAGGTGTGGGCTCTGCCTCTAACCACTTCCTCCCAACCCCGGTGAAGACGAAGTCCATGCCAGGAATGCTGATGGTGTCCCAGGAGCTCTCTGGAGCCTGTCCCAACAAGGTAATTAGTTGCCCCTACAGGAAGGTTGCTCTGGAGGGAGCTGGGGGACTGCTCGCCCAGCACCCCCAGGGCGGTGGGAGGTGAGGAGGTAAATGCCAAAGGCAGGCCAGGAGCAACGGAGTCCCTGCAGGTCCCTCGCCTGCACAGGCCTCCTCCTTGCCGGCAAATCACCTGCCACGTGACCCATTCTGCCCCAGGTCCTCAGGGGTCCTGCGTGGGGCTCTCTTCAATGCCCACGAAGCTTTATGAGATGTGCTACACGGAACCCACCCCACGTGCAATAACGGGGACACGCTGGCCTCTCTTTGCTTCTTCCACCTGGGCCGAGAGAATTGCCGGGGGGACAGGGACATCGTCAAGATGGTAGAGACAGTCTAGACAAGGGCTGCCCTGGTGTCAGGGGTTCTGCTCTGGGACAGGGGATGGCCGAGACAACTGCTTCGGCCCCGGGACCCTGGGCAGGCCACAGGAATGTGAGATTCTGGGCAAGGGCTAGGGCTGCCAGCTTCCCTCCCCCTTGTTCAGGACCCCAGGGGACTGATTTCTTCATAAGTCTCTCAAATGTAAATTCTACTCATAAGTATTTATGATGCTACAGATTTAACATAATAAAACACTTGGAGATTATGGATGAGCCAGTCAGAGAAAGCCAGGGTTCTCCAGGAGGGGAGAAAAGGAGACGTTTCAATCTCGCACATTAAATAAAAAACAGCTTAGCCGCAAACCATCTTCCCACAGCCCAGAAACAGACGGAGGCCCGCAAGCGTTCCCCACATTGCCTTCATCCCTCTCCTACAGGGAGGAGGGTAAGGGCAGGCCCTGGGGTGGGCTGAAACTTCTGGAAGAAGCCCTATAGTGCTTGAGCCTTCACAGCCAGCTTCCTGCCTGACTTTGGGAGGGTGGCTACCTGGGTGGTCCCGTCCCCACTGCAGGCAAACCTAGACCTCCTTTACCACCTCCTTCCTTCCAGCTGCCTGAAGCCAGGGCAGAAGGCTCTGAGGTGTGGCTCTGGCCACAGGGAGGAGCTGGGGGACCCAGAGTTTCCAAGTACAAGTGTGGGGTGAGGAGGGTCCCAGTTCCCGTCTGGACTCACCCTGTGAATTTGACCTCCGTGTGCCTATCTTCCCATCTGTAAAGCAAGGTACTGAGTTTCCCGCTCTCCAGCTGTTGGGAGGATTAAAGGAGACAAAGCTCTAAGGGGTACGAGTGCTCTGAAGTGCTACCTGAGTGTCCTGAGGACCAACCTTCCCTGTTGCTGACCACTGTCCCAGGCCGGCTTCTGGCCTGCTGGATCTCATGACCACAGTGGACGCACAACGCCAGCCTGGGCCACCCTGCACTGGTCCTGTGGTCTTGGGTATAGCTCCTGACTTCCCCCTGGAAAGGGGCTCATGTCAGGGCCTCCCTCTCGGGTTATTGTGTGTCACCAGGCATCACCCCTTGTTATAGTTCAGACACTGGCGCCAGATCTAGAAGGGGGCGGGGGCTCTCACTTACATGAGCCCGGGCTGTCTCCGCTGGACAAACCTGTGTCCCCAGGCCAGCCAGGCAAGTGGACAGAGAGGGTCACGAGAAAGTCTTAGAAAGGAGGGGGTGGTGAGAGACCAAGGGGCCCTCCACCACCTTGGCTGTCACCCCCTCTTCCTCATCCTCCTCCTTTCTGTTCCCTTCCCTTCTTCTTGCCTTCTCTCCTACAGCTCTTCCCTCCAGGGACCAGGAGTGTGGAGGGAACACTTGGCCCTGCTCTGAGTTCCATTCCTCCACTCATTCCTCCTGGGGGGGCGTGCTCTGGAGGCTGCGCCCCACCTTTGAGGACATGGAGGGTAGCCCCGTGTGCCAGGGGAAGGCAGGAGGAGGCAAGGTGAGGGTCAGCAGGCTTATCTCAAGGCCATCTGAGCCCCAGTGTGCTCTTTGCCCTTACGGCCTGTACTTTGGTTTTTAAAGATTTTATTTATTTATTTGACAGAGAGAGATCACAAGTAGACAGAGAGGCAGGCAGAGAGAGAGAGAGAAAGAGAGAGAGAGAGAGGGAAGCAGGCTCCCCGCTGAGCAGAGAGCCCGATGCGGGACTCGATCCCAGGACTCTGAGACCACGACCCGAGCCGAAGGCAGCGGCTTAACCCACTGAGCCACCCAGGTGCCCTGTACTTTGGTTTTTAAATGGGTGCAAATTCTTTGTCTCTCCTTCCATCGACAGGTGGGTCTACATCCCCTCAAAACCAAGTGACCTTGGGGAGCGCTTGCCCAGCCAAGTCTGGCTTAAGTGACACCGTGCGGCCACAGAGACTAGCTTACAGAAACCATGTAGCTTCTGCCTTGCTTGTTCAAGCACCTGCTCTTCAGCCACGAGATGGAAAGTCCTACTACCTGAGACCACCGTGCAAGAGACCATGGGGAGGGGAGGGGAGACGAGAGGAGAAGGAGATGGGGGCCAGGGAAGGGCCAGCAGCTCCAGCCGCACTGTCTGCGACCACATGAGGGGCAGGAAGACAGAGCTGCCAACTAGCCGGATGGCGCCCAGATCGTGAGACAGACTCATACTGTTAGTGTTTAAACCGCGACCATGCTTGGGGATCACTTGAATGCCACGACAGATAATTGCAATAGCCCCATTGCATAATATGTTTGGAAGGACCAGTCTATCCAGGCTTAGCCCACATGCTGCTTCTCTCCTCCCATGCTCAGAGCAGACCCCACCCATCAGTCCCAGCACACTGCCTGAGGCAAGACCTGCCTCGGAGACCTGTTCCACCAGAGATCCAGGCCGGCACTGCAAAGTTAGCAGAGCTGGGTAAACCTGATTGGCCATCGGGGATCTAAGGTTCCAGGTGGCTGGGTCCAGAGGAGCCCAGGTTCCTATTGGTAGCTTAGGGGAAATGTGGGCCAAGGAGCTAGGGCTAGTGCTCCTGCAAACCTCAATGGAGAACAAGAGTCCCCCGGTGGAGTCCAAGGGCCATGCTAACTTGCCTGGCTGTCTCCTGCATCATTTCTTCCGCCACAGCGCAGCCATGGCGCTCTCTCCCAACCCCTACTCTAACACAGTGTCAGGAGGTCCCCACAGGGCCTCTATGAGTAGTCAGCACATGAGCTGGCGGCCCATTCCGTGGAGCGAGAGCCAGAATCATGGGGAGCCAGGCTCTTGACACTCTCAGAACTGCTTGCAGGTGGGTCCGTCAGTTAAGTGTCTGACTGTTGATTTCAGCTCAGGTCATGATCTCAGGGTCGTGGGATCGAGTTCTGCGTTGGGCTCTGCGCTCAGTAGAGTCTGCTTGTCCCTCTCGCTCTGCTCCTCCCTGCCGGCTCTCGCCACCTCTATCTCTAAAATAAATACATTTTAAAAATGTTAAAAAAGACCAGCTTCCACAGGTCTTGCCCACCCCTCCCCCCGGGCCCACCCCCACCATCCACATGCTGGCCTCTGGCCACACCGTCTGCAACTCAGGCAGCTGGTAACAGACAGGCTCCCCAGATGGAAAAGGAGGAAGAGGAGGGTCCCCACATGCCTGCTGCTGGCTGCTGACACAGGGTCCTAGCATGTGGCTGGGAAGTGAAAGTCCAGCTCCCGGTCCTGGCTTCCCTCGACGGGGCCCTGGCTCGCCTGTCTGACCTTTCGGTCTTTCCTGCCGGACTCCTGCTTGGGGGCCTGCCCCTGCAGCAGCTGAAAACCAGCAGCCCACACCAGCAGCCATGAGCGACAGGCACTGGGAGAGGGCTGGAGGCACAGGGCAGGGCTGGCAGAGGGAGGGACGAGGCCTACCTGTTGACGAGCAGGAAGTTCGCCATGAGGCACAGCACACTGGAGACGGTGGAGGCAACGGTCAGGTAGCTCTCAAAGTAGTTCTGCAAGCACAGAAGTGAGGGGGCTGCTGATGTCACCACGGATGGACAGGAGGGCTCCCTGGAGAGCAGAGACCGCGCCCCTCCCCTCCCTACTGTCTTCAGAAACCAGCGCGTGATGGACAGGTCTGCTCCAAGATGGTGTGGCCCTGCCCCATGGTGACTACGACCACTTACTAGGTCCCTCAACAGACACCAATACAAGCCATGCGAAGTGCTGGGGACGTAAGTCAGGATACGACATTGTCCCTGCCCTCAGAGAGGCTCCTAACGGTCTGCAGCCCATGCTCTCCCCTCCTCTACCTGTCCCACCCACGGACAGCCAGTGTGGACAGGACCCAACTGTGAGCACGTGCACATGGTCAGGACGTGTCCTGCCAGCCTGCTCTGCCTCCCGCCAAATTTCAGTGATCCAAATGCGCTTTGTTATGACCCAACCACATTCCAGTGTTCTTGCCACCAAGTGAGGCCTCTTAGAACTACACCAACCCTGACCCCCGTGGGGACCCTTTGTTCTGACTCCGGATTTGCCCCCTCAGGAGAGATGCTCCCCGGAGGTCAAGTGGGAAATGGCTCCTAGACTGGCCGAGAGAAGAGAAAAGGGCATTTTTTTCTGGAAGCGGGTGCCAAGTACTCCAGACAAAGCGTGCAGGAGGCCACACGATGAAGAGCTCCTGATCAGAACGTGCGGGAACTTATGGCTAAAGAAACTGTATGGCAATTGTGCCCAGTTCTCCAAACTCGGAACTGTCCACTCACGAGGACAGATGTTACTGCGTATCCGTTATTCCTCAATATACCTGTCTTTAAAAAAAAAAAAAAAATCAGGAAGGGCTGACATATCTTGGCTTGGGTCACTGTCAACTCATGAACCCCAGGTTGGTACTGATTGCGGGTTCTAAGCCATGAGAACAGATCACACGTATTAAGCATTTCCTATGTGCCCAATACAAAGGCTTTTTATTAAATATACTGTTCGCTCTGAAAAAGAAAAAAGCAGCTGTGAACGTTCTCCTCTGGAAAGCTCACAAAATTGGACTTAACTTAGGCAGTGTTTTGAGTTACAAATGTGCCAAGCGCAAGGGACAGGCGTGCAAAAGCCTCACCAGAGCACAGAGCACTGTGGCAGTTGTACGGATCACGACAAAGAACGAGACACGCCTCCCGGCCACTAAGAAGGAAGCATCCCACTGGGAGTGTAAGATAGAGTGTGAAGGTATTTCCATCTCAAAACACCACGGGGAGAGATGTCAGAATTTTGTGGGTTTTTTCTTTTGTTTGTTTTTTTTGCCAAATCAGAGGTAGGAGTGGTGAGTTTTAGAAGGGGTTCCGGGTCAGGGAGTGGGACCAGGGTCACATGAGAGAATGGGAAGGAGTACGGGTTTGGGGAAAAGTCCCAGAGGAGGTGGGATCTGAGTCAGACCTTGATATGGACGGTCAGATCTGTCCTTTCTGGGAGAGTCTGATTGCAACATGGAGCCCACGAGAGAAAGATATCATAATGAGCTCCTTCTGGTCTGAAACTGATTGTTCCAGGGTCCCTTTTTAAAGCCTGCAGAGTGCTTTGTGGTCTTTGAAATCTGCATCCTGAATATCAGGTAGTGGTGGCCGTGCAATTAAAATGGTAATCACAGCGACTGCGGGCCATCAACCATGAGCCTTAGAAACAGCCTCCCTCCTTTGAGGTGCCACCTCATTGTTCCTGCCCTGATGGGCTCAGCAGAGCCTGGACTGGCCCGAGGCACTCAGTCAATTACGTCTTGACACAGTGGCTGAGCCTACGTGAGGCCAGGCAGGCAGGAGCCACGGAGAAAGGCCCCAAGGAAGAGACAGCCGCAGGTGGGGGCCAACCAAGACAGCCCCGAATCTGAGCCCCCCTCCCCACCCCGACGGGGGTCCCTTCAATTCAGTGGCTGCTCACTCATTCCACGCAAGTCTACGAACAACCACTGCATGGGACGCAGAATCTCTGTCTTTGTTTTTTTTGAGCAGGCTCGGGTTCCCTGAACATTTTAGGAATGGGGATTTTCTAGGTAATTGAATGTTCTGGTTTGTTGATATTTAAGCAGAGAATTGTCCTTTTAATGGTGAAAGCTTTTTAAATATTGACAACGGAGTAAGGCTGGAGTAAGGCTCTGCCTCCCTTTCTGTTGACGGAGCCCATTTTCTTGTCTTTTGAAATAACATGCAGGAGGGGCGGAATGGACTGGACTGTGGCCTGTTTCTCTACTGGCACAGACTGGGGACTGTAGACGGTTGCGTAGGCTGACTCAGCACACCCCATGGAGTTTTGGTTTTGTTTTTTTTTTTTAACTTAGTTCCTGATATAAACCTGTTGAGGGGGCGGGTAACTTATTTGATGCTTTTGCCTGTAAGTAGAGTTCTAACAAAACGTGGTGAGCAGATTCTCTAAGGGGCCCCCACAGTCCCAGCCTCCTGTGCTCCCACCCTTGTAGGGGATGCCCTCTGCTAAGTGTGGGTGGGACCTGTGACTTGCTTCTAGCCAAGAGAATACAGCAAAGGGGCGGCCATACACAGCGATGCATATGGGACAACGTTACACGAGATGTAGCACCTGTCTTGTTGGACCCCCCCCTTTTTTTCCTCCCTTGATGGCTCTGAGGATACAAGCGGCCATCAGGGGAACCCCAAGTGGCAAGAACTACAGGTGACCCCTGGTTGCTCAGAGAGATTTCTGGCCAACATCCAGCAAGAAACTGAAGCTCTCAGTCCTACGACTGCAAGGAACTGGATTCTGCCGACAACTCAAGGAAGCCTAGACGTGGTCCTTCTCCAACCGAGCCTCCAGGGAGACCGCAGCCCCAGCTAAGCCCTTGATTGTGGCTGTGTACGACCCAGAGACGAGAACTCCATCCAGCCGTGCCCTGACTCCTGGCCCACAGACACTGTGAGATAATAACTGTGTGTCATGTTAACCCTGTGGAGTGTGTAGCATTTTGTTACACGGCAATACATCCTTTTTTTTTTTTTTAATTTATTTGACAGACAAATCACAAGTAGGCAGAGAGGCAGGCAGAGAGAGAGAGGAGGAGGAGGCAGGCTCCCTGCGAAGCAGAGAGCCCGATGCGGGACTCGATCCCAGGACCCTGAGATCATGACCTGAGCCGAAGGCAGAGGCCTTAACCACTGAGACACCCAGGCGCCCCACGGCAATACATCCTTAATGAATGAGGGTTGTGGGCAGCTGAGTTCCTATCTATCCTAAAAACTATCCAGAGTTTTTTGTATGTTGCTGACTTCTTATAGTTTACATTCAGTTTCTCGATGAAGACAGGGATAGTTCACCGTGATCTCGTCAGATACGAAGACCAATGTATCTGCCCATGAGGGAAACAAAGGTTATACTTGCAGACATCAGTCCGCTTAGCCTTTCCTCATCGAATCCTTCGCTGAAATCAAAGCACTGCCCGGGGTCCGGTGAGATACTCTCTGAAGTGGGGACAGGAAAAGCCCCAGGACATATGCTTTGACCAAAGAGAGGCAGGAAATGGGAAGAAGACAAGAGATAAACTTCTTGACTTTCTTCTCCCCCAGTCAACTGGTCTACGATGGGGGGGAGGGGGCGGCGGCATGTGGCTTCATGTGGCTTCTCCGGATGCATGCTGGGCACCCGAGCAGCCGGCTGTGTTTTGTTGCAAAGCTGTGGCCAGCCTGCATCTGCTCTCTCCCATCCCTACCTCACTTCTCTTTTCCCCCACTCTTGCTTCCCTAGGACGGGGCACCTGAGATGGTATTCACACACAATGGGTGGCCTTGGGCTCCTTTCTAAGAAACATTCAGCAGTGAAGGCCCTAGTTTCCATCCTGGACTGCGCCCTTGGCAGACCAGTAGCTCGTCTGTCCTTTCTGCGTTTGTCTCATTCGCCTGCAAGGGATGTTGGGGCCCCCTTCTCCCATTTTATTCCAGGCGATGTAAAAACATTTGAATATTGGTTCAAACACATTGGTAACCATCCTGCCCCCTCCAAAGCAATCCGATCTCATGTCATGCAAGGTGTGGGGAGGATTCATGCCACAATTTGCCCGCACTTGGGCCTGGTTCCTAGGAGCTCCCTTGAGAGGCTCTGTTGTTATTACCATACCATGTGCCCCACGTGATTGATGAACATGGCCTCTACCTCTAGAGGTGGACCCAAAGACCCCAAAGGCCAGTGCCGGACATGCAGGAGTGGAGGGACAGGGAGAGCCCCGGGGCAGGGGCACTGGGCCACCTCGGGTGAAGGTGGAGGCTATGCCTTGCACACCCACAGGGAGTGCCAATCCTGAAGCAACGTGATGAATGAAGCCCCTCACGGTCGTGCCACAAGGCAGCCCTGTTTCTACGGTCCACGGAAAACCTACGTCCTGGGGGGTCCTTCCCACAGGTAGGAGACACTGTGACGTAGCAAGCAGGCAGAGCTGGAAGACAGGTGGGAGCTGCAGGGCAGGGCACAAGGGGATGACGGGGCCTCTCGGAGTGGGGTTCTCTGCCTTGGCCGTCAGGAGCCCCAGAGGCTGGTCATCCTACGGCTGTCTGACTGGCCGGCAGCCGCGGCCCACCCAATCAGCAACCTGTCCCGTAGTTCCCTGAAGATGCGGCCACCCCCGTGTGCCCCGCACCGTGCTGGTGGCTTGGTGTATGCCCTCTGGGAGCTTGTAGTCTGGCACTGGCCTGCAGCTAGAGCACAGGGGACACAAGGTATGGAGGAAGGAAGGAGGGGTCTGGGGGTGCTTCCCACAAGAGACCCTCTTGGACCGCAGCCTGAACAGCTGGGGGAAGTTTGCCAGATGGATATGGGGAGGCGGGGAGAGAGCCTGCACTCCAAGTGGCGGGAGCAGCACATTCAAAGGCCCGGAGGGCTGCTTCTTTGCCAGTTGCGACTCAGACACAAGTGCCTTTATTAGAACAGACTTCCCAAGGCCTTCCTTGGCATCGACAGGAACCAAATGTACTGTGCAGTGCATTCAACCCAGACATCCCAGGACAGGCGGCCACGGAGCCACGGCACTCACCCCTCCCTTTCAGGGTGCTGATGGCGGACAGCAGTCCCACCAGTCACTGTTCTGAATTCGCCAGCCTGATGGGAGGCGAGGCCCAGCTGAGGAAGAAAGAGGAAAACTTCTGCTCCTTGTGTATCTCCTCCAAGCTCCCCGCCCTCCACCATCTCCCAGCAGGCTGCAATTCCCTGGGGCTTGGGCAGGGCTCAGCCCCCAGTTACCTGGTCACCCTGGTCACACTAAAGTCATCCTTGGCACGGGGCAGGTAAGCCAAGCGGTGGCACAGAAGCCCCACAGAGTGCCAGGGAACTGCCAGGGAACAAAACGGCCCCCAGAGACCCCAGTCCCTTTGCTCTTAACGCAGCCTGTAAGGGCAGGCAGAGCTGGGTTTGCTCCCATTTTATAGATAAGAAGCCTGAGGCTAACAGGTGGATGAACCACACAGAGGTGCCTGCCTGGCATGTGCTGATGGCAGATCTTTTGATGCAGGGCAGGGCTGGGGGGACATTTCAATGCTCTAGCTGAGGGAGCCTGCCCCACAGACGCACAGGCTCAAACTCTGTCCCTGGGATTGCGCCATGACACTGAGGACCCAGTGGCCAGCACTGGCAGCCTACGGGCCTTCCCAGCTGTGAGTAGCTGTCAGCTGCAGACTCCAGGGTCCCACCAGGGCGGTGTCTTCCCTCTGCCCCAACCCTCATACATGGGTGACCTGCCCAAGCCAGCGAATGATGGGGTTTGATTTCTCTCCCCTCTGCAGTTCACTCTCTGCTCCTTAAACTCCACGGTCCATTCCCAGGCCATTTCTACAGGGCGATGGTTCTGAGTAGAGTTAAAAGGAAAAAGATCCGGAGGAGAAGAGCCCTTGCTTCTGTAGCCACCCGAAATGGACAGACACGGTCTGCTGCGGAGCACAGAACACGGTCCAGAGGACATGAGCATCGGGAAGAGCCAGGCAGGCTTCCAGCTTACCCCTCACCCCCACCTGTGCTGACTCCCCACAGAGCCCTGCTCCACCCCCAGGCCCAGCGGAGGCGGGGCTCAAAACCCAGACCCCCGGTAGGGCGGGGTGCCTGGCAGGTGCCGGGGAGCCCCACTCTGGCCTGGGTGCGGAACGCCTGATCCCCTGGTGATGGAGATGGGAAAGTCATGTTCATCTGTTCCACTCTGGCCTGGCTTGAGAACACAGCAAAGGGGAGAGCCGCTCTTCAAACACAATTTAAAAACCCACCAGGGCCAGCTGGCCAGATGTGAGGCCCATTTTACGAGAGGGGGAACATTTCCCCTCCTCCGCCACGCTGAGCGGCTCCGTACTAAGCATCTCTTCTGGAAGAATTTAATTCCGGGCTCAGCGTCCAGGTAAAGAGGTTTCTTCGGGCAGGGAGGCCCCGAAATGAGCCCGTTTATCTCTGGCAGGCCCCGGTTTAAGCTGCTTCTCCCCTGAATGCTATTTGGGCACTTTGAAATAAGTGCAGCAAATTAGTCACGAGCTGCGGCAGGCTAACCCGCAGCCCAGCGGCTCAGAGGCTGCCTCGTACAGCCCCCACCTCGAGAGCTCGAGAGCAGAGGCAGCTGGCTCCTGCGGGGCGAGAAAAAGCGATTCAGGCCCGGGGGTGGCAGCTCGAGGCAGCAAAGCGTTACCTGGATCACAGGGGCATGAAATTAGCAGCCGCGAGCAGGCTGGAGCCAAGAATAGTTTGCTGCTGCAAACTTGCTGCCTTCCGACCGCGGAGCTCTCCGGCCTGGGCTGCGGCAGGGAGGCGCCCTTGCCCTGGCATCGGCCGGGAAGGGAGCAGAAGGCAGGTGTTCCCCAGGGGTGCAGCTGGAGTCCTGTCGTTAGGTTCCGAGGCCCTGTGTTCGGGGACACTGGCCCAGGAAAGCTAAATGGGTTGTTGATGAGCTGGGAGGGCCAGCTGGAAGATGCCTGTTCCAGGGCCTGGACAGGTGAGCGACACAGGAGCCCCCATCCACCCAGGTGTGATAGGTGGCCAGGGGCCCAAGGGCAGAGCAAAGCCGAGTCAGAATCAGACAGGTAAGGTCCTGAAAGATGCTAGCCAGATAGACCCAGCCATCAGACCTGTGCACACGGCTCCAGGCTCTAACAGCAGCCCACTAACTCTCCGCCTCATGGACCATCTTCCGCTCCGGCTCCCTGGGGCCTCTATAAATCTTGGTCTTTAGTGGCCTGGAGGCCCTCATTAGCCTGCAATCCTTTTTTACACCTTCCTGGAATCCCTGCCAGAAGATAAGCAGAGTTGCGAGATTGACTGGAATAAGCCTCCCTATGGTCCCTGCCTCTGTGTAGAGCCCTGTGGAGTACACCTTTTCTCCCCCAGCCTTTGCTGACTTCCACGAGTACCATGAATGCTCACCCTCCATGCTTGCATTTTCTCTCTCTCCTTCGCTGCTGGGCCTTCCTTCTCGTCTAAGGAAATAAAAACCTCTGACCTCAAGGTTTTCAGCCACAAGGCCCCTCCTTCCCTTTGCCCTAAACCCCCTAGACAGGCAGCCCATGCCTTCAGTGCTCACACCTTGCCCTCTCCCAGGCTGCTCTGGGAAAGACTCCTTCAAAGGGGCCTCTTTGCAGCTGACCCGTTACTAAGGCCTGGTCATGCTCCTGACATCACGTGCCCCCCGCGGCTGTAGTGGGCTGAACAGTATTCCCCCCAGTTCATGTCTCCCCAGAACCTCCGGATGTGACCTGATTTGGAACAAGTCCTGGCAGACATCACCAGTTAAGATGAGGTCATCCTGGATCTGGGTGAGCCCCAACCCAAGGACGGGTGTCCTCAGAAGCAGGAGAGGGTGCGCAGACGGAGGCCAGGAGACAGCCATGCGAATAGAGGCAGAGATCGGAATTACACTGTCACCAGCCGTGGAATGCCAAGGACTGCTGGGAGCCCCCAGAACCTGGAAGACGCAAGCAAGAGTCTTCCCAGAGCCTCTGGGGCAGGCACGGTCCTGCTGGCTTCTTTGGGGCTTCTGGCCCCCAGAATCCTGTGACTAAAACACTGCTGTTCTGAGCTACCCAGCTCTGGTGTCTCAGCCACTAGAGCTGGCCACAGGAGCCAGCCATAAGAGTCGGCCACACCTGCCCTTCTGTGGCTCCTCGCCTAAACTCCCAGGTCACCCTTCCTCCTCCTTTCCCTCCTTCCCCTTCCTCCCCTCCCCCTCCTTCTTGGCAGCTGGGCCCACCTCACTCTGCCACCAGAGGCACCTCCTGAGCCCCACCCCGACTCTCCTCCGTCCCTGTGCCACACTCCTGCCTTGGGAAGCTCATCACCCCTGGCTTCCATGAGCCCCGTACCTGCATCCATCCCTGCCTCCAGAACATTTTCACCACCTGCCACCCATCCTGCCTGGGTAGCCTGCTGAGCCCCAGCTCCAAGCTCCCCAACAAAGGCCTTCAAGAGCACCCCCAGCCACCTGCGCACAGGCTCCATGGTCTGCCCCCGCTTTTCTCAGTGCTCCTGCTCCAAGTTTCTCTGCTTTCCTTCACCCACACCCCAGGTCGCTCACCTGCCAGTCCCCACATCCCTAGCAAAGGACATTGGCTCAGGCTCCCACCCTCACCCCCAGGACTCCCTTCTGCCCACCCCAGGTTCCCACGGCTCAAGCTCCTCCTCGGGCCTGGCCCTTTGCCTCCCTGACTCCAAGCCACCCTCATGTGTCTGGTCCTTGCCTGCCTCGCAGGGGCCCCGCTGCCTCCCCTACTTCTCTCTGTAGCCTCGCCCCTTGGTCCTCCTTGGGCTCCTCAGTGCACTGTCCCCCTTCCTTCTTTGGATCACTTCCAGGACAACCCAGGGGCTCCATTTTGGTTAAATGAAGGCGCCTGGGAGGTGAGGGAGTCCCAGAGGGGAGGCTATGGATGATATCCAGTACCAGGCTGAAGAGGGGTGCTCGTCTCAGAAGGAACTGGGGAGCCATGGAAGAAGGCTTCTGAGCAGCACACAGAGGCTTAGTGCTGGGCACAGAGGGGCCACCTGCCCAGAGAAGGTGGAAGGAATCGAGGGGGAGCAGCAGGTGGCAGTGGCTACTCATGGATCCATTCATTTCTTCACTCAAGACACAGTAAAGACAGCTGATCTGCGAGAGGCCACTCACTTATTCGACAGACACGGCTCAGCACCTTGTAAGTGCCACCATGTGCTGGGGGCTGGGAGGCCATTCGGCTCTAGGGAGGGAGGCAGGAAAAGGAGTAAACAGCAAGCTCAGAAAAGAAAAGATGCATGTTACATTAAATGCGATGAACAGAAAAACCAAGTAAGGAGCTATAATAGAGCCTAGTTGGGCGGGGGCGGGGGGGTGCTGATGTTGGTGACGGTGAAGGAGCTGATGTTTGGACCTGAGGATAGGCCAAGCGAGGGGCGAGGGGAAAAGCATTCTGGACAGAGGGAACAGCATGTGATTGGCCCCAAGGCAGGAGAGAGTTTGGTGCGTTGGAGCTCCGGGCAAACCAGGCTGATCCTGGATTTAGGGAGTAAGGGGGAGAGTAGGGAGACTGGGCTGGAGGCAGGGACAGGCCGGGGCGAACAGGCTGGGGTCGGAGTTTGGATCTTATTCTAAGTGTGACAGGAAGCTACTGCCGGACCCTAAGCGGCTGGGAAACTTGGTACTGGTGCATAGTCACGAAGCCCTCCCCATGCTCTGCTGTTCTGAGGGCTGGTCATGTATTCACTCCCCTGATCCTTACAGCACACTCCCAGGGACCAGTCCTGTTGCAGATGAGGAAACTGAGGCTCAGAAAGGTCAGACACTTGCCCGAAATTACACAGCTCAAACCCAGCCCTCTGTCCGCAGAGCTCTGCCCCCTTACCTGGTGCAGTAGACAGTCTTTCCATTTTACATCTTAGAGAGACCACCTCTGCAGCCTCCGTGGACCCTGGTTTGCAGGGGCGCCCTGGGAGCCAGCGGCCAGGAAGGCTGGGGCTGGGGAGCTGGTCATGGAGAAGGCAACCAGAGGTATCTGAGATGTTTGGGAAGGTGGAATCAACAAAACTTGCTGACAGACCGAGTGTGGGGGTGGAGGACTGAGGAACACAAAGGGGACCCTGAAGTTTCGGGCACAGCCGACCTGTTACCAGCAGCATGCACAGCTAACTGGGCAGTGGAGGGCGTCTGCTCCAGTGTCACCTAGGTCTGCCTGTAAAATAATTCCATCACAATCCCGAACCCCTGAGTGTGAGACCCTGGTGCCCAATCCGGGGAGCAGGGTCCTCCTCCCGTTCCCCTCTCCTCGCCAGTCCAGTGCCAGACAGGCCCTCCACAAACACAGATTAACTCACCAGTCTGCACGTATTTGCTGAACCCAATAGATATTCTAGGCACATGGGATCCAGTCCAATTTCCTGCTTTCAGGGAACGGATGGTCTGGTCAAGAGACGGTCGGTGAATGCATACACAAACACACAATGTCAGGCAGTGATCCACGTTCCAAATAGAAATTCAGCACAGTAGGTCCCTCTCTAACATATCTTGGAACACTAGTCGGGAAAGACCTGCAAGGGAGTGTCTGGTCCAGGGGTGGGCAGTCAACTGCTCCCAAGGCCAAATCAGCCCACCTCCATTTTTATAAAGACTAGAAACTTGTCAGGCCCATTTGCTTACGGATTATCCATGGTGCAGAGCAGAGTAGCTGCAACAGAGATCACATGCCATCTGGCCGTTTGCAAAGAAAGTTTGCCAACCTCCACCAAGTTTCTTAGATAAGGAAATAGAGTCCTAAGTCACCCAGCAAATTTGAAACACGGTAAGAAACAGAACCAGCTCTTCCGAATCTCAGGTCTTTCCACCACTGGAGATGAGCATGGAAAATGGAAACAGGACTTCTGCCGACCCTTTGCCCCACCCCTCCACCAAACCCCACCCAAACAAGGCAAGCTGGCCTTTGATGTTCATCCTTTCTATTCCCCTACCCACACTTCAGGCTGAAACCTCAGCAGGTAGAGAAATGGCTCAGAACCAGTTCAAGGGAGGGGACAGAGTCACAGGGAGCCTCGTCAGTCCACATGCAAGGGACCCTGACCCCTGGGGGGTGGCCACTGATTCGGGGCTCGGTCACTGCTGATGCTTGGGCTTGGCTGTCCTTCCTCTTCTGCAGCCTGACCACGTGGCCAGGGCGAGGAGGAAGAGGAGGCCTTCCAAGAAGACTCCCCACTTACCCACACAGCCCTTGCCAGAAGGGGTGGCTTTTGCACCCCACAGAGGGCCGACATGCTTTGGTGTCCCAGGGTGGAGAGCGGGGGACAGGGCCCAGGCAGACAGCATGTGGGTAAAGAGGAGGTGGTCTGGGGGTGCTCCAGCTGCTCTCCATAGGAGGAAACCCAGGAAAACCACCAGGAAGAGGGAGAAGAGGGAGTCCTGAGAAGACCCAGCCAGCACTTGCTTACCCAACATACTTGCAGAGAGAGGCTAAAGTCCCAGGCTCCCAGGCTCCCAGGCTGCCGCAGGCGGGTGAGTGCGGGTGTGCACACACAGAGGACCCCGGGGAGGCCAGCTAGGACCCCTCCTCAGCCCTCGCCACCACCACATGATGACGCCTGCAGTGAAGGCACCTGGCAAAGACTGATCTGGCTCTGCTCTCCGGATACACTCGATGATCAATCACGTTAAGGAGACACTCGAGCACTTAAGGCCCAGGCCATGTGCTAATTTGTGAAGGAAATCGCCTCTGGATTCCAAGGATGAGTGTGGGAGGAAGCAAAATCGAAGGGAGAGCAGGGTGGGGTGGGAGCGATCGATAGTCCGGGGGGCCAGAGAGCAAGGCACGGAGGGGCAGCGGAAGCCATGAGCACCCACAGAGAAAATAAAAAGAGAATCTGAGAAGTTGAGGTCACTGAAGTCATGACTGCAGCGTTTCTAGTCGGGCTTTTTCTCTCCCTTTGCAAGACACAACAAGAGCTAAACACAGAAGAAAAAGCCATCACAGGTATATTTATTGGGAATGGCATGCTGGCTGGGTCTGCAGTTGGAATCAGAGGGTGGACAAGGGAATAAAAAAATGACTCACTTTTGGTTTTAATTTTTAAAAATGGTTTGGGAGCAGCCATCCCGCTAGCCCAAACTACCAGGCAGCTGCAGGGTGGGACCCACCCTCTCTGCCCCTCGGCCACTCACCCATGCCCTGGGCAGGAAACCTGGAGACCCCTGGACTGTCTCCGCCATCTCCCCTTCTGGGAGCACAGGGCTCAGATCAAATCCTGCCTTGATCTGGGGTTAGCCCCAGGCTTTGGAATTCTGCTCTTAAAAGGTGGATTGCCAGATGGAGTGCACCTGCATGTTTTCCATTTGGAGGGATCTGAGTGGCTCTAGGATTGGCCTGCAGGAGCACCGTGATCCAGCCACACCCAGAACGGTGCAAGCTTCTCAAGGAACAGCATGTGGCACGGGGGAGCGGTTCCCCGATTTATCAGGAGAACCTGGCAACAGTAGCAGAGGCCCATGGTGGGGAGACGGAGCCAGCGTGGCCGGATCTGGGAATCTGGGCATTTGCCAAGTGTGCCCAGAAACACGAGGCAGACTCAGATACCCCTGGGTCACCACCCTGCTCTTGTCTTCACAGCCCTGTGCCGTCAGCAAGTTCCTTATTGTTTCCATTTTCCTCCCCTGTCAAATGAGGGCAGAAAAGCGTCCTCATGGCCGCTGCCAGCAAACAGGCAGAGCAGGGGTTTTCAAATTACAGGTTGCAGCCCACTAAAGGATGTGAAATCTCCTGATGGGTCATGGCTACAATTTGTTTCCTTTCATCTCTGGCTGCTTTCTCTCCTGTTCCTAAGGATGAATCATCTGCATTTTTTTTTCTTTGAAGATTCTATTTATTTATTTGAAACAGAGAGACAGAGGGATAGAGTGCACACAAGCAAGGGGAAGGGGTAGAGGGAAAGCAGGCTTCCTGCTGAGCAAGGAGCTGATACGGGGCTCAATCCCAAGGACCTGAGATTGTGACCTGAGCTGAAGCAGACGCCTAACCAACTGAGCCACCCACGCGCCCCTCACCTGCATTCTTTTCTGGGCCCCCTCCACTGTGCCCCAGAGCCCATGCCCTGTGCTCATGGGCCCCAGCACCCGCCTTCCCCTCTCTACTGGGCCACTCGCAGAAGCACACAAGCTGCCTCCTATTTCTCCTGAAGAGCAAAGAAAATCCATCCCCTTCTCAGTCCCACTTCCCGGAACTCCTGCCTCACTCCTCTAGAATGAGTTTGAAAGCTGCCTCCAGCATCCCTCCCCTGCACCCCCATCCTCCAGCTGGGCTAGCAGCCTGTAGTCCAGCGTCTGTCCCTCCCCTTTGGCAGTGCTCCCCAGGGCCACCAAGGACCTACAGGAGGTGAAATCCAAAGGCAGCTCTCCATCCTCAGCCTCCCTGGCTTTTGCCACTTAAAAGGTCACCATGCATGATCACTGGTTCCTCCTTGAAAACTCTAACCAGAGACTGTTCTGGAGTGTGGACGCTGCTGTTTCCGTTAGAGACAAGGAAATCTTGCCGGGGAGACACGCATGGGTCAGAAACGGTCTGGAAACACTTGGAAGTGCCAGAGTGGGGCACAGGGTCTTGAGCACGGATGGCCTGGGTTCAGACAGCCCGGTTTGCGTCCCAGCTGTCACTGCCCTTCTGCGTCGGAACAAAGTACATTTTTTGAGCCTTGGTTTCCTTCTCTGTAAAATGGATCTAATACCTATCCCTTGAGACTCTAGTAAGGAAATGGATAATGAAAAGAAAGCCTCTGGCACACAGCGGTTTGTTGAATAAATCCTGCCAGATTAAGGAATGAACCAGCACCCTTGGCACATGGTGAGAGAGCTGCCCTCCCAGTGATACCTGGGTCTGGAGTGGAGCTTTGACAACCTCTCTGGGGGAAGTTCTTCCAGAGAACTCTCATCATGTAGCCCAAGTCCATAGGGTGGATGCTCTGGTGGGGGGCAGAAAACAGCTCTGCATTACCCCCATGTGGTAACGTTTCATGTGGATCACGGGCTGCATGTTGGCCTCTCCTGGAGAACTTAACAATGCTTGTGCCCAGGCACCTCCTTCCACTGCACCAGAACCAGCCAGGTGGTTGGGGGTGGGGGAGTGTGCTTTAAAATCTCCCCAGAGGATTCTAGTCTATTCCACCAAGGTATCTGGAGAAGCCAGAGGGCATGCTGGTTAGCAGCACAGGCTCTGCTCACCTCCAGACTGCTCCCAGGCCTAGCTCTGTCGCCTGCTAGCAAATGGCCATGGGTCAGTGAGCCTCAGTTTTTACATCAGGAAACTGGGGAGGACAGTCCCTAATTCGCCAGGCTATCCTGCTGATAAAGACGGTAGGTCTGAAGATGTGTAGGCCTGGGCTTCATGGCAGGGGCTTTGTAAAGTCCGCAGGTCACTGCCAAGGCTTCTGAGAATCTGTCTTCAGGTTTTCTCTTCTCCAAACTAGTTCATCCTGGTTCCTTTTAACCCTACCTCTCTGAACTGGGATGTCTGCCCTTGTTCATAAGGACAGCTTCCAAGCCATGCTCTCCTGCTTTTTTGGGGGGTGCTGAGGGGTTGGGCCAGGACTAAGGTGCTATAATGAGGGGACGTCCTAGGACACCCCCTCCCTCATTCCACTGAACCAGGCCAGTCTGGGTCTGTTCCCTAGAGAAGAAATATTACTTCGGGGGGGGGGTGTGGAGGAATGGGGCAACTGGGGGATGGACATTAAGGAGGGCATGTGATATAATGAGCACTGGGTGTTATATAAGACTGATGAATCACAGACCTGTACCTCTGAAACCAGTAATACTTTATATGTTAATTAACTGAATTAAAATTTAAAAAATTTTTTAAAAAGAAATCTCACTTCATGTCTGTGCCAATCCACATGAAAGAAATGCTTTGGTGGTGGCCACTATGACCCCCAGATCTTCTTCTGCTTCTTTGCAGACCTATGCCATCCCTATCTTGGAGTAGGGTGATGGGGCTTTCCTTGCCAGCCATTCAGTAACTAATGAGACAGATTTCTCTTATTACTTTTATGTGCTGGGCACTGTGCAGGTTGTGCTAAGGGCACCGGGACATAGAGTAGGAGAGCTCACAGTTTCGTGGGGGAGGCAGGCCCATCTGTGGACTGGGTCCTCTCATCACAGATAATAACACTCCCACCTCACAGAGGTTCTGTGCGGTGAAACAAGCTAGTGTCGGCAGAGTGTGGCACAGCAGCCCCTCACAACAGACACCCAATACCATGAATCGTGTGGCAAGCACCAGAGGAGGAAGTGGGCTCTGGGGACCCAGGATCCCCTACCCCAGACGGGTGGCAGCAGGAGAGGTTCCACTTCCTCAGACAGGGCGAGTGGGGCTCCCTCTGGTTGGGGGATGGACAGGGCAGCAGCGGACTGCCAGGCCTGGGTCCAGGCTCTGCTGATACCAAGTAAGACTGTAGGTCCCACCCATGACCTGGTCATGTCCTGCAGTCCCCTCAGAGACAAGCCCTGGACAGGACAAGGCACATCAGAAGAATGTGTGAGGAGGAGGCCGTGGGGGTCTCATGGCAGGGAATGACTAGGAGAAGGTGTGGTCCCCCTCCTCTCAGGGGGTAGAAAGAGGAGCAGGTCTGGCTTATACTCCCTGGCCCAGGGGGAGCCCAGACAGGTTTGCAGGAGAGGCCAAATGGAGGGTGAGGAGAGCCCCACAGGTTCAGGGACGGCATAGAGACCCCAGAGCCAAGGGGGCACCTGGGGGCAGGGTAGGAAAGGGATCAGGGACGATGACAGTTGGAAGCTGGGTCCAGATCCAGGGGTAGAGCTGAGGCACCTGTTCTCCCAGGGTGGAAAAGGAAGCCAGGCCAAGGACAGGCTCTCCATTTGGCAGAGTCAGCAGGATAGGGTGGGGTGGGGCCCTCCCGTCTCCAGAACGGTCCCCTCTACACCAGTCTCTGAGCTTGACCAACTTTGCAATCAGCTGTCCGTCTGAATTCTCTGTGATATTCTCTACCGCCCTTGCCCGCTATGTGACTGGAGGCAGATGACTGAACATTTCTGAGTGTGGCTTTTTTCTAAACAGTTGATGAGCGGCGAGTTTAACACCCCTGCCGGCACTGCGGGCCCAGCGCCGGGCTCAGAAGATGGCGGCCACCGTGGCACCCCGTGGCACCACCTCTTCAGAGAAATTCTTCCTTTTTTATGCTCTAATTTTCTGGGCTCTGGGCCCGAAGGCCTGTGGTGGGTTTATTCAAAGTTCTTATTCCAGGGACTATAGTCGAGGGGGCAGGTGAGCAGGACGCTTTCTAAACCATCCCCCAAACTGTCCACGGCAGAAGGAAATGAGCCTGGGATGGGAGGTGACCTTGAAAGTCACCTAAACTGGAGGGGAAGAGGGTCTGTACCAACACGCTTACTCAGCCAAACTCCCTAGCCCATGGTATCCGTCCCTGGGAAATATTAAAAGGAAAGTACAGAAAAAAACCAACACCCGGAGCTAACTGAGTTGCAGGTGGCCGGCTGGAGACAGACCCATCTGACTCCTCCCCTCCTTTCCCCAAAGTGGCCCTCAGGTGACAGGGCAGGCCCACCACCTCTTGCAGGGGAATCAGGAAGAGAGTGGGCACGAACTGGGGAGGTGGGTGGCAGGAATGAGGAATTAGGCAAAGAAAAATGGCCTGCAAAATGCAGAAACGCCCCAGCATGCTTGCTTCCCAGACCCGGCCCATGAATCGAGGGGTGACAGGTCTCTCATCTCTGATGCCAAGAGCCAGGAGCTCCGCGCAGCCCCAGGTACTACATCTGCACCTGCCAGCACTTGGAAAGAGGCAATAAAGCATCCTAGCAGGGCCTGGAATGCTAAGTGCCTGCAGCTGGGAAGGGACCGCCTTGCAGCTCGAGCAGCTCGAGGCAGACGTCCACTGCGTGCGGCCGCACTCCCAGGCACCGGCCTCGGCTTCCTCTCCTGCCCCGGGGGGCCGCGGAGATGGACGGAGGAGAGGACAGGACAGGTGCACACTCAGTCCAGCCCCGGGGGCTGCCACGGCCGGGTGCTGGCCCAGACAGACAGGAATCTTCTGGAAGAAGCCCAAGTGGGCTGGATAATTTACTGAGGCTGGCAGGAACTGGGATGCTTGAGTCACTGGTATAGAAAAGTGGATCATAAAGCACCCCGGCGAAGCCAGACGTCTGGAAATACACAGGGCCACATGCTGCTCGGCAGTGCCCCATCCCCCAAGCGGTCATAATGATAATAATGTTTGTACAGCATTTACAGCTCAGTGCTGGTGTGCAGAATTCTTTACCGAATCCTCGAAACAACCCTAAGAAGCTGGTGGTAGTAGCAGCCTCCTGTTCCATGCCAGGAAGACGAGGCCGCCCGGAGGCCAGAGAGCGAGGTGCTGGCAAAGGCAGGTGGGAGCCCAAGCCGTAGGCTGGAAGCCACGCCCTGGAGAGTGTTTCTCAAACTCTAAAGGGCCTGGCAGTCACCCGGGGGGCTTGGTATCAGGTAGCTGCTGACTCAGCTGGTCTGCAGTGGGGCTCCTGTCATTAACAAGCTCCCAGGTGATGCTGGTCCAGGGAGCACACCTTGAGTAGGAGGCTCTGAAGTCCTGACCCCCTTCCCAGGACCCCTCTTTGGCCATGCACTGCTCTGGCCCTGGGAGGCGTCTTCGAATCCCTGAGTTGGCAGAAACAGGCCTTGGCAGGGTGTCAGAACCAAGGGCCTGAGGCCAAAGGAGGGAGTGCGAAGTCTTGGAATACCTCTGTCCCTCCCACACCTCAGCCTAGTTCAATTACAAGCCCTGTGGTGGGGCTAAGACTGGGATTTTTAAAAACTCCCTGTGTGAGTGCCATGTGTGGCCGTGTATGGTCCCTGAGACAGACAGTAGGGCCGCTCCGGTCAGTGTGTTGGATTTATCCCTACAAGACTGGGGAGAGTTCTTTGTGGTTAGGACAGGGATTTCAAAGGTGCTTTCAGAAAAGGGGTGGTGGGCCACTGCCTGGGCCAGTCAAGGGGTATGGCTAGGGTTGCTAGGGCTCTCTCTTCTTGTCCGGAGGAGAGGGCAGCTGGCAACCCTCCAGCCTGGAGTGCTTTCAGAGATGCCCACGCTCTCCCCAGCCATGAGCTTCCAAGAGAAAGGAGACACAGACTGGATCAGCTGTGGACACTGAGGCTCCGGATAGAGATTGCCCGAACCTCTGAGCCCTCTCCTGCACTAGGCCTTGACCGCGGCCTCCATCCTGTCTTCTACCTGCCCAGCCCAGGCCTAGCAAGAATCCTGCTGAGTCCATTTATGGAGAAGCTCCCCGACCCTAGATA
Source organism: Enhydra lutris kenyoni (assembly GCF_002288905.1). Taxonomy (NCBI): domain Eukaryota; kingdom Metazoa; phylum Chordata; class Mammalia; order Carnivora; family Mustelidae; genus Enhydra; species Enhydra lutris. The sequence continues at coordinate 25,432,462 of NW_019154096.1, read as the reverse complement.
TCCGGCCACCCTCGGAATCTGGGCAAGCTCCTCATCCCCTGGTGTGCATGCCCTTGACCTGCCTTTAGCAAGAAGCCCCCTGCTCTTAATGGCTCCTCTTTTTTCCATCCACTAATTCCTCTCATTTTCCGTCCACGGAGCTCTCAGTCTGCTCCACGGCTATAAACCCCCCATGTCCTTGCGGTATCTGGAGTTGAGCCGATCTCTCTTCCTTATTGCAACAGCCTCGAGTACAGCCTTCCTTATGTTTTAACGGGCGGTAGAGTAATTTCTGTCTTTAACACTGCCCCCGCCCAAGGGAAAAGTCATGCCACAAAGGGAGCAGCCCTGACGGCGGGAGGTGGGAGTGGTGCCACTGCCCACTGAACACAGTTTCCATGCCTCACCTTGGCATTCAAGGCCCAAGCAATGACTTCAGCATCCAGGCAATGATCTCAAGCCTTATTTACATGCACCCCGCATATAGGAAACCCAGTGCCTTACTGCCCCTCACACACCTGAGCGTCCCCCCCCATCCTGCCTCTGCTCAGGCTTTCCCTCCCACCTGGAAGATCCCCTCCCTTGTAGGCCACCTGCTCTGAGTCACAGTAATCTCTCCCCTGGTGACAAGACTAGTGATAGCCCAGTCTTTGTTCCCCCAGTCTCCCACAGCTTGTACAACCTCCCATTTTAGCTGGGCACACAGTTCTCTGGGATAATGACTACATCTAAAGGCTACATTCTGCAGCCCCCTCTGCAGATCATGTGGTCACGTGACCGAGTTCCGCCCAATGCCATGGAAGCATAAGCAATCTGTGTTACTTCTGGGAATGTTCTCATGCCTCTCCTCCTCTTGCTGTGATGGCTGGAGCACCAACAGCCATCTGGGACTGTGAAGTGACCTTGACCATGGAAGCCCTACGTGGTGGAGCAATGAGATTCCTGACCACATGGAACATTATACCAGCATTGGGCTGGCCCCTCCAGACTTGAACAGGAGAGAAAAATGAGCTTCCATCTCGTTTTACCACCGCTTTTGGGGGAGTTTTCCGGAAGAGCTGAACTTACTGCTATCAGAGCCACCTTTTCAAATCCCTAGAGTCATGAACTCTGGGTTCTTAGGTTCCCCACTTGCATCTGCTGCCCAAGTTGAACAGTAAGCAGGCCGCAGGCTGCACCGCATAAAACATGTGTCAGGACTGAGGTCTGTCTACTGCGCTCCACACAACGCACTGGTTTGCATCCACATTCACAGCAGGCTGCAAACCATCCTGGAACGGAACACCCAAGTACCGTCGCCCCATCCAGCTGTTCCCTACTCTCAGGACACACGCACCCTTACCAGGATGTCCGAACCCGCAGGTTCCTCCCCCAAGGCTGGGCTGGAGCAGTTGCGGAGCTTGAATATCCAGTACTCCTTGGCAGTGATGAAGAAGTTCCACGGCAGGAGGCCGCCGATGCCCAAGCTGAAGAAGATGATGTAGGCCCCATGGAAGCGGTCCTCGGGCCTCTGCAGACCGGGCGGGGGGCGGTCGAGCAGTTTCTCTAGCAGTGCTTCCTGGTCTGTGCGGAGGGAGCTGCTTGCCGTTCTGTAGGTGGAGTTCGAACTGTGATGGAAGTCATCCTCGGAGGCCATGGCCACGACTGGAGCAGAGAGACACAGAGACAGGGCAGGCGATCAGAAGCTTAGGCGGGGCCTAGCTAGGGACTCAGCTGGCCCCGCAGAGCTGACTCTGCCCCCACCATGGGTCACCAAAGCAAGGTTAGAGGGCTTCAGGTTTAAGGATCGGGGAGAAAGACAGGATACCAGAACTGTAAGTGACCAGAGCATCTGCCCCGTCCCCGGGCAGGGTGACATAGGTAGCAAACACGCTGTGGGGTGGCCGGCAGTAGGCCACATGGCACAGTGGGACCTCTAGCTATCGATCCAGAAGGGTAAACCCGAGCTCAAGGCCTTCAAATGTCTATGGAGCCATAAAAAAAGGAATTAGGACCCTTGACAGGCAAAGCATGTTCTCCAAAATCTTTTCAAATTTATGTGAAAAAATTAAGGAGCAAGAAGGTGCGCAGAATATGTAATTATTTGTGCAAAAAAGCAGGCAGGGCTGGGGTGGGTGGGGAGGAGAATATCCTCTGGAAGGACACACGGGAAATTTCAGAGTTGTCGCCCCGGGGAGGGAGGCAGGGGACAAGGAGGAAGGAGGCTGGGGGTAACGGGGAGGGAGGAGTCTTCCCTGCCTCCTCTTCTGTGCCTTCTGAATTCCGAACTATGTGAAGGTATTACGTGTTGAGAAATAAAATTATAAATAAAAATAAAGGCATTCCAATGAAATTACATTTAAAAAAACACTAAAACCATGGTGTCTAGAGCTGCCTTCAGAAGCTGGTTTGAGAGATCCAAGAGTCGACTCCCTCATTTAATTTGCGGGAAGCAGAGGTCTGAAGAGCAGAAGGTCACAGACCAGGTCCATGGCCAAGCCTGGGTGTGTAGTTCCTGCCCGGGTCCCCACCTCTGTCCCTCGCATCCCACCAGGAGACAGCCACTCCCAATCTGTGACAGCACCTAAAACTAACTGAAATTTTAGGTTGCTAGGAACTACTGCCTACCTGACCTTGGGCAAGTCACCCTGCTTCTGAGCCTCAATTTCCCCATCTGTAAACCTAGGGAGGCCTTTTTATGATGATTATGTAACTGAAACTGGCTGGCAGTGCTTGGCGCATGGTAGCAGCTGCTGCATGAACGTCAGTGTCTTCCCTGCCATCCTGGGCTTGTCACCTGGCTGGCTGGCTGGCTGCTGAATTTGACTACAAGTAGCATGCCTGTTTCCATGCTCTATATGGCACCTAGGACATGGCGGCAGCGTGATAAATGGGCAGTACTTCCATTGAGCTGAGGAGGGGACATTGTAGTCTTTCCTGCAATAGATTTTCCCCAGTTCATCCAGAAATCAACATGGCTCCCATCGGAGGCTGACCCTTAACTCACAGTATCCAGCCAGGCAGAGCCGGGCCCTCCTTCCCTGGGGAGACGGGAACACCCCGTCACAAAGGCACAGAGCCTTCTCTGTTATCTCGGGAGAGCCTCGCAACATTCCCTGGAATTAAGCAGTACAGGAATTAGTGCCTCCTTTTTTCAGAGGCAAAGAATGAAGCCTTGAAGGCAGTTGATTCGCCCCACATTCAAACAGTTAAGAATTCCCAATAGCTAAAATAAAATCTGGTGTTCACGCAATGCCAAGGTCCATGCCTCGCACTTGAGCCTGACAATAGCACAACATGATAGGTACTACCCTAAGACTCATTTCCCAGATGAAGAGTGAGGCTCAGAAAGGTTCAGTCATTGGGCCAAGGTCACACAGCAGCCAAATGGCAAGGACGAGGTTATACAGCCAAGCAGTCCAGGCCCACCCAGCAGAGGAGGCTGGCTGGCAATGGGAACCCATGTCTGCTGGCTCCAAGTATAGACCTCCTTCTAGAAGACCTCATGGACAGTGAGCTGTGAGCAGAGGCGAAGAGGATGCAGGGCACCCTCACCAGTATTTGCTGAATGAATGGACTCTGTCTGGGCCGTCAGCATATGCTCTCCCTCGGAGCATGTACCCCAGAGCGGGCAAGGAAGAGGCTGCTGGACGCCCCAACTTCCCGCCAGCAAGTCTATCTTCCAGCTCCCCTGGCTGAGCAGCAGGCGGTCTTTCCTAGCCTTGCTGCACAGGAAGTCCAGCTCTAACAAACTACCCAGTGTGGGCACACGCACAGTGTGCCTGCCCACGTGCACACACACACACATTTCTCAATTAGTGTTTAGAAATGTAAAAACTACGACCCATGTAAGACAACAGACAGAGAACAAGTGGTTCTTTCCAGATGCTCCAGCCACAGGGGTGGGGGCAGGGGCCCTCAGCGGGGTCACTCCAGCCCACTCTCATCTCCAGGCATGTATTTGTCTAGGACCATTCAGCCTTGACTGAGCTTCTGAAGAAGGAGCCAGAAATTTTCTCTAACGTGGGTCACAGGCCAGGGCACTGAAGTGAGCAAAGTCTTATTACTCTTTATAAAAGCTAGCTGCTGGCGTTTGGATTAAAAAGAAAGAAAGGAAAAAGAAAGCTAAGGAAGAGCCCTGGTGTCGCCAGCGTGGGCTGACCACTGCCTGCTGTGTACCCCTCAGTCACATGCAGGAGTTGGCCAGGCTTGGTGGAGCTCCCTTCCTGGGTGACTTGTGGGAAGGGGCAGCACCCCCACAAAGAAGCAGAAGTGTGTGGTGTCCCTGCTTCAGACCACCATCTGGAACTGGGGGCTGGTTCCCTGGAGGCTTCTGACTCTGGCTAAGTCGATGTCCCCCACTGTGCCTCGATTTCCTCATCTGTGAAATGGGGATGGGGAGCTGGTGATGCTAACCCACGGGAAAGGATAGCTGGGGGACACAGGGTGCCACCCAGACAGCATGGCAGTATGGCCTTTGGGGTTGGAGGTATCCCCAGCCTCACACTCCCCCAACCTGAACTAGGAGTCAGCCACCCTCTGGATACTTTAGGCTGACTGGTCCATATCCAGGCCCCCCACAACCAGGCAGTGAGGTCCTGTGTCAGGAAATCCATGAGGAGGAGGAAGAGGAGGGGAGAGAATCTGGGGGAGAAAAAGCATAGCGACCCAGAAAGGGAAAAATTAGCCGGGGGTGGTTGGGGGAGCCAGGAGTTAGAGGGGGGCGATGGGGAGGGATACAGAGAGAGGTGAGAGGGGCCGCAGTGGAGGGGCTGAACTGCACCGCCCCCCCGGCCCCCCGCCCGGTTCCCGTGGAGCAGCCCCCAGAAGGGCTCTTCGGGGGAAGCCGCCAAAGTGCGAGACTAGGAGGCGGCCGGGAGCCTGAAGAGCCGGCCAGGCAGGGGTCAGGTCCGCGCCCGACCTCCGGCCCGCACTTACTGTCGCCGCCGCGCCGCCGCCGCCGCTGCCTCCCCGGCCGCCGCGGCCACTGCGAGTTCGGGCTCCGAGGGGCCGCAGGCCGAGCTCCGCCTCCCGGCCCGGCCCCGCCCCTCCCCGGCCCCGCCCTGGCCCCGCCCCGCCCCGCAGACGCTTCCGGGTTTGCAAACTCTTCCAAGCAGGCGTCCCCCCAGGCACGCGGAGCACCTGCGGGCCCGCGCCCATTGCACAGGTAGACCCGGCGAGGCGTCCGCAGCCCCGTGCAACGTCCGCGCTGGCCTCCCGGCTGCTGCGTGTGCTCCTTCTCCCCCGGGGGGCCGGCCCCTGTGGTCTCCAGTGCCTGCGCCCCGGGACCCAGAAGAGCTCGCCTCGCCCCCAGACCCCTGCAGAGAGTCCCCTCTAACTGCAGCCCACCACTCCTCCCCATCCTCCTTCCGGCCCAGCCACCAAGCTTTGGCGCTTAGTGTCCAGGCCTCCCACGTGCCAGGCCAGCGCCATGACGCTTTTCCTTGCCAGTGCCTTCTGGAGGCACGTTGTCTGGCTGAGGCAGAGGGCAAGCCTGGCGGGCGGTGGTCGGGAGGGGAACAGGTCCTCAGGACCGTCCTGCCAGGTCCTCTCCCAGCCCCCAGACCTTCGTGTCCGAGTGGTAGGCCAAGGCGGCCACCTTTACCCGACCCTCTTCCTTTCTCTGCCATGCCCTTCACCTCCCTCTGCCATGCCCTTTGCATGCCTGAGGCACAGGGGTGCAATTACGCCTCTTTCACAGAAGGGGGAAGACTGGGCTTACCCGAAACCACGATGGAGCTGGGGGTCTAAAACCCCTGCTCACATGCGATGCCCACCTCCAAAGGGTGCTCAGTGCTGGGTGCCCTTGGGACAAGGTGAGGCAGGCTCAGAACACTGTGCTTTCTTCATTAAACAGACCTACTGCAGTGAGGACCCCTGATATCGTGATATAAATATATATTTGGTGGGTGGTGCCTGGGTGGCTCAGTTGGTTAACCTGGGACTCTTGGTTTCAGCTCAGGTGTGATCTCAAGGTCCAGCCAGGCATCCACCTCTGCACTCAGCGGGAAGTCTGCTTGAGAGTCTTAACCCCTTACTTCCCTCTGCTCCTCCCCCCTTCCCACATGCTCTCTCTTTAAAATAAATAAAAATCTTGAATACACACACACACGCATATATATATATATGTATATATATGTATATGTATGTATATATATATGCATGCATATATACATTTGGTGTTAAAGAAAGAAAACTGCAGGCCCCAAATGAGTGAGTTCCCAAACTGGGGATTAATTCCCAAACTAAATGCAGTTTCAACCTCCCCCAGAAATGTGGCTTTAACTGGTCAGTCAGGAAATATTTCTTTCCAGCAACACCAATAAATCTGTCACCCGGGGTCCTCTCCCTCCCACCCTATGCCCAACAAAAAATAAGGCAATCCACATGATAAGATACCTTGCTTTTCCCCTAGCAAACAACCTCCATGGGAGAGATCCCTTTTTTTCCCCTAAAAATTTTCTTGCCCCCACCCTCCATCTATAAAAATCTCCCATTTTGTACAATGCCTCGGAGTGCCGCTCTGCTGCTGTCCAGTCCGAAAATCATTTAATAAAGCCAATTAGATCCTCAAATTCACTTGGTTGAATTTTGTTATTAACATCAACCTGTGGCCAGTTCTGGACATGAGAGCTTCTGAAACTCTTGGAATTTTCTGGGTAATAGGGGTGATAGTGATGTGGTTTTGAAATATAGGTAAGGTTCGGTGGGGTGAAGTTCAGAGCCAATGACCAAGAAAGAATTCTTGAGACATCTTTGGAGCAAAATGGTGGTTTATTAAAGCATCGGGACAGGACCCGTGGGCAGAAAGAGCTGCTGCCCGGGGATGTGAGGAGTGGCTGATTATAGAATCTGGGTTTGGGGGAAGTAAAGAAAATGTTTCAAAAGAATTTTCACATGTTAAAGAGGACTGACTTACAGGACATCAGATACCAGAAGTCATGCCTTTGTCAAGTTAATGTTGCCTCCCATACCCAGCAAGGTATGAACATTAAGATAGTTGGGAGATCGCTGTACAAATGTCACACATGTCCCACCCAGGAGTGGAGGAAGGGGGGAGGTTACAGGGTGTCGGTGTATGCTTTGTCTTCAACTAGCCTTCTGCTCCCTCATCACTAGGAGTGGTTTGTTTGTTTGTTTGTTTGTTTGTTTATAACAAGCCCCTTTGGACCAAGCCAGGGTTTATGCTAATCAGGTGACTCTTGCCGGGCCCCAAGATGGCTTCCGGGTGGGGTCAGATTGTTCCAGAGGAAGCAACCACGGATCTAGAGGTTGGGATTTTCAGCACCATGCCCCCCTCTAGGGAGAAGAGGACCTGAAGATTAATTTAATCACAATGACTACCCAGTTCATTAATCATGCCTCTGTGCCTCCATAGAAACCCCTAAATGATGGGGTTCGGAGAGCTTCTGAGTTGGGGAACATGTCCACTTGTTTAGGGGATGGTGCACCACAACTCCATGGGGACAGAAGCTCCTTTGCTGGGGACCTTGGACCCTGTTCATCTGTATCCTTTATAATAAACCAACCGTAGGGGACGCCTGGGTGGCTCAGTTGGTTGGACGACTGCCTTCGGCTCAGGTCATGATCCTGGAGTCCCGGGATCGAGTCCCGCATCGGGCTCCCGGCTCCGTGGGGAGTCTGCTTCTCTCTCTGACTTCCTCGCTCATGCTCTCTCTCACTGTCTCTCTCTCAAATAAATAAATAAAATCTTAAAAAAAAAAAAACCAACCAACCGTAGTACATTAAGTGTTTTTCTGAATTCTGTGTGCCCTTCTAGCAAATTATTGAAACTGAAGGTGGGGTGTCGTAGTAGGAACCCCTGACTTTGTAGCCAAGTCGGACAGCAGTTTGGATACCCTGAGCAGCCCATGTGTGCGACTGGCGTCTGAAGTGGGGACAGCGTTACAGGACTAATGTCAGCTCCCCGTAGTTGTGTCAGAATTGAACTGAACTGCAGGACACCGGAGAGAGGGAGGATTGGTGGTTGGTGGGGAAAGACCCCACACATTTAGCGTCAGAAGTATTGAGAGTGAAGATTGTGCAGAGGTGCAAAGGTACGGAGGGCTGGGGTCTTGTTTTGGAGGAGTTTGGACCCTTCCTTGGGGAGGCAGGCCAGCGTGAGAACCCCTGCAGGGGTGTGCACTGTGCTGCGGGGGCATTGGCAGGCAGGTGCCGGGAGTCAGCAGTGACTGGCCACCTGGCCACCCTCCCTGGGGCCTCACATCCTGGTTAGCCCTATTCCACAGGGCAGAAGTCCCAGGCTCATAAAGTGAAGTAGCTGGCCCAAGGTCATAGGATGGTGGAGACTGTATTTGCCACCCCCAACCCCAGCCTGTCTGACTCTGAAGGTGGTACCTATTTCCTCCTCCTCCTCCTCCTCCTTCTTCTTCTTTTTTAGATTTTATTCATTTATTTGACAGACAGAGATCACAAGTAGGTAGAGAGAAAGGCAGAGAGAGAGGTGGAGGCAGGCTCCCCGCTGAGCAGAGAGCCCAATGGATGTGGGGCTTGATCCCAGGACCCGATCCCAGGACCCCGAGACCATGACCTGAGCTGAAGGCAGAGGCTTTAACCCATTGAGCCACCCAGGCACTCCAGCGCCCATTTTCTGTTCCACCATCTGTGCCTCCTAAGGGCCTAGGACAGGGTAAGAAGTGGGATGAAGGGAAAAGGTTATGAGGCGTCCTGATCTGGTGGGGGCCAGTGGCATGGGTATTAAAGAACTCACCAAGGCAGAATGAAGGAGATAGAAGGTGATTGACTACACTGCAAGGAAGCAGCAGGCAGGACAGTAGAGGAGAGACTGTCTGCTAGGGGGCAGTGGTGGTGGGAAGTGAGGAGGTGTGGGAACTATAGAATTTTCCCCTTTACGGTACCTGTGCCCGGTTGTAAGTAGCCCATCGGTCAGCTAGGGCCTCTGGCTTTTTCCAGGTGGGTCACGTTTGCAGTCAGCTGGGAGGTCACTGTAGGCCCTTCTATCCCACTCAGGTTTCCATTGCTCAAGCCTGTGGCCTAGGAGTGGCCTCTATAAAGGGTTTCTCGGGAGCGGTGACCTTGGACCTGAATCTTCAGTATGCTTGTGGCCCCTGGAGGACAGCAGGGAGGACCTTCCAGAAGGAGCAGAAGGCTGAAGCGAAGGCAGAGGGGGAGAGCTGGTGCCATGTTGATGGAGGGAGGGATGTGAGGCTCTGAGAAAGGGCCGGGACTGGGATGGCCCTGAGAACCCGACTGGGGGCGTGGTCTTACCACCTTGCAGGCCAGGGCATTGCATTCCATGGAACTGCATTCCACAAGGGGTTTGCAGGAGAGAACAGGCCCCACCCGGGGTAGAGGGGTGACCGTGGTGATCTCTGATCACAGGCAGGGCAATTGGACTAGAGGCTGGGGCCACCTGGCTGCTGTATCTGACTGGCTTGTCCAGCCTAAGAAAGAAAACAGATCCACATTTGCAAGGTTTGCATTTAGCCTCTTAACCTTTTAAGTTTTGAACCGTCCTGGCCCCCAGCCCTGCCTCCCTAACCCAGGTTCAGGCAGTTTGAAACACCCAGCCCAGGACACCTGGACTGTACCCGAAAGGTGGGGAAGGGGTGGGTGGAAGGAGGGAGTTGTTGGGGGGCGGTGGCTGGAACACCATTTTGGAGGATTTGGAGCCCCTGTGTGGTTGCTGGGGGAAAGGCAGAAGACTTGTCTTGGGTCTCCCTTTGCTGAGCAAGCTGGTATGTGCGATGTGCAGATCGGGACGGCAGCCGGATTTCCCTAGGACGCTCCGATCCTGTAGACTTTAAGTACAGCTGACAAAATAGGCACTGTCCACAGTGAAATGACAAAAAACAATAACAAAAAAGGCTGAAGACCTTCCCAGATGCTGTCCCTGATGGGGAGGGGAGCGGTTCAGTGTCCCTCTTTCTGCATTTGGCCTCCCAGGGCAGGGCGAATGTTTTCAAGGGACCCAGACATGGAGCAATTCCAGCAGAGAGTGGGGGTCCAATAAGCAGGACTGATGCCTGGCAAGGAAGGAGGGGCTCTTCACAGAGCTCTGCACTGGCTGCCCACCCCCCGCCTCTCTCCTGCGGGGACCACTTACTCTTACTCGAGTGTAATGTACAACTCCAGAGGGTAGGTACGTTAGTTAGCTTCATTTCGCCTAGGGGCTCAGAGAGGTTAGTATCTTGCTCAGAGTCACACAGCTACTAAGTGGCCAAGACTCAAATCGACACCTTACCGCCTCCAGAGCCCTGTCAGGGGACATCATCCAAGGGGGTGGTCACAGAAGCTCGTCGGCTTACCCAATGCCTGCTGACCTGTAGGCAGTCCAGCAGCAGAAGAACCTATGTATTCACACAGCTAGCTAGTTGCCAAGGACGTCAGCCAGGAGGCTGCCAAGGCCTCCAGGCACAGGGTTGGCAGGCCACCTTGTGACCGTACTCTGTCACTGCAGTGCACACGGGCTGGCTGGCTTGGTGAGGCTGCGCTTCCTGCCATCTGGGGCTTCCGGCGCCCCCAGCGCCCTCCAGCAGGGCACGTGGGTAGGGGAGACAAGGACTCATCTGTAACAGCTGAGCTGAACCGTCTGCTCTCACCTCATCAGTTCAAATCCATCCTCCGACTCTAACCACCTCGCCTTCTGTGTCCCACGGCTGCCTTTAGGAAAGTTCCGCACTTCCTGGAGATTCCTGCCCTTGACCCCTCCATTTCCCCTCCATGCCTTAGGCATCTTGTCCTCCACCCTGACTCCGCTTAGCTCCCATGGCCCATTACTGCTGTAGCGTCTTAGCAGTGCCCCAAACTCCTATGTCCCCCTCTCCTAGGGGCCCCGCTGGCCGACCCTGGAAGCACCTGCCTACATCTGAGCAGATGAGCCTCACCCAAGAAAGTCCCCAGCTGGCAAGCGACTGTGCTCCGAATTCATGGTTACCAGCCCGAGCTGGGTCCAGACTCCAGCAGGCCCACAGCGCGTCTTAGCTCCCTAAGAACTCCCTAAGAACTATGGCCAGCTTCCTCCTCTGATTGCTTCAAACCCCTGGACACACCCCAACCCTATACGATCTTGCCTCCTGCCTCCTGGGAGGGACATCCTCATTTCTCAACACCAAATCTGCCCCCATGATTTTTTTGGGTTTTCTCTCTCCAGTTACAGCAGAGCAGGAGAGCAGTGCGATCCCCCTCCATCCTAGGGAGGGGATGGGATCTGGAGCCAGAAGGAGATCAGGCCTCCCAATTATTCGCGGCTCTCTGCCTCCCCCAAACTGTGAGGTCAGCCTCCCTATAGTTCCCCCATGGGAGTCGAAGGGACAGAGGCAGGTCACCAGGACCTGGAAGGAGCACACAAGGGCTTGTGGGGGAAGCATGAGATCAGTTTCCCCAGCGGTTGTGAGGGTAAAAATAGCCCCTACTGTGAAAATAAGTCAGCAGTTAATAAATTCCATTTATTATTATTCTCTTAGTAAGTAACAAGTAACATACTTGTTCACCATCTATGGAGGTAGTCAAGGGCACCCAGAGAAGCCCGAGTCTGGGCTATTGTGGAGGAAATTCTGGCATCAGGTGAAACACAGGAGATGGTGGCCGAGGACCCCCACCCCCTGATCCTAAGCGTCAGTGAAATGGATCCCAGTGAAGCCCTGCGGTTCTTGGGGACAGCCTCTGCCCACTGAAACCTCCTTGGTAATCCTGATATTTACTGGTCTGAACCCTGGGCATCTGTCCCCAGTGACCTGGGGATAGGGGAATTGGGGGGACCCCAGGGGCTCAGCTAAGCCCTGCCCTGGGATTCATCGGGCAGTGGGGAAGCTCCTGGGAAGAAGAGGGGCTGAGGCCACCATCCCGTGGAGGGACGCAGGAGGGGTGCCGAGGCAGGCACCAGTGTCCCTCAGATGCTACCTGACAAAGGGGCATGCAGGCGGGGGTTTCTTGGTGGTCTTAGAGAGGGCCACAGACTCAGGACAAGCCCAGCGAACAAACCCTGCACCCCCTGTGCTGTGCCCATCTGTGTATCAGATCAATAAATACTGATCGAATGTCCACATATCCCAGACCCTGTCCCTGGGGAAGCTTGCTAGACTGAGGAGCTGGGGTGGGCAAGTTCAAGCCACTTCAAGGAGGCCTGGGCATGGTCAGGCCCTGAGGGCTGCTGGAACAGGACAGATGCACCGGTGCCCCCTCCCCAGGATTACCCCCATCTCCTGGGTCAGGGTCGCTGAGACGTCACCAACTCCCACTCCCACACGCACACACACACCCAGAGAGGGCCCCGAGACCATTTAGGCACCCGCAGCAGACAGCGGCCTTGACATCTGGCCCATTTCCTGCTAGCGGGACATCAGTGTCTTCTTAGTCAGAAGTTTCGTAAAAGAAAGTTGCTGCAAACTTTGGCCCAAAGCATCTCCCCCAAAATGCACAGCTGAGAAACTATGGCTCAGGGAAACTGACCCCCTTGTTTTAAAGTATCACTGTTCCAGGGGCACTACTGTGAAGCATCTGCCTTGGCTCGGGTCACGATCCCGGTGTCCTGGGATCAAGTCCCGCATTGGGCTCCTTGCTCAGTGGGGAGTCTGCTTCTCCCTCTTCCTCTGCCCTCCACCCTGCTTGTGTCCCCCCCCCTTTCTCTAATAAATAAATAAAATCTTTAAAATACCACTGTCCCAGAAAGTGTTTCTCAATGTCCAGCTCAGTCAGTGGCCTCTGTGAGCACCCACTGGTGGGCCAGGCCCCCTTGTCCACGGGTGTCTCTGTGTCCCAGTTAGGGCCCTGGCTCTGAGGGTAGTGTGTGCCACCTCGCCCCTGTGCCCAGGCAGGACTGACTGACAGACACAGCGTTTTTGACGAGCCGTGGAACCCCACCCCCTGCCCTGCCAGCTTGTGTCTAGAAAGATCAAGACTCGGGAACCCCTCATCTCGAGCTCCTCCTGTTCCTGAAACGCTGAATCCAGGGCAGGGATTGGGGTAGAAATGGCTTCCTGTTGAGGACAGTCACCCCGATTCTCCAGGACCAAGGGCTAGGAAGGCAGGGCTTTTGGTGTGGGATGCCTGTGCCCAGTGCTGAGTGACAGGTTGGATGGCAGCTTTTCCCATGTAGGGCTGAGGCAGGGGGCAGGGAGGGAAGAAGGTGCCTGGCTGCTGGCAGCAGAGAGACGCTGGTGGAGGCTGTGAAGGGAAGGGGCAGGGAGAGCAGGCAGCCACAGCACCCCCCCGACCCTGCCCCGTGGCCTATACCAGGCGCTCCAAGTGCTTTAGTTAAATGGGACGCTGGAGTTCCAAGAATGGGTTAAGCCTTAGCAAACAAAATGAGGGAGAGAGACCATCTTAATGACAGCTAGGGAGGGAAAAGTTAGGGACCTCCACAGGGACATCATTAAGGGAGCCTGTTATCCTATGGGAAACACAGTGTTGGCAAAATGAATTTCCAAACAGTTATTGGAAAAATAAAACTATTTCATGTTTATACCTCGAGGGGTTGAGACTCTTGGATCAGATCCATTATATTTAAATATTTACATGTACAAATATATGTTTGTATTTGCATAGATCTATCCTGAGAGGATATATGAAAAAAAAATGAACTAATTGTGTTTGGGTTGGGGGGACTGGGGATAGGGAGGGAGCAGGGGAAGGGCGTGAGACAGGAGAAGGAGGAGCTTTGACTTCTCAACCTATTCTATTGTTCCTTAAACATTTTTTTTTAGCCATGGGCATGTATCCTATTTTGAATTAACTGGGGCAAGAGTTTTGACAAATTTGCTAAGTGGAACTGAATGAAGTCTTCCTGCATGTGATCTCCAGCTGAAGCTGGGGTTGGAAAGGGCGTTTTTATGGGCCCCCCCCAGTGGTGGAGGGGGGCAGCTGGTGGCCTGAAGCCCGTGGGCTGTGCCAGCTTTATCACATCACTGCCCTACTCTAGGGCACCTCCTTGGGCCGCCGCTTGGTTATAGGATGGGAACAAGCCCATCTTCAGCCAGCTTCTTGTTTTTCCTCAACCACCCCAGGGACTGTGACAGAGGAGGGCGTACCAGGTAGAGCTCTCAGGCCCCTGCCTAGAAATAGGACCCCAAATTACAGAACTACAGCAGCCAGAGGGAACTCATAGACCGGCAGGTCTAAGGCCCACATTTCATGGGTAGGGAAACTGAGGCCCAGAGAGGGACAGTGACCTTCATAGCTTCAGAACTAGAACCCAGGTCCCAGCTCCTCAGGCCAGAACCCTTTACACCCAGCAAGGGGCAGGTGGCAAGAAGAGGCTCTTCTGCTCAGGCAGAAGGTGAGGGATTTAAATAGATACCCTTGTTTCCTGGGGGGACCCTAGAAGATCTGCCTGCTTGTGGGGGCTCCTTGTAGAAAATAACCATCCCCCACCTGACTCTGTCCACCCCTTCCCTGCACGGCTGCACCACCACAGGCTATACCTCCCTTCCCTTTCTACCCACATGCACCCCTGCAGACGAATGCAAATGCTCCAGGTATACGGGGTTTCCGGGGAATGACAACGGTCTGAGCAGTGGGTCTGTGGGCATGCGTGTGCGAGTGCACGCCAAGGATCCTGCCTGACCCACGGGGCAGTAAGCTCCCAGAGGACCTAGCCTACATGAGCTCCCTACCTGTTGTGGGACAGCCAGGCGACACCTGGCATACACCCCAGAGCCTCAGCTTCCTGAAAGTCAGAGCTCGTGGGGCCTTTAGGAATCTCATACCTCAGAGCAAGGGAAGGTTAAAAGGGAAGGTTAAAAAGGTCCATGGCCAAATACACTGGGGGCACACTGTATTAATATGAAGAGACCTGCTTCTTCTTGTGGGACTTCTCAGGGCCTTTCGTTTGCTGACCAATACTGTGAGCCTCCACTCATGAGACCAGAGGGTACTTCCATCCCAAACTTCAGAGATCCACCACGAAGCAGGCTCTGCAAAGCTGGAAAATGTTGGGACTAGACTCAGCTCATAGGGAGGCCTGACAACCAGCCATATGGTCCCTTTGTGCAACGCAGAAAAAAAAAAAAACACCCCTTCAAGATCCTTCCATCTGTGGGGAAATTAACACCAAGATATTGATTTTATTAGAACAGGACCTTTACTGCCATCTGCTGGAAACATAGTAAATACACAGATCTACAGTCTCTGGGGATGGCATCATTCTCCCCTTTAGATATTTAGAAATGATATTCTTGTCCAGTGTGTCACCTGCCCAACCATGCATAGCGGCCCTGGGTCCAAAGTCACGTGATCCCAGCCCACCTGTCAATCCCTTTCTGCATGCCCCCTCATGTTCCAGGTGAGTGTTCTAAACTGACTCTCAGCTTCCGCCCTTCTGCATTTCTTGTAGACAGAAAGAGATGCTGGGGGCCTCATGGCCGTCTATCACCACCTATCACCTAGCCCACAGCAGGCTCAAATGACTGACCCCTGAACATATTCTGTAAGTGCTTATGCACTGAGGGTGCCGACCGGGGAGCAGGGATTGAGATCCAGATCCGGAACAGGCTCTACCTTGCTATGTGACCACAGAGAAGTCCTCATCTCTCTCTAGGCCTGTGTTCCCTTCTGTAAAATGAAGTCATTGAGCTTGATTGCTTCTAGGAGCTCAGAGAGCTCTGACAGTGAGCCCCCGATCCCAAATCCACGGAATTTTGAGAAAAGCAGGAAGGTCATCCCAACTGCTAATAGAAAGACAGTCAAGAAGACAATAGAATACAACCGGATTTTTTTTTTATTAGACTAGGAAATATAATTTATTTTGTAAAAATTAATTTTGTTACAATAGGAATGCTAAACGTTATGTACAGGTTGAAGTTTACAGAATAAACAGCGGCGGGATCGGGCCATCCCCTCGGCCCTACGTCCCCGGGACACAGAAACATGGCCATGGCCCAGGCAGGGGGTCCAACCCTTTTGCCCCCCCACAGGGCTGCTCCCTGCACCCAAACCCTTGATCACCCTCCCTCAGAGGGCATACTAAGGGACCCGGCTCAGCTGCCTGGTTGCTGGGGAAAGGGGCCCAGAGGGTCCTGGGTTGTCCAGGAGACAGAGAGGTCCCCACACCCTCAGGAGGATCCCGGTCTCTGCGAGAGAAGGCAGAGGAGAGGCACGTAGAAGATACACCGACTGACCCTGTGGACTCAGAGAGGTCACACACGCGCACCCAGGCGGGGACACATTCCTGGGGGGGGGGCGCACACACACACACACGCATGCATGTGCAAGCACACCCCAGCAATGAGAGAGACACCAATACCCACTTGAGGCCCCTGCAAGCCCCTCGGGGGCTCTTGATCTGATGCTTGTGGTGCACCGGGGTCACGTGGGGCAACCGCTTAGGCCTGAATAAGAGGAGAAAGCCTGATCCTTCCCTAAGGCGGGTCGTGTGGGGATGTGGCCACAGCAGCCTCAGCAGAGGACTGATGGATGGAACCCGCAAACCCTTTCCAGGCGTTTCTTATAAAGCTGGACAGTTTGAGCCCTCCCAGGAGGCTCCAGCTGATTGGTTCTGTGCTCCAGGCCCTGGTACACAGTTTCTGGAAATCAGCTGAGAAATGGCATGTGAGGGGCTGGCCTTGGCCTCCTCCACCGAGAGCTCCCACCCTGGGTGCTGAGCAGGCAGGGCGGGGAGGAGGGGCATTGCAGACCTCGGCCAACCTCCACCCACTAGGGTTCCCACTAGAACCCTAGAGCGACCATGTGTCAGAACCCAAAGGGAGTCAGACGGCAGCTGCAGGTATGAAAAGAAGATGAGGCCCAAAGAGGGCAGTCCTATGACTGAGGTCACACAGCAGTTTAATGGCACAGCTGGAGCTTCAGTGCTGGTCTTTGGACTCCAGGCTGCCCAGGGGGAGCATTTTAGAGCCCTGTCCAGCGAAAACTCCTTGTGGCACTGGTCAGCCTGCTGTCAAGGCCTCATGTCACACAGGCCTGAACAACTCAGGCTAGGAGGCATCGGGGACACAGAGCCCACAAGGGATGGTCACCCTTGGCAGGGGAGGCTCGCTGGCTTCGGGGCAACACCACACAGGCACTAGGGTCAAGAGCTGTCGACATCCCGCCCCGAATGCAGGCCTGGCCCCTTCAGCAGCCCTGACAGATGAAATCCTCTCTCAAACCAAGCAGGCCTCTGTCTGCCCATGGCTCAGCTACCCCCCAAGGCGGTCCGTAGGTGCTGAAAACCCCCATAATGCCCAGAGCCCACGGCAGAGAAGAGTAGACTGGGGATACCCACTGGGGCTGGAGCTCTCAAACCTGCTTTCCTCCCAGGAGACCAGGACTTCAAAGGCCAGGATAAGCCCGGGCTGGTCCCAGCAGCTGCTCATGGACCTGCTCAGGCAAGCCCTGGGGTCGGGGCCCGCCCAGAGCGGTTGGGGCGGGGAGCTGGAACTAGCTTTGCCCTGGGGGCCGAGGAGGAGAGAGAGGCCCATGATGAGGCCTCTGTGCTAGTTGTAAGAGCCTGGTCCTAGCCCTTGTCAGCCAGTCACAAAGGGACCTAGATTGGATAGCCCCTTGGAGCACCCCGGTGCAGGCTGGCAAGGGACTGACAGCCTCCCCCCCAGTCTGGCAACTCTGCCCGTTCAAAGCTCGCTTCAAGACGCCCCAGACTGCAGAGGGAGGCTGAGAACCGGGCTGAGCAAAGTGCCGGCAGAGGTCAGAGCTGGAAAACAGCACTCCCCAGGGCATCCTCCCCTGGGGTGGGGGTGGTGCGTAGAGCACTGCTGGGCGCCCACCTCCATGCCTCCCGGCCTACGGGGCTGACAGCTGACAGGTTCTTCAAAGCCACACTGCGGGCCCGGAAGCTCAGGCTTCTGTGGCTACAAGCCCTCTGACCCATCCCTTCTGTTTTATAGATGAACTTCCTCAGCCAGCTGAGGCTGAGGAAGGACAATTTTTGGATTCCTGGGCATCAGCGGCATGCCAGTGTGCTCCCGCCCCCCCGAGTCTAGAGCCTGTTGGGTGGAGGGGTGACCTGGCTGGTCCCACCCCGGGGTGAAGGAGAGAAGTGTCCCTAGGAGACTCTACCTCCCGCTGCCCCATTTCTGGGCCCCACCCCTTCTCCAGGGGCCAATAGACAGGGACACTGGAAACACTGTCCCTGGCTCATAGCTGGCCCTGCCTGCCCACACTTTCCACCCCAGGCCCTCTTAATCCAGACTCCCCCAGAGCCCAGGGAGCCTGTGGGGCATCTGCCTGGGGAGGTGGGTGGGCAGGAGGACCCCCCCACCCGTAGCATCTGAATGCTATAGATTTAGCATCTGCTTAAGATTTTAGAGGGAAATACGGTACCATGGCAAAAACCCCATTTGACCCTGTACAACTGGGGAAACGGAGGCCTTGTAGGAGTTAGTCTAAGACGGAATCTTTAGCAGCAAGGTGTGCCCTGTTCTGTCTCTCTCTCCCTGAAAATCTCTCTCACACATGCACACACACGCACACACGCTCACTCTGGCCAGAACCACGAGCAAGCCCACACGCGTCCACACTCAAGAAAAGAGTTTTATATTTTTTGTGTGTGTGTTGTTTTTCATTTTCTTTTTCTTTTTTTTTTTTCTTAAAAAGGACTTATCCAAATATCTGGATAATAAATCATGTGCGTTTCCTAAGAAACTGGGTTTTTCTTTTCCCTTGTGGTTTTGGTGTTGCTCTTTTTCTTCTTGGAGCCTGACTAGCGGTCTGAAGTTTCTTTCTTCCTTTCCTTTTCCTTTTTGCTTTGGACAGGAGAAAGCAGTTCATGTGAATTGTACTTGACACTTCAAAGAGGAAAATGGTGTGAAAGAAGAGGGCTCAGGGGGGAGGGAGAAACCAGGAACCGAGGGAGAAACTGAAGGACGAAACGAAGACAAATGCGACCCAGAGCTCCCGGGGCGGCCGTGGCAGGTGGGGTGGAAGGAGTGGGGAAGGCCACCTCCTGGCCACCCCCCCAGCTGCCTCCAGAGGCTTCACGGTGGTTCCTGCACAGAGATCTGAGGGTAGAAGGGACAGCAGGGGGTGGAGAAGGAGCACTGGGGTCCTCAGGACAATGGAGTACATGGATTTGCTAAGGCTGGTCACGGTCTGGAGTTGGGCCAGGGGAGGAGGAGGGGACGACTCAGGCCGTGAGCCAGGGGGCAGCAGAGGCCTCACCAGCGCCTCTCAAGAGGCTGCCCCAGGTCTCCCTGTGCCCGCCTCCTGCCTGCCCTCCCAGCCCACAGCTCCGGAGCCGCTCAGCAGTCCCCATCAGTGGCCATGGCCACCAGCATCTCACTCTTGCCCATCTCCTCCAAGGCACTCGCCAGGCTGTTGAGGTCCCCGTCGTCCTGTTGCAGAGCTTCCCAGAGGTCCAGGATCACACCCGTGGGGCTCGCTTTGGTGGCAAAGTAGTTCAGGTACCTGGCGGAGGGAAGGAGAAGGCCATTGGGCTCCCCGGCACCTCCCCGAAGCTTGGAAATGGAGAGAGCACCGGGAGATGGGAAGACTCTGCCGTCCCACAGTCCTGGGTCTGACCCCTAACCCTTCTGCTGGGGGTCTGTGTGGCCCTGGGCAAGCCACTGTTCCTCTCTGAGCCTCAGTCTCCTCCTCTCTAAAATGGAAACTGTCCTGCTCATCATGTCTCACTCCTGTGAGTACTACCACTGAAAGACACTGGCCCCAGGAGAGTCTGTCCAGACTTAGCCTTCCATTCTTTGCTCGTCCCACACCCGTTCCCTGCTTGTCTTGTCCCCCACACTCTCCCGAGAGCAGGAACAAAGCCTGAGATGCTCTGCAAAGCCCATTTCCAGTAAGGTGTCTTGTACACGGCATCTGCTCAGTGCAGGTGTATTAAAGGGTCTCTCAGTAAGTATAATGTATTGCATTATTATATTAATAAGGACGATTGTTGCCATTGTATTTATCCAGAAGAGCTCTTTAAGTTCTCCAGAAGGGCTTTGACACCAAAATATACTCTGTCACTGGGCAAACATTTCCAGAACACCTGCTCTGTCCTGGGCAGGGGGGTGCAGATGGTGATCACACCTGGTGTCCTGGATTCTCACAGGCCAGCACCCAGAGCGGGTGCTCTTCAAGGCTTTAGCACACCTGAGCTGAGCTCCTGATCTACCATGGATGGAAGGCTCTGGAGCCTGGCCCACCTACGTCTTGGGGACAAGGGGAGGCTGCGCTGGGGGGACCTGGACCAACACCCACCGGTCCATGGAGAGTTTCTGTGCCAAGAGACGCCAGTCGTTGCCCCGTGAGTTGGGGGCGTCCAGGCTATTGCAGATCTTTTGGCGGATGGACAGTGGAATCTTGAAGGCGTATGGCCCCAGCTGGGTGGTGACAGTGCTGCCAGGGGCAGAGCAGAAGGTGTCCAGGGAGCCGGCAGGTGTCTGGAAGGGTGGGGGGGCAAGGTGAGAGGGGCAGAGTCCCCCCATCCCCATGCACACCACTGCCATCTGTCCCTCCAACCTTCCTGCCCGAAGACTGGGAGCTCACGGAGCTTCCGGTCACTCCCAACGCTCTGGGCAAGCTCCAGCTGCTCAGTTGAAGTCCCCCTCCCCTGGGAATTTCCAAGGGACACAGCTGCATGCCCAGCACCCAGCCCTCGGGACACACCATGCTCATGCAATGGGCCCGGGCTAACGCATCGCATCATGATTACAAAGCCATAAGGAGCCTCAGCCACGGTCTAATCCATCCAGAGCCACTTTTACACATGTGGAAATGAAGTCTAAAAAGGGGAAGGGACTTGCCCAGGGTCAAATGCCAAGTCAGGGGCAGAGCGGGGTCTCAGCCCGTAGCCAGTGCTCTTGACACTGAGCTGCAAGGAGGTTCTAGCACTATTGTCCCGGGTGGCCTGGGTTTTGTTAACCTCAGTCTGGATTCACAGTTGGGGAGGACCACAGGCCGGGGCCAAGTGCTGACTGGATCCGAGGTGGATGGTCTCTGTCCTCCCTAAGACCCGCTTTCTAATTTAGTGAGGTGTTTAGTGATTACCTCTAGTGAGGTAATCTGTGTTGCCAAGCACAGCACCGGCCGCTCGGTAGGTGGCAGCTCTGAGCAAAAGACTCCCAGGTCCCCTCTCAGTTTTGGGAGGTGAAGGAGACCAGTCTTTACAGGAGACAGCACTCCCCACCCAGCTGAGGGGGGGAACACGGGGATCTGAACGCTGCACCCCCGGCCCCACAGGGTGTCTGGCCTCTGGCCTCACCTCGGCCAGCGTGGTATGCAGCTGGAAGATCTGGCCTTCCCCTTCCACCTGCCGCACACAGATCTTGCAGCTGAGCTCAGTGGAGGCCAGGCTGTGCCTCTCCAGGGTGAAGGTGCAGTGCAGGGCCTTCTGGCTGCCGCTCCAGATGTGATAGAAGGGGATCTCCTGAGGGAGAGACGGCAGGGTCAAGGATGGGAGGCTAGTCTGCCCTGCCTGCAGGGAACGGGAGGCAGAGGCCAGTAACGAGGCCAGGGTCGGGGAGCACGGGGACTTTTCAGGGGCCGTGCAGGGCTCTCCCTCCAGATGGGGAAGAAGAGCTGGCCAAGGGCCCCTCAGCTGATAAAGGGAGCATATGAGGGAGAAGGCCCTGGTGTGGATGCGTGAGTCTGTGTGTGGGTACGTGTGCACCTGCGCACGTATGTGTGGGCTGGAAGCCTTGCCCACTTAATGGTGTTGCACAGATGGGTGCAGGCGTGGGGAGGGGACTATTTGAGATTCCTTTGCATGGTCTGCCAGACACAAGCACTCTTAGAGACAGTAGTGCGCGATGGGGTGGGCACCGAGGTGGGGCTGTGCCTCAGGATGACCGGGAGCGTGAAGTGGGGTGGGTGGGAGATAGAGACAGGGTTGGGGGAGACATGGGGGGGCACTGGTCTTCCCTGGGCAGCCCCTCACATGCTCCCCCTCCCCAGCTTCATTCCCTGCAGCCCTCTGGCCCAGCCCTCACCTGGTACTTGGCCAGCAGCTTGCTTCTCCAGTGGGCATGGGGGATGTCATGCAGAGACAGGCGCAGGTTGTGGTAACTGTCTTTAAACAGCAGGGGTTTGGGCTCCTCCACCAGATAGCCACCCAGCGTCCGCTCCAGCTCCAGCACCTCCTGTGGGCCGACAGGCAAGGGGAAGGGGGAGCCCATCACCCTTGGCCAATGGGTTCTTCCTGCTGCAAGCTGGGGGTCTGGGGACACAGGCGGGGCGTGGGAGCCGGGCTACAGGACCAAGGGCAGGGACCCATGGAAGCACGGGCCTGGGCATTTGGTAAGCGCTCAGGGAAGACACACTGTGTGAACAGATGGATGAATGGACAGATAGTGGGGCAGATGGGTAAGTGACCGGACTTAGAGATAACTGGACAGATATATGGATGAATAGATAAATAAACAGACGCATAAGTACAGACAGACAGATGGACGTGCAGACGGATATACAAACGGATGGGTATATAAACAGAAGGACAAATGGAAGGAAAGATGAATAGATGCTTGGTGATGGCTGGACAGACACATGGACTGCTGAGTGAATGAGTATACAGATAGATGGGAAGCAAGCTGGATGGATGATGGGTGGGTGGACGAATGGATGGACGGACAGATAGGGACCGAAGAGATAAGGAATGCCATCAAACAAAAGTGTGGCAGCTTCCCTCCTGACCTTCCCTCCATTCTCCAACCAAAGCTGGACCCCAGCCAGTGCCCCCATCCTGAGGGATGCAGGCCACAAGAGCATTTGCCAGAGGCTCCAACCCATTCTGGGCCTTCTGGAATTTCAGACCAGCCTGGTGTGGCAGAAGACACTCACTCTCCCATGAGGCCTTTCCGCCTATGCTGCCTTAGTCCCTGACTGGAGTTTGGGACCAGTCGCAAGCGACTGGGAGACAGGAGCTGGAGGAGACCACACACCATGGGTAGGGGGAGGCCTGGAGCTATAGGAAAGGGACTAGAGGCTTTGCAGAGGGATGGAAGGAAGGCAGAGGTTTACATGGGGCTCAAGGGCTGTGTTCTTAGAGTGTTAGGATGAGCCTGAGGTCCTAGGAACTCGGGGGAGGACTAGGGAGGCAATGGGCAGGGACTTGGAGGCTGGGATGGGGGAAGGGTGCTAAAACACACCTGCCACCATCAGGCTCTATGTGCCCAAATCTGACCCTTTCACCTTTCTGATCTCTCCACCCAAACCACTGGCACCTGCCACAACCCCTCCCTCATTCAGGGGCACTGTCTGTCCTTTTGCATATACTTAGAACCTGGCTGTCAGCCCTGACCCCTCCCTTCTGCCCCTCATCCCATCAGTCACTGGGTTCTATCTATTCTACTAACACAGTAGCCAACCCCCTGTCCTCGATACTGTCCTTGCCTGATGTCCAGGGCCCAGGTGAAGCTTTCAACTGGCCTCCCTGCCTCTTGGCCACCCATTCCCGCAGCATAGCTCAGGGGCTTTCAAAAGAGTGCCTGTGTACAGGTGTCCACTGCCCCTATGCCCCTGCCCACTGGATAGATAGATCCCAAATTCCTGAACATAGATCCCAAGGCTGTTGGGGAGCTGAGCCCCGCCCTCCTCTCCAGCCCCATCTCTCTCCCTCCGTCACATAGCCCCTGCAGGCTTCGGTCACACGGAACGACATACCTGCCTTTGCGTTCGTGGCTTTGCCTACTGGAAGGCACTTCAGCCTTCTCTGCCTGGCACCCCTACTTGGCTTTCAGAGCAGAGGTCTAAGGCTAAATGTGCCGTGAAGCCCTCTCAGACCCTCCCCTTCCCAGGCGGATGCTCCCCTCGCCCTCTTTCAGGGAGCCCTCTCTCTGTCTCCCCCTCCTCTAGCCTGGAGCTTGGTGAGGGCAGAACTGTGCCTGATTCCTCTCTGTATCTCG
Source organism: Enhydra lutris kenyoni (assembly GCF_002288905.1). Lineage (NCBI taxonomy): Eukaryota > Metazoa > Chordata > Mammalia > Carnivora > Mustelidae > Enhydra > Enhydra lutris. Next base: position 25,408,730 of record NW_019154096.1, on the reverse strand, counting down.
GGGTGTGATGCCATTTCAATGTCTGAATAACGAATGACGGGTCTATGAGGCTGATGGTGGAAGAGGGGTACCGCGATTCTGGGGCAGGGGATACAGGAAGGCACGAGGCAGCTGGCTGGACGGGGCTGACGCACGCCCAGTGTGCCAGTGCTGGGCCTTACCTTCAGGGCTACGGGTGTGTCCTCCAGGCAATAGACCCTGAGGCTGTACTCCAGGGAGGTGCAGAGGGCGGGGGCGAAGATGGCCAGCTGGAGCCGCTTGACTGCCGAGCGGGAGTACGACTCGCCCGTGAAGACGTAGGTGCCCAGCTGGTCCAGCAGGATGTGGCAGGACCTGGCCTCCAGCTGGCAGTAGCAGGGGGTGTTCAGTGTCTCCTCGTCCAGAGTCACCACCTCCTGCAGGGTGAGGCACACAGGTCACAGTCAAGGCCATGGAGAGGTCCACCAAGGCGGGGCCAGCAGCAAAGCGTCTTTCTTTCAGCTTCGGGGGCCTCCTAGAGCAGGTTCAGAAGGCGGACCCGGCCTCCCAGCCTCGGCTCCTCACCTCCCAGTGGCCTTGGTGGGCCTGGGTCTTGAGCTGGAAGATCCAGTCGCCGGTGCTGACTTCCGCACAGTGGGGTACGGTAAGGATGACGGGGCGGCACAGCAGGAGGCCCGTGGGCCCACAGGTCACCGAGGGGCTCAGTACTGTCTGGGTCCCTTCTGAAAGCGGGCTGGGGAGATGGCAGAGGGCAGGGCGGAGGCAGTGAGGGGAGGCCGGAAGGTCAGCAAGGGCTGGGACTGGTGTGGGGCTCCTGCCTCTGCCCTGGCTCCTGGGAAGCTGAAGGCACATCTCCACCCCTCGGGGCTCCCGGAGGTCATGGGTCAAGGAGAGACAAAAGGATGGCATATGCCTTAAGATTGTTCTCAGATTTCTGTTGTTCAGGCAAAATTCTCACACTCATATCTCTGTTCTCGTTTTCAAAGGCTTTGTACTCTTAGGATGTTTTGAACAAGTGTTGCTCAACTGCCCTCTGGAAAGGGGCTAGCAGTCTAGGCTGCCGCCAGCATGCACGGGGTGGGGGGGAGTCCCCACACTTTTGTCAATATGAAGCTTTTATCACATGAAAAAAATCTGTAAATTCCAAAAAAAGCAAAAAACTCCTACTATCTCATGGCTGAATCACAATTTCTCAGACTACAAATTATGCTGAACGTTTTTTCATAATCTACTGGAGTGTGTGTGTGTGTGTCTGTGTGTATGTGTGTGTGTGAGGGTGTGTGCGTCAAAGAGACTATGTGTCAATCACTTCGTATCCTCTGACCCTTCTTGCAGTGAAATGTTCAAAGCCTCTTTACATAGTAAGGATATTAACCTTTTGTCATAATGTAGCTACTCTGTCAATTGCCTTTCAGTTTCATGATTTGTGGTGCTGATTTTTATGATATAAATGTAGAGATAATAAGGTCTGTCAATGTCTTCCTTGGAGGACTACCTCTAGCTTTAGGATCAGGCGCAGAGTGGGGGATGGTGGTATCTGAACCCAGGGTGGACAGGTAGGAGGGAGAGGAAGAGGAAGAGGAGGAGGGCAGCCCAGGCCGGAACTGAGGTCTCTCTACTCACAGGGTGTTCTCTGCCTTGTTGATAAGGAGGTACATCTCATAGAACTTGCCCTGGGGGATGGCTCCATTGGGCACCAGCAGGCTGACTCCTAGGGGGAGAGGGAGGTCAGCAGGGAGGAGCTAGATGGAGTCTAAGAGCTTAGAACAGGGGTGGGGGAGTAGCTCTTTGCTTAGGTCAAGGGGAGAAAGCCATCTCCTGAAATCCAGGTGGTCAACGAAGAGGTGGAGAGAACAGCTCTGGGGATTAGGTACAAGGACAGCCCAGGCCACTGACAGCAGGGGGTTTGTCTGATAACACAGGGGCCCCTGGCATTATGACAGGGTACAAAGATGGCAAAGACTCAAAGTCAGAAGGCCCCAATGACAGCTCCAGCCCCAGACCCATGTGACACTGGGAAACTAACAGCTGATGGCTTTGCAGCCTGAGATGGGCAGCCCTGCCCTTCCAGTATTGCTCTGTAGGTCTGGGGAACTACGAAGAGCTATTCTCTCCCACTTAAAAGATGAGGTTTACAGAGCGGCTACTCCAAGGTTCCCCTGCGTTAGTGGGTCAGAGAAAGGTCTGGATCCCACGTCTTCTCTTTCATAGTCCCTTCTTCCCCCTGGGCCTCATGTTTCCAATCTGAGAAATGGGATCAGGGAAGTCCTATTTTCTATCGGTGGAAGGGGCTGCTGGAGGGATGCCTAGAGGGGACATGCTGAGCCTGGGCTGAAAGGCAAGCAGAGCAGGAGCCCACCTGTGCCAGGGATGCTGAGCCTCCCACCCAGGCAGCCAAAAGTGCCACTGACGCTGCTCCCTGGGTCGCGGGGCAGGCCCAGGAGCTGCTGGGAGCCGAGGCTGGCAGTGCGCAGGTGTAGCAAGTGGGCATCCCGGGTGAAATCGCCAGGGTATGTGCCGGGCGGCAGGACACCCAGCAAGTCGGCCCCATCCGGCAGGCCTGGCCCAGAGCCGGTGGTGCCGGAGTTGTAGACCTTGATCTTGAGATTGGGCAGGGGGTCCAGCAGGGGTGAGTTGGTCATGGGGATCTTGTCGGCTGAGTCCTGCAGGGCATACATGGGCCCTCGGTAGATGCCGGCACTAGCAGTGAGGTCCGGAGGCGCCGACGGGTGCAGGAGCTGTGGATTGTCTGCAGGGGTTGGGGCTATGATCAGACCCAGCGGTGCCTTACTGGCTTGCTCCCATCCTCTACCCCTGCTGGGGGCCCTCCTGTTGCCAAATCCCACCCAAATGTCCAGCTGCCAAAGGCTCAATTGCCATCTGCTGCAGGAAGCTTTGGGGACCCACCACCCAGGCTACTCCCTCCCTTCTCTGGGTCACTCTGATCTACGCTCATCCAGTTATCTGTAGAGCAAAGTCTATAAAAACTCCGGGAGGGAGAAGGAGCCCCTACTGTGGTCTGGCTGGTCTGGCCGGTCTGGTTGGCTGTCGTGCCTCTCTGGGTGCCCCGGCGGGCATCTGCCCCCCCCCCCCCCCGCCCCATCCCAGATATCCCCAGGTGCTCACTGGGCCTTGCGGTCTTGAAGTTGACGGGATGGAAGCCACCAGTGAGGGCGGCGGACGAGTCAGTGATGTCAGTGTCGAAGTCCCGGCGGTTGCGGCGGTATACCACCCCCCCCACCACGATGAGGACACCCACGACAACGAAGGCGGATACCACAAGGCCCGCGTACAGCGCCACGTCCCCCGAGGCTTCCAGCACTGTGGGCACAGGAGGATGGTGTGAGACCCAGGTCCCGGGGCAGAGACCAAGGTCCCAGGACAGATCTGCGCTGTATATGCTAGCTCCTACTCTCAGCCCTGCCACAACTGGCCGGGACCTCAGGCAAGCCTGTGCATCGGTGTCTGCAAGTAAAATGGTCTAAAGATCCCTGCCCTGCTTCCCTTCCCGTGCAGAAACAGGCAAAATGACCCATAGTCCGTCCCAACAGTGAACTCATGGCTCACTGCTGAGAAGAGGATAGGGCTGTGGCTCAGTCTGTCCTGTCCCAGCCAGGAGGTTAACTGAGAGCCCTGCTACAGCCTGCTACAGCCTGCAGCCCACCCTCGGGCGGGAGGTCCCAGCGCGCAGAACTCTGCAAGCAGCCCTCCCTGAGCTCAACTTGCATCCTAAGCCGGGTGGGGCCTGGAGGCAGAGGCAAAGCAGGAGGAAGGAATGAGATGCAAGGCGATGGGGTGGAGAGGCGGTGAGCAGCTGGAGAGGAAGGAAGGGGCTCAGGGAGGCCACTCACAGCCACACTTCCCTCCCCCAGGCGGGCTGCTACACAGCTGCAAATAATTCTATGTAGGCCAGGCAGGAAGGTGTCAGGGTTTAGAGGCAGGGTCTGCACAGCAGTGCCATCCGACCGCGCTTTCCACAACCGTGAGCGTTCTCTGTGTTGTCCCAGACGACAGCCACTAGCCACATGTGGCTAATGAATGACTAAAATGTGGCCGGTATCCCTGAGGAACAAAGTCTTAAGCAATGTATTTAATTTTAACTAAGTTCACAGGAAGTTGAAAGAGCCACACGTGGCCAGTGGCTACCATGCAGGACAGCACACAGGCAGAGCCAAAATGCCTGCTCTTCCCTTCCAAGAAGTACATGTCCCATCTCCCCTCCTGTGGGGGGGGGGGGAAGCTCAGAAAAGTAGGCCCGCTTTCCCTGCCAGCTTTCCCTTCCAAGCCCCACTTCCCCAGTGCAGACAGAGCTTTCGAGAGGTAGGGGTGGTTCAGTCCCAGTGTCCTTCCATTTCTGCCACCTTCTGGCCCCACCTCTCCTCAGTGGCCCTCACTTTTGGGTTCCCCAGAGGATCCTGGCGCCCTGGGAGAGTAGCTGGAGGAGGCCCTCAGAGCTTGGTTCTGCCTCCTGATGTTCTCCATGACCACTGTGAGCCAGGCCCAGGGCCTCACTATTGATTTTATGATTCTGGAATTATTTGGGAATGATGGTTTAATTGTCACAGGCCAATCCACCTGAGCTGCTTTACTGCTCTGGGGCTGCCATAGCACAGCCGGGGGAGGAAGCCAATTAGCCCCTTGGTGATGACGGCAGGTAGCAGGTTTCCTGGAGAACCTAGTCCTGCTGCTGGGGGTACAGTATGGGGCTCCGGGTGGACAGTGTGGGCCTGGGTGCTGGCTCTGTCACAGAAAGGAAGCTGAGGGCACAAGGCTAAAAGCACCAGCATTGGCCACATAACTAGTTAGGTTCAAATCCCACCTGGATCCCCAGGTAAGCCCCTTCCTCACTGAGACCCAACTCCCATCACAGGAGGGTTGGGGCAGTGTCCTTTCTGTCAGCTGTGGGTCCCCCTGTGTCTGCATGTGACAGAGGCCATGACATGTGCAGCACCAGGGTGGGGGACCCCATGGAGGGTGGGTGAGGGGGCACCTTCCAGTCTCCCTGTCTCCCACACTGCCCTGCACCCCACACCCTGGAAAAGCCAGCTAAGGAGAGCCAGGGATCCCCCAGAACAAAGAGGACAGCCATGAAATGGGACTTACGGTGGCTTTTGGGGTCACTTAGCGTTTTCTTATCTGTCGAGGGAAATAAAGGGAAAGACAATGACGTAGGTGGCGGAGAAAGGATGGCGGAGGTGACAGGAAACGTGCAGATGAGATGATGCACGTGGGCGGATGGGCAGAGGCCCCAGGGGCTGCTCCACTGCAGCCGGCACCTGAGACCTGGGGCGGCCTAGGGGGACCCCCCCCATCCGGCTCAAGCCCACACCCAGGGGCCCTGGCGTCCCGAGGACTCACTCTGCACACAGAGCCCATCTGTGCAGTTCTTGGAGTCGAGCAGGGTCCCGCTGCAGTCTCGGCCTCCGTTCTGGGGCGGGGGCGCCATGCACTCGCGACTGCGCCAGTGGGCACACTCGGTGCTGCAGGCTGACCACTTGCTCCACTCCGTCCACGCTCCGTCCACTGCGGGAGCGTGGGGCACGGCACGCGCGGTTACGGATGCAGAATGCAGCAACGCACCCGCACCCACGCATGCGCACTATGGCAGGACAGGTCCCCGGACATGCAAGCCGAACGGCAACACCCACCCCCAGACACGGGGCCGGGGCACCGATGAGGGGGGTGGCAGACAGAACACGAACACACACATGAACACACACACACACTCTCTCTCTCCTCTCTCTCTCTCTCTCTCTCTTTCTCTCTCAGACACAGCCCGGGGCCCTCACGGGGACTCAAGCCCAAGGCAAACACACAGAAACCCAAGAGCCCGGACAAAACCAGGCATGCAGGGGACCCACAGACGGGGACGCACAGGGTGACGTGAAGAGCAGAGGAGAAGAGAGGGACTTTGCAGGATTAGGGGTGGCGGTCAAGACGTGTCTAGGTCAAGGGCAGGGGCACAGGCTCCTCCCACCCCAGGCAGCCTCGGACCCGGCCCTGGGGCTGACACCGAGAACCCTCAGCCTGGACGGCAGGAGAGCCCACCCCTCAGACGGCCGCTCAGAGCTTCTGTGTCTGTCTCTTTAGCAGCCTGCACAGAATGAGAGGGCAGAGGCCCCAGGACAAGCATCTTCCACCCCCACAATGAGAGAGAGCGGCCAGCCCCAGTGCGACAGCCCCGTGGGCACAGAAAGGAGGGCTGGGAACCAGGGTGGGGCCGTGGAGGGGGAGGTGGGATGCCGGCCGGCCCCTGGCCTTACCTGGGCACACGGTGGTGCAGGCGGTCTTTTGGAAGGCCTGACCCTCACAGAAGGCGCCTCCATTGAGCGGTGCCGGGTTGGTGCAGGTCCGAGTGCGCTTCTGCCAGCCACGGCCACAGCGGTTGGAGCAGGGTGACCATTCTGCCCAGCTGGACCAGCCGCCGTTCACTGCAAGGGCAGCGGTGTCACCTGCTTGGCCCTGCTCTGCCACCTGTGGGCCCCCTAACCCCATCTCCAGCCCCGATGAGGCTCTTCTGCTGAGGCCTGGCCTTTCCTAAGTGGACCCCTCCTGCTGTAGCACGGGGGACAGATCTGGGCTGCAGCCGTCAGCCCCAGAGGGGACCAGGGAGGTCAAGCTCTATCCCCAACCTCATTGTACAATGGCAAATGAAGGTCCAGAGAGGGCTGATGCTTCCCCAAGGCTACCCGGTAATAAAACCAGATGTAGGGTTCTTTCTAGCACACTCAAAGCATCTCAGCTATGGCTCTGCCCCCCCTATGCCCAAGGGAACAGCAAGGAATAGCCTACAGGCCAAGGTGGTGGTTTCTCATTCTGCTGGGACACCAGGCTGAGGAATGAGGATACTGACTGGGCCCTGTTCCAAGCCCAAGCCCAGAGTGCCTGACTTGACTGCTAGCTTTGCTGTGTGATCCTGGTAAAGGCACCTCCCCTTGCTGGGCCTCAGCCTCCCAGCTGTCCGTCGGCACCCTGCTGGCCTCTTCGATAGGCCTTGGTGAGGCGGGCAGATGGCCCAGGCTCTCCGGCTCCCCTGGCTAGGCTGCCCCCGCGTGGGCCCATACCATAGACAGTGATGGCGGCAGTGGTGCTTCGGCGTTTGGCTACGATGTTCTTGGCCACACAGGTGTAGTTGGCTGTGTCTGACAGGCGGGCCTGGCGGATGATGAGGTTGTGGTCGATGGTGAGCAGAAAGTTGGTGTCCTGGGTGGGGTCAATGATGTCCTCATTCTTCAGCCACTCCACCTGGAGGAGGGGAGTTGGAAGGGGGGCGTGAGGGCCAGTGCCTACTCACCTGCATCCCCGGGAGGGGGCCCTCTGTGAAGGGGATAGGACACCCGGCCATAACCAGGACAGAAGTTCTATCCATGTCCGCCCACGGCGGTGACGTGGTGAGGCAGGCCCTCCACAGGACAGGCACTGTGCTGAGCAGTACAGAACCCAGGGGTTGTGACAACCACCCACTAGCTGGACAGCCTCAATTTCATCAGTCAGAGGGCAGCATTTATTAGCATCTACCCGACAGGGCTGTCGCAAGGATTAAACACATTAGTGTGGAGAGTGGGAGAACTTAGCTCCCCGTAAGTACAAAATAAGCATTAGCTAGCAGCGCGTGCCTTCTGCCTTTAAGGCAAAGGCCCCATGGAGTGTATCCATGCTCAGACCCATGCATTATGAGACCCTTCGGTGTCCATAAAGCGGGGCTTTGGCTTTTGGGTGGGGAAGGAGGATTCAGCCACAGGCACTTCCCTTGCAAGAGACTGAGCCTGGGATCAACTCAAGTAGCCCTTGGGGATCTGGCCCCAGCTCTGCCCCGGCTTCAGGGTTATGCCTAGGCAGGGTCTGGTGCAGGCCAAATTCTTCAGAGGTGGTAGTTACCTTCTGTCTCAAGCCTTGACATTCCCATCTATGAAATGGAGAGAGCTCTGGGAGGCACCATGGCTGGTAGTGAATACCACGTCTGGCTGGTCCCTGGCATGCCTGGTATTCCTCTTGTCCCCACTCACCTCAGCCACAGGCACCCCCTCCGGTGGGCGGCACTGCAGGAGAACCTCCTGGTCCAGGGGCACTTCCTTGCCCAGAGGCTCCTGATCGAAGTTCTTGCGCAGATCTGGGAGAAGCAAGAGGAGCTGGTCACCAGGCACAGTGAGGGGGAACTGAAGCCTGAGGTGCCCAACTCTAGCCACTAGGTGGCAGTGCACACCAAGGGAAGGGGCTTGACCTGGGGCATAGCCTCTTCGCCAAATTGGGGGCCCTCCCAGGTGGAGTTGGTGGAATAGGTTTCCCTCCCTGACTCTGGGATGGTAAGCATGTAACAACGTGGAGGCAGCTCCTTTATACAGAAGTAGGCGATAGGGGCCATTAGAAATTCCAAGGCCAGAGGTGGCCCCGTTTCTGGGTCTAAGAGGCTTCTGCTCAGCGGGCACCCACGGGCCCTGAGGTCTCTGCAGTGGGCATCTTCAGCCAGAGATGCCCCCACAGAGGAGGAACTTCCTCTCCAGGAGGCACAGGGAAGGGGCCCCGGGGGACTGGGGTGGGGGTGTCAGACGGCGTACATGCGATGCGGACATAGGCCCGGCGACTCTTGGTGGTGCCGGCGGAGCTCCAGGCCACACACTGGCACCAATAATCCTCCAACCCGAACAGCTCCTCCACCTGCTGCCGTGACACCTCGATCTGGACCTCCCGCACCCGCAGGCCTGAGAGGGGGAGACAGATGTCAGCAGGGGGGTGGTCTGAGCATGGGAAGCAGGGACATGGCACCGGGACATCTGTTTCTCTTCTGCCAAGTGCCTCCCGTTTCCATCTATTTCCCTGGCCAGAGCCACCAATGCCACTCCCCTGGAGACTGCCCCGGCTAATGCAAACCCTCTGTCCCGTGCCAGCCACGTCCTGCCCTAAAGCCAGGGTGTGCTCTGCAAAATGCACAAAGCCAGGTCACTCCCCTGGTTGTGCCTCCAGTCCTCACAACACAAAGACCTTGATCCCCCACGTGGCTGTGAGGCCCTACACTGTCTGTCTGCTACAGCCTCACTGGGCATCTTCCTTCCACCAGCCACAGGGCCTTTGCACACCCAGTTCCCTGGCTGGAACTCTCTTCTGGCCCCCATGTGCCTAATGGACCCCCAATCACCATCACCTGGGCCTCACTTCCGGAGGGAAAGCCCCTCTGACCCCCCCCCCCCCCCCCCCCCGCTGTCAAAGTGCCACACAGAGCATGACTGGGCTGTGCAGGTCTCTTTCCCTGCCCAGCCTGGTTTTCCAACAGCACTGACCACTCTCTGGAACTGTATCATCTACTGAATGTGGTCCTGTGTTAATTATTATTTCCTGCAGGGGAATAAAGCAGGGCTTTGCTCTGTTTACTGCTGGGGCCACAACATGGCACAGAAAAGGTTTTCCACAAATATGTGAAGACAGCATGTGGCCTCTCTCTGTTAAGAGCTGGAGATGGTGGGAGACCCCTCTTCCTGGGAGCCCTCCGATCTCTCAACAGCTCCCTACTAGGGCCTGGAGGCCTCTCTGGATACTGGATCCAGCAGCCTACCCAGACAGGATCCATCACTCTCCTACCAACTGTTGACAAAGCCCCTTATACTCAGAAAAGGAGTGAATCCTTCTGGATTAGGATGCTCATCCAAAGCTCTTCCCCCAAAGCCTGTGGGAGGACTGCAAAGCCTCCTCCTCCAGAAAGCCCTTCCTGACTACCCCTGTTTCAGAATCCCCAAAGCTGCTGCTCTTCCCTGCCACATGTCCCAGTTCTTCCTCTCATGCTTACACATGGGTTCCGATGAGCCCCTTGAGGGTAGGATTGTCTACTGTACTCTCTGTGGTACTGTGGCATGGTGGTCAAATGTGGGTTTGGGTGGCTGGGCAGGTCTGAATCCTGGCCTCAACTTCAATCTTCTGTCTCCCCCTGTACATAATGCACCCCCAGTCACCATCAGCTTTGGGCCAGGCCTCATTTCTGGAGGGAAGGCCCCTCTGACCCTGGCCCACCCACCACCTGCTATGAAAGTACCCTACAGAGCATGACTGGGCTGTTCAGTTCTTTTTCCCTGCCCAGCCTGGTTTTCCCACAGCGCTGGAAGGGGGCACTCATGGGCCTGGTAGCAGGGGGAGTAGGGGCCGTGCTGTTACAATCACTCCTAATTGCAGGGTTGGTGAGATACGGGGTACACCAGCGGGGTACACCATCCTTCTGCTTGGTTTGGACCCCAACCGCTGACCTCTGATCTGGGCCAGAGGGCCTCAGGGGGACATAGAAATAAGGGCAAGTTTCAAGAGGAAAGAGGCCAAGAAAAAGCCAGAAAGAATATGGAAGAAATGGGGTCTACTGAGTGCCTGCTGGGTCCTGGCACTACGCTCAACACTGAGCAGGCCCCACCGTGTTCCACCCCCATGGGGACCTTCGTTAATGTCCCAGTTTACAAGGACAGGAAGTGGGGCTCATAGAGTGTGAGGAACTTCCCAGAGTCACGCAGCCACGGGGGTGGCTGGGGTACATTTCTTTTTTCTTTCTTTTAAAAATTCCTTTTTTGGGAAGCCTGGGTGGCTCAGTCAGTTAAGCCACTGCCTTCAGCTCAGGTCATGATCCCAGAGTCCTGGGATCAAGTCCCCCACTGGGCTCCCTGCTTAGCAGGGAGCCTACTTCTCTCTCCGCCTCTGCCTGCCACTCTGCCTGCTTGTGCTCTCTTTCTCTCTCTCTCTCTGATAAATAAATAAATAAAATCTTTTTTAAAAAAATAAAAATTCCTTATTTTATTTTATTTTTTAGATTTTGGGGGAGCAGGAGACTCCAGATCTGTTTTCTAAAATTCTCTCAAAATGTTGGTAAAATATAGATAACCTAAAACTTACCATTTTAATACACACAGTTGAGTGGCATTAAAGTACATTCTGGGGTGTATTTTTAAGCCTGGGTGGTTCTGAAATCGGCGAGCTTTTCCCAGAAAAATAGAAGTTGGAAGGAGGGAGAAAGGAGAGAGTGAGAGAGAGCATGTTGTTGGGGGAGACAGACCGAGAAACATGGGGAAGGAAGATGGACACAGGAGTGAAAAGGGAGAGGTGGGAAAGAAAGAAGGAAACAGGAGAGGGCTGAATAAGGGGGGAGAGAAGGATGAGGGAAGAAGTGGTGGCAGCAAGACCAAAGCAGAGGCAGGCTGTGAAGCGAGAGGCCCCCCAGAACCTGGGCCTGGCTGGGGCTGCCTGGCACTGGCCACCTGTAGGTCACCAGCAGCGGTGGTCCCCTGGAGCCCTGGAAAGGACCCCCTCTGAGGGGCCTGGGGACACGGAAGCCCCCATCTGGCTTCGGGGGCACCTCTGGGGGTGCCCAGGACCCTGCGTACATCTTCCTGTTGGGATCTGGGCTCTGTCCCAGCACCACCTCCATGGTGTTCTACTTAGTAAAACCAACCTCGTCTTCAAAGCAAACACAGCTGGAGGAGGAGACGCAGCATCTTACCAACGGGCACAGAATCACTTCCCACAAACCCAGAGGCCCTTTGACACTAAGGATGGTCCCGGAATCTGGGTATGTCTGGGGGGCCGGGGCTGCGGACGGGGCAGCTCCTCCTCATTATGTAGGGTGCACAGCAGGTGCGGGAGTGTGCAAGCGTGAGAGTGTGTGCGTGAAGAACGTTCGCCCCGTCGCCCCCAACTGCTTCCTGATGTAAGATGGAGACAGAGAGAAAAGGACTCCGTAGCGCAAAGTCAGACAGGGACATGTGGCCAATGCTTGGGGAGATACGGATCCAGGATGAATCCCAGATGGGGAAACAGAGGCCCCAGGGGAGCCATGGCCATGTGAAGTCTCACACAGAGCCCAGATTAGAGCCAGGCCCAGGACCCAGCGTCCCTGGCACCCCTGGGCCCTGGTGGTGACTGGACAAGTGGGGCAGGCTCACCCGTGGCCTCATCCAGGCCCTCCTGTGTGACATGGTCATTCTGGCTGACCCACTCGCCGTTGCACTTGAAGTAGATCTGCGTGGCGGGGAAGGCACGGCAGCGCAGCTCCACAGGCTTGTTCTTTACGATGTAGGCGTCCTGGGGTTCCTGGAGGAAGTGGGGCAGGGGCTCAGCCGGTGCCGACGGGAAGGAGTCGGGGAGCACCTCGCTGCCAGAATCCGTGCCTGTGGAGGGAGGGCGGGCTTCATGAGGCTGAGGCTGGTGGGGGGGGGGTGCGGTGAGCAGCTGGAGACCAGCCGGGATGCCCTCTGTGACCCGGGCAAGGTCTGGCTGTCCTGGGGCCTCAGTTTCCCCATCCCCCAGCTCTTACCAGGTCGTGCTTTGGAACCAGTCCTAGCTCTCTGACCCTAGGTGGTTCTCCTTCTTTCCAGACAGAGATGTCAGGGTGGCCCGGAGAGCTGAATGGATGGTCCCGGCCAGGACACCCCTCGAGCCCTCCCCAGTGTCTGCTGAACTGGACCTACTAAGCCTCCCTCTGGTTTCCCATGGTGATGCCACAGGACGTGAAGGGCTGGCACGGATCACAAAGCAGCCAGTTTTGCCCTAAAGCCACAGCTGCCCTTGGCAGCCCCAGCCTGCCAGGCTGGTGGAGGTGGGGAGACAACCCAGGACCCACAGAGGCATGAGGTGGGGTCAGGTGGGGAGGCTGCACCAGCTCTGGTTCCTTGGTGCTTGGCCCCCCCACAGGGCCTCCTCCTCTGAATGCCTAAGGCAGGCAGCAGCATGGCACGGGAGACCACCTCCCCAGCAGCGTTTACACAGAGCCTCCCCTCCTCGGGGCGGTCTCTGCCTCACTCCTCAGCCCTTCCCACCTCAGCCAAATGCACACCCTCCACCCTAAGAGCAGACAAGAAAACTGCACAGCCTGGGAACACAGATAGGCTGTTCCCGCTACAACTCCTCCCCAACAAGGGGTCAAATGGGAACCCCGGCCCGCCGGCCTCTCTGGAAAGAACAGTGCCTCACGAGGTGAGACAAACAGGAAGGGAGAGGGTCCGGCCACGACCAGCGCTGGGAGAGAGGGAAACCAGGCCACGCCAGCCCATTGGTTCACTATCCACTTTGGGAAAATTGACTTTATGACACCAAGTGCCAAACAATCAGATGGCTGGGGCGAGCGATGGGGGGGCTACGCTCCAGAGGGAACAATGAATTAAACTGCAGGGTGTGCATCCGCCCAGACCCTCACTGCCAGCCACGGCCTGTCACTGTCCCAGCACCCCAGTCCCTCCAGTGGGGTGGGGTCCCAGGAAGCACCTGCCCCCAGCCCAGGAGGCCACGATGGGACATGCATTGCCCTAGGGAGCCCCCTATGTCCAAAGGGGCCAAGGGGACACTCTGTTCTCCGCTCTCCAAGAGCAGAATGAACAAAACAAGCCATCTCTTTGTGGCCCAGGAGCTCCTGCTAAGACTTGGGGTGAGGGTGGGGGGTTCAGGCGCTCTGAGAATGTGCACAGGTTGTCACTGGCTCCAGACAGTCAGTCCCAGGGGAAGTGTGTGTGTGTGTGTGGCCCGCGGGAGCAAAGGGGAAGTCAGCAGGAAAGTGTGAATCCTGCTCCATCTAGCATGTTCCGTGGGGCCCCAGGATAGCCCTTTAACTCCCAGCACGGTACTTCGTCTCTAAAGCCGGCAGGGAGGTCAACGCCCTTCCCTGGGCTGTTCTGAGGACCATAAGAGCTAGACAAGCGTGAGCACCCAGGAGGGGGCAAGCGCATAGTAGGTGCACATCGTCACATGGAAATGGCAACTAGCGCTCGCCTGGCATTAGGGGCTGTGTTTTTAGTACTTTACACAGTCAGCTTACCTCACTCTTGCAACAACTCTATAGGGTATTTATGGGAGTCTTTGGTTTCTATGTGGGGAAACTGAGGCTGGGAGAGGTGAAGCAGCTTGCTCTAGGGCACAGAGCTAGCAGGAGGCAGAGCAAAGTTCTGAACCCGATAAACAGACCCCTGGCATCTGGGATACTGCCCAGGACTCCACACGGCCTGCTGCTGGCGTGGCTCGGGGACAGGGTGAGCATCCCCGCGTCTGAGAATCCGGATGGATCCTGTCCTGACACCAGCCGGGACCCCACAGCTCGAAGAGCTCTCTCATTAAAGCTCTCTCATTAAAGGCTCAGCGAGGCTGCAACTGTCCTTATTTCGGAACTGAAGACCGTCCGTGTGGGGGAACGACGGACCGAAGCTCCCTGGCTGGTGGGCAACTGGGAAGGGCACGGAGGATCCCAGGGCTTGTCCATGCCCACCTCCCTCTGCCGGGCAGGGAGACCCCTTCCGTGTAGGTAGAAGACTGGCAGCCCCTGGGGTCTGGGAGCTGGCGCAGTTGACGGCAAGGTGAAACCCCGCCCAGGGAGCGGGACAGCATCTCCCAGGGGCCGGAGAGCAAGTGGAGCCAGGAGGGCGTGTGGGCAGCAGAGCACCGGCAAGACTCCATGCCCCGCTCCCCCACCCCTGCCGCAAGCGCCTTGCTTCAGTCTCAGACCTGAGGGGGGTGAGGCAGGGCACAGACTTCAGATGGAGCCACCTCTAGGTCTGAAGTCACCCTTCCTGACCTCGGGCACCGCCATCTGTGAAATGGGGGGACCAGGCCTCCCTATGGGGGGGTGGAGGTCACCATAGAAGGTACAGGGGAGCCCGTGGGTCCAGTCACTTGCTAGCTCCCTCTTCTAACCATACGGCCCCCAGCCCCCCAGGCCCCCAGGTGATGGCTGCTCTGACTCTCTGCGGCACTACAGTCGGTATTTACGACTTGGTTTTATAACCCTAATGCGGCTCATTTATAAAGCAGGCGCAGATGCGGCGGAGGAAACTGAACAGGAGACACATCCATTAGGGAAGCAGGGCCCTAGTCTGGCAGCCCCCGCCCCCCGATCCCCACTCCAGCCCTCCTCTCCACCCTGGCACAAAGCTTCCTCTCTGGCCTTGGCGGGATGCAGCCAGGGATCCTCATCGATGCCTCCCCAAGCCCGGCAGGGCAGCGGGGGACCTTGATGTAGCTGGTGTCCTCTTACAACGTCTCCAACCCCCTGGGGTCCTGAATTCGGATGCAGCCGGGAGACAAGAAGGACCAGGTCTGACCAGAGAACTCCTCCCGAGGCAGACCACCGGCAGACTCTATGCTTGCCCGGCATGTAGTAGGTGGTCAGTGAATCCAAGTTCAATAAAAGTGGGGCTGGGGGGTGGGGAGTGCTGCCAGGGTCTGGGGAACAGCTAAGCTAGGTCCCCAGCCTCATCAGTGGGCACTTCCCCTCCTTGGCTTGGCCCCTGGCTTGGGCCGTCATAGTTGAGGGAGGCTCCACAGGCGTCCCGGCCGAGGGCCAGCCTAGAGGGAGAAGACTGATGGAGTTTCAGGGTCCCCAGGGGACTCCTCTGCCCGCAGCTTTCCTCTGAACTCACAGTCCCGCAACAACCCCCACACAGCCTCCTACACTTCCTTGGTCTTTAGTATCTTGGTAACTTTTACCCCAAGGCCAAAAGAAATTCCTAGAGGTTCTTTTTATTAAATAGTTAGATCTAAACAGCTTGTGTGTGTGTGTGTGTGTGTCCCAACAATTTGTGTGTGTGTGTCCCAACAACTTGGCAGCCTTTTGAAAAAACAAGACCCATAATTTGAAAGAAAAAGTAAGATCTGTAGTCCATTCCTAAAGAGCCACAGTGATGAGTCGTGTGGGGTGTGCATGCCGTTTGGGTACTGCTTCTCAGTCTTGGAATCAGACTGGCCCCACCACCCTCACTGTCTGTCTCAGAGTCCTTCCGAATGCCCAAACCCCACCTCTGCAAAGACAGGATGCTGCGAAAAGGACAGAAGTAGGATACGATGTTGACATTGACAGCTGTCTTGAGCCAACAGTTGTGGCAATGTCTGGTAGCTGTTCAGCACGGCTGTCTTTCCTTCAAGATGAATGAGATTTCCCATAGCACCCCTGGGAATGTGCGCAGCACCCTGGGGTGTTTTGGCACAGCTTTTGGGAACCACAGCCCTATGCGTTAGGTACTATTATTATGCCTTTACTACAGACAAGGAAACAGGGGCCGAGAGAGATGAAGTCACTGGCACAGGGCTATGCAGTCAGTGGGCCGCATGAGCGAGGGAGATAACCCGGGCATTCAGGTACCTGAATCTGACTTCTGGGTTAGAACTGGGATTTACTTCTACTACGTGGCAGGAACTTTAAATATTTTGCCCAGTTTACTTTCCACAGCCCCCAAGCAGAAGATCATCTTCCCATTTTCCAGATGAAGACACGGGGCACCCAGGGACTTGCCTTATGGCAAGGTCACCTGGTCATTGGGAGAAAGGGCCCTCTCTTCCCATCACCTGTTGCCCTGGCTTTGCTACGGCTCTTTCCAGAGGAGACTCAGACCTGAGAAGAGCCCCCAGTGGAGGGTAGCCTGCTTGTGCCAGGCCAGATCCAGATCTGGAGTTCCTGCTGGCAGGAAGATGTCCCACCAAGTGTGTCTGTCTTTCCTTCCTTTCCTTCCTTCCTTCCTTCCTTCCTTCCTTCCTTCCTTCCTTCCTTCCTTCCTTCCTTTCTCTCTGAGAGAGAGAGAGAGACAGTGAGAGAGGGAACACAAGCAGGGAAGTGGGAGAGGGAGAAGCAGGCTTCCCACTGACCAGGGAGCCTGATGCGGGGCTTGATCCCAGGACTCTGGGATCATGACCTGAGCCAAAGGCAGACACTTAATGACACAGCCACCCAGGCGCCCCCTACTGGGTCCATTTTTAATTGCTGAAGAGAATTTCCTTTGGGCGTGGTCAACTTTTTTGCCACTGTCACTCCTCGCTTAAAGGCCCCCTGCACAGACTGTGGTCCTATGGCACAGTGTTGGGGAGCCCAGGGAGGAAAGGGGAGGCACTATTTGCTGCTGGGCTCTCCCAATCAGGCCCAGGCCCTCCCACCCCAGGCCTCAGCTCACGAGGACCACCCGCGCCTCCAGGTGGGACCACTTGTGGGGGCCATTCAAACCCCCACTTCCAATTTACCTACAGCTGCCTGAGGGCTCTTGTCACGTGTGTCTTGTGTGTCACATAGATATAGAGTCACAGGGAGAGAGGTTACTGTTAGGGCCGTCTTGTACAACATCCCCCATCCATTCCATCCAACCTTGACTCGCATCCCTCCATGGACAGGGAACTCACCACCGCTGCTCGTCTCAGCCAAGTTCTCCTTTGAACTGACCTAACGGAAAAGTCCTTCTTACTTTCAACTGAAATTTGCTGTCTGAGGTTCCAGCCATTGCTACAATTTTAACCTCTGAGTTTCCACAGAAGAGTGATTCCTCCGAAGTGTGGGGCTGCCTCCCCTGGCCTTCTCACCTTGCTTTCACATAGTCATGAGACACAGGTTTGCACCTCCTCAGCACCAACCTGGCTTCCTTGTGGACAAGTTCCATTTTGCCCCCAACCCACTTAAAGTATGGAGGGCGGGGGGTGGTCAGGTTGGGGGTCCGGCAGGCACGTCCTGCTTCTGGCAGCTCCAAGTTTCCTTTAATAGCTTTGGTGGCCGCTCTGGAGAGCAGGGAGCCCTCCACACCTTCCTTGGTGTCCTCCCACGGTGTTAGGACCGAGTAACCAGCCTCTAGGGCCTCTAGTAGGTGAGTGGAGCCTGCGGGACAGAGAAACAGAGCCGGGAGCCCGAGCCCCATCCCCACCTGCCAGGAGGAGCTGTGCTAGGTTCAACACTCCCTCCCAGGGGCTAGGCCTGGGCAGGGCCCAGTGTGGGGACACAGGGTCCCACTTGGCAGGGAGGAAGCCAAGACCCTGGGCTTGCTTAAGAGGTGTCAGAATCTGAGCCACTAGAATAAGCAGGAGCCAGACGTTGGAGGTGAAGGAAGTGGCTTCAGGACCAAAGTGAAGAAGCTGCATTTTCCAGAGCTACCCCTGAGGAGAGGGAGAAGCTAAAACTACAGTGTTCAGACATTCCTACAAGGGAGACTATCACCAGATGCTCCTGCTTCCCTGACGGAGACCCTGCGAGGAACGGGTTCGAATCCCCACTCTGCCACCAAGACCTCGGGGAGGTTGTTTTACCTCTTGGGGCCATCTATAAAAGGGAGAAAAGGCAGAAGCATAGAAAGTCACAGTCAGAGGGGCCTGGAGCCCTACGTTCCACAGCTCAGAGAGGGAATGTAACTAATTCAACATCACACAGCAAATCAATAGCCAAGGCGGACCGAGTGCAATTTCCGCTTCGGGGCTGAGAAGGGTCGACCGCACGGGCAGAGCAGGGCTGGAGGCAAATGTTTGCTCTCTGGATTCCCCCTGTCTGGGATGGAAAGTCATCACCACCCATATCAGCCAGGGCCGCCTCTGGTCTTGCCCAGGGCAGATACCTGAGCATGAGGCCGCCGTGGTGGGTACGGAGGGCCTTGCCGTGCCCACCCACCGGTCTGGGGCCCCCATGTGGGGGACAGGGCCAGTCCCGAGACCCCTAGGCTCAGCAGCAGGAGGTGGGCATCTGTAGCTGAGCTGGGCCGTGGGTCTCCAGGCCTGGCTGGCGTTGAGGCGGCGCCCACACCAATGGGGCAGGGCTGGAAGGGGAGAGGGGAGCAGGCGGGAGGTGAGGGACAGAGAGACACCCCACGCTGGGCATATTCATCATCAGCAATCACAGTCTCTCTAGCCCCTGGACGCGGGCTGATTCTCGCCAGACTTGACCTCCCACTGCATGGAAAATCTCTTCCATTCACTGCAAGGCTGATGTGCTCAGTGGGGAATGCGGAGAGTGGGGGGGAAGGAGCCCACTTATTATTATGTTTTAAAAACACATAAGCCCCCCATGGAAGGACCCCTCCCTGGACACAAAGCCCTTCTTCCATCTGGCCCTGGCTTCTGGCGGCTGTGGGGTTCAGGCTGGGGCCCCCCTCAGAGGCGGTTACAATGGCCGTTACCGATGACAAATGGGGGCTGGCGGGCTTGGGGGACGCTGAGTTACTCCTAACAAAAGAGGCCCCTTGCACAGCCCTTTTCCCACACCCTCTGTAGACACGCCTGGGCCCATGATGTCACTTCCTATGCTGGCCACAGGAAGCGGCCTCACCGTGATGGCCAGCTAGGGCAGTGGCTTACATCCTGAAGGGGGGGGTGTCTGGCTGACCCTGAGAAATGGAAGGACTCAGGGACAAGTGAGGGCAAGTGAAGAGCTGATGGGAGGCACTGAGTCCCAGAATGGAGCCCAGGCCCCATGTTACTGGGGGCCACACAACTTACAAAGTCAGGAGGGACACTATGGTTATTGGGTCTACCCTCAGACTCTTAGTGGGGCCTGGGGAGGCTGCATTCCACACAGGAGTCCCTCCTCCCACACCTTTCCTTCAGCCATTGGACTCCCTCAGCCTGAGACTTTCTAGGGCGAATTTCTGGCTCCCCTTCCAAGCCCTAGGTCCCAGGGTGTTACTATGCCTGGAGGCTTGAGCCCTAAGGAGGCTTGGGGTGCATTCTGCTTCCACCTCCTCTCCCAGACAAGGGGCTCAGAGCCCTCTTATGCATCACATTCCAGAAAATAACCTTTTACCAACAGCAGTGTGATAACAAACACCATCAATACAGTAATCCTGTGAGCTAGGTGTTCCATTTCACAGAGGAGGAGACTGAGGCTCAAGGAAATTAAAGAACATGCTCAGGCTCACAGCTAATGAGAAACCCAAAGCTCTTCTTGTTAAACCACAGGACTCCTTTGGTTCACAAGGCCCTAAGGAATGAGCAGAGGGCAGCTAGTTTCCTCCCCATTTTGCAGATGAGCAAATAGAGTCTCTCCAGAGTTCACTAGCTTGCCGGAAGGGAAGAGGGTCTTGGTGTCCTCACCCCAACACCTGGCCTCCCTACCTCTGGGGCCTGACAAGTCCCAGACTTGTTCTGGATAGCCCAGCCAAACAGAGATCCATCCTAGCCTGGAGGGACCTGTTGCTAGCCTGGTGTCGCACCGAGACACACACACACACACTCCCAGCAGCAGACACCCGCAGACCACACCCATGGTCACAGGCCACCCTCTCCCCAGGATCCCCGCCACTATGCTGGGACAGTGACTCCTTTCTTAGGGCTATTTATGTCAGTGCTCTAAGGCAATGGCCGTGGCTCGGGCCCCCTGAGGGACCCTCTATTTTATTTGGTCATCTCCCCTCCATTCAGAGTTGGGATGAGGTGCACGTGAGTGGCTCCAGTCCTGGCTAGGGAGGTCTCCCTTTCCCTCCCTAAGCCCAGGTCCTCCTGCGGGGACCTCCTCACTGTGCTCTCTACCTTCCCCCTCCCCCTCCAATCGGAGATGCTCACAGCAGCCGGAGCCATCTCGTGAAACAGAGGTCAACCCCCTCTTCTGCTTGTAGCCTCTGACGGCTGCCATTTGCACTTGGAGTGAAGTCCCACCCGGCACCGAACCCTCTGACTTCAGAGGCTCACTCATCATCACGGCACCCAAGCCATTCGCCCCCGTCCACAGGCGTGTTTCCTGCCCCTTGAATGTGCCTCCTTTATTGCCACCACAGGGCCTTTGCTTCTCTCCTGGAATGCACGCGCACCACAGGCCAATCTCTCTGTACTCTTGCAGCAACACTCTGTCCCCGAGATCTCAGTGCCACCTGCCGCTCCCATGTGAGGCCCTCCCTGACTGGGCTGTGTACACCAGTCCTCCTCTGCTCTCCCCTGTGCCATCCCCAGATTGTCCTGGGTTTTTTTGTTGTTGTTGTTTTGCTCATTTGTCTGTTTTTCTTGACAGTGTTCACCTCTGGAATCCCTTCTTCCTGTATTTGATTGTTCCCTGTCTGTGTCTGAACAAGTCTGCTCTCTGGAAGGCAAGCTCCTGGAGAACCTGGAAATCCTGTTTGCTTGTTTAGCTGGACCTACTAGGGTTGCAGGACTTCTCCCAACACCTGGGGTGGCAGGAAGAGGCAGCAGGAAGCAGCCAGAGGGACGCACACACGTTGGGCTCACCGGAGCCCTGGGACACACACCGGCCCTTTGGAAACCCGATCCTAAAGGACACCGCTAACCCACGGAACCTCAGAGACCATCTAATCCTTGTCTTCCAAGATGGAGAGAAGAGAGGGTGTGGCCTGATCTAAAAATCACACAGCACCTGAGCCGCAAAGCCAGTAGAGAAACTGGGTTCTAGAAACTCCCAGGGCAGGAGGAGGGACTTTATTTTAAAAATCCTCCTTGTCTTTCTAATGAAAACACTTTCTTTTCCCCTCTTGGCCTCTTCTGATGACAACTGAGGAAGAAATAAAAATGAAAATAAAAACCACCCATTCCAACCTCCTGTTTACCAAAATTAACAGAGGACGTCGGTCCTCTCAAACTACAGACAGGACGCTTATTTGTTATCGAGGTCCCACAATATACAGTTCCATATTCTGTTTCCCTTGAAAGGCCCTTAACTGAAGACTTTGAAACCACAAGCCAAATGCACAAAGCATCTTTGGTGCTCAGCACGGTCCCACACGGCACAGGCGCGGGCCAGTGTGGCTGACTGCCCCCCACACCGCATCCCAGGTCGCTGGAGAAGCAGCAGGATACAGAGCTGGTGCGGGAGGCCACAGGGCAATGACATCGGGGGCTTGGCACATTTGGGTGCTGAGCAGAAAGATGCCCAGGGTCCAGTCCCTGTCCCGCGGGAGAGTGAAAAAGCCCATAGGTACAGCCTCTGGCTCAGGGACTGCTTGGTGGGGCAGTGATGAGGTCCCTGCTGCCCTTTGTTCCGGGTGAGCTGTCTGCATGCCCTCCTGGGAAGTCCAGGGTCAGGCCTGTTCTTGGAGCGCCCCAGGGCACAAATTTCCTCTCCTTCTCTGCCTCACACTTTCGGGCTGAACAACCCCTCCTCGCAAAGGGGAGACAACCGCCCACACACTGCAAAGCAGAAAACCGGCTATGATCCTTGCCGGCCGCCCTCAGCACCATCACCACGCCTGGCCAGACCCTGCACCAGTGTGGGTTGTGGGCCAGCCGGCAGGCACCCAGAGGCAGCTCAGACTCTGGGCTATGGGGGCCTCAGGCCTGAGTCCAAACTCTTCCTTCCGGAGAGGAGCAATGACTTGTCCAAAGGCAAACCGCCAGTGGGTGGCTACAGCAAGCCTAGTATCTGGGCATCACGTTTGCACAAAGAGAACCACACCAGGGCCAGAGAAAACGGGCAGCAGGCTCTGGCCTTTGCCAATTTCTGAAACGGGCCCTGGAACAAAGGAGGAGAGATGATGAGAGGTGGAGGTGGAGTCACGGGGAGAGGGACAGAGAAAGAGAAAGCTGAGAGCGCCAGCAGGGGAGGGCGAGGTGAACAGCACAGGCTCCTCCTTGTCCTTTTTCTGAGCCTGGAATCTACCTGGGTTTGCGCTTAGGCCAGGAAAGCGAGGGAAGGTGGCTTCCAGCCCTGGTGTCGATCCACACCGCTGGTCTGCCTCTTCCACAAGGCCAAGACTGGGCTAGGGTTCCATGGGTCCCGAGGGAGGCAGACCTTGGAGACTCGAGCTCCCGGGGTTGGATTAACTGGTCTCAGGTCACAGAGCAAGTGGGAAGCAAAGGGGCTGAACGTGGGCATCCTGGCATTCAGCCCAGTGCTTTTGCCCTTGCCTCTCTGGCCCTGGTCTTGGGTGAACAGCTGAGTTCTCAGCGGTGGAGACATGGGGAGACAGATGCCCCAGGCCAAGAGGAAGACCCACATGGCCACTCAGGCACATCTCGAGGGAGACAGGGTGGTGGGCAGGGACTCACCCCGACTCTTCCATTCATTCATCACATGTCCTCATCTCCCTTTGATCACACCTATGGTAGGGCCTTAGAGAGCTCTGGTCAAGCTTCAGTCACACCCATGGGAAGCTCCCAGCAAAAGTTCAAGGTTAGGGATCCCACATCTTGACTTTCAGATTCCTGCTCCGTCCGCTTCCAGCCTAGCCCCACAGTGATGTCCCTCTGCCTGTGGACCCACCATCAGTGCAGAAATAAATCGATAGCTATGTCTGTAGCTCCCTCTTTCTCAGTCAGGGAGCCAGCCAGCCCGCCTCGTCCCGGAAGCATGCTTTGACTGCTTCCACCTGGATGACCCCAGGGAGTGCTCATTCTCCAGGCCCCTCTAATCCCTTCTTATATTTTTCTTGGGCTGAAATCCATGGTGCTGTCCTTGGCTCATGAAGCAACTCTGGGTGAGCCACTTCACTCTGAGCCTCAATCTTGCCTTCTGGAAAATGGGGCCACTTTTACTTGCTTCAACCCCCTGGGGTTGTCAGGAACACCAAGCTCAGAAGTGTGAAACTGTTTTGCCAGGTGGGCAGCCCGGTGCTCTAAGTTTTATAATTGTTTGTTTGTTTGTTTGTTCATTTTGCAGTAAGAAATGGTGGCTATGCCTTCCTGGGGCTGCCAGAGTCCTGGCTGACTTCTTGATCAATAGCCCTAAGGCTTCCCTCTGGGTTCCAGGTGCGGGCCAGGTGCCCCGCTCCCCACCCTGCCCCACATCCCCGCCCCAGCCCACTCGGTGATGACCCACTCAGTGACGACATGGAGCTTCAAAAGGCTGATGCAAGCTGGAAGGAGGGAAGGAAACAGACTCGAGTGGGGCAGGGGGAGCTCCACCTCCAGCCCCGTGGGACTCCCAGCCTGGCTGCTGCCACCTTGTTTGTACCTGCTGATGTAATCACTAGGCCTCCTTGGCTCAGGGATCGGTCTGCTCACCTTGACCTCTAAGCCGGAGCCACAGGAAGTATGAGAGGGCAGGTGCCCGGCCCCCGTGCACCATGACAAGGCCTTTCTCCAGGGAGGGGTGTGGGTCGCCACTGGGCTCCAGGGAGAGCAGAGGGGAGGAAAGAGCCTGAAACATGGCATGAAGAAGTGCACGGGCCCTGGAGGAAGTGGGAGCGGGGTCAACCCCACTCTGCTAGGGGGATAAAGAAGTCAGGAGGAAAAGATGTAGGGGGTAAGTGTGGCTCCGTGGAAGGAAAACATGGAAAAGGTTCCTGCGTGAGGAGGCCAGCTGCCTCATGTCCTGGGCCCTGGGCTTATCTGTAAAATGGACGCGGTATCATTAGCCCAACTGTGCTCATTTCTCAGTGACGGCTGGGGCCAGAGGTGTGAAAGTGCGATGTGACACTAAGGTATGTGGGTGGCTCAGAGGACCTGGGGACAGCGGTGGGAGAGTTCTCTCCAGGAGCCTGGAAGTGCGGCTGTGTTCTCTGCCTGGCCTGGTCCCAGGAGCCTCCTCTTGGGGAGGAGGGCACAGATGAGGAGCGCAGGGTTCCCCCGAGGCCTCTAAGGAGCCTTCAAAAACACGCAGGTGGTGAGGACAAGAGCCAAGACACACTCCTGGAAACTGCGTACAGCTGAGGGCCCCGAGCCCAAGAGCTCAGGGTCTGGAGATGGCCCTGTCTCCAGACTCATTCTCAAACCTGGTTTTCCTAGAGATGCCTTTGCTCTTTCCCTGAGAAAGGGGTGGAACAAAGAGCCTCATGTGGTTCATGAGTCTCTTTGGTTAACACTGAAGGCTCCTGAAAGATGGGGAGCCAGCCCGGTAGGGGCGAGATGTCCATCTCAGCTGCCCTCGATCCTGCAGTCCCAGGAGTGGGGTCACCTTCGGTTCTGCTAGGTTGCTCTGGTGGGAGGGCTGGGTGCGATTCACGGGCTTCCCTGGCCACACAGACCCACCTTCCCTTTCCCATGGCCTTGAGTCACAGCGGGTCACATGGGGAACCGGTAACAAGGACAGTTACAGGCCAGCCGGCTCCCAGACACTGCACAGAGCACTTGGCGTCCAACTGAATATTCCTGACAACCTTTGAGCCCAGTACTCTTATGAGGACCCCCAGCTTGTGGGCAAGGAGACAGAGAGGTACAGAGAGCCTAGGTAACTTGCCCAAGGTCATAGGGCAGGGCCGTTGGCCCTTACATCTGGATCTCCCTGTCTCTAAGCCCCTACCTGTCAACCTCCACCGTGGTAGTTCTCAAACAGCAGCAAGTGCCAGGACCCCCGGAAGGCGTGGAGAAACCCGGGGCGCCAAGGCCTTCCTCCTCCATCCCTGGACCCCCCACTCAGCAGGTCCGCGGTGGGGCTTGAGAGCCTGCGTTTCTAGCATGTTCCCAGGAGCTGCTGCTGGCCCACAGCTCTATGCTCTTTTGCTTAACAGAAATGTAAACCACCTAGCCCACAGGCGGTGCTGGGTGGTCAGCAACCCTTCCCTGAGCTTCTGTGATTCAGCCGGAGACCTTTCAAAGAGAACCAAAGGAATCACGTAGGAGCGTGGGGCCGGCCACCTTAGCTTAAATTGGCTCTGGTGTGGGGCGCTAAGGATAATGACAGTGCCCCCTGTGCATTCTGCCACATTCCTTAGCTTCTCGGGGCCTCAGTTTCCTTATCTGCAAAATGGGAGGGCTGAACACATTACACGCCCAAATCGCTCAGAGCAGTACGTGCCACATCAAAAGGGCTTACTGGGCATAAGCTATGCTATTGTTTTTATTATCGTTGTCACTATCTACATCATCTCTATTGTCTTCCCAACAACCCCATGAGGTTGCGGTGATAGTTACCTCCATTGTTTGAAGTTGCTCAGCGGGGTAAATAACTTGCCCAAGTCACCAAGTGGTGGCGGAGGAAAGATCTGAAGCCAGGGTTGGCAGCCCAGTGGCAGGACCTGTGCCCCATGAGCCAAGAGAGATGCGTACTTCCTCCAGGAAAGATGGAGGGTTATTTTCCAATTTATTTTTATTTCTTGTTTATCTTCTTGTTTATGTTTCCTGCACTTCCTTCTGGATGCCCTCACTCCGCCTGGGGAATAACAGTGTCACTGCTGAAGGGAGAATGTCTCCAGTAGGAAACCAGAGCTGTGTCAGCCTCCGGTGCTTGGTGACCCTGGCCAGTCAGACCTTTGCGCCCCCTCCTCCCCCCATCTGTCCATCTGTCCCCTGGTCCGCTCCACCTTACTGGGCACCCTCAAGGAGCAGGGGATGGCTCAGCACCAGCCACTGGTCCAGCCCCTGAGAGGGGGACGGTCACATGCTTCTCCTGAGACCCTCCTGCCCCCATGTCCTCTGGGATGGCAAGTTCAAAACAAGAGAAGCTTCAGGTTGCCTTGATGTAAAGGTTTAGTAGGTGTCTAATTTTAGCTAGGGAATGCTCGACATTTTCCCAGCCGCCGCCGCCGCCACCGCTGTACTCTGTGCTGGACAAATGGCCTTGGTTTTCCTCCCCGATTGTTCTCAGCTGGGGGGCTAGGGGCTGACTCCAGCTCAGGACAATTGCCTTTGTGTCTACTTCCGGGTAGCTCTTAATAACTCAGCAGAGAGAATAGGACAGCCCGGAGTTCTCAGCCCCCAGCTCTCAGTCCGAGCTCTCTGGCCCCTACCCCCATCCTGTCAGTGGAGTCCTTGCTTACACTTCAGGACGCCTCCAAAATGTAGTGTTTAAACAGGACTTGCTGGTCACAGGCTCCTCAAATACCCAGGGGTGGTGGCAGGGAAGGAGGGCTGTGGCCTACGGGGCCTCCCAGTGGACAGATGTGGATGCCAAGGCCCAGAGAGGGTGTGACTGGCCTAAGGTCACACAGCACTCTGGCAGAGCTAGGCCTGGACTGGAGGTCCACAGTCAAGGGTCCTGCGCTCTTTGCACCATGTGCAGGAGAAATCCCACTGCTGTCCATGCTTCCAGCCAGCGTGGGGACACCTCAGAGCATCAGACCCCAAGCTGCAAGCCCCCAGTGGAGACACCTGGAATGCTGAGTCATTGCCCCAATTCCCCTCACCTGGTTGAGCTCTTCTGTCTCCAAGTTTCCCGAAAGGTCATCTCCTCAGAAAGCCCAGCTCCTGCCTGCTCCTCCCAATGACCCTGGGGCCTTGGCTCTTCCTCGGGTATTTCTTTTTCCTTATTGCCCTTGCCACCATTTTTTAGTTACATACTCTGTGTATTTCCTTGTTGAATGCCTGGGTGTCCACCAGATCTTTGTCTCACCCCAGGGGGTAGGTGCACGGTCGCAGTCACAACACTGAACCCCCTCTGTGGGCCCTGGGCCAGGGTCCCAGAGCCCCTGCCGTGCCAAGTGAGGCTGGGGAGGGGTCCCAGGGGAATGAATGGGGCCCCTGGGGCCACTCAAGCCTTGGGATGGTGGCTCTTTGCCACCTAGCGTGGACATACTCAGATGTTCTCAGCAGTGTGATGTCCTCACTGGCATTTGCTGCCTGAACACTGTCCCTGGCGGGATGGCATGTGTGTGCCCACTGCCGACCCCCAGTGCCAGCATGGCACACAGTAGGTGCTTCATAAGTGCTCTTCGCATGAATGGATGGACTACCTGGGCTCCTGTGGATCCTCTTCTCCCTGAGGAGAGGCCTCAATTCGACCTATGTCCCACCCTTCCCGTGAACAGCTCTGGAAGCAAGAGAAATGAGGAGCCTTGGGGAAGGCACCCAGGGCCCCAACCCAGAGGGCTGTCTGCTGGCCTTGCAGCCCCCCACTCTGCCTGGCCCCCCACCACTCCAGCCGGGACCCAGCATGCTATAATTACAGTCCTCCTTCCAGGCTCCGGTAATGAGGGGTGTCGGGTGCCAGCCGTAATTACAGCCTGGTTAAAACGAACAGGAGCCGCCTCCAAGCCAAATTACAAAGTCTGCAGCCGGACTCCCTCCTGCCCTGCTCCCTTTTTATGGGGCTGGTTAGAGGGAGGGTCGGAGAGTTTAGGGAGAAGCCAGCCTGGGCTGGGGCTGCGGTTTCAGCACAGCAGAGAGCGGCGGAGAGCAGAAAGTCTGGGCCTGCGATGCTTTGAAAGTCTCCTTGAGTCCCCCCAACTCACGGCCCCATCAAAATTTCCAGGCAAAGCTGAGGTCAGGGGCAGACAAAGAAACCAGCTCTTCTGACACTTTGATCAGCATGGCACCTTGGGGCTGAGCACTCGGAGCACACAGGTGGCTTCCAAAGGCCCAGGCATTGTCGCCCCAACTTTGCCAACCACGGTTCAGGGCTTAACACACTTGCCCTAAATCACACAGCCAGTGAAAGGGAAAATCCAGGGCTCAGGTCCACACTGGGAGAAGGTTCTGGAGCATGGGCACACTCCACCTTGCACAGGGTGGCATAGGAAAGGGCTTGGGAACCCTGAGAATGATGAGTTTTGGGAGTCAAGGCCTGGGAGTTTCAGTGAAGTCCTTCTCCCCCTTTTGAAGATGGAGAAATTGAGACTAATTTCCAGTGGCATCTCAGGACCCACAGGCAGAGCTAGGATGAGGGAGTCCTTGTCTGCCTCAGAGTCTTGGGATGGTAGAGAGTATCAGGGCTATAGAGAAAATCCAGTTCAGGTTCAAACACACAGCAGTAGGGCCCCTCCAGAGGCTGTGGCAGACATCACTAATCAATGCCTGAACAGGGCCTCAGACTCCTTCTCAACACAGGACACACCCAGACACACCAATCAAGTGATGAAAAAAAAGAATCCACCATCCCTGACTTGAACTGTCTCCACTCACCCCCAACTTAACCCCAGGGGAAAACGGAGCCCAGAGAGCTGGGGTGACTTAGCCCAGTAACGGAGTGGCTCCTTCCTGACCAGCCTCCATGGATGTGGATCGGCCACTCCCCCTGCACTCTCAGCACGGCCCCACGGACTCTGGGCCTCCAGTGTGGGAAAGACTCCGGAGACGCAAGAGCCCTCCCCGGCCCCGGCCCCGCAGCACCAACCAGGCCAGAAGGCCACCTTCGTAAGGGACTGCAGAGGAACAGGACTGCTCGCCGGTGGAGGGGTCCCCAGGCAGGAATGACAACCTCTGCACAGAGCTCTGAGCTGCCAGCACAACCCTTTCCTGGGCCTCTTGGCTGGGCTCTCCTCCCAGCCCGAAAAGCTGGCTCCAGCCACCCACTGCCCACTCACCACAGTTGGCCCTCGGTGACTCAGTCTTCTGGGTTACCTCCCCCCAGCCGTTCTTCTGCCCCTGGCATCCCCCGCTCTAACAAGCCTCTTCAATAGAGCCTTTGATCCACGCTCTCCAGGCTCCTGGACCAGGACAGCCGGCTGCCTTCAGCGAGCGGTGTTGGACAGAGGTGGCTTAGGGAGGACAGGGACCAAGATGGGATGGACACAGCCCTGGGGTCCTTGCTTTAATGTGTGTGACTCCCCCAGTCTCACCAGGATGACCAAAGGCCCTGAGCCTCAAGGCCCTCCAGGGGAGGTGAGAAAGCTGCTGAGATTTCTGGGAGGTGCCTGCCTCTTCCAACACTGCTGGGCCTGAACTGGAGGGCATTTTCAAAAGGACACTTTAATTAGGGAACGGGGCGGCCAGCCAGCGGGATTATAGGGCCACACCCGGTACCATCAGAGGCCTCTCAACGCCTGGGCCAAGCCTGCCGGTCTTGCCTCCACCTCCTCCCTGGAGTTGTGAGGAAAGTGAGGTGGGGTGGAGGGGTGGGGGTGGTCCCTGAGCACCTCTGCCTGTCGTCCCTACAGCGGGGCCCCTGGAAAGAAACACTGGAAATCTCAGATATGCTTTTTCGAGCTGAGTTTGGATCTCAGGCACAGAAACACAAGTGCCGGAGACAGCTGACCAAAGCAGAGAAGCCGTCCTCTGAGCAGGAGGCAGGAGGAGTTCTAAGCCACTTCCGCTGGGCCACGGAAGGAAGCGGGCCCTAGAGCCTCCACCCCTGACCCTGGGTGCCCCTCACCTCTCTCCACGGAAAGGGATGATGACAAAGGTTGGTTTGTCCCCTGGAGGCTCTGGCTCAAGCCCAAACCGTGCTGTTGCCAGCGTCTTTCCCGGCACTGTGTTCCCACGTCCAAGATGGGCAGATGTGCGGCTGCCTGGGGCTGTCCATCCCTGAGCATCAGGAGTGGGCACACAGGGCCCAGGCCCACTGACCTGGCTGGACTGGGGCCAGGGCACCCCACTGTAGGTCATCTCCGTGCCCCAAGTTCTTTCTCTATAAAATGGGGAGATCTGCAGGAATCTCCCAGGCCTGCCGTTCAGGTAAACCATCACCTACGTGAAAGTAACCAGCACAGGGTCTGGCCGGCGTGCCCAGAAAACCTCGTTTAGGTTCAAGTCCTGCTCATAGGTTAATGGGCTATGTGGCCCTGGGCCAACCGCTTCCCCTCTGAGAGCCTCAGTTTCTTAATCTCCAGATGGGGTGAACAGTAGGTTCTGCTTATAGAAGTGAAACCTTTATAACCTATAAAGGGCTGTCCAAGGCTAAGATCACACACAATTCTTTTCCTAATGAATAGCTACATGTACCCTCCCTCTACCCTGCCCACGAGGTAAGGCTGGGACATTTCTATCCCAGCTTCCCACCCCGAGGCTCAGCCTATCCCTTGTCATCTGCCAGCTGGCTCTTGGACAGGTTGGTGACTGGCGGGTTCTTGGACGGGCAGGGGGAAGAGAGGCTTTGGATGTTTAGGTCTCTGGGGAAGAAGTCTTCACCCACTGGTGAATCCTCTCCTCGACTGGCCACCAACCTCAAGAGAAAAGACAATGTTGGGGTAGGTAGGGTGGGACAAGGGTGGGGACCTGGGCGACCCTGGGAGCAGATGGCATGAGCCAGGTGGGCAAAACCCACCTTTAGCTCTTCCTCCTGCTTCTCTTGAGGGAACTCCAAAGATTCCTTGGGATGCCCCAAGTTGTGTGACCTTGGTTAAGTCCCTTCCTCTCTCTGGACCACCTTCTTCCTCTAAAAGGACACTCTCCAAGAACATGGCTTGTCCTGTTGCTCTCTGATGCTTCGAGTAGAGGGCTCCGGGAAAGGCACAAGCAAAACCAGCCCCTCCACACTTCACTCACTGGCTTCAGTGAAAAGCCAGGTGTCCTGGGGGCCACAGGGCTGGGTTTGGAGGAAAACGGGTTGGCTTCTGGACACTCATGAAGCAAGAGTGTTTGAAAGTACCAGGGCTTCACTCCAGGCTCTCCTGATCTGCAAGCCCTCCCCTCCCATCCTGCGCTTGGCCAGCAGGCGTCAAAGACAAGCATGAGGCAACGCATGGAGCAGCCTAGACCTAGAGATGGGAGCTGGAGCTGAGGGCACACACGTCTCACCAGGAGGGTGGGGGCCCTTGCTTTCAGTGGAAAGAGCTCCCGTACGCACCCGGGGGAGAAGAGCGGCATCGATAGCTGTGGAATCTTAGGCTTTTCCTTCTTTTCTATGCCTGGAAAATGGAACTGTGAGGAGTCCCTCACCTAGCGGATAACCTGGAGGAACGAGCATGACTGTGTGTGGAGCACTTAGGCCAGCACCTGGCTCAGGTGAGCGCTCACCAACAGTGCCCAGTTAATGCAGCGCCAACCTTGGAAACATCGCTTCGGGTCCCCAGGCCTTTCTTTGTGCTGCATCTGGAAGGTGGATATCAGGACGTGCCTGGTGCGGATCACACGTACTACGGGGTTCAGCACAGGCCTGGAGCACAGCAGGCACACAGGCTGTCTGTGGGAGCCGCTGAGGCCGGGCGAGCTGGCAGGGCTCCCCACACACCTGGCCGTGGCCTGCCCCGGTTCCAGAGAGGGAACAGAGCCTCGTCTCTGCCCTGCAACAGACAAGGGTTTCCTCACTCCTTCTGGCTGTCAAGCCCCAGATCACTGCTGGATCCCCAGCCAGGGCCAACACCTTTCACACCCACGTGGCCCCTCTGTGCAGCACCTGGTGTGCGGAGGCGGGAGCTCACCACCCAGTCCGGGATGCCTTCCAGCCTGGGGCTGGAGGGGAGCCGGGAGCCCGGGGCGGCGGCCTTGATTCTGCCCATTTCACAGACTGAACACGTTACCGAGGCGCTAGCCACCTCATGTGACTGGTCTGGGTGGCCTGACAGGGAAGGGGGTCCCAGAGAGAAACAGGGGTCCTTAGACACCTGATTGGAGGCCAGCAGAAACTCTCAGCCCAAACTTCCCAGTTCACCATCTGTTTGGTAGTGAAAAGAATGGTCCCACATAACAGGTAAGGAAACAGGCTCAGAGGTGAATGGCATGCCTGGCTCAGAAGCAGGGTTGGCGGTGAAGCTGGGGTTTGAGCCCAGGGCCCTTCTCTTCCTACTATAAGGCCAGACATGCTGGTTGGGGGATGCAGGTGGAGAGGAGCAAGGCAAGATCTAGGAGTACAGCTGACTCTCCTCCTGCTCGTCCCTTTGTGCCTAGCAAAGAACCTCAGGAAGCACTTGCTAATTGACAGAGGAGATCCAATGAGACGTAGCTTTCCAGGGTTCCCCCTTAACCTGCCCCTGCCAGGATGGTCTATGTTGGCTGCTGGACCCCTTCCCCTCTTGCTACTGGGGCTGTCCCAGTTCTCCTTAATATACTTCCTTAATCCTGTGCCCCACCCTCTCCCTGGACCAGACTGGCCCCCCAGCTCCACATTCTCTACTTTGCCTCACAATCTATGCCTTTTTTATGGCCTTCCTTTCCATTCCCCTGGGCTCAACTCTGGATGGAATGTTCCTGTGACATCCCAGGGAGGCAGGGAACCTGGGCTCTTGTCTCAGCTTAGTAATCAACTGCTGTGTGACCTTGAACAAGTCCCCGACCCCCTCTGGGCCCCTGCTTGCTCATCTGTCATTGAGAAGTTAGGTGAGAAGTTCTGATGTTCTATGAATATCAAAACCCACACCAAATGTTCAGGCTGGTATGCTGGTGGACATCTGGGACCTTGGACTCCTGGCTCACCTCTTGGCTCCCCACTGCGGCCCTGGAGAAGCTGGTCCAGGGACTGGGCTGCCAGACGGGGCCATCCTCTGCACCTCTGAGTCCCTGTCTGGGCTCCATCTGCTTTCTCAGAGCTTCCTGTATGCCTCTGTCTCGGGCTTCTGCTCCACTTCCCTCTGTTTCCCATCCTGTGCTCGCCCCCAGGCAGCAGAGGTTGCCCCTGTCACTGAAGCCAACTCCTGGAGGAATTATTTCCCTCTGTGCTGGGCTTCCATTAGTCAGTAAGTACAGCAGACTCAGGCAGGGCACTAGGGAATGAGGCAGCCATAAATCACCGTGGCGCTCTCTCCGAGCGTGGCTGCTGACAGCCTAGGAGCTCTGCTGGCTCAGCGGAGTCTCCCTTCCTGGAGACGCCGGGCCAGGGCTGAAGAGGCTATGTGAGTGGCAGTGGTACAGGGTACGGTAGGCACATGACCACTTATCCAGTCACCGTGACATTGTCACCATAGCACCCCGCCCCAGGACATGGTAGGGAACTTGACAAGTCATTGAGACTCAAAGCCTCAGTTTCCCAGTCTGTAAAATGGGGTGATCATACACCAACCCTACAGAGTTCATGGGAGGATTACCTGAGGACCCTGCCCTGCCATGCCCCACGCCAGTCCAAACACACACACACACACACACACACACACACACACAATGCCAAGGAGCATAACTCTGTAAACTATCCCGTCTCCCCTGTGGTAGGGGAAGATGCCCTGCTTGCCTCTGTCATTTACACGATCCCCTTTTGCTTGGACGGAGGCCGGCCTTTTGCGTGGGATCCAGACTGCCCATGTGAAATCAACCGATGCCAGCAGAGCTCACCGTCGACCCCGTCTGGGGAGGGTGAGAACTCAGCCCGGCCAGGAGCCTTTGGCACCCTCAGTAAACAAAGTTTGGCTGAGAAAATTAAATGAGATCACAGGGGTGAGATTAAAAGAGCAAATTGCTTGAAAGGGCTTCCGCTCATTCCAGATCTCACTGCAGATGGATGGCGCTAATTACCGCTTAGTAAAGCAGGTCCCTAAGGGCCCCTGGTGTTTCTAAGTTAGGGACTCTGGAAGCCAAGGCCTGAGCTCCTTTTGTCTCTAATTCACATTCCTTTCCCCCACAGCGAGGGGTAGCTGGTGAAGTGTGTGATATCTGGAAAACACCTTTTGCCATCTTCGGAGAATGATGACTTGGGGATAACTCTTGCTCCCAGTCCACAAAGCTATGTGGCCACAAGGGTCAAGGACGGCATGTCTTCTCCCGAATTCCATTCTGGGAAGCTCTCCCGAAGCGCTCAGCCAAGCTGGGTTCATGGAGATGTTCACTGCAGTGCTATTTACCAGGGAGAAATACCCCCACAGCGGGAACTGGTGGAGTAAACTCAAGTATATCCATTGCCCATATGTGGGTGATTCTGAGGTGGGAACAGGGCTACGATGACGTCTATGTAACCGCATGAGAAAGGCTTGCGCAATCAGGTTAAGCAAGGAGACCTGAGTGTGACATGAAGCACTGACTTTGATTTGGCCATAAAACAAACCCAAGCCTAAGCCTGGAAGGAAATACAGAGAGAAAGACACTGATATAATAGGAAAGCAGTGGCTGGGTCTGGTGGGGCGGGATTATGGGGAGATTATGGGGGGCAATATGGCAACATTATCTGGATGATATAAGCAAGCAAGCAAACAAATGCATCCTGGATTCAGACGTACTGGGTCCAGATTGGGGAGAGGACCGGAGCCTGATCTCTCAAAGAGCCTCAGGGATTCTAACAAGTGCCCCTCAGGCTGCTATTCTGCAAGCCTGGCCAGCATTCTAGGCTCATGTAGTGTGTGACAGCCTGGGGGCGGGGAGCCTGTGGGGGCCAGAGGCCATCCACCCTGCTCTGTGCACCTGTTGCTCCAGGAAGGCCTCTCTGGGGATGTCCCATTGTTCTCTGGCCAGGAGGAAGGTGGGGGCAGGGAGAATGGCTGGTTCCAAAGCCAGGAAATAAATCTCCCCAACCCAGCCTCTCCATTCAGGCCGGCTTATTGATGGGGACCCAGGGGGCCTGGGGAGAGCTAGTCACCTTCCCAGGATGCGTGAGAAAACTTCTCTGTGCTGGGCCCATGGCGTCTTATAGACTCTGGGGGCCCATCCTGGAGGCTTCCTCTGGCTATTTCCTGGCGTTGTCGGCCCCATGCCGCCACCGCAGCAGGACACCAGGCGCCCACAGTCCCAGAGCCAACTCGCACCCCTCCCCTTTAACCACAGCCCACCGGGACCCAAGCCTTGGGGTGGGCAGGATGATCTCCACGGGCCTTATCGGATCTGATAGTCTGTGAAGGGAAGAGACCCCCACCAGCTCCCCTAGGACACACCCTGCCATGCTAGGTGCAGAGAGCCATGGACATTTGCATATAATTTACATCAATTTGATAACCACCTGCTTTCACAGAAAGAGCATTGACCAAGAGTCAGAAACCCCGGAGTTCAGTCCTAACAATACTACTAACTAGATGTGACCTTGAGCAGATTTCTGTCCTCTCTAGACATCAGTCTCCCACCTGCTGAATGGGGGTCGTGCTGCTGATCTGTAAGCTGACATGATATGGTAAATAGGAACACACATGGAGCAGGGAGGGGGTCCTTGAGATGCCCCTCTCAAGCTGTGACACCCCCCCCACGCCCCGCACCAGTCACAGGACCTGCCTGGATCCCTCCTGGCAGACATTCCTGAGGCAGCTGCTCTAGCCTCTGGGCGCCCCCCACCCCACTGGTGCTCACCTCTCACCCCCAGGCTATGGGGGTCCCTGGGGAGGCAGAGTGCTCACTGCCCCACCCAGCACTCCTGCCCCTCCTCCCCTTGGCAGCCCTTGGGGAAGCCCAGCTTCTGACAGCCTGAAAATGCTGTGAACCAGGTGCTAGGGAGCTTGGCAGGGCCCCAGGGAAAGGGAGGCAAAGCCCAAGCTGTCCAGGGACTGAGTAAACTCAGCATACATGCGCCCGTGCACGGGCACACACACACACACACACACACACACACACACACACACACCACTCCACCCTGTAGCCTGAACCAAAACCACAAAACAGTGCCATTCCCGGCATGTGCCACTCGGGCTGGGCCGGTGAGCCTGCCCACCTGCTGCGGGCAAGGGCCTGGGTGATGGATAAGGGGCTGGTGGAGAGCAAGCCTCGTCTCTGGGAAGTGCCGTTGCGGCTCCTTGCATCAGGATCTCTGGGGCACGGTGCCAGGGGAAGGGCCAAAGCTCAGACAACGGTCTACTTCGACTCCCAGGCCTTGGCCCCACACAGCGGGATGGCTAAGATGGCCTCACTGTGGGGTGTGACATGTCTGATAGTGCTTTGTGGATCCCCCAAGCCCACAGCTGATGAGGGATAGGGTGTGGGCGGAGGAGTCAGGGTGTGAGCTGCAGAGGCAAAGAGCTAAGAGGGACAGGGTGGAAAAGCCCTTAGACCCTGGGACCCCACAGCCTGTGCTCTGCCCAACTCATCCCAGCCTGGAGCTCTCCAGGAAAAGCCCCCTCTTTTCCCCAACCCCCGCCCCTCTTCCCCGCTTGCCCTCTGCTCCTGTGGGAAGAACAGACTGCCAGGGTCTGACTGGTTGTCTCTGGAATGTACTATCATGCTTTCAATGCCTTCACTCTCCCCAGAGTTCACAGGTGCTGCCGTCTAGTGACGCCAGTCCCCTGGAAGGGCTCTGGCCTGGGGCTAGACACTCCGTCTCTCTGAACCTGCTTCCTCCGTTCCGAATGGGAGAGAGGATGCCTATCTCTTGTGTTGCTCTGAGCACTAAAGGGGGCGATTTAATACAAGTTCAGCACAGTGCCTGGCACACAATAAAAATCTTAAAATTTGCCAGCAGCTGTTATCATCAGCAGCCTCTTGGAGCCTTGATTTCCTCTTTTGTACAATGCAATGCAAGTGCTGCCTCCATGGGGTGAGTGAGATTAAAAGGAGGTGAGACATACAGATGCACACTGCCAATAGGAGTGGGCAGGGCGGAGGGCGGGAGGCTGTGGGCTCAGGACTGACGCCGGGCCCCCGTGAGGTACAGGTCAAAGGTGTCTACACTAGAACGGAGTCACAGACGGGAGCCATGTACTGTGTGGCCAGGGGCTCTGTGACGGTTTCTGCTGCCCCAGGCCCAACATCATCCCATTTGACGGATGGAAACACAGAGGCCCAGAGAGTCTCTGGCAACAGACCAGCTCACAGTCACACTACGCAGCGAGGGAACAACTGAAGGAACTAGAGCCAGAAAGCTCAAACTCAAGATTCATGGGGGCCTCTGAGAGAGCAGAAACTGCTTCCCCTTTCCTTTTTTTTTTTTTTTTTTTTTAAAGTACGGACATTTAGAAACACATTGTAATCTACAAAATAGTTATTTTAAGCCAGATCACAGCTCACTCTTCTGAGGAGGGGGAGAAAAGCACTTACTTCTTGTTGTTCTAAACTCACTACATGTCACTTTCCATACTCACATCCTGCATACCTAGTATACCTCAAGCAGCAGCCTTCCAGAAAAGTCTAGTCAATCTGACAACAAACGAAATGACAGACTGGAAATATACACCCCCAGCCTGTGGATTTTTTTTTCCCCAGAGGAAAAAAAAAGGCTTCAAGAAAAATAAATAGCATCCTCACTTCTCCCCCGCCTGAGCTCCTGTGTAAGACTCGCATATGAGACTCCGACAGGACAGGAGTTCTCTCTTGGTTCATTCATCCCTTTGTCTGCCCAGGACCGTGTGGTGGGAGGTTGGAGGGAGACAGAGCTCAGGGTCTTCGCAGGGACCCTCTGCAACTTACATCACCTTGTCTGCAGGCGCGTGCGACACAAGTGAGAGACAGCATTTAAAAGCAAACTTATTATGGTACAGGCCACCTTTGCGACACACCGGCCCACAATGGCTTCCATCGCCCATCATGGGGCAAATGGAAAATGGCTCTCTCAGATGGAGAGGTGGGTCCTGTGGCCTGTGAGTCGCAAGGCCAGGGCAGCCGCCAGAAGAAAATCCGATTTGCCTTTAAATGCCATCTACAGAGCGTTTCTATCACACCAACTGCCTATGACATTAAAGGGTAAGAGGTAAGAGTTTAAAAGTCTAAAAACTGCATGAAAATGTATAAAGACTGTGGCTACAGGGAGCAGACAGACAGACACATGGTCAGTGTGTCTGCCAAGGCTCCCTTCAGCTGCCCCTAAGTCCCACTGATCGGTCAAGCAAGGATGAGGCTTGCCTGGGGAGAAGGCAAAGGAGTGTGTGTGTGTGTGTGTGTGTGTGTGTGTATTTGCATATATTTGGGAACATGTGCATATGTGGTGTATGTGTTTCAGTGTGTTTGTGAGTATCATAAACACAAGTGAAAACTCACGAGAATGTGCTGGAAAAACTCCTGCCTTTTTTACTTTTACTCTCTTAGCAGGAGCTAGCATTCTCTAATCATTCAACCAAGCAATGGGATGACGTCTGGTTCCCTGACTCCATATCAGTCTGCTCAGAAGACTGACTAAAACCCAGACAGCCATACCTGGTAGGACGGCTGCCATGGCTGAGCCCGTGACAGACATCACTAGCTGCTCCCAGCACTCTCTCCAGCTGAGCCTGATCTCCACCTCGGGATCGGCACAGCTCCTGGAAGTCATTGCTGTCTGTTCAGGGGTGCCAGGCAAGAGGACGTCTATCTGCCATCCCTGAAATGGATGGTCTCTGGAGTTCCTTCCACCTTGAGCATACGCTAAGCATCCTCCTACTCAGGTCTACTAGATCCAGACCTATGTTAGAATCCAGGGGCAGGTGGGGGCAGGGCAGAGAAGTAGGCTCTGCTCAAGGGAGAAGTACAGCCTTTGCTGTTGTGCTGGGAGTCAGGAGGGGGAGAAGCCTTTGTGTAGCCATGAGAGCATGGTAACGAGGCTGCGACCAAAGCCCTGGAGCCAGGATGGCAAATACAGGCCTCAGTACCACTAGCTCCAATCCCGTGCCCAGAGAGGACCTTCCTAACTGACACTAGGTGTCAGTTTACAAACGACGCCAGCTGTGGCCCTACAATTCTTCTAAATGTAACCCATCAGGTAGTCACCCTCCACTTGCAAACAGCCACCAGAGATGAAATGAACTGTTTTTGCCAATGCTGCCCTAGACTTTAAGGTACGGACCATAGGACTAGGGACGTTGGGGTTATAAGGACAGGCTTCCTGGGAGAGGCAGGAATTAGGCTGGGACTTGGGAAGCACCGAGAGCCCCAAGCCAGAACAGACGGATGAGGAAGAGAAAGAGGCCAAGGCCAGGAGAAAGGCGATGGTGGGGGTTCCCAGGAGGGCCTGGGGGGGAGCACGCCGGCCAAGGCAGGGAGCATTGTGTTTGGATAGAGCAGAACGGCTAGAAGGTCAGGAGCATCCTGGGAGCCAGGTCAAAGGGACTCTGGTGTCTGAGCCACTGGCATTAAAGGCCCTCTCATTAAAGGCATCCTGGGAGCGGGGCCTGGGCCCCCACAAAGAAGGCCTTTGGCAACTGGGAGGCCCAGGCCCAATGTACCACGGGCTCCCAGTGCCCCTGGCCACTCAGGAATGGGAGATGCTTGTGCCATGGTAGTCTCTGAGGGGGGCAGGAGACGGGCACCCGTGGCCCACACATTTTCCACCTGGTTCCTTTGGACTGTTCTCCTGAGCCCAGATCTGTGCTCAGGCAAGAAAACCACATCTCCAAGACCCCGTCCCATGCCTCAGGGGAACAGTCTGAGTTCCAGAGTGGAAAGAGAGAAATCTGTGCCCCAAAAGGCCCCATGGGCACTGGGACATGTGGCCAGTACCCTATGAGGGACTTTAGTAGGGGACTCTCTAAGTACTCTCCCCTGACCCAAGATGTAGTCTTGGTTTTTCGTCTGTATAATGGGTTGTTCCCACCAACTGGAAGTCTGCACTGCTCACTGGGCCACTGCCTCCTGGCCACCTTGGGCTTTAGGGGTTATGGAGGACAAATGGGGAGTGATGGGAGGGAGGAACCATGCTGGGGGCTCTCCTAGAGTTAGGGATGACAGCTGGGAAGCCACATCCTCCTGGACAGCTCTGGCTTCAAAGAGCCTTGCCTGGAAAGCATGGTCTCAGCACAGAACTACAAGCTACATTCCTGCAGGGCTAGGAGCCTATCTCAGCGGACAAGCTCAGAAACCACACCTAAGAACACTGTTCTCTCAGCCCTCAGCCCTTGACTAGAAGGGCAGCCGGGAGCTGGCAATCCCGAATGGGCTCCAATTGGCAGCCTGTGTCGGGCCAAGGGCTCAGGCTGCTTGCTATGCCCAGGCTGGAAGGTTCTGGCACCAAGACTGGGTGGACGGCCCATCAGAGACGCCTAAAAGGAGTCTGGAACTTGTGGCAACCCACGGTCTGTGAGCTGGGTGGAGAGGAGGCCACAATCTCGCTCTAATGTGTGTGTTCAACCCTGGGCTCAGTCAGGCGCCTGTGTGGGGCTGCACAGGAGGGATGGAAAACTAGGGCACAGAAGGGTCCCCCAGAACACCATCTGGATCCCATCCACCTCTTTACTAGAAGGAGCTATGGTTTTTGTTTGTTTTTTAAAGATTTTATTTATTTATTTGACAGAGAGAGAGAGTGACACGGGGAACGCAAGCAGGGAGACTGGGAGAGGGAGAAGCAGGCTTCTCACGGAGCAGGGAGCGGGACTTGATCCCAAGACCCTGGAATCATGACCTCAGCTGAAGGCAGATGCTTAACAACTGAGCCAGCCAGACGCCCCTGGAAGGAGCTATGTTTGGGACCACCTGACCAACTGATACAAATATGAGCATATATATAGAAATAAGGAAGGATGGACGGGGGAGTGGTGACTGCAGGCCAGTGGCGTGTGTGCTTTACGCCCTGGTGTGTGTGTGTGTTTGTGTGTGTGTGTGTGTGACTGTGTCCTCTGCCTCGGTGTACACACCTATAAGCGGACGCCTGTCAGCAATCCCTTGAGTTCAGGGAGCCTCCCATTGCCCACAGGAACATGGACACGGGGCTGTGTAAATGCGCATTAGAGCAGCTGCTGTTTAAAACAAAGAGCTTGGGCTGCAAAGGAAAATGATGAGATTCTTGAGAACGTCAAGAGCAGCAGATACTTGCCGGTCTACTGGGGGTTGTTACACTAACCGCGTGTCCATTCTGCCTAATACATAAATTACTAATGTAAATTAAAGGATAATTGAAGCCCTTTAGGCCCAAATATTTAAATTATTTAACAGGCAGTAGGGAATGGGAGAAAAAAGGAAGAGCTGAGTTTAACACCCGGAGAAAAAAAAGTGCCAACTCAGGGGAAGAAGGGGAGGGAGGGCCCTGCCACTGGTTCAGCCCTCCTGGGTGGGGGGGTGAGGATGTGCAGGTCCCAAGAGCAACCCGGACAGGGGGAGGGCCTCCTCCTGCTCCAGGATGGCTCTCTGCACTGTCTGTATGGCTGCCCTCCTTCCCTTCCTTGTTCGTCTCCAGTGGCAACCTCCCTGGGCATTCCTGCTTGGGTAAGCACTGCCGAGGCCAGAGGCAAGGCTGGCTGCCCAGCAGGGTGGGGAAGCCTGACTGCCTCCTGCTCAGAGGCTCTGCCACTAGGAGAGGAGAGCAGGTCCAGGGGCTCGGGGCCCTCGGACAGGTCCCCAGGGTGAACCTGGCATCTCTTCCCTAAGATCTCACCCACCTGGCAGGGCCATACTCACAGAGGGCCCGCAGGGGCTCATTGAGTCTACCCCTTGTTAGAGGACGAGGAGGACAGACACACAGGAGGAGGGAATCAGCAGCTAGCTAAAGGCAGAGGGGGTGCTCCCCATCTTCTCTTTTATTCCCTGAGGCCTTGAAAGGGATCTCCCAGACACAAGACCCCAAATCACTAGGGAGCCTTACTTCCCTGGCACGAGACCCCAGGGCAAACCAAAGGAAGCATGTCTTTCCTAAGGTCCTCTGTCTGATGTCTGGAACTTGCTGCCTGGTTTTTCACCGACCTGAATGGCAAGAACTCCCAACCACGTGCAGCTTCTAATTTGGGGGGTATGGTCATGGTTCACAGCCTTGCCAGGACCTAGGGGGCTGGGGAGCAGAGATGGGGAAGACCCAGTCTTCTCAGGTCCCTGAAGCATCTCAGCTGGGCTGGGGATGGGTATCAGATTAGAAGTACAGAGGGTCAGGTCTGGGGAGCTCAGAGGGCGAGGGCCTCAGCAGACAGCGCCCTGAATGGGAGCTCATCCAAGAGCAGAGCCCTCCGTGGGCGGGACAGAAACAAGGCAGACCTGTTCATTCATCTCTCTTCTGCAGCATGTTCCCGGGGCAGGGTGGTGGGGACCTGCTAAGTGGCTGGCCAGAAGGAACAGTGCCTTCTCCACAGGCCCCAGCCCTCCCTTCAGGCCTAGCTCCAGCAGCACCTCCTCCAGGAAGCCTGCCTGGTGTGCTGCGGATGTCTGTGCGACCTTTTTGTTCTCAGACACCAGGAGCACCTTTGCAGCAAAAACTGACCTTTACCATCCTTTTTTGTCCTGAGGAACCGTGGCCAAACAATTGGGGACTCAGTAAATATTCAGAGATGAGCTTCCTGGACAACCCTGCTGGGGCCTGGACCGCCTCTGGTGGACAATCAGGGCCATGGACTGTCTTATTTGGTTTGTGCTGGAATC
Organism: Enhydra lutris kenyoni; assembly: GCF_002288905.1. Classification (NCBI taxonomy): domain Eukaryota; kingdom Metazoa; phylum Chordata; class Mammalia; order Carnivora; family Mustelidae; genus Enhydra; species Enhydra lutris. The sequence goes on along the minus strand of NW_019154096.1, from coordinate 25,366,520 downwards.
CGGGGAAGGCTGGAGCTGGGCTGCCCCTGGCATAGGGGTCATGAGCAGTGGAGGCATGAGCAGATGGGTGTGGAGGGCCTTAGGCCGGGTCCCTGGTCATGGAGAGAATGGGCCAGGGACGATGGATGACACAGGGTCCAACCCTGCCGCTGCAGAGCGCCAGGAAGCTGGGGTGCTCAAGAAACACTCCTCATGGGAGACTGCTGGCCCGAGGGCTGTACCTCTCTGGGTCTGGGCCTTAGTCTCAATGATCCTACAGAGAAATACTCACAGCTTTTCTCCCTCAAAGGACAAGCATGGGAGCAGAAGCATGCTTGGGATGGGAAAGGGTTTTGACAAATACAGAATCTAGGACAATTACATTCATCCCTCCCGTCTTCCTTCCCTCTCCTCTCCAGTCACCTGGCCACTCACCCACTGATTACTAAGATCTAATGGGCACATACTGTGACACACGATGGGGTCACCTTCTGTGGAAGGAGCCCAAGGTGCCCACAACATGGTCCTTGTCTGGGCCCCAACTCCTCAGGGAGGTCTCCCCTACCGTCCTAAGGACCATCCCACTAGGGACTCAACTAGGCCTGGGAGCTATCCCACTACAAGGAACCCGCACGGGCCTTTTACCCTGGGGTCCTTGCTAGGACCTCCCCATGTCCCCTCACACCCCTCAGAATCTCACCCCTTCCAGCCTGCCTGCAACCCCTTCCCTGTAACCCCCTCTTGGCCAGGAAGGGACTCCTATCAGCTCTGTTCTTGCCTGAGGAGCAGCCTTTGCCAGCAGCTGGTCTCCTGCCCTGGGGTCAGATTTTTCTTTAACCTTCCAAAGGCGGGAGCCTCGTCTCCCCATTTAAGCCCCCAGCTGCCTGAAGTTAGCCCAAGCCTGGGTCTCAGGCCTCTCAGGGCACCCGCTGCCCCTGCCCCAAGCCAGGCATGCCATGCCTTCCATAAGCCCTCGCTGAGAGGCATTAACACTGGACCCAGGTAGGGCTGGAGAGTTTATGGAGCCATCACAGGTCCCCTGTGAGGCAAGCAGGGCTGACATTATTTGCTCTATTTTCATAGGAGGCAGGACCACAAGCTGGGCCACGGAGACACAGAACACAAACTCTCGCCACCCCCATGAAGGGCCCAGATCACCTGGAGATGCAGACGCCCACGCCAGTCTCTAGAGGGCACAGGGTAGGGACTAACAGGAGCCCAAGTAGCAGATGGCAGGGCTGGCCCAAGACCTCTCTACCATGCTGTGTGGCCAGTCTGGGAAGTCACCTCGCCTGCTGCCCTACTGGCTGCCAGGGATGGGATGACATTCTCAAGACCCATTTGCCTCCTCTGTTCCCCCACCAGGGGCTAGCTAGGCTGTCTCTTCCCCAAGCCCACACAGACTGGCAATTCAGGCTCCAGCACTGGGGGCTCTGGGTCTCCTAGTCTGTACCACTAGACCCCACCTGGGTTCTCCTGATGGCAGGACCTCCAACCCCCTCCTACTCAGCTCCTATACCCTCCCAACAAGAAGCCCAGCCTAGTGCTTCTCAGACTTGAAGCAGGTATGAATCACCTGGGATCTTGCTGGAATGCAGACTCGGATTCAAGAGGTCTGGGGCAGGCCTGGGACTTTACATCCTTAACAAGCCCTCAGGTGAGGCTGGTCTGGGGAGCACACTAGGAGTAGCGAAGCTCTACGGGGCTCCCTGCGCTGAGCTCCCAGCTTCACGACACTCCACAGAAATACCCAGCCTCAGCTTCCTGGAGGGCCAGCGTCACGGAGAGAGGACACGTCATGTAGAATAAAAAGAAATCTTTTCAAAAGTGGTCCCTGAGGGTGGGGGGGAGCAGAGGTCAGAGAGAAGAGCGCCTGGGGACAATAGTGAATAGAGTTGGGATTATTTCCTGAACTCTGACTCCTCGTGGGAACAGGGTTATGAAAAGCTTTTCTTAAAATGGTTATTATTTAGTGGGCTGTCCAAAATAAACACACACACGCACTGCACGGAGCCAGGCAGGAAGTGAGAAACATCTGGGAGACATCTGGCTGCCGGAGAACTGGGAAGTGGGTTGGGGGGGGCGGCGGGGCAGAGAGAGCTGGAGACGATCTGTGTGCCACGACTGCCCACGGATGCACACGGCCATGACGGTGGGACTTGGGGCACGCGTGCACACACACGCATACTGTCTCTTCCTCTCTCTTTCTCTCTCTCTCTCGAAGCAGTCCCAGTGACCTGCAGGATCCTTGCTCACAGCAGGACCCGAGAACATAGCTTCTCGGAAGCGGACATCCTTGCTCTCAGCATCCGCCCTCCCTCCTCCTTCTCCTCCTCCTCTTGGATGTTATTATATTTATGACTACCTCTGTACGCAAGCTGAGTGTTTTCCTTCCACCTGCTCCCTGGTTCTCCTAGAAAGGCAGCCGCAGGAGGTAGACAGAACCCTGGAGGAGACATGAGGATTGCTGGGCGCCCTCCTGCCTTGCCCTGAGCAAGGGCATGACCTAGGGCGAGCCTGGAGGCTCCTCCGAGTCTCACTTTTCTCCCCTGAAAAATGAGATGTGCTTCTCCTGCCTGGAGAATATTCATCCAACTGAGTTTTGCTGCAAGCCTTCTGTAGTGCCAGGAAACTGCTGGGTGCTGGGTGTCCTTTTCAGAGATGAGGACTCAAACCTCAGCATCCAGGTTTTGGGCGCAGCCATAATGCCTGAGCGGTCCCAGTGTAGGGAGCCACCTGCTCCCTGCAAGCTTTGGGCCAGGTGACAAGAAGACTTGCTGCAGCCCATGAGGGTTGGGCTCAGAGACTCCTGACTAGGCACCGGGGCACCCCTCACCCTTTTTGTACCGCGAGTGATGTGCGGAGGAGACCTGAAGGGCAGGCACCCTGCATTGTACAATTCTGTGTCCCCAAAGCTGCCTGGCCCAGGACTGGCCATTGTAGAATAGGTAGACAGTAAATAGAGCAACGGGAGGGCTGGGAGAAGGGCATGGCCTCTGGAGACAGACAAAAAACCTGGGCACAGATCCTGGTGCCAGTGCACACTCGCTGTGTGCACCATGACCACTGACTTCACCTCTCTGGGCCGCGCTGTCCTCAACTACACAATGGGGAGAACAACGCTCAGCTGACATAGCTGACAGGTCAGGCCCTTCACACGGTGCCTGCTGCTCGGTTAGCCCTCAGCCAATGTTGCTACTACCAGGTGCAGATGAGATCTGGAAGATCTGAAGAGTGGTGGCCACCGTATGCCGTCCCCAGTGCCCCAGTGGGGACTCCCCTCTCTGCTGCAGAGGGCCTTCCTGAGACAAGCGGACAGACTTCCAGCTTGTCCTGGCCTCTCTGGTCCTCCTGCCCTGGCCATTTAGGCCCCCGGGGTGGGGAGGGGACCCCTCTGGGCAGCAGAGAGAGGACGGACTCCCCTGGAGGAAGACTCATGCTGTAATAGACACACGATGGATGGCGTCTTCCCAGAACTTCCAGAGCTGGGCCATCCAAAACGGCTGCTGCCAGCTATTTAATCTTTAATTAATTAAAATGAAAAATTCAGTTCCTTAGTTGAGCAGCCATATTTCCAGAGCTCAACAGCCTCGTGCCGCTAAGGCTACCACGCAGGACAGTACAGGTGGAGGACACGCCCGTCCCTGCTGCTAAGGCTACCACGCAGGACAGTGCAGGTGGAGGACACGCCCGTCCCTGCGGGCAGCTGCTGCAGCGCAAGACTGCGTGTGAGTGCCTGCCGAGCAGCCAGGGACTCCAGGGAAAGTCTCGTCTCCCAATCCTGAGACTCCGGGACAGCCCCACATCCGCTCCGCTTTATAATCTCATCAGAGGTGATGTGCGAGATAACAGGGCTGAGGCTAGGGCTGTTATTATCCCCATTGTTAGAGGTTTGTTATTAAGATGAACCTGGCCTTAACCCCCTTCAATGGCCCAGGAGCACCGTTATGATCCCGTGTCCTTGGGCGGCACTTAGAGGCCCAGGGCCTCGACTCTGGCCATGGTAATGGGAGGCTCCTTCCAGCTCTGACAGCCTGTGATTTAAAGATAGAGATCTCCTGGGGCAGTGCCAGGTGGAGAAGAAGGCGAGCCTCGAATCTGGGTGCCTGTTACTACGCGGCTGTTCGAGTCCAGCCCCTGCTCCCAGGGACGGAGTGAGGTAGGCCTGCTAGTGCGTTTCCCCTGCCTGCCTTCCCCCTACTCAGACAATACAGGGCTACCTGGGCAGCACTCAATAGGGGATGTGGGGGGAGGACAGCAAGGCCATTCCCAAGGGCAGTTCTCACCCCTAGGGCCTCTGGCCCATTCCCTGAGCAGACCAGGGCCACCAGAGCCAGCACTAACCTTGAACGTGGTCAGCCATGGTCATGGAATGCGGTCAGGTTCCATGACGCAAGGCTCTGACTCCAGGGGGCTGAGCTCTGGTACAAATGCAGTGTTTGAGGAGGCCTTGGCAATAAGCCGAAGCAATGTCTAGGACATCTGTGGGGGGCTCCTGCTGCAGTGACGGTCTCTCTAGGTGGCCCCTTGGGCACTTGTGGCCTATCAGGCTTCTCAAGGAGGCTTGGGCAACCTCTCCTCTAGTCAAAGCCGACCACAGCCAACTGAATCTCAAGAAACAGGCTCAGAGGGCAGTAGAAGGCAGTCAGGCATCACGGAAGGCCCGGCAGCAGAGCGATAATTATGGGGTAGGGTCCAGGGGCACGCTGCCAGAGTGGGACATGCTGGCTGGTCACTCAGCTTCTCTGGAAGATGGGACCAGAATTCCTGCCTGAAGAGGCTTCCAGGATGAATGGGAATCAATGCACGTAGAGTGCGCAGAACAGTCCCTTGCTTACACGGGGGCCCCTGTGGATGGTGGACTCAGAAATGTCCAGCCCCAAAGCCAGAAAATCAGAGACTCGTGGACTCCCAGGCTGTAAAAGAGAAAGCAGTCTAGCCGGTCATCCAGAATCCCCCTCTCCAGGCAGGAATCCTCACCAAAGTTGTTTCTGGCTCTTGGGAACTGGTACCCAAGAGCCTACTTCCTCTTACTTCTAAGGGCCATCAAAGGAACTTTCTTCTGATTTCTCAGGCACAGGCATTCTCAGGCTAGACAGCCTGGCCAGAAATATCAAATATGCCTTCAGCTTGCCCTGGCTCCCATATTCCCCCTTGTCTCTTAAGAAAGGAGACCATGTAGTGGGAGGGGAGTGGGGGGAATACGGGAGGGCAGGAGGAGGGTGGGTATCTGCTTGGGTCAGAGAGAAGGCAGGCCTCTGCTGCACAGGGAGGAAGTCGTTATTGCTGTCCTCTGCTTGCTGTGACCCTCACAGGAAGCAATGCGTGGGCCCTGTGGGAGGCTGGAGTCAGAGGGAGAAGGCAGGACGAGGGGTAAAGCTGGCCCTTCCAGGCCTCACCACCCACACCCACCCTGCTGGCCCTGTGCCCATGCTGGAGCCTTCCAGAGGCAGGCCGCACACAGCACCTCTGTGGCTGGGACCCCTGGTTTCTGGGGGCACTGGCCATGCTCCAAGGGCCTTCCTTTCTTACTGGGGATATTCAGGTCCTGGGCAAAAGGAAATTTAAAGCTCAGCAGGTTGTGTCAGCAGAGGAACTGAAGTGGCAAGTGGCTGGCCCAGGACCAGGGGCTGGAAGCCAGAGGAAGCAGATTTAGGCCTGACCAACAGCTGTCCACGTTGTCCCCAAAAGGAGCAATCCCCATGGCAGGAGAGTGACAGTGCCACTCGGGGGCGTGGAGCAGAGGCTGGTATGTGAGAAGTATGGCTCACAGTCTCTGGCACCCCACTGGAAGCAGAGCTTTTTGGCAGGGACTGAGAGAGCACAGTGCAGGAGTGGGGAACGGAGGGGAGGCAGGCCTGGCTGGGCATCCAACGCGCCCCGCTTGGGCCCCTGTCTGAAAGCTCCCGGAGACCAGTTGGGCCCCCTTCTAAGGACCCACATAGGACATCTGCTTCTTTTTCCTCAAGCCCAAGGCCCATCTATCCTGCAGAGCCGGTGGCTCCCTGCGGGCAGGCCTGGAGGTTTACATGCACAAGGCACACATGGAGAAGCAGGATAGGAGCCTAGAACTCGGAGCTGATAAATCTAGCCTTCGGCCTCACCTGGGAACCCTCTGGTACGGGTGATCGGTCACGACCTGGGAGCCAGCTGCCCACTGCCCACCTGGGGAACCCTCTGCTGAACAGAGAATGGGGTGGGGGGGGGGGGGGGGGGGGGGGGGGGGTAAGGGGGGCGGAGTTGGCGATCTTAGCTGGGCCCTGTCTAGCTTAGCACCAAATACTATTAGCACTGGGAGGGGCATGGCGTGTACTTCCCAGCACTTCTGATGTAATAGCCCTGGGCTGAAATTCTCAGGGATCCTCCAACTGACCCCTCAGAGTCTCCCATCAGGTAGGTGCTGCTGATAAGAGGGAAACAGGGCACAAGACGAAGTGATCTACCCAGGGATACCTGTGGGAGGCTCCCAACTGCTTAGCACTATGGGGAACCATAGCCCACCACCCAGCCGTTCCTTCTTTTGCCCACCCCGCATAGGAGATGGCTACTGCTGCTCAGGTCCCCCTTCCCCATTAGCAGGTTCTCCTGGGGGAGGTCTTTGTTGACCTCACACTCATGGAAGGTGTTGCCCAGGGCTGCTAAAACCCACCCCACGAACTATCAAGTTACCTGTTGCCTTACTGAGAAGTGATAAGCCAGCCTCTCCTGGGTCAGAGGCCCTGTGGGGACACGGCGTAGGTTGTTCGCAGGCCACTCAAACCTGAACCTGCCCTCTCCGCTACCAGCCAGCATCTGCCACCATCCCCCAGCCACCAGCCTCCAGCCAGGACAGCTCAGCAGCAGGGAAGTTAGCAAGGCCTCGGTTTCTAAGTCTGAGCCCCACAGAGACTGGAGATGCTATGGGAGGGGAAGAAGCACATGGAGCAAGGAAGTGGGGAGGATGGAGGGCCAGAGTGAGTGTGAGCAGCACAGCCTGCAGTCGGGTGGAAACTTCTGGAAGACAAGAGCATCTGGGGCGGGGGTGGGGAGGGAGTGGTCCAGGAACAGGGTCTCCCTGGCCATAACCAAGGGTGCAGGGCCACTGTCCTGGCCTTCGTCCCCTTTGGGAGCAGCAGGCAACCTGCAGAATGGGTGATCCCTGAGAGCTGTGAGCAAGCCCTTCCTGGGGCTCCATTGCTGGGAGACTGGCCTTTCCACCCGGGGCAGGGCTTATTTTTAATGATTACACTCCTATTTATTTATTTTGTGTTGAATCTCCCCCTCCCCACGCCAATTTCTGCCTCGGGGCGTTACAGGCAGCTGGGCTATTTGTGGTGGAGTTTAATGAGGTGACACAGAAGCGCCTTCTCTCCCACCAGAAGACAGAATCCCCTCTAGCCCCAATTACCTGCCTGGTGGGGCCCTTCCCACCTCACTCACCCTCCCCAGCTCAGGTTACTAACCCCCTCCCCTGACCCACCCAGCTCACCACAAATGAGGAAAACGCCCCACATTTATTGTTTTTACATGCCTTAAGGTAAGCATTAAATGTTTCTCAAGACTGAAAAAAAGAACTTAAGGAGCCCTAATAAAGACCATTTCTGCTCCCAATAAAGCCTCCCTTCCCGACCCTGGAGAGGCCACAGGCTGAGGATGGAGGGCCCTACCCTGCGACAGACACCAGACAGGCACACAGTTGGTGTGGAATCCCCATTTCACAGATGGGAGAACTGGGGCCACCAGAAGTCAAGTTACCCCCCAAGGCCATATGGTCTGCAAGAGGTAGAATTGAGTTTTGAAGGCAGGCTACCAGACTCCAGAGACCCCCTAACCACTGAGTGATATCCCCTCACACAAAGTGTCATTTAAACTTTATGAAAATGGACGTCACGGGGGGTAGACTGCTATTAATTGCTCGTTGAGGCTGACGTGGAGACTCAGCTGGGTTAACTTGTCCAAGGACACAGGGCTAAGCAGTGGGAAAGGTGGCAACTGACCCTTCTGTTGCCAGAGCTTGTCCCCATAAGCACGTGTCTTGGTGACCAAGAGAGAGGGGTCCTTGGGCAATGTGTTCACAAAGCCCTATGGCTCTCACAGACTGCCCCTCCCCCACCAACCCCAAGTTCGGGTCCTGGCTCCTTGCTCTCCACCACTGCACTGCACACCCACCCCAGGCTCCTAGGTGCCCACCCATCTCCATTTCCCACTCCCACAGTCCCCGCGTCCCATGCCTGCCTCCTCCAGGAAGCCTTCCCCCATCCCAGCCATGGAGACCCTCCACCTCTGAGCTAGAGAAAATGTGAGCTCTTTCTCCATAAGCATCCATCTTCTCTCCCTAACTGCAATTTTGTGCACTCCTTGGAGCAGGTTCTAGGTCTCCTTAGGCTAGGCACAGAGAAGGGAATTAGAAATAATGGGGGCTTCCCTGTTCTCAGGATACATCCAGGAACAGAGTCCCTCTGTGCCTTCTGAGGCCTCCACTGGCCTGCCAAGAGCTCCAGGGAGCCCTGAACCTGGATTCCCTATCCATCCCCCCTAAGAGGAGAAGCACTGCAGGTTTCCCTTGCACAGAGGAGAAACTGAGGCATGGCTAATGGTAGCACCAGGGAAGAAGCACAGGAGACTAGTGACTCGGATACGGGCTCAGGCAGAGGGAGCCCCACACCCATAAGTGAGGAGCCCACTGCCCACCAGGGTGGGGTGGGAGAGCCCTGGGCCCAGCTCCGAGGAGCTCTGAGAACCACTTTACGACTTTCTAAGTGGCCGCTCTGCTGACAGCTTAACAGCCAGATCCTCCCAGCCCCGGGCTTCATATTTACGAGCTGGAGGCTCCGGACAGGGAGGCTCAGGAATTCAGCCCACACCACCCAGTCCCCCAGCCCTCTGGCTCCGGGGCCAGGAAGCCATAAAAAATGATCTTGCCTTGCTTCCCTTCCCCCAAATGGTTTTAGGGGGCTGGGGGAAGGGACCGTGAGTGGAGGTTGGGAGCAGGGAAGATGCAGGGCCTTTTCCAGAGCCTGCCCAAGTTAATACTCATGGAGAAAGATGGCTGACCCCTCAGCCTCCTGACACCCCCCAGCCCAGGCTCCTGAGGCAGGCCTTTGCTGGTTCTGAGGTCCCTAGCCAGAGCTGCCGACGACTGCACACAATCGTATTTATGGAGCACCCACTCCAAGCCAGAGTATTACCTCCAACCTGAGGCTGTATGTCCTCATCCCACCTAGGCTTCCCAGTTTACAGCTGAAGAGCGTGAGGCCCAGAAAGGTAAAGGAACTCGCCCAAGGTCACGCAGCGTGTTAGCGATAACATACTGACCTGACGCTAGGGCTCCCGACTCCCAGGGCCCATGATGCAGACTCCTGACCCCTGGGAGGCATCCGACCTGCCAGTGGGTGAGAGGAGTGTCACCCCTTCTTGTTCTGAACAGGTCTCTCTATCTGGACATTGCCTGAACGTGACCAGATGCTCTCTAGGGGCGGCCCTAGCTCTCTAAGGCAGGGGTGCCCCCTGGAGCCAGGTCCTGGGCCCTGGTGATGGAGAGTCCCTCGTTTCCAGGCTGAGGCCAGAAGGCCATGCGAGCTCTGGCCATCTGAGTCCTGTCCCCAGAGCTGGAGAAGCTCTAAGAACCCTCAAGCATTCTCCCTCCTCTGTCCCTAAGTGTCCTCAGCCCCTGTCTGGCCTGGGAAGGGCCAGAGTCTCCCACAGGATGTGGCTGTCTGGCTGGCTGTAGCCGCTACCACATCCCCTTTGGGCACTGTCCAGGCCCAGTGCTGAGGAACGCTGACCACGGAAGCGACCCCACCCTCTGACCTGCTCTGCCCTGGCCCCCCGGACCATACCCTTTCTTCCTACTAAAGTGGGTCAGTCTACCCCGGGGAAGCCAGGCCTCAGCTCTCTGCTAAGCTGGGGGGCTCAGTCAATGGCAGCCAAGCCCCCAGCTGGGTGCAGGAGGGGCGGTGAGCAGGGTCTGGCCGGTGGGGCCTGTTGGTGGCCACCCGCCTCCTGGTCGCCACCCCCTCCTGTCTTTCTCTGTGGGCTGGGCCCTCTCCCTGGTGGCCCCCCAGTGAGGGGCTGTCTGCAGATAATCAGCGAACAGATTCGGAAAGAGGGAGGAAAAAAGCACTCAGGCGCCAGACGGGATCCTTATCTTCTGGGGTGGAATGTCAGAGGCAGCAGCAGCAGCAGCAGCAGGCCGGGAGGAGCCCTGCGATGGAGCCCTGCATTCACAGCCACAGGGGAGGAGGGGACCTGCCCTGGGCACTAGGAGGAAGGAGGGCAGGACGGTCTGTTCTGGGCCTGCAGAACTTGAGGACCAATGGGAATCTGGCCCTGCCCAGGAGGGGCTTTAGATACCAAGTCTCCAGGCCAGCCCCCAGGCCCCGCAAGCTTCCACTCGCCCTGGGACCTCCATAGAAGGACAGGGGAGGAGGGGCTAAGTGAGTCCACCAAATTCCCAGCCAGGCAGCACGGGATCCAAACCCAGACCTGCACTGGCTGGGCCATGGCCTTAGCCACCAGATGCTGGCTACATTCCCTGATGAGCTGTGCCTTGGTGCTCTCACCTGTAGAATGGGGATTAAAAGCCCCATTGCCTCTTGCATGGAACTACCGGAACCCTCCATGGAGACACTGTCTGTGAAGACAAAGAAGGGCCAGGAAAGGGGGGCGTGTGTTCTGCCTGATGCTTAGAGCCTTCCACTCAAGAGGCTGCTGGCTGCTTCTCACACAGCTTGGGGGCCCACAGAAAAGCTCTACGTCTTGGGACTGACTGGCCCCCACACTTCCAGTGAAACCCTGTGGCATGACAGTGGTTCCTTTCACAAAGCAGAAAGCAGGCTTTCTGATGGGGCACTGTCTTCCTGGGTTGGTCCGTAAACCTAGAATAGGACTGAGGAGCCTGGATCCCCCTGGCTTGGACTTCTCCTCTGGGGCTAGATTGGACCCCAAGCATGAGGAGTCATCTGTGGGGCTCCAACAAAGGCCTCGGGGGGAGGGCACCATCAGTGGGGGTTAAGGGCACAGGCCCTAGATTTTGGTTCAAATCCAGGCTCTGCCACTTTCTAGCTGTGTGTCCCTGGCAAGTGTCCTCACTGCCCCCCCCCACATGACCACCTGGGGCCTCAGTTTCCTTGTCTGTGAAAAGAGAGATGCTTTTCAGCTCTAACATTCTGTGACTTTATGCTTGATCTGACACTTGGGTGTCTGCACTATAAACCTTGAACTGGAACACCAAGGAAACACACTCCTATCAAAGCAATATCAGACTAAGAGTGACCGAGTATCCTAGAGCAACCTGAGGCCAACCTATGCATCCCCTGGTCCTAATTTCCTGCTGGCCTCAGCCAGGGGCAGTCAGAGTAGAAGCCCTCTGCTGGAGTTGGCGAGCTGACCTCTCAGGGAGGGGGCAGGAAATGCTAGTGGGGGTCGCACAAAGAAGGAAAGACTTCTGGTTGGCAGTGGGGATTAAAAGTACAGCCCCTCTCCAGCCCCATGAGGGTCTGGCCGGCCTGTCCTCCAGCTGCCATCTGCAGAGCCCTGAACTAAGGCCAGTCTGGGACAGCGCCTGCCTTTGGGGCCTGCGTGAGTGACGGACAGGAGGGGGATGGGACCAATGGGAGGAGGCGGCACGAAGGCCTGGCCAGCAGGAGGGGTGAAGGTGAGTGCTGGCTGGAGCCCGAGCATTTTCCGGGCTGTTATTCTGGGCAACTTTTTATTTATTCAGAGGCTGGGATGCGGCTTAGCATCTGTCGGCTCAATATTTATTACATGCACATTGGCCTTGTACCACAGATCCCGGGACAGGGCCACCACAAGACCCTCTTCCCCCATGTCCTCAGCGAGAGAGCACACTTGATGACCTGCAAGAAGGAGCTGAAGGGTAGTACCTTCCCGAAAAACCACCTAATCCGACCCTTTTGATTTACCTTCGGGGAAACTGAGGCCCAGAGAAAGAAGCAGCCTGACTCAAGGTCACAGGCACTCTGATACCTGAGCCTTGATCTCTTAGCTTTCAGGCCAGTGGAAGAGACAAACAGGACTGTAATAAAAACACTGCAGACCACACTGAGAAGTGACGGCGACCTGCCCTCCAGTCCCCCACTGGGCCCAGGCAGCACCCACAGAGATCTTGGCACGAGCCCGCAGCTCTGCCACTAGAGTCTTTACCCCTCAAGCCTCAGTTCCTCCCTCTGCGCAAGCAAAGTAATCAGAACCACGCCAGGAGCGGTTGGGAGGGGCGTGTGACGACACCCTGGAAATTGTCAAGTCCTGCACAACTGGAATTTATTTATTGATCTTGATGCTGCATAGGCCGGGGCGAGGGTGGGGGAAGAAGTGAGGCAGGACACTGTAGTGGGGGAGGGGCATCTGTCCATGGCCACTGAATCCCTTCCTTATCCCAGCCTCCAAGGGAAGGCTGGAAGCACCTAGCAGGTCAATAGCAAAAGCCTGGGCTCCAGCCACTGAGGACATGTAAATGATGGAGAGAGTGGCACAGTGGGAAAGGAGCAGGGGAGGGCAGTTGGCAGAGCCGGTAGTGACATCACACTTGCTCCCAGCTCCAAGCCTTCCAGCAGCCGTGAGGTCAGCTGGCAGAGCAGGATACCTCCCCCACCCGCCACACGCTGAGCCAAGAGGAGCATGGCACTGCCAGGGCCGGGGCCGGGTGCCAGCTCGGATTCCCCGGGTTCCTTCTTCCTTCCACCTCCCTGGCCCTGCGGCCGCTTTGCCTCCAGCCCCCCTGACTGCATCTCCATGCACTTTCTTTCCTGTGAGCACAAGATTGCCGCTTCTCATATAACACATAAGCTGTGGTGTGAACTTCTGGTAAATGAAGATCTTATTTAAAACTGTGTGCTATCAAGGGAGGGGAAGAGACAGGTTCCAACACAGCTCAGCTCTCTTGCCAGGAAAGGGAGGCACTGGACTGTGCACAGAGCCACCAGCAATCCTGGGAAGTCGCTTGGAGAAGGGCCACAGGATCCCGGGCACACCCTTGATGGACTGCCCACAAGGGTCAAACAGAGTTACTCTTCCTTTATCTGCACAGGAAGGGAGGGCAAGGAGGTTCCCCCCCGCTGGAGCCTTGGGGTTGCATGTGGAACACGGGGCTTTCCAAGAATCGCAGAACTTGGGACCAGAAAGGCCTTGGAGAGGGTTGAATCCTGGGGCCCTCTACCTTAGCGGCACAGCAGATGACCTGGTGTGCTTTCAAGGCTCCCAATGCCCAGGTCAGACCCCAAGACCAAGTAAGTCTGGGTGGGATCTCAGGCAGAGGTGATCCTATCATTCAGCCAAGGCTGACAACCACTGAGCTGATCTCTTTTTAACAAGTGCTGTGCATCTGAGAGGTCGAAATTCACAAGCACAGACTTCCTAAGCCGGAACTGCTAGGGATAAAGGCCAGGCATGTGAGTCTTGGAAAAACTCTAGGAGAGCCACATGTACAGCCCTGATTCTTTACTCATCGAGCACCTGTTCATCAAGGGCCCACTCTGTGCCAGGCACTGTTCCAGGCCTTGTGGGTTAGGGTTACTGGGTGAGTGAAATGGCCTGCCTGCATGGAGTTTATAGGCTAGAGTGTAACAGATGAGAAAACAGCCAGCAAGGAACTGGTTGCACAAATAATCATCCCAGCTCATAGAAGGTGCTAGAAGAGAAATAAAAGGGGCAGGGGATCAGGGAAGGGCTCTCTGAGGAAGGGACATCTATGCTAAGACCTGGATGGCAGAAAGGAGCATGGGGTGGGGGACTCGGCGTGGAGGCATTGTCTACTGACACGGGGATGGCGTGCTCCTGCTGCTGTAGGGCCCACTCTCATCAGCCCCTCTGTTGACAGGATCCTGGCTAAACAGGAAGTGGTGGGAAAGAGTCAGTGTTGCAACGGCCCTCTTGGGACATCAGGAAATTCTACAGGTTGATGGGCCAAGGGGGATTTTGGAAAACGTGCAGCTGAAAGCTGTAAGGGGGCTCAGAGTTCACTGGTTCAACCCCCATCAGTTAACAGATGGGGCAACTGAGACTTAGCATGAGGCTGTGATTTACTTGGGGGTGGCATCACCACTCTGAAAGGGTTACGTGAGACCCCACTATGGAGCTGGTCTGCTGCTCTCAAACCCACTGTCCGCCCCTCTCCTCTTCCCTCCTCCCCAAATACTATTCATTGCTCCCCGTATAAGTGATCTGTGTGTTCCAGCCACGTTCTAAACCTGTGACACACATAAGGAGCTTGGGTGGTGAGAAAGTGTGGGCACCCCCCAGTAATTGCTCTGAGGTTAGGGAGGTCCTTCCACCCACACCAGGAAGCCCATCGAAGGCCAGACAGAATGGTGCCAGATAAGGCTGTGGAATTTGGAATTTAGTGGGATCTGGAATTTCCCCTATAGGAAAGCTGGTCCCAGCTGTCCACCCATGGTGAGCGTCTAAGGGAAGGGCATGACATATTCCAGGGAGGGGACGGGTGGCCCAGGTACCCAGAGTCAGAGGCCTGATGTGGAAGGGAGAGCAGAGAGAAGGCAGAGGGAAGGCAGCTGGCTCTCTCTGGAGCATTTCTGCCCAGAAGCAAGCTGGGTCCACCAGGTCACTCTATGTGTGAACAGATCACTGAAAGCGTCTGCTGGCCTTGCTCTTGCTCAAGACTGATTTCTGCCTTTGAATGTGGCGTCACTAGGAGGGCTAGAGGCCAGGCTGTGAGGCCACCAGCATCCCCAGCCCCAGAACAGGCGCACACCCCTACCACTGAGAGCACTCAGAGCTAAAGGCCTGATAGCTCCTCTCCATCTCCAGCGGAGTTTCCTAGAGGTAAATCCTGGAGGGAAGACTGGGTGCCCTGGAAAGACAATCTAGAACAGCTCTTAATCTTTTCTTAATCTTTCTCAACTATGCCAGGGTGGAGAGGGCCCGGGGCAAGGGTGAAAACTCAGCCGGCCACAAGCAAATCCCGAGATAACTTGGGTAAGTAAGTCATTCCTCTCTCTCCCTGCTCAGTTTCCCCACCTGTAAAAGGGAAGTCCAGATACTTGCCCTGATGACCTCCAGGGCTGTTCCAAAGCTAAGATTCATGTGTGAGGGTGCTCTTTGCTCCAAGGGCTCCATGCCTGTGAGAAATGGGCACCACCCTGACATGTGCTGGGCAGGCAAGACAGAAACAGGCCCTTGTGTACCCCATCACAGCTCTGCCAGGCTGTGGTTTCTGAGAGGCTCTGAAGACCAGCCCTCCCCCATAAGCACTGGGATTCCCTACCAGGAGCCTTGGAAATGAACTCCAGGGCAGTGCGGTGGAGATGTTCAAGCACCTGGGAACTTGTTCAGCCAGCTCTGCAGCGGTGATCTGCCACCCCCCACCGCCAGGGCTTCTGGGACCACTCTGGTCCAGTGGGCTGTGGTGGGAAGGTGGGGAAGACAGCTGACTTCAGGCTTCCAGCAGCCCCTCTCCCTGGAGAGGCCAGACCCTCAGCTGGCCCAGCCCTTCTCTCTGCAAACTGCACAAGACCCAGAGCGGAGGCAAAGAAGGATGTCAAGGGTGTAATAAACGACTTATTGACTGGTAAGCAGAGTTCTCAGGGCTGGGAGACCGACCTTCCGGCAATTATGCCCTCCACCGCCTGCCCAAAGACCCCTCCCTCTCTGTGGAGGCTCAGGTCTGGCTGAGCCCCTTCCCCCCAGACCCTGTCCTGACCTATAGAGGCCTGAGGCCTGCAGACAAGGTGCCCCCAGGGCTGCCAATGATCCTCCCCATGCACCCACATGAATGTGCACCCTCTCAGACCGACCCTTAAAATGGTACAGGCTGGAGAAAGAAGACTCACGTGCTGGCCGGGACTGGTCTACGGGGGGAAAGCCCAGTTCTGCCTGTTAGCTCTTTACTGAGACCAGGCTGGAGTGGCTGCATTTCACAAGGGTGGTCCAGGGCTCACACGTGCTCACATGCAATCATTCCACAAGTCACTGGTGCGTGGCCGGCTCTCATGGGGATGTCCGGGGAGGTGTATTGGGGGTGTGGGGGGGGGAGACCTGGTCCCAGCCTAGGGCATGGATGCAGAATGGGTTTCTGGAAGGAGCACTGAATTTGGAGTCCAGAGACCAGGTAACACCCTGACCAGGCTCCAACAGAAGATTGAATCACTTCACTTCCCTAAGCCCCATAAGACCTTCTTCCCAGAGTCATTACAAGGGCTCCGTGAGAATCAATGCGGGCAAGAGAAGAGGCCAGAGTAGAAGAGTGGCTGGGGCCTCAGAGGGCCTACAACACACCTGGCACACAGATGGAGTGCACATGGATGGGACCCTCTCTAATCAAGGAGAAAGCAAACAGAGCAGCCACCTCAGGGTGTTCAAAAGCTCTGGAAAGAATGGAGGGAGGTGTGTGTGTGTGTGTGTGTGTGCATGCATCTGTGTGGCAAGGGACTGGAAAAAGAGAATCCAAGGCTTACTGAGGCCCAAAGAGCAACCAGCAGACCCTGCAGGTAAATAATAAACAAAGCCCTTTGCACACACATGAACTGTGACAAGATCCCACCTCCTCTCTGTGAGGCAAGAGGTATGGAATTCATTACTCCCCACCTTACAGAAGAAATCGAGCCCCAGGGTGCTGAAGGCATGTGCTCAGGACCACAGAGAGCCAGGAGTCACAACTGAAGCCTGAGCAGGGCTAGCACTTGTGCATCCTGACCTCTCCATCTTCCCTGGGGGCAGCACAGGGAACCTGTCACCCCGTGAACAGCCACTGCTTGGACCGGTGAGCAGAGCAGGAGGCGCACGCATGAGGAAGCAGAGAGCATTCCAGCAGCCATGGAAACAGAAAGAGAGGTCCGGATCTAGCCTGGTCTCCCACCTACTCCTCTCTTACGTGAGAGGTAGTGTCCTCTGGATACTATGTTATGCTTCCTTCGTGTGCTGGAATATTCTGGGAGTCCCAGCCCTCGGGTCCCCAGCAATGCCATCATTTCTGATGTGTGCTTGTAGCTGATTAAACTCCTCCTGCAAGGCACAGGGGTGATTTCCAATATTTTGCAACTACAAACAACGTGCATATGTATTTTTGTATTGATAAAGCTGTACCTGAAGGGAAGATCTCTAGAAGTGCTGGTTTTGGACCAAAAAATAGAGTACGTGACGCGCTGCTATGAAATACTGGCCAACCATCTAGCTGAAGGATTGCACCAAGGAGCGGTTCCACCGGTGACAACTGCAAGTGTGCCTTGCAAGGCTTCCCAGGAGAAGGTGTGGTCCTAACTTTTCATTTTGCCCAGTCTCCTAAAGTGAGAAGTGGTATCTCAGGGTTTGTTTTCATTTGCATTTTTCTAACTCTGAGTTGTAACATTTTTTCATGTGTTTGAGGGTGACCTACATCTTGTTTTGTGAATTGTCTGTCCATGTCTACTTTCTTCCTTTTTCTTTTTACCAGGTTTTTGGTCCTTTGTTACCCAATATTTTAGAGTGCTTTCTGTATTGGGATGTTAGTTCTTTGTCTGGGGCATGTGTGACAAGTATCCCCTCCTGGCTTTGTCTTTTGACTAGTCTGGGGTGCTTTGTTGTCCAAAAATTTTTAATATTTATGTAATAAATATCAATTTTTTTATTTTATTGCCTCTGGATTCTGAATCATAGTTGGAAAGCCTTTCCCACCCCAGCATTAAGGAAGAATTCACCCACAGTTTCATCTACTACCTATGTCTGGATCTCTAATCCATTTGGAGGTGTTTTCTTTTTTTTCCCCCTCTCTCTATGGTGTGAAACGTGAATAAAAGCTTACTTTTTTCCAAATGGCTACCCAGGTGTCCCAGCACTGTTCATTTCAAAGTTTGTCTTTGTCCCCGTGGGCCAAGATAGCATCTTTGTCATATACTACATTTCTTTATGCACTTGGGTCTCGTTCTGGAATTTCTATTAGGTTTGACTAGCCTGTCCAACAATTCACACACCCATGCTGCAGTCTTAATTATGGGAGTGCTACAGTAACAGTATGTTTTAACATCTGGTAGGGATAGTTTTATCTCATCATTACCCATTTTTGTGCCTCTAAGTGATTTCTCGTTTAATCACATTGGCGAATGGTTCTAGCACCGTGTTGAAGAGAAGGGATGGTGGGTATCCATGCTTCATTAGTGATCTTAATGGAAAGGCTGTTAGTGTTTGTTTCCCCATTAGACAAAATACTGGCTATAGGACTAGAGTATGTATGTATTTTATCAGGCTTAAAAAAAAACCCTTAATTGCTTTTTTTTTTTTTTTGCACGTTGATACAACAAATGGGTGTTGAATTTTGACCAAGGCTTTTTCAGCATTTATAGAGATTATCACATGATTTTGTTTCCTTAGATTCATTAATCTGGTGCATGATATTAATTTGGCATGTTATTAATGTGAATGGATTTTGAACCAACCTTGCATTCCTAGAATGACCCAGAGTTAGTCATTCTGTGTCATTTTCTTAGGGGGAAAAAAAAGAGAGAGAACGGAACTGGGTACCAAGGATGACAGCCAGCATTTATGGAACCCTTTCTCTGTCCTCTACATGCATTATTAACTGATTCAATCCTCAGGATTGAAGCTATGGAAGCGGGCTTTATTATTCTCATTTCCCAGATGAGGAAACGGAGAACAACAATGCGGAAGTGGCCTGGCCCACATCTCACAGCTAGCAAAGAAAAAAGACAGGACTGGATCTTGGGTCTTGGCTGTAAGTGGGCAGTGTTATTTGGCTGTACTTAGATATACAAAAAATGCTCACAACCTGATAAAATGTGGGAAGGGGCACGTCTCTGTAGGAAGTCGGGGGAGGTCTATCCTTACTTCCTGGAAGCTTGAGCTGCCCCCCTCGCCCCACTCCACTGGAGCCCCGCAGAGAAATGGTGCGAGGCGGGGCTGGCGATCTTGCCGAGGGCCAGGTGCTGTCAGCAAACGGCCTGCGGATGCCCCTGAAGTCTGTGAGGCCAGGCAGCAAGCAGCCCTGCAGGCCTGCCATGTCCCCATCCAACCTCAGCCTCGCTCTGACTTCGCGTTCGTGGCTCAGGCTCTGGATGGTGTAGGAGCAGCTCAGAGAAGGAACACTAATCCGGGGAGGTGTGGGCTGCCAGAGAAGAAAGGGCAGAGGAGGAAACCCTACCCCTCCACTCCCTGCTGGTCCTGCCTGCCCCGTTTTCTAAGAACGGGCAGCCGGCCGAGGGATTATGTAAGTTCTGGTGGGCACGGCAGATGGTGTGCTAGCTGAGACACATCAAAGCCAGCACTGATACTAACCTTCCCTGACGTGCTACCCCGGCCTCCTCTGCTCTGGGGTGTGCAGCATGGAGAAGGGTGGGGAGAGACCCCAGACTCTGTCATCTAGCTCAACAGCCACGACCAGCCAGGCTAGGGGAGAAGCCAGGGCCCACCACCCAGCAGGAGGTTCCAGCCAGGGAAACAAAGGGTGGGTCCTTCCTGGGTCCTTCCCGTCCCCCCCCACCCCCCAAAACAGCTCTCAGATGAACCACATGGTCCATAGGACAAGAGTCCCTGCTCTGCCCGCCTCCTTCCACCTCAGATCAGCTTCTCAGATTTGGACAACAGTTTCCAAAGCATCTCTCTGGGTGTTCTCTGCTTTGGCCCCACCTGCCATGCAGCTTCTTTTTATTCCTTTTACTGATGGGTAAACCAAGGCTCAAAGAGGGTGAGTGAGCTCTTGGTCATACAGAGTTGGCCTTGGAGCTGAAGCTTCCAGATGTCTAGTCCAGTGCTCTTTCCAAATGCATAAGACCATGCAGGCTCCTCCCCTTGCTGTAACCCCAGGTGGGTCACTAAGTCCCCAGCAGGCCACCCTGAACCTTATGTCTGATATTCCCCACATCAAAAGGGGACTACTAGAAAGAAGCAACAACTTGCAGACTAGAAAGAAGCGACTTTGCAGGTGGATTTCTTCCTGGGTAGAAAGAAAAGGAAACCAGCTTTTACTGACCATGCCCCATCTCGTTCAATCTCCCCAACAACCAATTGGGGCTCATCTTTTTTTTTTTTTTTACAGTGAGGAGGTGCAGTTACTGACCGAGACAGGACTTGAGCCCAGTTATTTCTAGGGCAGACCCTCTTCATTTGAACATATGAGGGTACCAAAGCCCAGAGAGGGAGAGGGAGTACCTTAAGGCCATACAGCAGATTAGCTGTGTAGACAGGATTAGAATCCAGGCTTCCCAATCCTTAGCTCAGGATTCTTTCTGCTGTTGTCTCTTCCGAGTCCACGCGCGTGTGTACAGAAGTGGGGTGCGCCAGCACAAAAATATGGGGCCAGATCAGATTTGCAGCAGGGGTCACTGTGCCCAGCAGCCCTGGCTGTCTGGCTGCCAGGCAGGAATTCCAGCTCAGCCTGTGACAGGGGCTCCTGGCAAGAACCAGTGGATGCCCAGCTGGGAGGGTGGTACTGGCCAGGCCTACCGCTGCCTCTGCCAAGGGCCCGAGGGGGTTGAATCTCCCAGGGAGGCTCCCTGAATGTTAGCATCAAACACAGTGCCAAGGAGAACCTGGCTTGGTCAGACCCTGCAGCCAAAACTGCTCCCCTGCACCAAACCCGGCTCCTTCTAAGGAGCTGGTAGCATTTGCTCTGGAGGGCTGAGGGCTGCGGTCAGACCCTGCCCGTGGGCCTTCGAGAAATACCCCCTCAGCCTCCATGCAGTCCCAGGCCCCAGAGCCCACGTGCATGCAATAGGCATTCTCTTGAACCACCACGAGAAGCCAGGCTGGAACGGAATGATCAATGGGCTTGGGAAGGCAAGGAGAAAAAAAAAACATTTTACAAGGGCCTCGGCAGACTGATGAGACTTGGTTAATTCTTTGTGGCTCCCTTGGACTTAGCAAATAAACTCTCTCACACCTAGGGGCTCTGACCACTGAAGACTGGGCTCTTTCCCCACGTCTGGTACATAGGAAGTGCTCAAAGACATAAGCGGAAGAGAATGCAGAGAGGTAGGCAAAGACGGGGAGGAGGCAAGCAAAGCGACCAGAATCTCCTGATTCTTGGGCTACATCCACAGCCACAAGCCCAAGGCACAGGAGGGGCTGAATCATAGCGAAGAGCGGGGTGAATAAAGCCTGAATGTGAGATCTCATTCATCTGTTCTACAAGTGTTTATCAAGCACCTTCTATGCATTGGGGACTGTGCTGGGAGCCAGGGACATGGCAGGGAGCGAAATCAGACCCAGTCCCCTAGCTACCTGGTGTCAGAGTTGCTCTTTCATGACCTACTTGTTCAAGCCCATCCTGCCTCCACCCAGGTCCCCAGGGCCCTGGCTCAGTGACAAGGAAAGGGAAGGGTGGGAGGCTACCCCATGCAGTATTTGTCACCTGGTCCTGGGCCACTGCTTACTCTGTGAGTCTCGCTCTGCCTTGCTGCGTCACAGAATGCCTGAAGGTGGGATGGGGGAAGGAGCTAGGAACAACTTTCCTGGAATTTCTGACTCAATTTCTTGTAAGCTCGGCATCCTCCTTGGGTGCTCAGGCCTCAGGCTGGGCAGGCGGGCGCCTCTGATCGCATTACAGAGCTACTTGCCTTCAGCTCTGTCTCCTGACTCCAGTAATGCCTCTAGACGCCACTCGAAGCCTCTGGGGGTTGCAGGCTCCTGGGTGATCTCAGTAGCTGTTCTTCCCAGATCTTGGTGATGCCTCCTGGTACCCACCAGCCCTAGGTGAGCCCCAGGGACCAGAACAGGCAGGCAGCCTCCCTCTTCCTGCCCCTCTCCCTGGCTCTCCAGTCAACCCAGAAGCTGCCACTCTCTGTCTCCTTGTTCTCCTGCCCAGAGATGGCCACAGAGAAAAAGCAAGGCACAGCCCCAGCCAGGGGTCAGCCAGATCAGGGTGGGGGAGAGGCAGGAAGGAGGGAAGGCAATAGAAGTCAAGAGAACCTTCCCTGTGCCAGGATCACATATGGCATCTCACGGCAAAGCACTGCCCAGTGAAGGGGGCAGGTCACCTCGCAGGTTGGGATCTGTGGGGCACTCAATGAGTGAGTGCTTTTAATCCCAAATGGCTCTTTCCACTGTACCAAGGGACCCCCGGCGCCAGCATTCTTCTTCTACCGGATGATCAGGAACAAGTCAGTGCTGAATTAGCAATTTGTCTCCTGGGTGGGTGAGCCAGATGCTCCCAGCTCCAGCCCCTCACAAACATAACCCCCATTAGGATGCCCTCTCTGCCTCCCCAAACTCTGCTTATCCTTTGAAGGCCAAGCAACATGCTGCCTTCTACAGGAAGCCCTCCCTGACCAGCCCCACAGGCCCACAGGAGGCTTCTCTCAACAGCCTCAGTGCTTCCTGCTATACCACGTAACACGTGGCATCAGTAGAAATGATGCTGAGGAGGACGGTGAATGCTACGAGCACCTGAGGATGTGCCACACTCTTGCGTGTATTACCTCATTCTTCCCTACACCAATCGGATGCATTGTGTGTATTACCTCATTCTTCCCTATAAAAATCGGATGCAAGCGGCATTATCAGCAGTCCCATGCTACAAATGAGAAAACAGAAGCTCAGAGAGGGTAGGCAACTAGGCCACGTAGCCAGATGGGGCCCCAGCCAGGATTTGGCCCACGTGGTCCGACAGCACCGCCTGCCCTCCGAGCACCGCACTGGATCCCTCCCGGGCCACCTGGGAGCAAGCTCCTCCCCGCCACACAGTCTTCCTCACTCTCACATCTCAGCAGCATGCACCGGGCACAGGGCTTGCCCGGGCCCCAAGAAGCAACTCGAGTCAGTTCAAGGGTTAGGCCTCTGCGCTGTCCCCCTTCGACTACAGAGCCCAGGGCTAGCTCAGATTGAAAGAACATATGCACGTGCACTGAGTTCCAGGGCTTGGGCTGGTGTCCCACCAGGATGTGGGGACAGGATCCTTCCTTCCCCACCCACAAGATCAGCCACCCTCCACCCCTACAAAATGAAATGGTGAAGGTCTTGGTAGGTCTGAAAGTGTGTTCCCCCATCCTCTCCTCAGCGCCCTCCCCCAGCCTTGGTGGGGGAGGGGAGTAAGTGCCTTGTCTCATGAAGACTCAGGCTGTCTCTGCCAGTGGGGTCCTTCTCTGCCCCTGGGCCCTGCTTGGCATCCAGGGCTCTTGGCCTCTGAGGCAGAAGATGCTTATAGAGCAGGAAAATGGGACTGAAGTCTGGAGGGGTGATTTATGGCTTCAGAGAGAGAGACCCAGGGCCACATAATGTTCACAAGGGCATTCCAGTCGATATATTGACTTTCTAGAGGGGCCTCTGTAAACACAAGTGGTTCTGGGCCTCAGCTACTACCTCTCTCTCGCTGGCTGCGGGGGCCTCTGGAGAGGGAACTAGACAAAAACAAACAAGCAAACAAAAAATAACCCAAAACACCCAGAAATAAACCCCAAGGCCCCCAAAGGTCATCCTTCCACCTTTCCCCACCCCAAACTTCCAGAAGGGGAGACTAACCAGGTCCCGGAGAGGAAAAGGCAGCTGTCAGCAAATACTAGAGTCTCCTAACTCCTGGGCCAGGAGCTGCTGGGCCTCCAGGCCCAGAGCCTCCATCCTCTCTCCTCCCCTCCCGCCCCTCAAGGAAGCCAACTCTGGCATCACAGGGCCATCTCCGTGCCAGGGCTTTATCATAATCAGGTCATGTGCTCCTTAAAACAACCCCATGAGGATGGCATTACTACCCCCACTCTACAGATGAGGCAAATGAGGCATGGCACAGTTAGGTGAGCAGTCAAGGCCACAGTTAGGAGGTGGTGATGCTGGAAGGCTATGTTAACCTGCTCGAAATCCCAGTCGGCCCTGCTGCACACCTTCCATGCCTGCAGCTGAGGCCTTGGAGAGGGGCCTCTGTGAGGAGGGGTGGTGGAGGAGGGCTGCGGGCTCCTATAGGGGGTAATGACAAACAAACTGTCCCCCTCGGATTGGCTCGCAGAAGCTGTTGGGCCCAGGGTTGTCCTTCCCTCTGTGTCCACTCTGGTGGGGGCATGGCAAAAGACATAGGAGGACACCACTCCGTGCTCCCGCCCACAGCGTAATGCCTACTAGTGTGTGAAAAGTATTTTCCGGGCTCACTCCATCTTCAAGAGCCAAAAGGAGAGAGTCAGAGAATAAGATAGCTTTTCCTTTCCAGCTTCCACCCCAGGTCCCAGCCTGTAGTCAGATGAGTTCCCCAAGATGCACCCCTTCAGATGAGTCTGAAAGCCCCAGGAGTGGAAATGTGACCAAGGGCTGCCTCACCAAGGACTGGGCTTGCCCAGGTTGGTGGCTGAGCAGAGGCCAACAGGGTCCATTTTCTGAGAGTGGAAGAGGCCTGGGGCCGGGCATCCCTGCCCAGGTACCCTCAGCTAGCTAACCCAGCCCTGTCTTTTCAGGGCAGGCTCTTAGAAACACCTGAAAAAGAGAGAGTCAAGGTCTGGCTCCCATCACCCCTTCCAGGAAGCCCCAAGGCTAAGAAAGCTCACTCTTGACTGTGTTCCCCCACACATACGGACACTTCCCTCACTTGGCATCTGAGACTCTCTGAAGGTCATCCCGATTTTGGAGTGGACATCAGCATCCAGCATAGTAACCACCTTGAGGGTTAGGGCCAAGGCTGCTCTGGCTCTGACTGGGTCCCAGGTCAGCTTCCTAAATAGGTAACCTTCTCCCTGGTGGGGTTCTTATAAGGACCAAGTGAGGTCCCATCTATAAAAGGGTTTTACAAACCAAGGCAGTATGCACCAGCAGTGGGGCTGGCACTTTCCTATATCTCCCTGGTCCACACTGGCACATCTTTTATCCTAGTGCTAAGGATGGGAGATAGTGTAGGCAGAGGTGGGAAAGCAGAGGGATTCTTGGTGAGCAAGGAAGTGGTAAGGATAGTGGAGTAGGGCTCTCGAGTGTGTCCATGTGCACACGTGTCCACTTTCAATTGCTTCCACTGAGAGTCCCAGCCCCAGCCATGCCTGCTTACTTTGCTTTCCATAAGAGATGCCACTTGCTGAAGCTCTGCCTGCCTCTTCTCTAGCAAATTCCAGAGGAGACCCCATTGCCTCTAGAGGGCTGCAGCATGAGCCTGACCCAGGTCAGAGAGCTGATTTCCAAACCCTCAGTGCTGCCGCTATTCTTGGTAAGCTGGAGGCCAGCTGCAGGTGACCCGAGGACCCAGACCCTTGTCCTGGGGGCCATCAATCGAGCTCCTGGACTGGCTTTAGGACCTATATATGGCTGACCTTACTCCCTCTGGGGCAGCAGGACCTACCTATCCTATCTGCCCTCAGGGGAGGTGGGGGCACGACCACAAGGACACCTGGCCTCTGCCCTCTGCCCTCCCAACTCCAGAACCTGGCACTTGGACCAAATCCTGCCCACAACTCCCAGTGTGGAGCAAAGTAAGGTCTCCTTAGTGCTGAAGGGCAGATGGCCTGGGTCCCATCCGGAAGAGACAGCCCCAACAGAATACAATGGATGAAGCGTCTCATGCCTGGTGGTGACTCACTGTCCCCATGCCACACATACCTATTTATACACAAACACACCACAGCTGTGCCCATATGCACATGCACACACCCCCGCACACCCAAACACACGTAGCCACCTACCTCACACATACCCATTATACAAAAGGCACAACCCTTGCGACATACCTATTCACTGTCCTGCACCTTCACCTCATAGCCTAACACGCCAGTGCAACACCACACCTACCATCACTGCCCACCCCCTAATACACATTCTCACCACCCACCCCTCCTGCCCAGCAACAGGCATACTCCTTAATACACACTTTCACACCCATAGCCTGCCTTCCCGGAGAACCCGGCCACGCGGCGCAGGGAAAGTTGTGAGGCGCAGGCGGGGGCGGGGGGCGGGCAGCCTGTTCTGGGAGGTGAGGACGGAGGCGCCTAGGCTGGGCGCCACGGTGTTGGCGCTCCCGGGGGAACTCTGCAGAGGAGGGGAGGGGGTGCAGGGAGAGAGGGAGGAGAAGAGCTGGGCGCGGAGGAGGGCAGTGGGGAGGAGAGAGGGGGTGCTGGGGGGCGCAGGGAGGAGGAGCGGGGGCACTCAGACGGCCGTCTCAGGTAAGCGCTCATCACTGTGGGGCCGCGCGGCTGGAGAGGGTCAGTTCGGGCGCTTCCCGCACCCGACAGCTTTCGGAGAGAAGGGACGGGGAACAAAAGGGGTGAGGGAGCGGGGACGCGGCCGATTTGTGCGCGCACTTCAGCCAGTGTTTTCGCGGCCATTAGAGAGAAAAAAAAGCCACCGCTCGGAGAGGAAGGGGTGCCGCGAGACCGACCCGGTGGGGGCGCAGCGGCAGCGAAGGCGCGGGGCCAAGTGCCAATGCCACGCGCCCGCCCGCCCAGCTAACAGCCGGGACCCGAGGCCAGCTGCGGGACGCCCGGCTCCCCAAAGTGAATGTCGGGATCCGGACACATCCCCCCAGGCGGCCGGGCCCATGGGGGGGTGGGAGGGGCGCACCAGCCCCAACTCGGGAAGCAAATCAAAGGGGGCCTTGCACCGATTCCCTCCACCTTCTCCTCGTATTATTCTAGTTACGGTATTTTAAATTTTCCTTTAAAAAAATAAAGACAAGAAACAGAAAAGCCCAGAAGGCACTTGTTTGGTTTCATTTTGGCTTCACAGCTTTAATGACTCCATTTGTGGAAGCTGTTGAGGAAACTGGTGAGGAGGAGAAGGAAGAGGAGGCCAGGAGAGGCACAGGCTGTGGCCTAGGATGCCCTGCTCCCCTCCCTTCTCCCCAGGGGAGCCACCCAACCAAGGGGGCAGGGTCTCTCTGTTCCTCAGTCCCAGTCCCAACTGGCGACCCCGTCTCTCTCCCTTCCCTGCAGGCATCAGGTGGGCTCCAAGGTGTCTCCTTGGCACCCTAACCCCAGGGTTCAGGGTCAAAAGAACATGCTTTGGGGCGGGGGGCGGTGCTCCAGGAATCACCAACCTTACTCTCTTGGAAGGAGGGGGTCCTTCTCTACCCTCATCCTCAAAGTCCTAGGCAGTCCACACCCTCCTTAGAAGACAGTGGTGAGGAGGGGAGGGGGAGAGGGGAAGATCTCATCTTAAGCCTGACAGCCAGAAACTCAACAACATGGGTGGGGAGGAGATGGGCTCCCCAAAGTTTCAAAATAAAAAGTAAAAATACATTCTGCTCCATCTACACATATGAAGGCAGACCTTTAAAGTGTAGAACCAGGTAGTTCTGCAGCCCAAGGGAGCTTGGCTTGTGGTTTATATCTCACCTGGGGCAGATCAGGACCAGGCGTGGAGCCAACCTTTGGGCAGTTGGCTAGTCTCGGGCCTGACCTCTGACCTCTGTGGCGGGGCCCTGTTCCACCTGTCTGGGGTCCTGGTTCCTGACTCCACCTCTTCCCCCAATCCTGCTACAAGTCCCAGTCTGACCTAACTACCAAACAAACCTTATCTTTAGCTGCCTGCTTTCCCTCAGGGCCTCCATTGGGCAGCTCAGTACCAGACACCCCCCCCCCCCCCCACCCCCTGCTGGCCAGTGGGCAGCCTAGCAGTAGAAAGGAGTCAGAAGCAGCCTGAGGTTTTCGAGGCCTGAGTTCAGATCCTAGATCTATCCCTGAGTCCCCAAGTAACCCCCATGCATGTCAGGGCCTGTCCCAAAGCTTCAGCAGTTAAATAAAGGGGTTGGAAAGGGGAATTGTTTTGTCCTCTGGAATTCCCAGTTGGGAGTGGGGTGGGAGTGGAGGAAGGAGAGAAATTACCTCCGAAATTTCTCCCCTATAGTGATACTTCCACTTTAATGAGAAAGCACATTAAGACACTCTTGATTTTCCATTTGTTTGAGATGGGTGTTTGCTCTAGTCTCCCTCTGGAGACTCTGATGGGCCACCATCTGACACCTACACCCACACACATGCACACCCACACACATGCACACACCTGCACACACAGCAGAGACACTGGGAAAACTCTGGTTTTAATTACAGCTTAAAAAAGAAGTGTTATCATGATACCGCGATCCCTTCTCAACCATCCCAGTCAGAGGCCAAGGCAAGACTCTTTAAAAACTCCAGGAAAGGCTAAGGGGTGAGGTGAGAGGAGATCCTCGGGGCTGACCCAGGCTTTTGAAGTGGCCTCTGCTGGCCAGTCACTTGCTGACACCTCCTTCTAAGGGTCTGGGGTTTTATGGTTCCAGATTTGATTTTTCCACCATCAAACTTTAGGGCTTAAAAATCCTTGAGGCTGTAAAGGGGGCTCATCCCCATATCTACCAGGGAAGGGGCTGAGATAAATGAGACAGAAGTGCTTGCCACCTGACCTGAGGGGAGCCTGCACACCCCCAGAAGGGGTCCCCCTCTGTGGAGACAGCCTTGTCTCCCTCAGCTTTACAGTAGCCTCAAGGCCGAGGTGGATGGGGTCACGAGCAGGAGTCCAGGGTGACCTGAACCAGCCTGGCTGTTAGAGAGGAGCAGCCCTGCATGCAAGTCCGCAATCTGTAGTCAAATGAAGGCAAGATTTGAGGAAAGTCAACACTCTGGCCTTGGTTTTCCCCATCCGTGAAATGGGGAAAAGACCAAGAACCAAATTACCAGACCCAAAGAACGTTCTGAAAGATGTTCTGTGCCTGTGGCATTCGAGAGGCGGGCTGCGTTGGAGGAAGGGGCATGCTCTCCCTCCTGAAGGCACATTTCTAAGGGCTTCACATTCTGGGCAGAGGGAAGACTGCACAGTGACCCCACCACTTGGCCCCTCTCTAGGCTGGTGGGCAGGCAGCCCCTGCCGTGCTAAGTAATGAGCACAATTCCAACACTGGTTCTGCTCACTAGTGAGAAATCAAAGCCCGGTATTAGAGGCCATTTCTGGCTGGGCTCCGTTTGTGCCCAAATCCATCAAAGCCATGGGCCTGGGGTTTCCTCTGGGGAAGGTGGGGGCTGGATGCTTTGTTAAGCAGGAAAGGCAGGCCACTCCCCAGCTGAACCCGGCTCTGGGAGAACTCTAGGCCAACTAGTCTTGTCTTTTTCCTGCCCAGCAGAGGCCCACCCCCTACCCTCAGTAACCTCAGTATTTATTCCTGATCCCATTGCCCGGCTGGTTCTAAAACAGTTTCCCAAGTGCCCTTTACAGAGACTTCACCCTACCCTTCAATCACCCCCCCAAACACCCTCAAACCAGAAACCAACACCCCAGCCCAGCAACTCCCACATTCAACTGCACTCTTTAAAACAAGGTTGGTCATTCAGCAGCTTGCCCCCTCCCCCATCATTACCTTCCAACTTCAAAACGCTGCTTTAAATACCAGAGTCTGCCCAAATCGTAATTAACTTGGATCAAATGATTGTGTCGTAACTTTACAACAGAGGGCTGGAAAAAAAAAAAAAAAGTGGAGGCTGTGCGAAAACCAAGCCCTCGCTCCTAGGCCGTGGGAATCATTAATTCCAGAATGAGGAATCTTGGGCTATTGGGGTGTACGTGGGGCGGGGGGGTGGGGCGGGGGCTGATGCCAACATCCCAGCGGAAGGTGGCGGGGGAGGGCTGCGTCACCTCGTCTACTTTCTGCGCCAGCTTTCCTGCCCCATTCTCAGCCTCAACTCAGAGGACTCCTTGCAGGACGCCCCCCTCCGCACCCCACCTTGCCCGGTCCAGGGAGCTCAGGTGTCCAGAGGCCGCAGCCAGCCCACCTACTTGGGTTCCGGTACCAAAGAGATGCTGGCTCGCCTAGAAACGCAGTCCAGTCAGCGACGCGGGGCCCAGCAACAGACAAGAGAGAGTTGTACACAACCAGGGCGAGGTGGTGGTGGTGGTGGTGATGGGGACTTTATTTTAGGAGCCCACCAATCCCCTTAAGGCATTTTGCAGGCCCACAGTAGGCAAGCGCATCTTGTCCGCTTGTCCACTCCCCGGACGGGGGAGAATGTCAGTGACCCATTTAAAAGGAAACTTGGCAGGATCACTATGTACTCCCCCCGACCCAACACACACACACACACACACACACACACACACACACACACACACCCCAAACCCCAGAAAAAATCCTTCTAGACCTGCGGATCCTGCGGTCGCGGGGAAAGCTGTATGAGCAGTATTCAGCCCTTCCCCCTTCTATAGCCAAAGCCCTTCAAGCCGGCCTCCCCTGGCTAGCGGAGCAGACCCGCGCTTCCCCTGCTCCGCAGGTCTCTTGCTCCTTCCCGTCTGCGGATTCCGGGGGGGTGCAGCGCGTAGGAGCTTGGAAGAGCCGGGAACCAGGACTAGGAAGTTGCCGGCGAAAAGCAAGCAAGCGCACACCTGGCCCGAGCAGCAATAGTCTTTTCTATTTTTTTTTTTTTTTGCTGCCGCGGTGCGCGGGGAGCCCGGGGTCCCTGGAGCCAGTCCTCCGGGAGGAGCAGACCCAGACTCCGACACCCATTCCAAGGAAAAGAAGCAATCCCTTCTAGGAGAGGGGCAGGGGCAGGGGCGGAGCAAGAAGCTTACTCTGAACCACCTGGCCTGCGCCCCCCCCGCCCGCCACCCCGCGAGGTGACTGCGCCATCTCCCACTTTGGTGGGGCGGAGAAATCTACCTTTTAACTTGGGTGCCCTTGCGTTTTCCAAGTACACACCGACGCGGTGATGGACCACTTCAACTTCGGGAAAGATTGGGGCGCAAAGGTCCCCTAAACCCCCGCCCCCATGCCCTATCGTTCCCTACCTGCTTGGCTCAGCCTCGGGTCCCAGCAGAGCAGCAGCGCCAGCAGCAGCGCACCCCGCGCTCCACTCCGGTCCCACATGCTCCCGCGGCCAGGCTCGGGCGCTTCTCCCCCGGGGCTTTCTCCCTGGCCCCAGCCTCGCCGCCGCCGTCTCCGCCGCCGCCGCCTCCTCCTCGCCGTCCTCCCCGGCGCCCGGCCGCGCCAGCCCGTGCCCTCCGTGGGGGCAGCGGCAGCCAACGCTGCGCAGAGGGCTGCCCGGCGCTAGGAGCGCAGTGGGTGCCCAGAGCCCGCTCTCCAGCCAGCTCCGGCGCGCCCCTCTCTGCGCTCCTCAGGTTCTGGGGCTCCGAGCGCTTCCCGGGCTCCCGCGTCCTGGCTTCGAAGTTTCGCGACGGAAGGTTAGTGCACTCAGCGACCCTCGCAGCGGCAGGCACCGCGCCGTCACAACCCCGGCGCGCGCCTCTCTGCGCCCCGTCGCTGCCCGGGGCTCAGGAGCCCTCTCCGGCCCCCGCCGCCTGCCACAATGCCGAGCGCTGCCGCTCGCTCACCCTAGTCAGTCCGCGAACGGATGCGGACTGCGCGCTGCCGGGGCGGGGCCTGGGCGGGCGAGGGCGGGGCCGGCAGGGGGCCCCCGGAGGGGGGAAACCGACGGCCACCTGGGCGCCGTCTCTGCTTGAGCGGGTTGGGGGGGCCTTTCGGAGTGGTGGTGGGGGGGTCTTCGCCAGACGCTGGGCCTGGCGTGTTGGAAAACCCGGCCACTAGAACAAAGCTGGAAGCGGAGTCTGCCCAGTTTTCTTTTCCAAAAATTAAGGAAATATATCTACGCTCTCCTTTGGCTTAGCGGTGTCAGCTTTCTCATCCAATTAAGTTGTGGACCCTCACTTTTGGCTCCCTTGGTCTGTACTGTGTCCTATGCCTTCAACCTGTGGAGGTGTTTCCAAAAGACTCCCTGAATGGGAAAAACCTCAAACACTCAAGTCCTTTTAGGCTGGGGCTTACAGCTATGTGAAGGTG
Source organism: Enhydra lutris kenyoni (assembly GCF_002288905.1). Taxonomy (NCBI): domain Eukaryota; kingdom Metazoa; phylum Chordata; class Mammalia; order Carnivora; family Mustelidae; genus Enhydra; species Enhydra lutris. Next base: position 25,334,950 of record NW_019154096.1, on the reverse strand, counting down.
GGCACAGATTGGGATCGTCCTGGGTGGCTCTACTTGTCTGTATGACTTTAGGCAGAACTGTTTTCCAGACCCCTCTAAACCTCCTGTAACACTTTCAGTACTAGTGTTAAAAACGTGCCCTCCAAGGGACAGGGGGTCAGAGGGGAGAGGTACAACCATTGGGCTCTGCTCCTCACCTTCTGTGTGACCTTGAGCAAGTTACTTAACCATTCTGACGATCTCTTCATCATCGTCTAAAATAGAGAAAAATTATAATTATCTCATAAGGGGGTGTAGAGTTGAATGAAAAAAGTATGTATGGAAACTGCATAAACGTCAGTAATGTCTCTTTCCAAGATCTCGCCTCCCTGCCAGTCTGATTTGGGGGGTAAAGTCCCGGCCACTCAAGGGTGGGCCAAAAGACATCCGGAAAGTCTGAGGGACGGTAGTGTCTGAGATTGAAACACAGAGGTGTCAGGAGGGGTCAGCCTGCTACACTGGCAAAGCCCTGTGCCCCATGAAAGGGGTTAAGTACTTTGTACGCATTATCTGAGTTAGTCCTCACAACAACTCTGAGTTACACCAATTGTATCCCCATTTTATAGATGATGGAATGGAAGCACAGAGATGTAAAGTCATTTGCTCAAGATAACCCGGCTTTGCAAGAACTAGTGATTGAAGGGGGAAGGGGAGATGGCACTGGAAAGAAAGTCTCTGAGCTGGGGCACATCCCCCCCAGCCCTCCTCTGGGACTGGACTTGGCAGCTGGCAGCTATGCCTCTTTCCCATTGCTCTGATCTGTTCTCTACTTGGGATTTTTCTGGAGCTGAGATCTAGAATTGATCCTCAAATACAGGTGCAGTGGGGGTAAAAGCAGTCAGAGGTTGTTCCAGCCAGGCCTGTGGAGAAGGGCTGGAATAGGGTGGAGTGTCCCCAGGGATGCTTCCTAGATTGGAGGAGAAGGACTTGTGGACCAGACCCTGCAGGCTGGAAGGGGACCTGGTGGGGACAGAGAAGCAGTAAGTACCACCCAATATCCTCTGCCCCACACACTCCTGCACTGATTGGGGTCTGGAGCATCTGGGCCCGGGATGCCTGTCGTCAGCCACCCGCCCCCCC
>NW_019154096.1:25272911-25333752 GCF_002288905.1 Enhydra lutris kenyoni | reverse complement strand
CCCCCCCCCCCGGCTGGTTATTCCCAGATCAGGAGGCTGGATGTGGGTGGAGCAGGACTCCCTGCAAAGAACTTTGGCCAACTGAGAAAGGTCCCTATGGACAAAAGTAGTTGGGTTATTTTTAGCTTGGCCCAGGACAGCCCCAGCAAGGGCAGTGGATAAGAGTCAACAGCTCATCACACCAAGCCAACCCCACGCAGCCACACAACTATAAGCATACATACATACACAAACCCCTAGACACAGTCACAAGCACGCCTCGCCAATAGACACCTACAAAAGCACGCACAAGTAAACAGGCAGCACAGACCCATTGGTGCAAAATGGCCCTCCTAGAAACCCTTACAAATAGGCCTCCAGCTGCAGAGAAAACCATATACCTGAGACAAGAGACCAAAAAAAAAAAAAAAAAAAAGCACACACATAACCTGTGTCACAGACACAAACACATACAACACCATACACCTGTGCAAATGCAAATACACTCTTAAGAAGATGACAAATTGATATTTAGATACCTAACTTCCCCAAGGAAACACATACAGGGACACAGGTACCAAGACCCACAGCTGACTGCCAACCCTGGACAGACGCAGACTCATGGTCAAGGACACTATGCTGAACGACTCAGCAGGGACCTCAGCAGAAACATGGCATGCCTGTGGGGAACCTCAGGACTGGGGCAGGTGCCCCCCCTCCCCCCACCCCTGCCTTCATCAGAGGCCAGTGGGAATTGGAGATTTTTCCAAAAATGACAGTCCTCTGGACTTGCTGCTCAGGCAGTCGTTGTACCAGGTAGGCTCTTCTAGTCCAATGTCAGGTTTCATGACTTTGTTTAATTCCTGGCAGCAGGGAAGGGGGGATGGGAGGACAAGCCATAGAAGAGTGGTTCTTTATTTCCCCCTCTCCTGCAGGTGTCTGTCCCACTTTCCTCCCAAGCCTACAAACTCTTTCAACTATTAAAATATGCCAATAGGGGTGTGGGGGGAGCATCCTGGGCTCTGTTTTCCCTCCAGGGCTCCAGCCTCAGGGTGAGGAACTTACCACATTGGGTTCCCTCTGTAATTCCACGCCCCCCACCCCCCGCCACCATGCTGTAACAGTGTGAGTGCTGGTCCTCAGTCAGGGCCAGGGAAAGGACTCCGGGGGAAGTCATAATACCCTGAGCCTGCACCTCTTCCTGGGATGGGTGAAGAACGGGCAAGATCTAGGCACTGGGATGACTCATTGAAATAACTGGATTAAGAATTATCAAGGTGTTCCCAAAACCAGTGCCACCAGACTCACAGCAAAGGTGTCCTGCTTTAAGTTAAGAAGGAGGAGGAGGTGGTGAGCTGCTTGGAGGCAGGGCCCCTCCTTTCCCATTTACTATTTTATATCCTGCTTGGAAGACAGCATCGTACACACAGGAGGCCTACGATCAGTACTGGTTGAGTGGAAAGATCAACGAGGCTGGAAAAAGAGAGGTTAATGAGCAGAGGGCCCATAACCTTGTCAAAGGGGCCCTAGAAGGAGCCTCCCGCCTCCCCCTCCGTTTCCTGGGGGCCTGGGGTCTGGGGCAAGGTGATGGGCTGCCTTCCTACAGCTTAGCTGCTTGGAAACAGTCCCAGAGCCAGTTCTGACCCTTAGTGGTGGCTGCAGATGCTTCCACGGGCTATCCTCGTTTCTCCCAAACCAGAAGCCACGTGAGGAAGACAAGAGTTCTGGAATCTGGAGTTGAGCTAATGTTCATTTGATGGGTCAGGGACAGCTCTTAGGGGCTGGGAGAAGGGCTGGCTGCTGAGCCCTTCCTAGCCTCGGTTTCCTCAACTGTGAACTGGAAACACTACCTCCTCGAATTGAAAAGAATATACAGAAGGCCCCTTATCTGGTTGAATACAGGCTGCTTCTTTAATAACAATGCTGATGTAAAAGCAGCTAGGAGGTTCCCGGCCGGCGGGGCGGGCCGCTTCTGGTTTGGCACCTCCCTCGGCAGTCGGGACCCGTGTCTCGCAGGTGCCACTAGGCGGCGCGCTGCAGCTCCACACCTCCCCGGCCGCCGCTGCGACCTCCATCCTAAGGCGGTGGGTCTGCCAGCGAGGAGCAACCCCCTCCACACCGCGGGGGGCCTCCCGGGGAGTGGACCCCTGGCTTGTTTGTGGAGGGGGTTTCTCAGATGACACCGTTTGGAGGATCTTGGGAGGGAAGGTTTGAGAATAAGCTCACACTCCCTCCCATGACCATCCAGTCCATTGCGGACCCCAAACACTTGGATTCTGGGGAGGGAGACACGTAGGGTTGAAGCTCCTTGAAGCTCTACCACATTATTGTTATAGCCAATGTGGGGTGCTTTCTATGTGCCAGGTGCTGTCCCCAGTCCTTTATATGCTGACAATGACCTTCTGAGATAGGTACTGTTATTACAACCCCTGTTTGCCAGATAGAGAAACTGAGGCACAGAGAGGTGGCTTGGCCAGGGTCACATACAGCTAGTCAACGGTGCAGGGAGATGCAAATCCAGACAGACTGGATCTCAAGTTTGTACTCTTCTTTTTCAATCGAGAGTCAATTCACTGAACATAAAACTTAACCATCTCAGAGTGCTCGATTCAGGGTGCCTGGCTGGCTCAGCCCAGCGGAGCGAGCAACTCTCGATCTTGGGGTCGTGAGTTCAAGCCCCACAATGGGCATCGAGATTACTAAAAAATAAACAAATAAGTAAACAAAAGCATATGATTCGGTGTTTTCTAGTATATTTGTGATGTTATGCGGTCCTCACAGCTATCTAATTTAAGAGCAGCATCTCCATCGTCCCAGAAAGAAATCCCACACCATGAAACAGTCCTCCCCCCCGCCCCCCGCTTCCCCTGTACATTCTTTCTTTCCTCTGCCAGCCCCTGGCAACCATGAATCTACTTTCCTGTTTCTGTGCATTTGCCTATTCTGGGAATTTCATATAAATGGAATCATAACACTACGTGACCGTCAAGCTTGGGCTCTTAACCTCAGCGAAATACTGTGACAGCCCCCCTCCTACTCCCCACCCCACCCACATCTTTTCTCTTGTCCCCAAGGGAGGGCCTTCTCCCTGGGGTTCAGGCAACAGAAGCAGTTAGTCACAAAAGCCTTGGGGTCAGGCAGATCCGGGTTTAAATCCTAGCTCTGACTGGGACAATTTACTCATTTTCTCTGCTGTTGCCTTCTCAAAATTCTTTCTTGTTACTACTGTTAATTAAAAAAAAAAACCACTTTGAATTTTAAAACAGAAAACAGGAAAGTTGCAGATACAATATAGAAAGTTCCTATTTCCCCTACTATTAGTATCTTACATCTGTATGTAGTATATTTGCTACAATTAACAAACTGATACTGATATATTATTATGAACAAAACTTCATTCATATTTTCTTAGTTTTCACCTAATGTCCTTTTCTGTTCCAGGATCCATCCAGCATGCCCCATTATACACAGTGATCATGACCTCAAAGGCTTCTTGAGCTGTGATCGTTTCTCATACTTTGTTTTTGATGATCTTGATGGTTTTGAGAATTATTGATCAGGTATTTTGTAGAATGTCCCTCAGTTGGGACTTCTCCATCTTAGAATTCTTAATAATTTTTTTAAGGACTTTGCTTATTTATTTGAGAGAGAGTGCAAGAGAGCCTGAGCAGGGGGAGGGGCAGAGGAAGAAGGAGAGGCAGACTCTGGGCTGAGCAGGGAGCCTAAGGAGAGGTACAATCCCAGGACCCCTGGATCATGACCTGAGCTGAAGGCAGGTGCTTAACCAACTGAGCCACCCAGCTCCTCCCAAATTCTTTTATTTACTCTTCTCCTACTCAGCTCCCCACAAATTCTTAATCATTTTTGAACAAGGATCCCTGTTCAAAATAATTTTGCACTGGGTCCTGCAAATTAGGTAAACTGTCCTGCTTATGGGACAGGGAAAAGGCCGTGAAGCAGGGCATGGGATATGCCACCAGTCTGGCTGGCCAGTCTCAGTACTGCCCAGAGGGACTTTATCAGCTCTGAAGGGGGAATGCTGGACTCCAGACCCAGGGTGGGAAGGAAACCATACACAGGGAAGAGGCTTGCATTCCAAGGTAATGTGTGAGAAAGATGTCGGGCCAGGAATGGGGATGGTGTGGTCAGGGTGTGGCCAGGCCCCTATCTTTCCAGCAGGGGACAAAAGGGCAGAGAAGGCAGGAGGGGAAACCTCCCAGCAAAGGTAGGGCCTGCTATGCTAGAGATAGATTCTGCAGGAAACAGGGAGTCATGGGTGCTGACTGAGCTGTAGAAAGGCCTGATGGGAGCCCAGCTGTGGGAGCATATCTCAGGCTGGGGCATAGGGGGACAGCCCAGGGCAGGGAAGCCAGGGGAGTCTGTGCCTGGGGCTGCAGGGGGTGAAGACTCAGAGGGAGAGAAGAAGATTCTGAACTCTGGGCCTCTACGAGTGTGGGAACTTGGGGGTATGAGAGAGAATGGGGGCTGGGGGAGCCCAACAGGGGAAGGCAGGATTACAATGGGAGGAATAGTGAAATGACGAGATGGAGTGGGCTGGGGAGACTGGGGAGAATCTGGGTTTGGATGTGGTGAGTTAGGGGTTTCTGTGGACTTCTCAATACACCTGTGTGAATGCAGGACTGATCAGTGCTTAGAGGAGTGTCTTAAAAATGAATAAAGCCAGCCAACGTATACTAAGCAAGGAGAGCGAGCCGGACACCGTGCCAAGAACTGTACACGAATCAGTTCCTTCCATCTCCATGATAACCCGTGAAGATGTTATGCTTATCTCCATTTTAAAAATGAGAAAACTGTGACTCAGATTTCCCTGCTCAGCGGGAGATAGAGGCCAGACTGAAACCAGGGCCAGGCTGTCTGGTTTCAGAGCCCGCAGGGCTGACACACACACAAGGGACCCCCTCAGTTCCCCCGGGTAGATCTTTTAACAGTGTGAATTCCTGTTGTTCCTCTCGTTCCTCTCCATTGTTCTTGGAGCTCAGTGTTGATTCCGGACTCACTGAAATGGAAACTGAGGCTGGGGGAGAGACAGGGACAGCTGGTCAGGACTGACCTTGAGCTTTGCAACCATATTCTATGACTAGTCCACACTACCAGCCTCTTCTGATGTTGTCTGGAGTTCTGGGGAGTAATCTCTGTAGAGGGAGGAGTAAGAGGAGAGGATACTGTCTAAGGAGATGATTAAAATAGCAAGATAGGGGCACCTGGGTGGCTCAGTGGGTCAAAGACTTTGCCTTCGGCTCAGGTCATGATCCCAGGGTCCTGGGATCGAGCCCCGCATCGGGCTCTCTGCTCAGCAGGGAGCCTTCTTCCTCCTCTCTCTCTCTGCCTGCTGCTCTGCCTACTTGTGATCTCTGTCTGTCAAATAAATAAATAAAATCTTTTAAAAAAGTAAAATAGCAAGATAGACCTTTTAAACTCTCTTGTACTCTCTTTTAAATATTCCAGTTTAAATGTATTCAGGTAACACCAAGTTACATTGTCTAATGAAAACATCAAGGCACTTGACGTTTGTCTTAAAGCTATAACAATACAGCACTTGCCATATAGAAATGCCTTTAGCCATTGCAAATATGTCCAATTTCAGAACGGCTCATGTGATGCTTCCAGTATTGTTCATGTAATAATGGGCTGCTAATCGAATTGAATACTATATGCTACCCAGAGAGTACAAGATAATTCACTCGCTGAGATTAATTTTTAAATCAACTTTATTTACAAATCACTATCTTGGTAATTATAATTCTGTAAAGTTTTCATTCGGGCAAAAGTAGAATTGCTTAAAGTCTAGCAGTTCCTCAAACCAAAAATGAGAGCTAATTCAAAATTAATTTGTAAGAGAGACAACACTCCCATGTTTCTGGGATTCTGTGCTTCTGGTTTTTCAGTAGCTGGTAACTTTTGAAGGTAACTCACTATGATTTTCAGGATAAATGCCAAAGACATTCTTCAGTGGAAAGTTTACTTGAGGAGGTCCTCCTGCAAACTGGATGGATGCGCCACAAAGATATTAATTGGGGGAAGAGGGAAAGGAGAGAATCTGGGAGCAGAGTGGGGTAGACAGAGAGAGAGAGAGAGAGAGAGAGAGTAGAGTGTGTGTGTGTGTGTGTGTGTGTGTGTGTGTGTGTGTGTGTTTGTGTTTGGAGAGAAGGATAGTATAAACCTTTCCTTTCTGTTGAATGCTGACTCTACTGTGAAGGACCATATGGGGAGCAGTCCTCGTCACGTCCTCTGCTCTATCTTTTTCGTAATATCAGCAGTCAGCTCATCTGGCTCTGGATATTTAAATTTCTCTTTGTTCCACGCTTTTGCCGTAAATCGATTTCAGCATGAACTATGAATTTGGACCTATTTAGCTTTTCATTGGTTGCTTCTAGATCTGCTGTTCCTGATGACTCTTTATCACCACCAGCATCTTTTTTTTTTTTATTAAAGATTTTTATTTATTTATTTGACACAGAGAGAGAGATCACAAGCAGGCAGAGAGGCAGGTGGGGGGTAGGGAGAAACAGGTTCCTCACTGAGCAGAGAGCCCAATACGGGGCTTGATCCCAGGACCCTGAGATCATGACCTGAGCCGAAGGCAGAGGCTTAACCCACTGAGCCACCCAGGCGCCCCACCACCAGCATCTTTTAAAGCAGACTCTGTTGGTGTGCACATGTATACATATTCTTTCTTAAAATGGCTATGCTTTTCAAGTAGTTAGGTAGGTTGTAGGATGAGAGATTTTAAACAAGTCAAAACTTCTGCTCCCAGTTAAGAGAGCTGTAAAACATTCCAATGATTGCTGTCCAGATACCATCACTCAAGGACCTGTGCAGAAGTTGGGAACTAGACCAGTGTTGCCTAATTGGGGTGACCTGTAGACCTGTGTGAATGCAGGACTGACCAGGGCTTAGAGGAGCAACCACTGCCTTAAAAATGAACAGAGCCAGCTCACGAGATCCCAGATGGTGGGGAAGTTCAAGGTTGAGGAAAGGAAGGTTCAAGATCTAGCAGCTCACCCACATTCCTGCCCCCTACTTCCTCTTCTGTCTTTTAAAGAATTTGGTGGAGGTGTAATTTACATACAATGAAACACACAGATCTGGAGTATAAAGTTCTATGATATTTGACAAGTGAACACACCTAGTAACACAATCCCAATCAAGATACGAACATTTCCAGCATCTCAAAATGCCCTTACCTCTTTCCCAGTCAATCCTCCCACTGATTTCTAACAGCATAGATGAAATTTGCTTATTCCCAAATGCCTCTTGCATGGAATCAGATAATACGTAGCCTTCTGTGACTGGCTCCTTTTGCTCACCACAATGACTGCGATCCATTCCAGGTTGTTGTGGTAACGGAAGTGTGTTCCTGGTTGTTATGAAATAGTCTTAGTTATTTGAACACACTGTAATGTGTTTATTTATTCTCTTGTAATGGACATTTGGATTATTTCCCATTTTAGTCTAGTACGAATAAGGCTTCTATGAATATTCTTGGACAAATTTTTGCTTTTTTAGAAAACTGTTTCCATTTTCCTGCAGTAAAAAGGAGTGAAATTGCTGGGTCCTCAGGTAAGTATATATTTGATTTTATAGAAAACTGCCCAAACTGTTTTTCCAAAGTGATTGTTTGACTTTGCACCACCACCTTCCATGTATGAGAGCTCCAGGTTCACAATCCTCGCTAGCATTTGATATTGTCGGTGTTTTTAATGAAGCCGGTGAGTGGGAAATGGTATCTCAATTTAGTTTTAATTGGTGCTTCTCTGATGACTCTCCATGCTGGTCACCTTTTCATGTGCTTATTAGCCACTTGTATGTCTTCTTTTATGAAAGAGCTGTTCAAACCTATTGCCCAATCTTTATTGGGATGTTTCTCGTGTTTTACTGTTGATTTGTAGGACTTCCTGAACATTCTGAATACACATCCTTTGTCAGGTGGATGTGTTGTGAATATTTCCTCCCAGTCGCCTGTTGTTTGGGTTTTCATTCTGTTAACAGTGTGTTTTAAAGAGCCAAAATTTTCCCTTTTGATAAAGATCCATGTTTTACATTTCTTCTTTTATGATGACTGCGTGTTATGTCAAAGAGATAGTCTCCTGTTTCCTTCCAGAAGGTTTATTGTAATTAACATTTATGTTTAAGTCTGTTATCTGTCCTTAATTATTTTTAGTGTATAGTGTGAGGTGGAGGTCGAGGGTCATTTTCTTCCCCATCTCATTATCCACTTGTTTCAACACCACATTTTTTGCTTGTTTTTTTTTCAACACCGTTTTTTTTTTTTTTAAAGATTTTATTTATTTATTTGTCAGAGAGAGAGAGGGAGAGAGAGCGAGCACAGGCAGACAGAATGGCAGGCAGAGGCAGAGGGAGAAGCAGGCTCCCTGCCGAGCAAGGAGCCCGATGTGGGACTCGATCCCAGGACGCTGGGATCATGACCTGAGCCGAAGGCAGCTGCTTAACCAACTGAGCCACCCAGGCGTCCCATCAACACCATGTTTTTGAAAAGAATTTCCTCTCCCTATTGAATTGCTTTGACTCCCTTTGCCAAAAATCAATGAACTGTGCAGGTATGAATCTATTTCTGGACCCTCTGTTCTGTTTCATTAATCCATTTGTCTGTCCTTACCCCAATACCACACCATCCTCACCACCAGGGGTTTATAGTTAATATGTTAGCTCTCTAACCCTCTTCTTCTCCCCTCACCCCCAATATTATTTTGGATCTTCTAGATCATTACCATTTCCATTACCTTTAGAATCAACTTGTTAATTTCCATTAAAATATTTAGGATTTTGATAAGATGTCATCAAATGTATAGATCAATTTGGGGAGAACTGACATTTTAACACGAAGTTTTCCAATCTGCAAAAAAGCATATCTTTTCACAGTCTTAGTTTCTCTGAACATTAATCTGTCATTTTTGATGTAATGACTTTGTACATTTTTATTAAGTTTATTCCTATATATCTTATGGGTTTTTGCTAACTGTATAAAAATGCAATTGATTTTGTATAATGACCTTGTATACTGTGAGTTACTAAATTCAGTAAGTAATAGTAGTCGTTTTATTCTCAATCCTTCTGGATTCTGTTCATATGAGATGAGAACAGGCCTTCTTCACATGTTCTGGATTACGGGAGAAAAGCATTCATATTTCATCATATAAGTAGGATGTTAACTGTCAGCTTTCCTTTGCTAGCTGTTACCATCTTGAGGAAATGCGCTTCTATTTTATTCCTACTTTGCTGAGTTTTTTAAGTATCCTGAATGGGTATTGGATTTTGTCAAATACTTTTTCTGCATGAATTGAGATGATCATAATTTTTTCCTCTTTCTTCTGTTAATGTGGTGAATTACAGTGACTTCTTTTCAAGTGAGAAACTAACCTTTCATTGCTGGGATAAACCACATTTTGTCATCATATATTATTCTTTTGATATCTTTCTGAATTCAACTTGCCAATATTTTGTTAAGGAATCTTTACACTGATGTTCATGAGGAATGTTGGTCTATACTTTTATTTTGTGTAATATTTCTGTGAGGTTTCAGTAGAAGTTCATCCTGGTATTGTGAAATGATTAGGGAAGCATTTCTTTCTTTTCTAGTTTTGGAAAAAGTTTGTGTGGGATTGATATCATTTCTTCCTTACATAGTTGAGAGAATAGTGTTTTCTTTGTTGAAGGTTCTGCTTGTTAATCTAATTTTTTAACAGACTTAGGCCCATTAGTATTTGCTGTTTCTTCTTGAGTCACTTTTGGTAAGCTGTACTCTGATGGAATTTTTTCATTTCATCTAAATTATCATATTTATTTGTGTGGGGTTTTAGGATGGAACTTATAATGATATGCCCTCTTTGGTTTTTGGTATTGGTAATTTGACTGTCCTTGGGCTCTCTCTTTTTCTTGCTTTTTCAATCCAGCTAAGGGATTGTCAATCTTTTGATAATAACTTTTTCAATCTTTCAAGTGATCAAATTTGTCTTTGATGAATTTTTCTCTTATCTATTTTTCAGTGATTGCTTTTCATTCTATTAATTCTTTCTTTCTACTTACTGTGGAATTTGCTCTTCTTTTCTCACTTCTTAACATGGATGCTTGGATCATTGGTATTTAGGTTTATTCCCATCTAACATAAGCAGTTAAAGCTATACTTTCTTTTTAGCAGAACTTTATTTGCATTCCACCAATTTGGATATGTTTTCTTTTCAATATCATTTAGTTTGTTCAAATAGCCTACAAGGAGGAAGAAAAGAGGGAGAGGAAACAGAATAAACAAACAAAACAAATAGTAAAGTGGTAGATGTAAGCCATATCGATAATTACATTAAATGTAAGTCATCTAAATACATCAATTAAAAGAGATTTGCCCAGTGGACAAAAAAATTACCTAATTATATGTTGTCTGCAAGAAACCCACTTCACATGTAGGTATATAGGTAGGTTGAAAGTAAAAAGGAGGGAAAATGTACTGTGCAAACACTAATTTAAAAAAAGAAGAGGGATGCCTGGGTGGCTCAGTGGGTTAAGCCTCTGCCTTTGGCTCAGGTCATGATCCCAGGGTTCTGGGATCCAGCCCTGCATTTGGCTCTCTGCTCAGCAGGGAGCCTGCTTCCCTTCCTCTCTCTCTGCCTACTTGTGATTTCTCCCTCTCTCTCTGTCAAATGAATAAAATCTTTAAAAAAAATAAAAAAATAATAATAAAAATAAAAAAAGAAGAGTAGAGGGGGCACCTGGGTAGCTTAGTTGGTTAAGTGTCCAACTCTTGATTTTGGCTCAGGTTGTGGCCTCAGGGTCTTGGGTTTGAGCCCTGCATTGTGCCCTGTGCTTAGTGTGGAGTCTGGTTAAGATTCTGTCTCTCCCTCTGCCTCTGCCCCTCCACTCTGCTTGTGCTCTCTCTTTCTCTCTCAATAAATAAATAAAATCTTAAAAAAAAAAAAAAAGGCAAAGTGGGTATATTTATATCAAGTGGACTTGAGAGCAAAAGAAATTACCAGGGATAAAGAAGGACATTAAATATTGATAAAAGGGACAACACACCAAGGATATATAGAAATCCTTAATATATATGCACCAAACAACAGAGCTGTAATATATATGAAGTAAAAACTGACAAAACTGGAAGGTCAATTGGAAATAGACCTACCTGCAGTTACAGTCAGAGACTTTAACATCCCTTTCTCTCTACCAGACAGAAAATCAAGAGGGATATAGAAAAACTGAGAGATAGCATCAGCCAACAGATGTAATAGGTGTTTATAAAACACTCCACCCAAAGAGTAGAATATGCATTCTTTTCAGGGGCTCATGGAAAATTCACAAAAGTATTCCATATCCTGGACTTTAAAACAAATCCCAACCAATTAAAAGAATTGAAATCATGTAGTCTGACCACAATGGGACTCAAACTGGAGACCAGTAACAGAAAGAGAACAGGAAAATCTCCTAACACTTAAAAAAAAAAACAACTTAGAACTGAACTATAACGAAAGTACAACATAATTGTGAGATGCAGCTAAAGCAGGGCTGAGAGGGAAATTTATAACACTGAATACTTATGTTGGAAAAGAGAAAAAGATCTCGCATCAATTTCAGTTAGTTTAAAATATTATCTAATTTCCCGGGGCATTATTCTTTGACCGATGATTTATTTAGGAACGTGCTGATTAATTTCCAAATATGTGATATTTTCCAGATACCTTTTTGTTATTGATATGTAATTTATCCAAGTGTGGTCACAGAACAAACTTCTCATAACTTCAGTCCTTTAAAATTTATTACAATTTTTCTTTATGAATATGAATATCTATAATAATAATATATCATATATAGTATCTTAAATATCCTGTGTACACATATAAATAATGTATATTCTGTAATTGTTAAATGTAATATTCTACATATATCAGGTAGTTTATTGAAAGCAACTAACAGATTGACAGTTGTGCTCAAATCCATTTCCTTTGTTCAAATCCTTTTGAATCTACTTATTTACATGTTGAAGGAATGTTAAAATATTCAAATATAAGTCTTCTACTTCTTCCTTTAATTTTCGGAGTAGTCACTTCATGTACTTTGAAGCTCCATTATTGAGAACATACACATTTAGGAAGGTCAAGTCTTTGTGATAAATTGACCATTTATCAGGGTGTAATGTCTCTTTAATGCTGTTAACACTTTGTTTTGAAGGCTATTTTGTCTGGTATTACCATAGCAACAATTTTTTCTTACATGATAAGAAAAACTTGTTTTATAAGTTACAGCACACTATTGTAAATAGAAAATAGAGTTGCCTTGAGCGATAAGAGGAAAAAGCAAACAAATCTATCCAATTAATCGATAAAAACTTTACATATTTGTTATACCTATGGACCATAGCATATACTCTAAACAATTTCAATGGTTTTATTGAAATCTAAATATATGTCAATGTATAATAAACTGCCCACATTTGATATGTATATCTTGTAAATTAAGACTCTTATACAACCATGGAACCATGACCTCCTCAAGACTGTGACCGTTGCATTCACTCCTGCAAGTTTCCTTATGCTCCTTTATAATCTGTCCCCTCCTGCCCCACTGTCTTCTCCAGCCTCCTAAGCACACACTGACCTGTTTTCTTTCACAGTCTGTTAGTTCTCATTTTCTAAAACACAGAATCACACAAAATGTACTCTTCTTTTGTTTGGTTTCTTTCTCTCATATATTAATTTTGAGAGTCATCTATGTTGTTAAGTGTATCAGTAGCCTATTCCCTTTTGTTACTGAGTAGTAACATATTATACGGACATAATATAGTTCGTTTATTCAACCACCTGTTGCCAGATGTATGGGTTGTTTCTAGTTATTATTAAAATAACTACCACAGGAATTTGTGTGCAAGTCTTTTTTTTTTTTTAAGTAATCTCTACACCTAATGTAGGTCTCAAACTCATGACCCCAAGATTAAGAGTTGCATGCTCTAATTGAGCCAGCCAGGTTCCCCCATGTGCAAGTCTTTATATGGCTATGTGCTTTCATTTCTCTCAGGTAAGTATATAGGGATGGAATATCTGGATTATACACTAGGTGTATATTTAAAGATACTGATAAACTGTTTTCCAAAGTGGTTGTACCATGTTCCATTCCCACCAGCAGAGCATGAAAGTTCCAGTTTTTCCACATTCTTGCCAATGTTCAGGAAGGTCGATTTTTTAAATTGTATCCATTCTACTAGACACGTATAACGAAACATCTGTTTAAGCTTTTCATTCCTCCTTCAATTGACTGTTTTCTTACTGTTGAGATGTGAGAGAAATACATTTATATAATTGAAATACGTATAAACTTTTGATATATATATATATATATATATATGATATATGCATCTGGCTAAGAAAAAAGGATATCCTGCAATTTGCAACAACACGAATGAATCTTAAGGCCGTTATGCTAAGTGAAATAAGTCAGACGAGGAAAGACAAATACTAGATGATCTTACTTACAAGGAGAATCTAAACAAAGCCAAACTCATAGAAACAGAGTGGAGTGGTGGTTGCCAAGGGGCTGTGGGGGTGGGGGGGCAGGGAAATGGTGGTCAAAGGATACAAACTTCCAGTTATAAGATGAACAAGTTCTGGAGATGTAATGTACACCACGGTGATTATAGCTAATATTACTATATTATATACTTGAAAGTTGTTATGAGTGTAGTAGGTCTTAAATGTTCATAAAAAAATGAAATGTTAATTATATGACATAGTGAAGGTGGTAATCATTTTGCGATATAAGAGTGTATCAAATCAATAGTTTGTACACCTTCAACTCTCACAATGTTGTAGGTCAATTAGATCTCAATAAAACTGAAAAAATTATATAGGTTCTAGCCAGTACAACTAGGCAAGGAAAGGAAATAAAAGACAAGCAAATCGTAAGAAGTAAATACAACTGTCTTTATTTGTAAGCAACATGATATGGTCTCTGCAAAAAATCTGATGGAATCTATAAAAAAGCTACAAGAATGGGGGCACCTGGTTGGCTCAGTCAGTGAAGAATCTGACTTGATTTTGGCTCAGGTCATGATCTCAGGGTTGTGAGATCGAGCCCCATGTCAGCCTCCACACTGGGTGTGGAGCCTTCTTAAGGTTCTCTCTCTCCTTCTCCCTCTTCCCTTTCCCCATCCAACTCCTCCTCCTCCCCAAAAAGAAAAAAGTAAAGAAAGCTACAAGAATTAAGGAGTAAATTTAGCAGGTTGCCAGATATAAGATCAATATATTTAGAAATCAATTGCATTTCTGTCCACTGGCAATGAACGATTATAAATCAAAACCTTTAAAAATATAATTTACAATAGCCTAAAGCCAGAACTTAGGGGAAGAAAAAGAAAAAGAACAAACAGTCCCAGCAGCCCTGATTGGCAGTGTTTGCCGATGTCAGTTGTGTAAATACTCCCCCCACAGCTGAGTTCAAGTTATCAGCAACACATAGTAACGAAACTGAGCAGAGCACAGCTGGTCCCAGCACACTGCTGCAGGTTTTCCTACTTCTCCCTGTGTGTTTAAGTATTTTTATTTTTCATGAATACTATCTGGAAAAAATCTGAGGACTGAGATATAATTTTGTTTTGTGTGCTTGTATCTTTCATAGAGCAGATCAACACTTCCCTCTTGGGGTGAGGACCAGATTCTTCCTGGGTTGAATTGACAGGTGCTGGGCTTCAGTGGTAATTAGAAATGAGTTCACCTGTGATTAGCGCTCTCCCCAACCTTGCAGGTGTGACCAAGTTAAGATGAGGTCATTTGGGTGGGCCCTAATGCAGCATGATCAATGTCATTACAAGAAGGAGGAATCCCAACATAGACGCACACGAGGCAGGGGTTGTGAGCCCACCCTGTAAAGATGGAGGATGGGGGGACACAGCCACAGCCAGGAAGGTCCAAGGACTGCTGGCCGCCCCCAGAAGCAAAGAAGAGCCCACAAGGGTTTCTACCTAGTCTCCCAGGGACCACTGCCCTGCCTACACCTTGATCTCAGACTTCTGTCCCAGAACTGTGGGACAATAAGTGTCATTTTAAGTTACTCTGTTTGGGGCACTTTGTTATGGTGCCCCCCACCCCCGGAAGCTAATCCATGCACCTTGAGAAAGTGCTACTTTATTAACTTGAATGTACAACCAAGCACACGTCCCTTTCTCTCCTCTCTGTTCTCCCTCAATATCTGAGCTTCCTCTCCAGGGTCCCTTCTAGGTAGGGGCTCAGCAGCTGACCCATCCCCTGGCCCACCCAGAGAAGCAGATACCAGTCTCCCCACTCCTTCTGCTCCAACTCCCTGGTCCCATCCTGCTCTCACCTTCCAGGAACCACATCTCCCCTCACTCTCCAGAGAGGGGTGCCCTCCACAGGGGGACAAACAAGGCTTGAGTCCTTCCTGGGCTCCTGGGCACCTCAGTACATGGTCCCAGGGAATCTTGCAGCCTCATTGCACTGAAGGGCGCTGCCGGCCCAGTGGTTATGGCTGGAGACCCTGAGGCTCACAGCAGTTGGGGAACAGGCTAGAGACAGCAGGCTCATGAAGGGAGTGTCAGGAGCCAGGCTCCGACCGACCGACCGAGGTCACTCAACACCATCCTCTCCGCACGGCCCCAGGCAGGTGCCGTGGCACAAGTTGGCCCCTCACTGGACCTCCGTCCTCCCTGAGGCTGTCCCAGCAGGCCTGCGGGTCTGGCTGGCCTCTCCTGCTGACTTCAGGCATTCTGGCTAGAGAATCGAGCTCCCTTCCTGGTAGTTCTGCTCAGGGAGGATGGCTCCCCTGGCTGGGATGGTCTTTTCCTGTTGAACAGTAATTTACTGTGTTTCCCACTGGGCTGACCTCAGGGAAAAACACACTAGGAAACAGAGAGCCACACCTCCTGAAGAGAGCGTGTCCTCTGAGGCACTTTCCTCCCCACCCCCTTCTAAAAAATCGCTTATCCTGATGTTAGTCAATTGCATAACATCCTTTTCATTTTTTCCACCCTCCATCATCTGCCCTGGAAACTCCCCTGATCGCTGGCTGGATCTCGCTGGGGGGCGGAGGGGTGGGGGGACAGGGCACTGGGAGGTCAGGAGTCCCGTTCTGGCCTGTCTGCTCCCTCCCGTGTGACCTTGGGCAGGTCACCCCGATGCCGATGGCAATGCTAACATCCCTGTTTACTGAACACCTACTACGCTCTGGGCTCTCCATATGTGTTACCTCTCCATGCTCATAGGGCCCTACAAAAGGGGGAGTGGGAGCCCCATGAGCACATGTGGAAGGTAAGGCTTGGGGAGGCTGGAGAACTCCAATGAGGCCACCCCGTGAATAACACCTAGGCTGGGGTTTAAGATGAGGCAAATTGGCCCAGACTGCTTTCACTAGACCAAGCTGCTGCCACTTCCCTTTCTGGGTCCAAGTCTCCCCAGTTGTGAAATGGGGGATCAGACTTAGCAGCTATCAGCCCCTTTTCCAGCTTCCCAGACAAATGGCTCTCCTTTTGTCTCCCTACGAATCCCTTGTTCAGCCAGCGACAAGTGACCCTTGAAAGTGTAAACCTGAACATACCACTTGCCCGGAAAGCAACCTTATTTATTTGCTAATTTGTTTATTGTATGGCGGAGGGCAGGGGCCGGTTGTGCTTTCAGGGACCAGTCCCCCGCACAGAGAATGGTGCCTGGTGAGCCCTCCCTTCTGGAGCCATGGCTGCTATGGTGGCCCGGCAGAGAGGCAGGAACAGGCCTGCGGTGGGAGGAGAGTTTGAAGGGCAAGCTTGGCTGCACTGCGTGGGTCTCGAAGTAGGTCACGGCCAAGCTGGTCTGCCCAATGGTCATGATGAAATTGGCAAACTTGGTCTTTTGGTTCTTGGGCTGACCCCCTCGAGTGCCAAACCAAGCCCATCTCTGCCGGCTTATGTGCACCAAGGTCTTATCTGATGAGCTATTTCTGTTTCTTATATATAGCGATCCATATTTTCCTGAGATCTGAGTGGAACATAAAGTACCAGGGATCCAAAGGGCTGCAGTGCTAATGGTGGAATTTCAGACATTGTGAAAGACTAGAGGAGACATATTTTGGGGCAGTTAGTGTCGAAGCAGGACCTCAAAGTCTTCCTGGTGTGCAGTGACTCACTCCAGAGGAAGACTCACTCCGGATGGGGCAGAGATGAGGCTGCTCCCTGGTCACCTGTTTTAGGAAGGGCGGGGTGGCTGTCTCACCCCTGCTCATGCTAACTCTCTCCCTTCTCCCCATTGTAGGATCATGGCCATCTCTTCTGACTCATCCACCCCAACCTCCTCGATGAACCAAAATGGACTGGAAGCTCAGAGAGGGTAGTAACTTGCATGAAGTTGCACAGCATGATGATGGCCTGTGTCGTGTAGCCCTATCTTTCTGACTCCCAGTCTTTCCTCACAGCAGGAGCTTTCGAACTGTGTTCTGGAGAGTCCCAGAGTCCTGTCTGCGGCGGTACCCAAGAAGCTGCCACAGGACAGGATGGGGGCGGGTGTTGAGTAGGAAGATTCCAGAATCCCAACCTGTCACCAGGAGCTGGTTCACACATTAAGTCATCTGTTTAAAGTGAGGGTCCCACTTCTAGAGAGAGAAGTTTGGAGACCACAGTGATCCTTTTAGGGGGCATGTATGGGGGGGAAGCTTTGCCAAGATGGAGGAGGCAGGAGGGGCCCCTCTGCAAGGCTGTGCAGGCATCATCCTTGTCACCCCTGGGATAGTTCGGTCCAAGGAGGATATTTAGTAGGGAGAGCCCTCAGGGAAGTGCTTGGTCCACAGGGGAAGAGTGTGCTCGGCACCTGACATGGAAGAAGATGATTAAAATAATTATAAAATCTAGTGTGCTCTGAATGCTGTACCAGGCAATTTTCATAATAATAAATATTAGATGGATGTTTGTTGACTGAATAAATGAAAAGATGAGTCTATTCTTGTACAGAGAAGCAGGTAAGTGCCCAAAGTGGGGAGAAGGGAAGAGAGAGGGGGGAGTGAGAAAGAGAGAAGGAGAATGGAATCTTTGAAGAAAAGTGGGAAACAGGTTGCTTGTAGCTTTCACGTAACAACTTGCTTTGCGAAACCCCCTCTCAGAGTATCTGTTTCCTTTGCCTTATGGCTCTGGGACCGGGTCATCGGCCATAGGCTCAGGTCTCCTCTCTCTACGTGCTTGTACGTGCAGAACTTCCTCCCCAGCGTTTCTTCCCTCCACAGAGGTCTGCTCCACCTCAGGTGTGGGGCCAGAGAGGGAATTCCAGGTTTGTCTTCCACCTGGGAAAACAGGCACAGAGAAGCAAAGTGACTCTCCCAAGGCCACACAGCAATTCCTGTCTCGCCCTGCAGCCCCAAGAAACTGCCTTGTCTGGAATTGTGGCCTTTATTTTTGTCTCTGTGACAAAGACCAGCTTAAAGGTGGTTTCAAGGACTACGTGAAAACCTGCCCCATGAAAACGATCTGGAGAAACTAGGGATAGGAGAGAAATGTATCAAGTCCGGCAAGTTGATCTGGCTCCTCCCTGGACCTGGGGCAGACATGGGCCCAGCTTCCTCATCCCTCAGGGTCCTCTCCCCTTGGCAAATCTGTGAGGAGCTAGGGAGTTTCTGGTAGGCTTGGGAGCCTGACTGGGCCCGGCATACTGGTGACCCATGCCCTGATTCCAAGGCAGGAAATGGGGTCATATTTCACTGGCCTGTATGTCCCTCTATAGGATCAGAACTGACAGGTCTGACGTGTGTCATGAGGTGCTCCCCAGGGACGCTCCCCCCGCCGACCCCCCCGATCCCCACCAGCACCCGGCCACTGGAAGTGTGCAGAGACCCAGGCTGATGACTCTGGCCCAGCCTTGTCTGTGCGGGGAGGCAGGAGACATAGATGATGCCTGCTTTCCACGCCTGGCTGGATTTAGGACACTCTGGGCATGGGGACTGCTGACAGCTCAGGGTGTGGTGCGGGGCACCAGAGCCTAGAAGCAGAACCCCAACTCTCACACAGACTCTGTGCATCTTGAATAAAATACATGTATAAAGCCTTAAAGTCATGGTGCCTTTTTTTTTTTTTTTCCCTATGTTTAGATACATACAGGTACTCCAGAAGCACACAGAGGGGCCCTACTGAATCTTAAGGAGCAAGGACAATGTCCCAGCGGGTCCTCACAGGAAAGCCACATAATGGTTAATGCATATTCTCCTGTTAAATTTAGGCCAGCATTCCCGACTTTCGGCTCTGTCCAGCTAAAATGTAACGCAAGTCACATACGTAATTTAAAATTTTCCAGCAGCTACATTTTCAAAAGTAGAAAGAAACAAATGGCATTAATTTGAGATATTTTATTTAACTCAATATGCCCAACACGATTTTGTTTCGACGTGTAAGCAATATAAAAATTGGTAATAGTTACCCAGTTCTTTTTTTTTTTAACACTAACTCTTCAAAATCTGGCATGTATTTTATACTTAAAGTATGTCTCCGTTTGAACTCTACATTTTCTTTTTTTTTTTTAAATATTTTATTTATTTATTTGACAGACAGAAATCACAAGTAGGCAGAGAGGCAGGCAGAGAGAGAGAGGAGGAAGCAGGCTCCCTGCCGAGCAGAGAGCCCGATGCGGGGCTCGATCCCAGGACTCTGGGATCATGACCTGAGCCGAAGGCAGAGGCTTTAACCCTCTGAGCCACCCAGGCGCCCCTGAACTCTACATTTTCAACGGAAATACTTGATCAGTGTTTATAGTTCATACAAGTGACCGTGGCAGGGTCCCCATGTTGTTCTAAACATACTAAAAAGTTTTCCATAAGTGGATTAAGTATGTTTTATAATTTAAATTCAATTTTAAATTGAGATGAATTAAAATTAAATTTTAAAAAATGAATTAAATTGAAATCTGAAGTTTCAGTACTGTAGTCACTGTGGCCATGTTTCCAGTGCCTCTGTGGCCAGTTGTGGCCAGTGGCTGCCATATGGGATGACACAGATACAGTGTGCCTCCGACCCAGGGCTCATGCTCCCCTTCCCTTCAGCCCTGAATGTGCCCAGGTATCAGCCCTCCTGTGGGTTCACACAGATGCTCCCTCTCCTCCCTTCCACAGGGGTAGGCCTGGCTCCCTTCCCAACCCCCACCTTGGCCGCCCCCACCAGCAGGGGGCGTGGCACGCACACCCCCAGGCTGACCAGTCCCTGCCTCCCACTGTGGCCTGTCATTTCCTGTCCCAATGTGGCCCTCTGTCACCCCACTGAAAGTTGGCAGCAGAGCTGGGACCAAGAGTTCCCTTCCCTTTTCCTGGATCTCATCCCACACACCCTGTCTCCTGCAACCTCCAGGAGATGGGTCAGACGAGGGGGGCTGGTACAGCCATGATGCTCTAAGACCTAGCACTGAGCACTCTTCTGGAGTCCCTTCTCTAGGGCTTTCCAGCTTTGCCTGCAGAGGGGAGTGGCCCATACACCTTGCTCCCCTCCTCCAGAAGACTGAACTCAGGAACAGAGAGGGGAGCAGTGGGGGGACAGTCGGGGATCATAGGAAGCATGAGTCTCACCCAGAGAGGTGTGGTAGTTGCCCCAGGACAGTCTTTCTGGGCCTCCATCTTTCCATCTGCCCAGTGGGATCTTCTCATTCTTTGCAGATGGTAACCTGCGTTGCATGGGGACAGCAGGGTAGGCCTGCCAAATCCAGCACACACCTGTGGCTGCCCTCAGCCACACCTCAGCCCTGCCCTAGGCCATTGCTACAGATGTCCCATTCAACCCCGAAGGAAGCTCAGGCCCTTTTGGAATGTATATTCCCCCAAAGCCTACCAGCTCCTCCTCTGTCAATTCCCCATCCAAAAAGGACCAACACTCTCCTTAAGTTTCTTCCCCTTGGGGGACTTTGTGCCCCATTCTGGCCTATGTGCTCATAGGGTGTCCTACCAGCTCCAAACATTGAATGGATGGATCGCTGTCTCCAAGACTTTCAAGGAAATACTCACTCTCTCTCTGTCTTCTGTGGGAAGACAGACATACGTATAACAATAGATATGTTTCCTGTGCACTTCCAAACTGGACAGGTCGACCTCATTCCTGGCTGTGCCTCTATCTGTCTCATCCTTCCTCCCGGAGAAAAGTGACATAAGCATGTTTAGATGGGGCAATGGAGGCACCCAGCATAACGTCTGGCACATACTGGGGACTTGATGAGTGGGAGGAAGGCAGAGAGTTGGTCTCCTAGGAGTAGAAGTCCCCATCCTCAGCACGGATCCTTGAGGCACTGGGTGGCAATGCCATAGAAGGATCCAGGGAGGGAGGTAGGGATCTAGGGGGTGTCTCTGAGGTCACTGTTGAACCAGTCTTCTCAGAGCCAAGGCCGGTCCTGTCCAGGAGCCCCAAGCCACCTGGCCACTGTGACCTCTGGCTAGCCATCGCCGGAGAGGGACACAGCTCCCAGGCGGGAGCAGCAGAGCACGCCTTCTCCAGACACGAGGACAGCTAGTAGTCGCCCAAGTCTGGAGGCAGAAGCGTGCCCACCATGTTTAGTTCTTTTTAAAGTTTTATTTATTCTGGGTGGGAAAAAATAACCCATAATGTCATCACTTCTTTTTTTGGCTTATGTAAAACAAGATGTGTTCATTCTCTCTTACTGTTGTCCTCACCCAGCCCGCCACTGCAGACAACCGCCCTCCTAACCTCTGTGAGCGGTTTCGGGGGGTGTGTCTCGAAGCCAAAGATGACACAGACATGTCATTGCTATCAAGCTGGCTAAAATATCTATTTGTAAAAACAAAACAGGTATATGCTTTACGTGGGGATGCAATCTGTTTTTCCACTTACCATTACCACACTGATATTATCTGAGGTCAGTGCACGAAGATCTACGCCCTCTCTGACATGCCCACCGAGAAGCCTGGTTGAGGGTGTGGATGGTGCCCGGCCTCGTGCCTGCTGCTGAGAAGGTGCATGATGCCGGCAGCAGCCTCCGCCCCCAGGCTCTCACTCCCTCCTGGACGCCTGCCGTCTTTCCAGGGAGAGCCAGGAGTAGTGAGGCGTAGGAGATTCTCTTTCCTGGAACTATGTGCATGGGAATCAAGTCCCCGCACTTCCAGGCTGGGAACACTCATTAATCCAGGGAAATCAATACGGGGAGAACAGAGTGGTGATCTCGGGGCACAGTTTGGGGCTGGGAATGGTTTACAGGGTTCCTTCCGCAGTACTGGCCTGGCCCTGGGCCCAGCTGTCGGTCCAACTGCTGCGGGCAGATAGAGCTGAGGTTAGGGCTGACCCTCAGTCTTTGAGTGAGCCGAAGGAGAAGCTGCCAGGCCTGGCAGGGAGGCCGGAGGTGCCCCGTGACCAATACCTATGCTCCTGGCCCTGAACTTGGATGAGGTAGTCGGAGGTGGCGACACTGTGTTTACCTCCCCCTCCAGCCTACAGGAGGGGGTCCGAGTGGGGTCAGCTTCCTCTTTCCCCCTCCTCCTGACTGCTTGGAGAATGCCCCCTGGGGCTACCAAGGGGTTGGGGAGGGGATAGGTTGGCATCAAGGGACTTGGGAGGAGGGGAGACGCTATTAAAAAAGTAATTTGTTGTGTGTGTTTTTTCTGATTACAAACCAATGCATATTCATTGTAGAAAATTTGGAAAATAGAGATAAGCACAAAAAGCAAATAAAAAACCCCCTCCTAAGCTCCTCATTCAGGGACAGTCACTCACAAACCCCATGGGATAGTTAAGAGCCCAGGCTTGGGGCCTAACTACCTGGGCTGCACTCCCGGTTCTGCTACTCACTAGTCCTGTTACCTTGGACCAGTGCCTTAACCCCTCTGTAGTTCCCTCCCATCACTGCTGTGGGATGAAAGGAGCACCCCTGAAGCTCTTGCCCCCCCTGAGCGATCACTATTGTCCTAGTAATGAAGCCCCTCTCCACCTCCACCTGGATGGCGGACAGTTTCCTCAAACTTCACTCTGTGAGAACAGGACCCCCGGTCCCACCCCACCCAAATGTCTGTTCCTTAGCTTTTCCCCCATCTTGTGCCACTGTGCCCCCAACACCTGGGGGGCCAGCACCTGGAATTGTCCTGAAGGCCTCTTTTATTACTTTCCTGCCTGGGGGTGCACATAGGTTATTTCTCCCCTTTGCTTGGGTCCTCTGCCCGAACCCACACCACACCTCACTGTGGCAGGCATTGTACACGTGCTACCCTGCCCTCTCCCACCACTGTCCCTCGGCCCCAGCCTCGCCATTCTCTCAGTCCTGTCAATAATTTATGGTTTGTAGGGTACAATAACTATCAATAATGCACAGGCAATAATGTTCTACACTCTCACACATTGTGTTACTCGTAATGTATACGGGGCTGGGTCCTTGCCTGAGCTGCTCGCCCTTCCTCCCTCAGCAGGACACTCGGTGGCTCAAGAGAAGAGCTGGGCTGGCTAGGGTGGGAAGGGACAGTGTCAGGCTGGAAGGCCGCCTCTGCCCACTCATCGAGCTACCTCTTCCAGATCCTGTGAGCAGACCAGATCTCACTTCCAGCGCTCCAGGCAGAGCCTACCTCTCAGTTCTAATATTCCAACAGGCAGGGAGCAGTCCCAGAGCCCACCCCAGCAGGCATCTGCCAGTTTATTCAGCTCCGATCCCACGCCCACTTGCCAATCAGTTTTTTCCCCTGTGAAATGGGGCTGCCACCACCCACTGTTCCCCTTGCCACCACACTTCACTGTGGTTTGGGACACAGGCGTGCTATTGCCTTGGAAAGCTGGGGAAGCACTTTGCAAGCATTCTTGTGGAGGGGACACATGACTGAGTGTGGGCCAGACACTTTAAAGGCTGGATAGAGAGGGAGAGAAGACACAGGAACACATAGAACCTGTCCTCAAAAGCCCTCTTCTGGGGGACAGGCAGGTAATGTCCAGTGAAGGAAGCTGGCTGGGTGTGAGACTATAGGGAGTAGTGGGGATTGTGGAGACGTGGAGATGCACATTCCATCTTGAATAGGTGGCTACCACTCGAATACCACAAAAGATGCCGCGTGGGGACATGGGTCTAGCGCCACCGTGTTCACTTAGCTACCAAGGAGATGCGTGACTGTGGCTTTCTATGAAACATCTCTGACTTCTAAATATGGGGTAAAAATTTAAAACATCGGAAGGACGGGTGCTGGCAAAGCAAATCTATCAGTGGGACAAATCTGGCCCCAGCTATTAGTCTGGCCTACAAAGTTGTTGCTTTCTCTGTGTTTTTCCAAGAAAAGAACAGTTTGAACCAGCACAGAGCAACCAAAGGAGCTTTGGGATGGGAGTCGGGGACCCTACTCTGGTCCCGGCCCACCCGGTGGTTTGAATCGCGCTTTCTCTTCTCTAGACTCTCCTGTTCCCTCTGTACAATAGGAGTCCAGGATGCATGTTTGATGAGGCTCCTGCCCGCTCTATGGCTCATGTGGAATTATTCCAAATTTCCAGACAGGGAGGGTGGCAGAGTCTGGGGCTTGGCTTTCAGCAGGTGTCAAGCCAGACAGCTTGGGGTTGGGGAAGAAAGGGCTCAGATGTGCCTCCTGGGAGTAGAGGAAGGGACAGCAACACACACACATGCAGACACACATGCACACACACGCACATACGCGCACACACACATGCACGCACATGCGCACACACACTCGCGTGCCAGTCTCCCAGTGTCTGTAGGTCACTCTTCAGGTGGGGTCACTCTTTGGAAGCCCTTCACAAGTGGGGGCCCTCTGAGCCTCCTTGGCCTTTGATAATGAGGCCCCGCAGACTGCATATAAGCCAACTGCTCTAGGGCCGCTTTCTGTCTGGAAACGGACACTGCTAACACTAACATTAGCGGTGTCCTTTCCACCTGCTGAGCTTGTTTTCACGGTCATGTTGAAGCCTTCCTGCAATCCCGTGAGGAAGCGAAGAGATCCCCCACATGTAAGAGAGATTCCCACTGAAGAGGGAAAAAAAAAAAAACCAAAAACGCCTCAGGCTCAGAGAAGTTGAGCAATTTACCCAAGGTCACACAGTGAGACGGTGAATGTGAGAGCCATCAGTCAAACCTAAGTGTCCCAAGTTCCAAATTTCTATCCTTTACTGCATTCTTCCTCCCCAAGATAGGTTTTAGATTTCTGGTTTCTGGCTTCTTATCCTGTCTGGAGTGGGACTGGCTTCCCATGGGCTGGAGAGGAACAGCATTATTTCCATGGAGAGAGGCCTGCACACCATCTGCAAAGGTGTACAGGGAGGTCTGTGGGGCTCTCAAGGTCACTGCCTCCCAAGTTCCTCAAGACCATCCGGATGGGGGCAGGGCGGAGCAAACTGGAGCCATTGCTCAGAAGGGAAGAGTGAGGCCACAGTGGAGGTTTGCCCCCATAACCATGGAGCCACTGGGGAAGGGCACAGCTCTGGTCACCATCAGCCTAGATTAGGGCCCTGCCTCTGCCAGCATCGTGACCCTCAGAGACGGGGCTCCTTCTCCTGGGAGGGCATTGGGCTATTGGGCTATTGGGACCATCCCGGCAGATGGCATACCGAGAGGAGCCTGGCTCATATTAGGTTCTCAGGAACCGTTTGTGCCAAGGAGAAAGAGTAGAAAGAGAAGACAAGTGTCTGGATGACCATTCCATTTCCCTGCTGTCTGTGCTGGGGACAGAAACATGGCAGGTGTTAAAAGAAGGTGACCTGCTAGGCTGCTTTATGTGACACACTGGTTTGAAAAACAAAAATGAAAACAAAAAAATAGTGTTAGAAAAGGCAGACGGAAAAAAAAAGCAAGCCAAAGTGAGGCTCTAGCTCCCAGACTCTCAATGAAGGAATGGAGGGTGGGGTTGGGTGGAGCAGGGAGGGTGGGAGGGGACTGAGGTTTCCTGGAGGGTCACCCCAGGCTGTACCATCACCAGTGAGCCCCTCCTGGGATCAAGACTTTTATCTGGGGCGGCCAGTTTCCAGAGCCAGATCTCAAAGGACTCATCCCAGGCCAGGAGCAAGACTCTGGTGGGGCAGGCAGGATGGGAAGCAGGGCTGCCCTGGGGCTGGCAGTTTGGGGAGCACCCTGGCTGGCTGAGGTGGGGGCGGGGAGCCTGGGGACTCCCTTGGAAGGCTTCTGGTTATATAAATTGCTTTGTTATTTCTCATTCTTCATTTTAGACTCTTCTTACCACTTCATACCACGTGGTCCTTTATCGATGCCGACGTGATCAGAGCAATATGTTAACAACCCAAGTGAAGGTTCAAGGTCTAGCCTAATTAGGCGGAGCTGGTGAATTAGCACTAACCAGGCCCAGAGAGATGATGCTGCGTGTTCAGGTCACACAGCAAAACGGAGGCCTGAATTCTGACGAGTACCCGCTTATCGCACGCCCTGCCCGGCCCCAGGCCGGTGGTCCTCAGGTAGCGCCCCCCCCACCCCCGCCAGCTGCGTGAACAATTGCATTCTTTCAGGTCAGCCTCTCGTGGGAGGGGCACCCTGGGGTCCTGCCTCCACACCTGCGGACCGCCCCTCGTGCAATATTAATCTGGCTCTTATCAATGTTTCATCTGCTTTCTATCCCACGACACCCCTGCTACCGCTGCTACCGTCTTCTCACATTTGAGCTCGGGATCATGAAAAATAGATGTGTTTATTCCACCCGCCCTGATGCTTTTCTCCAGGTTTGGGACTTAGCAGGGTGGGGGGGGTCTTGCTCAAATGTCCTCCCAACCATCCCTTTCCTCAGTCCCTGTGCACCTCCTGCAAAGGATACTGACTGCATCTTGTTCTGGGCCCGGCTTCCATTTTTCAAAGCCCGCCCCTGTGCACTGGAGCGGAGGCCCGGGCAGGCGGGAGGAGCTGTCTTTGATCACTGGGCTCAGAGACGCTAACCCACCAACCCAAAGCCACACCGGAGATTTTAAATGATTCTGAAGGGGCGGGAGTCAGCACTGACAGTTGTCATCCTGCGATCTTCCTGTCCTCCCAAAGGGGCATCACCTGACAGGATGGGCTCCTGAGACCAAGTCCTTCTTGTGCTTTTTTTTTTTTTAATCACATGATACAAACAATGAAATCTAGGAGAGAGAGAAGAGGCAGGAGGAAGCTGAGGCTGCTTCAGCTGGTACTCAGCTTTGACATGGAGTGCCCCTCCTCAGAGATCTCCCCTGGCTCCTACTGGCCATGAAGATAAAGCCAAGTTCCTCAGCTTGGCAAAGAAGGCCCTTGACAAAACTGGGCCCCACCCACATTTCTACTCTCTGTCACTCCTGCCTGGCCAGTAGTCACGTGGTGGGGGGATGGGAATCTCACCTTTCCTGGCCCTGTCTGCCCTTGTCTCTCCCCTGCCCGGGAACCACCCATCTCTGCAGGTCTCTTTGGAGATCTTTTCCCTCCTAATCTAGACCAGTGCTTCTCCAAACAGTCAACCAAGGATTCTGCCCAGAGGGCTTCCTGATGCCTGGGTCCTGCCTCCAGAGATGCACAGGTCTGGGATGGGACCTGGGCATCAGGCTTTTTGCCTATGTGACACTTGGTCAACTGTAAGCTCAATATAAATAATAAAACATACAGCCTGCCACTTGCCGCAGAACGAGCCTAGCTGGGGTAGGGAGAATATGTTTCCAAAGCTGGGTTTTGCATCAAAGTGTCATTCTTCCCCCTGACAAGCTACCATGCCTGTTTTCCAGAGCTGGGGGGATGGCTTGCCTCGCAAGGACTTGGCTGGCCTGCCCCTCTGACTGCCTTTCCTTCTCTTCAGGTCCTGGGGTGGAAGGACCCACAGGAGGGGCTCCCCCTGCTGCCTGCCTTTGCTCGTTTTCCCCTCACGCCCCCCCAGGCAGCAAAGGGCTGTCTCTTTTCCTGACACCTCCAGGCACCCAGCCCAGGGCCCACCACTCGACAGGCACTCACTCAACAAATGTTAGCCCAACTAATGGCAGATGTGATCCAACAATGCAAGTGAGTTACCCACATCCCGGGGTGCTGGTGGCACCCATCTCCTCTAATTTTCCGAGTGTGCTCCCCATATCCCCCACACCCTCTTCTGCTTGTCTTCTCCCTTCTGCCGGGACTCTACACCAGGAGGCCCAGTACTGCCTCCCTGTTCCCAAGTGACCTCAGTAGCCCCTGGGGGTTTGTCAGGTAGGGGAAAGCCCCCAAGCCCTTCAAACCCAAGGCAAGCCACTCTCCTGATCCAACCGTGAGGCATCAACCCCAAAGCATTAAAACTCTTCCTATAAATCCAGCTCCCCTCCGTGTCTTCATGAAACGGGGAGGCACAGGCCCTTACCATCTCTGAAAACTCTAGAACAGCAGTTTTCAATGTGTGTGCATCACACTTACAATTGGGACCACCTGGAAACATGTTTGAAATACAAGTTCTGGAGTCTTCTCCCAGACCTGCTAACTCAGGAACTCTGGAGATGGGGCCCCACAATCTTGCTCTAACATGCCTTCCAGGTGATTCTAATATATGTGAAAAGGCATGAGAACCACTGTTCTAGAAGAGGCAGGGTCAGAGCCCTATAAAAACCATCAGGCATTGCCTCATTTGGGCTGATAGACGGGCTCATTGTGCGCTAGGTCAAGCAGGACCTTCAGGGGACATATCTCTCTCCCCCAAAGGGCTAGGCTGAAGCAGGTCTCCAGTGAGGGGTTGAAGGACTCTGGGTGAAGGTGCCAGTCCCCTTGAGCCATGGCCAGTGGTGAGGAACATGACCGGCTGGGGCTGAAGAGAACTCCTGGCTCTAGGATGGCCGTGACCGGGGAAGTACACATATGCCGAAGATAACGACGTGACCAAAGCCGCAGACCATGGGTATCCTGACAGCAGGGCCTGAAGCCTACTTCTCCAGGTGCTGTGCTTGCTCTGGGCCAGGCAAAGATCGTGGGCCTGGTGCCTGGCTGTGCCTCTCTGAGCTGAGCTAGGGATAAGGACAGGCGAAGATCGTGGGCCTGGTGCCTGGCTGTGCCTCTCTGAGTTGAGCTAGGGATAAGGACTCTGTGGTGTTACCTACCGGCCATCCTCGGGGTGGGAGGCTGCCAGCCCAGACACAGGGGGTGGAGGGGTGTGGGTCCTGCCTCTCCCTGTACACTGCCCCCCGCCCACCACCCCCTTCCCCCCGACACGTTGTTCTGGTTGCATGCGACCCAGTAGTCTCTCTCAGGGGAGAGTGTTCTGAGGCCACTGCTCAGAGGAGAGAAGGTGGACATGCTCAGCCCCACAGCCGTCTTGGAAGAAAATACCACAGAGATGCAAAAGCCCTGGGGCAGAGCTGTGCAGGGTTCCCACCTGATGAAGGTGGAGGTAGGAAGGAGAAAGACACCTGGAGCTCGTGCTGGAAGAGAGCCTGCTGCTGGCTACGGTATGTGGCTGAAAGAGGTCCCCAGAAGTGAAGGGGGTTGTTGGGTACAGTCTCTGGCCAGCCCTGTACTCCAGGTGTGTGGGGAAGACTGACCTTCTAAAGAGGGCTGGGCCAGTCTGAGCCCCTGAGGCGGGCAGATCTTGGATGGCTGGCCAGGGAAGAGAGGCAGTCTTGACATTGGCTGCGGCAATGAGACTAGTGCCAAGACCTGCATTCCCGTTCTTTAAAGGGCTGTCATTTACTGTTGCCTCAGGTGTCTGAGGCCTGTCCCAGGCAGGATCTTAGTGGTGCCTGGGGTCTGTTGGAGCTAAATGCTCTCTGAGCAGGGCTAGGTTCTGGACAAAGAGATTAGCCTCTCTGAGCAGCTGCTTGCTTGTTAAGGTAGACGATGGTTAGGTGGTCCTGAAATTTTCCAGCAGCCTCAAGTTCACTTGAATCCCTTGAGTCTGTCTTGAAGACTTCCACCTGGCATTGGTCTGGTGTGGTCTGTGGCTCAGGTGGGAGCTGATAAGCTAAGGCTCAGCACCGCTGTGTGGTGGGCACTAGGAGCCTTGGCGCTTGAGACGAGGGGCTATGTGGAGACCCAAGCCCTGCGTGCACGTCTCTTGTGTGGGAGCCCCAGTCCTGGACTACCTGCTGCCCCAACATCCAGGCTCCACTGCATGGACGCGGTACCTTGGTGTCGGCCAAGTGCCCCAATCTGTTCTCCAGTGCCACCCAGGGAAGACAAGCTCATGGTCAGGGAGGTCCTGAGTCTTAGAAGTCTAGACTGGTGGCCTGAGGATTTCTTAGTCCGAGACTAAGGCCAGGAAATGTCCCCTCAGGTGGATCTATGGAGGCCCTCCTTAGGCTGTGGCTTCAACCAAAGGAATGCCTTCGATCTAAAACCAGAGGGCATGACAGAGGAGGCTAGGCTGCAGGGTCCCCAGCTCTGATGTTCTATCCGCCCACCCCCGCCCACCCCGCCCCACTCCTCCATGTTTCTGGTGTGCAGCCCAGGGCAGGCCCTCTGACTGCTGGGAAGGAGAAAAGGGCTCTGGGGGCCCTGCCCTTGCCATGGGCTACAGGGGTGTTTCCGGGGACTGTGCCCTGGGAAGGCTCACAAATCGGGCTCTGAATCCAAGCCCCAGCTCCTGAGATAACCGCCTGGCCGCAGCGCCTCCTCAAACGCCAGCCCCGGGCCACGCCCACTGAGGGTCACGTGACAGGAACACCCTCCAGCCATCCCACCCGGTCTCAGAGGCTGCCTCCTCCTGGAAGTGCGATCCCGGCCCTGAGAGGTAGGCGTGCCAAAGACAAAGCTCTGCTGTGAGGCCTGTGGGCTAGCAGGGGAAGCACCGGTGAGCGGAGAGGCAGGATACTAGCTGACTGTCGGGGGCAGGAAGGCCGGAGTGGACTCCACTCGGAGTAGAGAGGAGGCGGGTAGCAGCAGGAACACGGGCTGCGGGCAGGAGCGGCCAGTCCTCTCCCTGGCAGCCGTGAGCAGTGTCAGGCCCCTCCCCTCGATGTGAAAAGCGGCGGGGCTGTGGTGGGCGCAGGACCCAGCTGAGGCCCCGCCAAGAAGCCTGGGGTCTGTCTAGATCGAGAACTAAGGGCTAGGAGAGTGGGTAGACCGTGCGTGAAGGGACCCGTGAGGACAAGGGGCAGGGGAGGCTGGCTCAGTGGCCTCCAGTATCTTGAGGGTCCCCCGCCCCCCGAGCTGGCTAAGCAGACCCTTGAGCCAGGATGCCTCAGCCTTCCCAAGCCCGGGCCAGCAGCGTGGCCTGCGTGACCCGGGCTGCTCTCCTTACACCACCCCTGGCGGTCTCTGCTTTGGCTATGGGGAGTCGGGGCGCTCCTGCTTTGGCCCGGGTCAAGCCCCTCTCATCACAGCACTGCCGTGATGAGCCCTCACTCAGGTGTCTCGATGTGGTCTCCACCATTACCTGGACTTCCCTCGGGAGGCATGAGCCGCAGCCAGGTGTAGCTCTGTGTGGACCCAGAGAGTTGCTCCTGGCTCTGTCTTCTAGAAGATCACCTCCTCCAGACCCCTTGGTCTTGTCCTTCCACCCAAAGCCGGGGTGGTGGGAGTCAGACTTTGTTCCTCTGTGTGATCTGCTCTCCTCTAGCTTCTGGCTTCTTAGGAAAGTAAAAGGGGATCCCTGCTCACTTCTCTCAGGCTCGGCTCTTCCTTCTCTCTCCTCTCCTGTGGCCAGGGTCGTGGTCTTCAATATCTCTGCCTCTGGATGTTGCCCTCCAGATACTTCCATTTTCGGTGAGGGCTCCTCCCTGGATCTTGGCCTGTCTTCCAGGTCTTAGCTTCTCTATTGACCCTTGCCCTTCTGGGAGGTTCTTCAACCTGGACTTCAAGTGACTATAGTGTGTTTCTTAGTGGAGTCCGTTCTGTGATCTGTTGTGGTCTAGTAACTATTTTCATCCCTAAATTAATACTACAACTACTGTGAAAAACTCTTGCTCTCTGGAATCGGATTTAATTAACCATTTTGACCTAGCTGAATTCCTTGTCCCTGGTGGTGGTGGCTACTTCCAACAAGGTTTGTGATGGGCGGGGCAGGCCAGATGCTCAAAGGGCTCGATGAGCTGGGGTGGGTGGGAAGGAAAAGTGCCCCAGGATGGAGCATCCAGGTGCTAGGAGCACAGTGAATCCTTCTTCACCCCACCCAGGCCTTCTTAGGGCAGGGCTTGCCAGGCAGAAGGATGCTAGGCCACAGGGACAAAGTGACAGAGAAGGGGGCACAAGGCATGGGCAGCCATGGTGGGGGGAAGGTTCCCTTCCCAAGCGATTTCCCATCTGTTCTTAGCTCAGGGATTCTACCAAGTCCTGACCTCCTTTCTGGAGACACCTGGCCCAGAGGAGAAAACTGCTGTGGCCGGAGGCAGGCCCTGTCCCAAGGTAATAGGGGAGAAGGGGGAGCAAAACTTGAATAACCTTGGTTCCTAACTTAGACTGTCAGTAGGCTGCCTCCTGCCCTGGAGAAGAGCCACCCTCTCACAGGTCCAAACAGCCCTCACCCTGAGGGTCCTCCTCTTCATTCCTTCCCTGTTCATCTTTGAGGGCCTGGTCCTGGTACGACGAGCTAGCAGCTGTGATCTACGTTCTTAGGGCAGGAATGAGACCCAACTCCTTCTTTCTTCCTAAATAGGAGTTCAGTCAACTCTTTTGACTGTTGGTTGTGGCCTTAGCAAGTGGAAACTAACCAGATACTTAAGAATGTATTATGAGGTCCTAAGTCCTTGCTGTTTTGCTGTACTACCTTTTCAACTGTTTACAGAAGGTTTTGTCTCTGCCTGCTTCACTGGTAAGGCTGTCTACCTTTGATCCTAAAGTGTATCTTTTCCTTGCTTTATTCCCATGTTCTAATCTTTGCTCACTAGAGTGTTGAGTTGTGAGGACATCCAGACCCACTCCTGGTATCCTCACTGCCAAATGCAAAGACTGGCCAATGGCTAATGTTGGGGGGGCCTTTTGGAAAAGCCCAGAAAGAAGACCATGTAAGTCTTGTCTGTACAACCAGGTCCAGTTCTTTGTGAGATGCAAAGTCCTTTGCAAGATCCTAAGGAACTTAAAAACAGCCTTTACTGTTGGAAGCCCAGTACTATAGTCTGTTGTAGCAGCAGTCCTGTTGAGGTCCACTAGGGTCTTCAATCCTGGAGGGAGAAGACATTCTAGTAACTGGCTCTTTGAATATGCAACTTAGCCTAACTCAGGGATTTCTGAGTTCATGCTAGCTCTTTTTTTTGGTCCTCTTTGGTTACACGGTCCTACTACTTTCTCTGAATCATGACCCTTCTGACTGCAGACCTTGCCTGTGAACTTCATTCCTTCTATATGCTTGGGATTCCATCTGAGATCCTTGCCTCTTGGCTTAATTTCCCGCAGTATTTAGTGCTGCTCAACTGGTGACTTTCTTCGCTTTTGTCTGTCCTTATTTCATGTTAAGTATTGAAGGATCTTTGTCAGCTAGAGTTCTGCGTTGATGTTTTCCCTCCAGACAGTGAAGATGTTGTGCCAGCCTTCATGGCTTTTCTTGTACCAAGAAATCAGCTGTGAACCTTCATGGTCTTTTCCTTGACTGCTTCTGGGGTTTATCATTATCCATGATGATCAAAACTGATGTGCCTATACTTTTAATCTACATGAAGTTTGAACTTCTTAAATCTCTGGGCTTGTGTCCTATTTGGAAAGTTCTTGACACTTTCAAACTTGTCCTATTCTCTTGAATCTAATCTTGGTAAGCTTCCACAAATCCCTGCTCTAGGCAACAGGCAACTGGAGTCTTGAAGGCAATTTCAACTCTTGGTTTTGCTGAACCTCTCACCCAGAGCCAGATGCAGTGAAGTTTTTAATACTAGGGACAACAGGTGGGAAGCTTTGCCCTGAGCTGGGACAGATGCTTAGGAACCTGAAGGGTACAATTAACTAGCCGGTGTCTTCCGCTGTGGGAGGGCATGAAGGAAAACCACACAGGCTCTAGGCTGGGTGCCAGTACCTGTAGAAAGTAGAATGTTTCATCCCTTATCTGCCCATTTCTGCTTCACAGAACTTCGAGGGAACAGGTGGGACAAACACTATATTCTTTGTGGGACTTGGAATCTTGACATGGAGGGAAAAACCAAGGTCCTTCATCTAGACCCTGTGGCCGCTTTCATGGGGAAGGGGCCAGAAGACAGTTATTAAGATCACAAAGGTGTTCTAGATCAAGTCAGGATGGACTGCTAGCCAGCAAAATGTAAGTCACCTGAACCTCCTGGTCCCTCTGTGGGTGTCTGCACTGGTCACATGTTCCTGCTTATGTGTCCCTTTTAGGCTCTGGTTATGTTACGGACTAACCCATATGCTCCCAAACATCTGAGCACTCCCTGGAGCTCCTAAGTCTGTTCCCTAACCCCTAGTCACAGCCCCCGATGCCTATTCAGGAAGCCCTAATCCCTTATCCTCTGTCAGCGGTCTCTTGTTTTCAATACCTGAAGGAAGAAAGTTGGCTTCTTCTGTTTGTTCTTGGGGAAAAGGCTGTGGTTCTATAACCTCTGGTGTTCTGGGAACTTTCAATTCTTGCTTGGTTTCTCTTGAATTCCTAGCTTTTTAAAAGTTGGATCTTATGTGAAGATGCTGCCTTCTTGATAAGAAGGATGAATCCCTGTGGCAAAGTATAGGTATTTGGCAAGAGAATCCAAGTGAAACAAATAGCTAATAAACAAATAATAATCCAAGTGGAACAATAGACTTTAGGTTCTCTTTGCGATTCTGGACTATCTAGCCCTGCCTTGCTTTGACCGGGGGCTAAGGGAAGAAGTAGGCCTACCTGGGGCCATCTTGAGCAGGCAGAG
This sequence comes from Enhydra lutris kenyoni, assembly GCF_002288905.1. Lineage (NCBI taxonomy): Eukaryota > Metazoa > Chordata > Mammalia > Carnivora > Mustelidae > Enhydra > Enhydra lutris. The sequence goes on along the minus strand of NW_019154096.1, from coordinate 25,299,143 downwards.
TACCTGCTTTACCTGCTGATAACTCAGCTGGCCTTGGAGAGGGCATCTGGGCCTCCCCAGCCTCCCCTTGCTGGGGAGGAAGCTTCAGGAAGGGGCTAACAAGGCTAGGACAGCTGGCCACTTAGAATAATCCTCTGCGTAAGAGTCCTTGGGAAGAAGAGTGGCAGATCTGTGCTTCTAATAGCTCCTTGCCTTGAGCTCCGGGGATTGGGACACATGGCAACTGGGCAGTAGCCCTAAGGTTCTGAGAGCTCGTCGAGAACATCGTGCAGCTATGGGGAAAGCAACAAGTACAGGGACCCAGGGCCTAACATGCTCCCTATTCCTTCTGAGAGAGCAGACTGGAAGAAGAGGGGCCAGTGCCCATGCAAACAAGGAGCTAAGGCTTGGCAGGGAAAGCGGGCTGTTCCCATGTGCAGCCGGAGAAGCGGTGATGTGTAGAGAATGGAGAAGGCTCGGGAAGTCTGCCTGTTGGCTGTGGATAGACAGGACCTGAGGAGGGAGTACCTGATAGGTGGCTCGTCCAGGAGCCCCTTCATTCTGGGATGCTTAGCTCTGAAATTTGGGGAAGAAAAATCTGAACACCTACTGGTCAGAAATTTGGGTCCTTTTTTTTTTTTTTTTTTTTTTTAAAATACAAAGCTTTCTACTTCTGCCTAACTTCAAGTTCTCCACTCCTCTCCTCGCTGTCTGCTCTATGGACAAGCCCAGCAAAGGCATTCTTCTGTTCTTGCTGATCATTATTCTTAATCCTTGGAGTTTCATCTTGGTCTATCATTCCTCTGTTCTGGCCTGTTCCTTTTTCCTTTTGAGCCCTTACCCTATTAACCAGTGATCTTGAACTCTGTGTCTGATAACCCAAAACCTGTCTCCTGTCCGAACCTGCTGCTGGTGCTTACTCTGCGGATTGTGTGGCATGCATTTTTGGCATGCTGTGTGAGGGGATGGTGGATGGTGAAAGTAGGAGTGGATATAATTCAGCTGGGCTGAGGATGGGGGTATCTGTGGGGGCCAGAAGTCTTGGTTTCCTCTAATCCTTCTTTACTATTCTTCAGTTTCCCTATGAACTCCTCCTTAGCTAGGGTCTAGGTCTTGTGGCTCTCCATTGTCAGCCACTCGACACTAGAGCCCTGAGTGTGTAGGGGTGGGGAGCATTGTGTAGTCCCAGGATGAAGTTTCAGAGCTTCTAGTGGGCCTGAGTGCCTAGGCTGAACTTCAGAAATAGTGTGACCTGCCTTCTCCTAGGAGAAGGCTGAAAGGGCTGGAGTTGGCCACCTAGCCTTCTCTTGCGTCAGGCAAGACTCTGATAATGCAGCTGTCCTCAGAAGCCTGGCCTTTGTCATGGACGATGCTTTGGGCATATCTCACAATGGTAATTCTTCCCTTCCCTTGAACTGACCTGAAATGAGGGGACTTTTTTTTTTGTCTGACCTTCACCATGAGAACCTGGTGGTATTTCTGGAGGTACAACTCCTCAGAACAGTACAGGGCCCCCTACTACCACAGAACCTAGAATTTCTAGCTTCAAGCTAGTCCAGCAAATTGACCTCCAGCAAGCGACCAATGTGTTTCTACCCGTTCTGGTGGCTTCTTCAGGGAAGCTGCTCTTGGCGGCGATTCTGTATATCTGTCTCCATCTCTTGGGGTGGTGGTTTGCCTTCTGACCCTAATTTCCTAGTAGGCCTAAGGAGTTGTTGACTTTGCTCAGCGTTCTTTTTGTGCGGAGAACCATGACCTCCAAGCTCTTCACGTGCTGGGACTGGCTTTCATCAGAACAGCTTTCTCTGCCTGAGAAATGAGCACTGAGCATGGCACGCAGCAATTCTTGCCCTTGATTGTGGGGGGGCTCAGGCAGTGAAAGTGTCCTGGCTATATCTGGCCTCTTGGGGTGGAGCTGGTGGCTGTCTAGGTCTGAGATGAAGCCATAACTGTGTGACAGGACCTGTGGCTAAGGTGAAGAGAAGCCAGGAGGTGGGTTTCCTGTCTTCCCTTGCTCCCAGTGTGGGTTGGGGCTCTGCCTCACATACAGCATACTGTGAGCCCTGGAGCCCCACCCCGGCACTGGCCTGGCTTGTTCCTAAGTGGAGGAGGCAATCTGTCCCCTTCTCACTCTGGCTCTGCTCCATAACAACTTTTTTTTTTTTTTTTTTTTTTTTAAAGAGGACTTTGAGTATGTTCTCTATGACCTTGTGATTGGAATTCTAACCTCTCAGGAATGTGTGGGGGAAGAATGGTCTCTGGTGTGGATGGAGTTGGTTGCTTTGGTTTGGTTTCTTCAGAAGACCTGCTGTTCCCTGCTGACCTTGTGTTTTCCTGAAATCTGGTTGAGTCCCTGAACACAGAGGACAAACTAGTAACCCCAGGTACTCAGTGACTTGACTGATAAATAGGTAGAAGGCTTTCTTGCCCATGGTGCACATGAATTTGGTTTGGGTCTTGTTCCTTGGAACAGACTAGGATTGTCTAGATTACTTCAGCTATGTCGAAACTTAAAACATCTAGCTCTTTCTAGATGCCTGTGGAAGCTTCAGGAATGTACAGCCATCAGGAACACCTCCGATATAAAATAAGCAATCTGATGACTCGTGGCTCTGGAAAGCTGGGCCTGGGTCTCTAGAGACTGGATACATGTCTCTAGTTCAGAGGTCAATAGGTGAGCGTGGCTATCTCTTGGCCTGTGTTTTGGTCATGGGCAATGCCAGCAGCATCTGGGGCTGCTGTGTCCTTGACACCTTGGAACAGCAGGGATGCTCACCTCCCTCTGCTGGGGTGGGAAATAATTAGAAACCCATGTCTGGGTAGGGGAATCCCTACGCCGCGTGGAGTGAGCTTATCCTGGAGAGTGGTTAGAATATGTATCTACATAAATGATACCGTGCATCAGTCTCCTCTGGTTACTTCTGTGACTTTCCTTTTTTTTTCTTTTTTTTTTTAGATTTTATTTATTTATTTGACAGAGAGATCACAAGCAGGCAGAGAGAGGAGGAAGCAGGCTCCCCTAGAGAGCAGAGAGCCCGATGCGGGGCTCGATCCCAGGACTCTGAGATCACGACCTGAGCCGAAGGCAGCGGCTTAAGCCACTGAGCCACCCAGGCGCCCCACTTCTGTGACTTTCTCATGCTATGCTGAAGTCCAGGTGGTAAGTGCTAAGAGTGTAGCCTGCCTTTCCATGCAGATCACCTGTGCATGCTTGATTTCCTCTGCTGTGAGGAATGGAGGGTTTTGAATTTGAGATTCTGAGGTATGCACCTAACCTTGGAATGCTGGGACACAGGCGTATTCCCGTGTCACTAAGGGCAACCACTAATCAGAGCAGAAAGATTCCTGCCTCCATATTTCCACAGCACACTCTTGGTGATCAGTGGAAGACGACCACTAGAAACTTATTTCTGACTAATGTAACAGGCTACCATATCTGTAAATCTTTTCTGAACTTCCTGTTGCTGTATTTAATCTCTTCCATTAGCATTCTCCCCTCATTTGGTAGGAGGAGTTCCCTGTATCTTCTAGATCTCCCTTGTCCCTTCTTTAAATGCTGCTAATCTCTTTCCAGTCACCAGTCTAATCTTTATGGCCAATAAAGAATAAGCCCTAAATATTCTTGTTTCATCCTCTCATGACTTGTGACTTGGGTGTTAATGGGGATTTCTTACCCTCAAGGTCAAACTAGCTTTAACACTTAGTACAGAACTTCAAATGCCTACAAAAGTAGGGTATACCAGTAGCTCAAGTTCTTGTGGAACTAACTGCTAGTGCTCTTACTGCCATCCTTGGGCCATAACTATCGCTATGGTCAATGCCAGCCTTCTCCCCTGGCCTTGATCAAGTCTGGGGTAGAAGCTAACAATATCACTCTTCCCAGAGTTCTGTCTCAAGCACACTAAATCTATGCTCCCATGACTTTCCTAAAATGCCACGTTTGAGCTACAGATTTGCTTCTGTCTCTGAACACTAAGAACTTGGTACCCTAGGGCTTCAGAACTTAGGAGCTTTTCTAGAAAGTATTAATATGTCAAGTAGTAGTTCAATTAGACATGTATCCCACTTGTAGGGGGGATACATAAATCGGACTTCTCAAAATACTGTTAGACTCTACTTCACTGTGTCCAAAGACCTAAAAATGTATGCTTGTCTTGTCTGTTTTTTTATGCCATCTTAACCAATCTCTGAAAGTGGTGGGCTATAGATCTCTTGAGTTGGTAATCAGAATTGGGGTAGAAGGTGGCAAGGAATTGAATCTACTTTTTCAAGTTATCAAGACAAAACCTCCAGTCTCCTGGAGAAAGCCTGATCTAGAGTTGTCAAGATCTACTTAGTGACTATAAATGAATGTAACAAGTCTATTTATGCAACACTTAATTCCTACCACTTGACCTTCCAGCTCTTAAGTGAGCTAATCTTGTGAATCCCTAGCCAGTAGTTAACTTTTAGAATTAACCCCTAAGTTTAAAACCCTTCTAGTGAATAAGGCTGTAGGGACTGTGTGACAGCAGTCCCTCCTATGCCTATGTTCATTTGTGGTATCTTCACAGCCTGCTCATAACTGAATCTTCACTTTGGAAATACTTAATGATGGGAGCCTTAGGGAAAGAGCAAGAGACTGCTTAACAGCAAATGTAGGCAATGAATTTAGCTAAGGATGTTAACGTTTGGGGTCACCATTCTTTCCAGGCTGAATTAGCTGTCTAGTTTCTGTTCCTCATCTGTTAAATGCAAAGATAACTTGGACTTGCATGTGATCACCTTTCAAATGCAATATCCTACCTGTCTGGAGTCAGGTGAGGTCTATTCACTTTCTAGAAGAGAAAAACTTAAATAATTACATTGCTGGAAGTCTTATGGTTTCTTTCCCTTAGAACATAGGTTGGCAAACTTTCTATAAAGGTCTGGATAGCCAGCATCTTAGGTTTTGTGGGCTAAGGGGCAATGACTGAAGATATTATGGTGGTACTAATGAGAACTTCACAAGACTTAAAATTAACCTCTGCAAAAACCTGTAAAAGTTTCTTAAAGAAAACCAAACTTGTCTCTGGAGATCAGGGTTTCAAAGTCAATGGTCCCTACCAGATCGATTGCACTAGTTGACTCATCAATGCCAATCTGTAACAATTATGTTTTTCCCTTCCAAAAATCTCTGGTAGGTACTGCCAAACACTGCTATCTTGTTAGAAGATTTGTTATTACAAGATCGTATTCAATCAGCTTTGCTTTATACCAATAAAAGCATCAGCTGAACTATCTTAGGAATAAGAGAAATAGGGCTCAGGGGCAGCCTTGATATGGGCAGTAAAGACAGGGGATAAAATCAGGAATAAAACGGTGCTTACACCCCACTTAAGGAACCAAGTGGATCGCCTATGTCAATACCACTTCACTTTTTAGGTTGACAGTAAAGACGGATAATGAAACAAGGAGGTAGGGGGAGCCAAGTACCCTCATATATCACTATTAAAACTATAGGATAGTATAGCTGTTGAACAATTGTCCTGTGACCAGAAAGCATGTGTGTGTCTCTAAGGATGAGGGAGAGGTCTCTGGATATCTCCTCTACCTAAAGGAGTAACAGAGCCACAACTACTCTGGGTCATAGAACAAATAATGGTATTGTTAGAATCTTGTAGACTACCAGTCTAGGTAGACTAGGACCTTCTGTTCTTTGACCTAGCCTCTCAACTGGGTCCTGAAGGCTATCTGGCAAATCTTAGATACACCTACCTCCAGTCTTCGAGGCCAGTCCACTCAGTTCAAAAACTGATCTAATTCCAGTTGGTCTTTGAGATGGGAGGGTGGGTGGTGGTATTAGGTGGTATCACCAATCTTAGAGGAAAAGCATAAAATGAGGTTAAAAGCCATTAGGGACAAGGTCCACATACACAGTGGTCTACATGGTAGATCCACCTTCCTTACTGACCATTCCACTACCCTATACTACAGAAGATGGCAAACATATTCTTCAGATTGCTTGACTTTCTCATAATCCTAAAGCAAAGACTAGATGCAATCAGATTCTGCCAACTCGATGCACTTGAGTCCCTCTGCTCTTGACAAGCCAAGATCTGGGGCTACTCTCATTTGCAGAGGTGTTCGAGCATCAGCACTAGCATTGTGACACCATAGTGTCAAGGAATTTGGGTAGTTTTAGTTCCTCCCCTTCTAGGTCGTGGCAAAAGTATGGGCTCTCCTCATGGGCAGGTTCCAGGGTATGGTCTTGACCATCATTCTCAGAAGCCTAAAGTCTGTTGGTCTTCAAAGACCTTGTATGTAAACTTATTTTTGCTTAAGGATGCTAGAATGGCTTGGTTCTTAAGCCTTGACTCCCATCTAGGACTTAAGCCCATATTAGGAATGCCTAGCCATTGAAGTAGGTAAGTGTCCTCTGTGACATTAAAGGACCTTTTGGTGGCAAGATAAAGCCCTGTAGGGGCTGAGCAGGTTAGGACTGGCTTCCTAGCTCTTATGAGCTAGAAATAATGGAAACAAAGAAAAAATGGAATGGGTGTAAGATTTGAATGGTAGTAAGGACAGGACTTGGTAGTAAACTTAGAAGCAAAGGAACAATTAAGTGTCCAATAGTGGGCAATCAAAACTAAGCACATGGATATGCTCGGTTAATGAGTTAGAGAATATCCGTCTGGTTAGAGGATTCCTGGAGAAGGTTATTCTGTCTTTGGGCAAGCTTGGTTTGCATTGCCCATGAGAGAGAGTCTAACTTCAAATAGGCAGTTGGACAGCTGAACTTGGTGCTCTTTCTGCTCACTTCGGCAGCACTTTTACTAAAACTGGAACTCCCCAAAGCAAGGGCAGTTCCCTGAAGGTAAACCTAGAATTTGTCATCTAGGGAGCATGTAACTACCCAATGCCCATGGGCCAAACTGGGGTGTCCAGAGGAGTCTCAGCACCTAATGGCTGGGTGGGCACATGGGCAAAGGGGGACTGGGAAGTAGGTGATCACAAAGACTGAAGAGCAAAAACAGTCTGTGGGAACAAGGTGATCACAGGCAAAGCAAGACAAGTCAAATGTGGGTGTTTAGCAAGTGGAATGGGATCATGTCTTGTGCTTATCAAAATGGGTAACTTAGTGCCCACAGAAGCTGTTAAAACAATGGAAAGAGAAGTTTGGACCACAAAAAGCAGCAGAGATGGAATAGGGACGACTTACACAGTAGAGGGGAACAGAGGCAGGGGGAAGAATAAGGCTCCATAAGACCTTCCACCTTAAGATGAGAGCTACCCCCTAATCTACTGGATCACCTTCCCCATTATCCTTAAGACAGATGGACTACTTAAGGCATGAGAGTCTAGAGAAAAGTACAGGGTTTGACACAGGTGGACAACTAGCCTTTATAGGAGAACCTCATGTAAGAAGGTCTAGATTATAGATCTACCTGTAGGCTGTGAGCAAGTCCTTCCTGCCATCTTAATGAGCGTGCTGTTGTCTGAGAATGGAGGCCAGCATGCACACCTGCTGTGTGCTCTCCCACCTGCCTTCATGGGTATTCGTTGGTCTCAAACGTGAGGTGGGTGCCAGGGATAGGAGAAGATGGTTGAGCTGTACTAGCCTTTAGTAGTGTAAGATCCAGGGGGCTCTTTGTTATTCTCTTCCCAGGGGGCTTTAGGCTCCTACGTGTTCCATTGGGTGGTCCTTGTTTTGTTCGTGGTGTTGGGTGAGGGGAAGCAGGATCTTCTTATTGGAGGCAGACAGAGCAATAGGGTGCTTTGTTGAGCTAGCCTCACTTGGCTTAAGGGTGTTAAGAATTTCTCTGAAGATCCAGGATAGGCTGTGACATTCTAGATTTTGTTTTGGGAAGTCCCTCCTATGAAGATGTGGGAACCTATAGAATTGGTTATCTCCTGTCCTAGTGTCCTATAAACAGACAGATGAGTAGACCTATCTCTAAAAATAGCTATTCCTTAAACTTTCCATAAATACCTTACATAAATTCCCAGACAGGAGCTTGAGCAGGAAACCCTAACAATACAACCCAAACGAAGTAATCCCGGACCATATTCAGAGTTCACATTTTACCAGTTACACTAGTTCCTTCTACTTCTTGTGGGAACTAGGATCCGGGTAGGGTCTGTATGTTATCCTGCGTGGGGTCTTCTATCTCAGTGTATAGGTTTCTCCATCTTTCCTTGTAATTCTTTGAAGCAGGGGCTCTTGTCCTACAGAATCCTCCTCATTTTAGACTGCTAATTGCATCTCTGTGGTGTGCTTTAATACATTCCCTCTCTCCTGTGTTTCCTATGAGTCTGTGGTTGGCTCTAAGAGATTTAAGTCTACTTGGCGAGACTACCTCTTATGGAGCCATGTACTACCATCAGGAGCTGTGTACGGTTGTGTGTTGAGCTTCATGGCCATGGATTAGGATCTGGGTCTACTTAGGAGGGGTTGCAATGATGCAGCTGATCCATCTGAAGAGATAGGCCACTAAAAACAGCCTAAATGCATGATTCTTTCCCTTCACCTACCAGTTCTTGTATCTTAAAAAATGGTCTCCTTAAATAACTATCTGGTGGAACTAGACAGAAACATTCTCGTGGTGGTCAGATAAACCCAGAGCATGGTCTCCCAGAGACGCCTGGCTTGCAGCAATGACACATGACCTTCCAGGTGTTCAGAGCATAGAGTGCTCCTCTAGGAACCTGTAAAGTGGTGTTTGTGTAGGTCAAAGCTGCCTGGGAGTAGAGTCGTTAGCCTTGGAGAAAAGAATAGGTAGGTGACTAAAACCTACCTTAAAGAATGTGGTCAAGTTAAACATATATACACGCACCTATAAGAGCATCTTCCGGTAGGAACCTTGTGAAATGCCAGTGTCAAGATGATAATGCTAGGGAAAAACAACTCTGAAGCACTGGCGGGTGGGCAGGGAGGGACCTATTGGTCCTGACTTCTAAAGTGCTTTAATTTCATACTCGTAGTAATCCGATCAGACAAGCAATTTGTTTAAAAAGATCCTACTGATCCTATCAGTAAAATTCCAGTTTCTTCTAAATATCCTAGAGTCAATGACTCTTAAAACCTGTTCTGTTAAATAGGACTTAGTGTGGTATACGAAACATGGTTGGCTTTCGGAGACCTCAGACTCGATTCTTGTAAATGCATACCTTCTGGGTGTATGCTTGTGGTGTAGACTGCTAGTACTCCCAGGACGTGGGTTTCCTCCTGGGCCCCTGGCTTGACCAGCTTCTAGCCTTCCTTCCATCTAGCTAGGGTCCTGTGCTGAGCTCTGGCCAGTAGAGCAGGACCAGAAATGTTGACTACGTGTGGGATCCTAGCCTATACTTCTTTTATGATTCTTCCCTTATCTGCTGGTTTAATGGTAAACCCTAGGGAGCCACAAGGTGAAGGAGGCCCCAGTCCCTAGACTGGTACAAAGGGACCAGGAGTACCCAGTCAGTGACATGAATGAGCCTCTTGTCAGCCGCGGAGGCTGAAGCCCCTTAAAAAGGCTGGTGTTAATTATTAACACGACCTACCATACTGTTCACCATGAAATGCTTATTTTCCTCTTAGCTTTTCTAATTGCCACTCCTAAGCTGATCACCTCCATGTATTAAGCATTAGCCATTAAAAGTAAACTAGATCTCTTAAGGCCTTAAACTGGCTGAGGGACTTCTTAAAGGGGGAGTGTTAGCTCAATCCCTTCAGAAGGGTCTGAGTGGGTCCAGCAAGCTTCCTGCAGGAGAGCTGTCCATGAGAAAGGGAAGCAGTTCTTAGCTTGCTTAGCACCATCTCAAGTGGGAAGGAAAATCAGCCCCTGATGTTCATTTCCTACCCATCGGCTATTTCAAGTCCCAGTGCACCTGGGTGCAAAGCAGTCCGGGAACTGTGGGTAACCTAAGTTAGAATACTTTTCTGCTTTCTAAGGAGCTCTAACTTAACAATTCATGAATACCATTGACAGTAAATAGAGGTGTCTGTTAGACTACTACCAGAGGAAGACTTAGAACTGTCAGGACCCCATACTACTACATCCTGACTGCCCTTAGTGGTCACACAGCTGGACTCCTAAAGAGAGGGTTTCTCCCTTTTATAATACTGGTAGATGCGAGGAACTATACGTTCATTTTGGAGGGGACTGCCATGAACCTCGTGCATATGAATTTTGCATGTGTCTGCATGCCTCTTAAGCACACAGCTGGATGAATCTCCAAAGTAAATATTCCTGTAACTGATATTCAGGGCAAAAAATCAATCAATCAATCAATCCTTGTTGGCATCCCCAGAAGCTCCCCTAAATTCCCTTCCTGAGGGAGAGTCACTACCCCAAGGTAACAGTATCTGGGTGACTCCTATGGGTACAGATTAATGTTTCTCACTGCCTTTTGTATCTTATGCCCTGGTATTTTAGGGAAATATTCCTATCTCCTAGAACTGGGACTTAAGATCTCTTGCTTGCCAAGTGTTAACTAGTATCTGAATGCAGATTCTATACTAGAGAATACTAAGCAATTCACATGTCTAACTGCTTCTTCTCAAGCCCTCGAAGGTAGATACTGTAACTACTTCAAACGTGAGAACAAACTACTTCAGACCTGAGAACAGAGGCAGAAGTGTCTCCGGCATGTTTTAAAGATTAACTGAACTAACACATCCCAGGGATATGGAACATATGCATATGTAGCTTTTTTTTTTTTTTTTTTTACAGTTGAAGAAACTGAAACACAAAGGTTACTAGAGGTTATTCTCTTCTCCCCCCATCAAGGGCCGAACCTTGTGGTTCCCCTGGGACCATCTTTGTGCTGCTACTTCTAACCTGGAAATCTGAACCTTGGATTTTTCCTGTAGAGCTGAGCTGTTCTTATTCTGTGGAAGGAAATGCCTAACTGAAATTAACCGAGAACCTGCAATGAAACCTACAAGTACAGGAGATGTCTTCCTGGCTACCAGAAGTGGGTATAAAACCCTAGGATGTTGCTCACTGGCTTAGTCCTGTGGATGGAGAACCCCTATGTAGCCAGTAGGATACCTGAACTATCCTAGTTTAGATAAAAATAGTAATCAAGTCCTCTGGAATAAACCAAAGACTTAACTTTAGGCACTGAAAATATACTTGCTCTATTCTGGTTTGCTTCATGGAAGGGAGTCCTGTCTTGACCCTGGAGCCAATTTTGCAGAACTTAGTTTGTTCAGGAAACTAGAAAAGGCTGCTTTAGATATGAAGGACCATGATTAGCATGTATATACGTACTTGCCCTTCTTTTTTCTTCTAATCCAACAGTTTAGTGATGCCAACTGTGTGTCAGTTGAGAAGGAACAGCTTTTGAAGTACAGTGCTTTCTGAGCAGGGAAACCAAAGGAAGCTTCCTTCCTCTTGGAATTCCCTGATGATGCTCAGCTGACGATCCTACTGAAGGGCCACTGAACTTGTCTCTTCAGAGGAACAGTGAAGACCTTGGCTGTGCAACAAGCCTGCACTGGGATAAATGATGACGTGCAGTTTAACAAACCTTTCTCCAGTGGTTCCTGTGTTCCAGCTCACACAGTGCTCACCACTGGGGAACTCGAAGTCAAGAGCTCAGAGAATGTGCCTTCTATCCATGGCTGGCAGAGTAGAAGCCCATGGTGAAGGGGTGAGCCCGGAGGCCACAGGCCCTAGAGTTCTTTGGGGTTCTTTACGGTCTTGAGCCAAGAAAGTGTCCTGGTCATCCTCTTGTGTGGGGTCCTGTGTTTATTGGAAGTTTGTCATCCAGCATATTCCAAATGTGTTCGAGGAACCCCTTGCCTTCCACAAAAGGGTGTGTCAGACTACAGGCAGGTTATAGGTATCTTTCTGTACACGATTTCTTGGGTTTGTCCAATAAAAACCACAGGTGACCACCAACTTTGTCCTCAGGGGACAGGGTTAGCAGGCATAATGCAGGAGGTCTGTATGGGACACAGCCATCCTAAAACCTTACCTGTGGCTCATGTGAAACTCCACCTTCAGCCTTTCCCCTCCACTTCATGAAGTCTGGCAGTCCTAACAGGGAGACTTTCCCCACACTACTGCTTGCCACCTGACACTGAGGCTCCTGTGTGGCACTCAGGAGAGATCAAGGGCTGCTGCCCTGGGTTCCCTCACTCCCTATTATGCCTGAGGGGGAAGTGGCGTTTTTAGGCTGAAGCAAGTACTACAATTGTATCCACTTCCTTAGTGGAAATCTCTCCCTCCACTTGATTCTTGAACTTCATAGAAATGTGCTGTTTAAATTTTATCTAGATCTTGGCAGAAACCCCTGGACTGGGGAAATCACACTTGTAGAGTGGCTCAGATAGTTAGCTTCACACCATGGATGTTCAGTTTGAACTATGTCCAGCCTGGGCGGAATCTGGAGATAGAAATGGCTGGAGGCAAAAGATGGACTCGCATCTAGGTTTTTGGCACCCTTTGAACTGTACCCTCTTAGGATGTGGTGCTCTGTCCTCTTGTCTGACTTGCCCCAGGGTGAGATCTTTGATGAAATTGATGTACAGGCATAACTTGGATATACTGGGGTTTTGGTTGCAGAACACTGCAATGAAGCAAATGAAAGGAGTGTTTCCTAGTGCATACAAGAGTTCTGGTCACACTAGTCTAGAGTCTGTGATACCACGATGTCAAACCATGTATATACACTTTGCCTAAAAATACTTTATTATTTAAAAGCAAACCATTGGAGCTTTCTTGCTGGTAGAGGGTCGTGTTTCCATGGTGATGGCTGCTGACTGATCAGAGTGGAGGTTGCTGTGATTGCTTAAAAATATGACAAACTCTACTGTGGTCTTATAGATGGACCCCTCCTTCCACGAATGACTTCTCTGTAGTGTGTGATGCTGTTTGGTAGCATTCTGCCCACAGAAGAACTTCTTCCAAATTGGAGTCTGTCCTCTTAAGCCCTGGGTTGATCTAGCAACTAAGAGGATGATATCTTCTAAACCCCTTGTCACTTCAGTGGTCTTCACAGTATCTTCACCAGGAGTAGATTCTGTGTCCAGAAAGCATTCTTTGCTTCTCCATAAGTCTTCCTCTTCCTTCCAAGTCTTGGCAAGAGGTTGCAGCCATGCAGTCCCATCTCTGGCTCCACTTCCAGTTCTCTTGCTGTTTCTACCATGTCAGCAGGTACTTCCTTTGCCAAAGTCTCCAGCCCCACAAAGTCCTCCCTGAGGGTCAGAATCCACTCCTCCCAGCACCTGTTAACATAGACATGGATGTGTGACTCATGTGAAGGGGTCAGCATATATTAATGGCCTCTAGAATGGTGAATCCTTTCCAGGAAGTTCTTAATTTACTTTGCCCAATTACTTTGGTCCCTCAGAAGAATCCCTGTCTATGGAAGCTGTAGTCTTAGAAAGTACCTTTCTAAAAAGACTGGGCTACAGAATGGATGTTGTGTCAGTAGGCATGAAAACATTAACTACCTCGTACATCCCCCATTGGAGCTCTTGGGTAACCAGGTGCGTTGTCAAGGAGCAATAGTATTTTGAAAGGAACTTTCTTCTGCTGAGCGGTAGGTCTCCACAGTGGGCTTAAAATATTCAGCAAATCCCGTTATAAACAGATGTGCTGTCATCCAGGCTTTGTTCCATTTATAGAGCACAGGCAGAGTAGATTTAGCATAATTCTTAAGGGCCCTAGGATTTTCAGAACAACAAAGGATCATTGGCTTCAACTTAGCCACCAGCTGCATTAGCCCCTGACAAGAGTCAGCCTGGCCTTTGAAGCTTTGACACCAGGCATTGGCTTCTCTCTGGTTAGGGAGGTCCTAGATGGCATCTTCCAACAGATGGCTTCTCTTTCCTACATTGAAAATCCTGCTCAGTGTATCCCCCTTCATGAATTATCTTAGCTAGATCTTCTGGATAACCTGCTGCTTTACATTGTGCTTCTAAGTTACAGAGATGGATTCTTTCCTTAAATCAAGAACCAGCCTCTGGTAGCTTCAGAAGAAAACTTCTGCAGCTTCTTCCCCTCTCTCAGCTCTTCATGGAATTGAAGAGCATTAGGCCCTGTTCAGAACTAGGTTTTAGTTGAAGGGAATGTTGTACCTGGTTTCATCTTCTATCCAGATCACGCAGACTTTCTCTATATCAGCAACAAGGGTATTCTTGCTTTAGCAGTCTTGTGTTTACTGGAGTAGGACTTCTAACTTCAAGAACTTTTCCTTTGCCTTCACAACTTGGCTGACTGTTGGGCCCAAAACGAGGCCTTTTATATCCATCTTGCCTTTTGACATGCCATCCTCCCTAACCTTCATCTGTAGCTCTTGATCTAATGGGAGACCTGTGGCTCTTCCTTTCCTAGGAACACTTAGGCCAATTAATGACCGTCCAGTGGCCTCTAACTTCAGTTTTGTCTTGGAATAAGGAGGCTTGAGGAGCGGGAGTGAGGGAGCAGCCAGCAGGCAGAGCAGTCAGAACGCCTACGTTTATTGACAAGGGTCATGGTCTTAAATGGACGTGGTTCATGGCACACCAAGACAATTTCAGTAACCTTGAAGATCCCTGATCACAGATCACTGTACTAAACATAGCAATAAATTTTGAAATATCATAAAAACTACCAAAATGTGACAGGAAATAAAGGTTGCTGGAAAAATGGCACCAACAGACTTGCTTGATGCAGGGTCACCACAAACTTCCAACTTGTGTGTCAAAAAGAAAATGCTGTATCTACAAAATACAACCAAATGTGTGCCTGTACTTGGTCAGCTCTGTGTTCATTGACCTTCAGGTTCTGTGACCGAGTGGAGTCTGGTGGAAAAGCTTTCCTGATTCTTCTGGAGCTTTGCTCTTATCTGAGCCCCTGATGCTCAGGAGAGCAGCTCAGTTGCTAAAAAAAACCCCAAAAAACAAAACCAAAAACAGAACAAAAAACCCTAGCTTGAGTCTTGCCCCTCTGAGCTTACAAAAGCCTCTGTGCTTCACTCTTCATTCTTGAGGCTTTAGCTGTGGTACGAAGGACCATAATCATCAGCCCCTGTTGCTAGAGACGACTTCACCACTCTATAGACTGTTGACTGCCCAACTTATTGGACTCTTGAATTTCCTATCTGGGGACTCTATAGGAAATAAGTGGGAACTGACTGGAAGGCGGGGGTTGTGGAGGTGTTCTGGCAGCCTAAGGAAGAACAGGTATGAGGCAGGACCTTAGTCAGAGGGCAGCCTCTGAGATCCGTGGCTCAGTGGGCAGGGGTGGGCTGTCTGGGTCCTGTGTGTGTGCTGCAAACAGACTGGTCTCTAATGGCTGGGCAGGTGGCTTCCTTGCCCCAGATATCCTGCCACCTTCAGAACTTTTGTTTCCATGGCTTGGTACAGCCTGTCTTGGGGGGCCCTCAATGCTTGCCCCTAGCTTCTTCCTGGCTGGGAGTCCTTGTCTGCTGGGTAACTCTGTTCCTTCATTCCTAGTCTCTTTTTCTAGTCGGACTGTCTGATCTCCTCAGCTCCAAAGTAGCTGGAGTGACAGCCACATCCCATAGAACTAGGTTGGTCTGTGAGCTGGTGACTGGCCGGAGCCAGTGGATCAGATCTTCAGTGAAGGGTCCTGCTGGATTGGGATAGATCAAACTCCTTTGTTTCCTTTGCCTTTGGAGAAGCTCCATTCTTGGCCACCTGTCTTTACTAGCATTATTCCGCAGACCCTTAGGATCCAGGGTCTGGTGGTAAAATAGTCTTGGTACCTATTTTTCTATGTGGGCTGGTGTTCCTGCTGGTGGATTTGGACCTAGAGAATCTAAGCCACTTTCTTGGCTCTGAGGCAACTGGGGTCCTTCCCTCCTAGCACTTCTCTCTGGACCTTGGTGTAACCTAATTCTCAGTTGCATCTGGTTAAGAAGACCATGTCCTTCAGGCTTTCCTCTGAAGAGAACTTGGTAGGAACCCCTTCCTATGTGCTGGCCTCTAGGACTTCTTGGGTAGTCATGGTTCTCCGTGATTTCTGTCTTGTTCCTTTCTGCTGGGTCCATGTGGCAAGGGCCCCTGTGCACATGAGTAAAGTGTTTGGATTCCCTGACTGGGCCCACCTTCTGACTCCTGGGTAAGAGACCTGTGGTTTTGCCATTTTCTGTGTATGACAGTATTTGCTCTACAGGGAATGATATGGCCTACAGTTGTTCCCTTGCCTCAGGGCCACTTGTGTCCTTCCCTGTTCTTACCCATTCAGTATCTTCATCCTCCCTCTGGCAAGGGTACCCCTGTGCAGGTGTGGGCTTCAGGAACCCAGGCCACCTGCCTACCTTTATCTGGGAGTGCTCACCCCATGAGAAGGACGGCTTCTAGCCTGTGTCCTAGTGCCTCTCAT
The DNA here is from genome assembly GCF_002288905.1 of Enhydra lutris kenyoni. Classification (NCBI taxonomy): domain Eukaryota; kingdom Metazoa; phylum Chordata; class Mammalia; order Carnivora; family Mustelidae; genus Enhydra; species Enhydra lutris. Next base: position 25,282,881 of record NW_019154096.1, on the reverse strand, counting down.
CCTAGGATTGTTCCCACTGTACCCCTCGGGTCACTTTCATTCAATAGGTCTTCTCATTCTCTGGGTCTGACTCTAGGGCCCTCAACTTGGTTTGGGTTCAGTCTGTCTTGGCCCAACCTCTGCCCTGCTCCAGGGTCCCATCAGTTACCTTCAGTCTCCACTTGTTTCCCTCCATCCACCTGCTGCCTTCCTTGGTCAGCAGGGTGCCCTCAAGTGGCCCTTCCTCTAACCACCAGGTCTCTATTTTTAGGATCTAGTTTTAGGATCTTATTCCCCCATATCCTTTCTGTCCTAGGGTTGTATCCTTCTCTGCAGCTGGTGGTCTGTCTTCCCTTGTCATAGTCATGATTTTATTCTGAAATAAAACGATCTCAATGTCCCTGATCTCCAGCCACCTTATGCTATTATTTCAAGACTTTATTCTTGGACTTGAAGTCTGAACCTGGCCTTAAGAATGAAACAGCAAGGAGCCACCCCCCCTCACCCCTGAGGTCATATAGTCCTAGGCCCAGGGGAATGGCACCAGTTAACCTCCAGTCACCAGGCAAGGCTTTTGTTGCTGAGTGTTGAACAAGTGCTAATGAGGGCATGTGGCATGAAATGGTGGACTTCAGTTCTTTGCTACTGGAATGACTACATTTGGTTTGAATTGGCATCTGGGAATTATGGGGAGATTGGTGGGAGAAGACCAGATCCTTCCCTCCAGATACCTCCAGAATCTTGAATTGAGTGGACACAGGGACCCATCAACTCCAAGAGTACCCAACTTTTGCAAGGCAAGATAGAAACCACATTTGGATGTGACCAAAGGCTGTGCTGGTATCTTGGGGCATGATGTCTGAGGATTCCCACAGGTCCAACATACCTATTCCTGAGGTACACTTCTGTTTTTTGGGTGATCTTCAGCGCTGGCATTCTCAGGAGCAGGAAGGAGGTTCCCAGTTTGGGGCTATACTGGAAATATCTTGTAGAGGCATCCTTTTTCCATTCAGAGGAGCTTGAATTTGAGGTTACTTTCCTGGGCCTGGGTGGAGTTGAAGGCCTACATCCTTGGGTATGGGAGGATCCCATAAGGATTCTATACTGCCTTGGGTCCCAACTTGTGTAGAGAAGGAAACTAGTTCCCCGTTAGAGAACCCTAGGTCTTCCCCACAATCTTCCTGTGGCATTTTGAGACTGAAGACTTAATGTCTTACATAAGTTTGTATATTATCCTAAGAATCAAGGTCTTTCCTACATATAAATGTCACCCTTCACATGAAAGCACTAAACGATACTGGTTCTGTTTTTAACTTCAAAAGTTTTAGAAAGGCCTATAAAAGAAAGACAGGTGTAAATACTTTGAGTGTTCTATAGTTTTGAATACAGATACTTTGCCTCTTTGGTTAGATTTATGCCTAGGTATCTTATGTTTTTTTTTTGTTTTGTTTTGTTTTGTTTTGTTTTTTTTGACAGACAGAGATCACAAGTAGGAAGAGAGGCAGGCAGAGAGAGGGGAGGAAGCAGGCTCCCTGCTGAGCAGAGAGCCCGATGCGGGGCTCGATCCCAGGACTCTGGGATCATGACCTGAGCCGAAGGCAGAGGCTTTAACCCACTGAGCCACCCAGTCGCCCCTCTTATGGTTTTTTTGTGCAATTATAAATGGGATTGACTCCTTTCTCCTCTGTCTCGTTGTTGGTGTATAGAAATGCAACAGAATTCTGTGTATTTTTTTTAAGTATCCCACTGCTTTACTGAACCCATGTATGAGTTCTAGCAGTTTTGTGGTAGTCTTCTGGGTTTTCCACATAAAATATCACATCTGCAAAGAATGAATTTGACTACTTCTTTATGGTTCAGATACCTTTTATTTCTTTTTGTTGTCTGATTGCTGAGGCTAGGACTTCTAGTACTATGTTGAACAGCAGTGATGATAATGGACATCCTGCCATGTTCCTGATCTTAGGGGAAAAGTTATTTTTCCTCAATGAGAATATTTGCTGTGGGCTTTTCGTAGGTGGCTTTTATGATATTGAGGTATGTACCCTCTATCCCTACACTGAAGAGTGTTTTTTAAATTAACATATAATGTATTATTTGCTTCAGGAGTACAGGTCTGTGAATCATCAGTCTTACACAATTCACAGCACTCACCCTAGCACATACCCTCCCCAGTGTCCATCACCCAGCCACCCTATCCCTCCCCTGCCCCCGCCCTGCCCAGCAACCCTCAGTTAGTTTCCTGAGATTAAGAGTCTCTTATGATTTGTCTTCCTCCCTGGTCCCATCTTGTTTCATTTTTTCCCCTCCCTACCCCTCATGAACCCCCGCCCTGCCTCTCAAATTCCTCATACCAGAGATCATAGGATAATTGTCTTTCTCTGACTTATTTCGCTTAACATAATATCCTCTAGTTCCATCCATGTCATTGCAAATGGCAAGATTTCATCTCTTTTGATGGCTGCATAGTATTCCATTGTGTATATATACCACATCTTCTTTATCCATTCATCTGTTGATGGATATCCAGGTTCTTTACATAGTTTGGCTATTGTGGACATTGCTGCTGTAAACATTTGGATACACATGCCCCTTTCAGATCACTACATTTGTATCTTTAGGGTAAATACCCAGTAGTGTGATTGCTGGGTCATAGAGTAGCTCTATTTTCAACTTTTTGAGGAACCTCCATGCTGTTTTCCAGAGTGGCTACACCAGCTTGCATTCCCACCAACAGTGTAGAAGGGTTCCCCTTTCTCTGCATCCTTGCCAACATCTGTCATTTCCTGACTTATTAATTTTAGCTATTCTGACTAGTGTGAGGTGGTATCTCACTGTGGTTTTGATTTGTATTTCCCTGATGCCGAGTGATGTGGAGCACTTTTTCATGTGTCTGTGAGCCATTTGGGTGTCTTCTTTGCAGAAATGTCTGTTAATGTCTTCTGTCCGTTTCTTGATTGGGTTATTTGTTCTTTTGGGTGTTGAGTTTGATAAGTTCTTTATAGATTTTGGATATTAGCCCCTTATCTGATAAGTCATTTGCAAATATCTTCTCCCATTCGGTCGGTTGTCTTTTGGTTTTGTCGACTGTTTCCTTTGCTATGTAAAAGCTCTTGATCTTGATGAAGTCCCAATAGTTCATTTTTGCCCTTGCTTCCCTTTCCTTTGGAGGTGTTTCTAGGAAGAAGTTGCTGTGGCTGAGGTCAAAGAGGTTACTGCCTGTGTTCTCAAGGATTTTTTGTGGATTCCTGTCTCAGGTCTTTCATCCATTTTGAGTCTATTTTTGTGTGTGGTGTAAGGAAATGGTCCAACTTCACTCTTCTGCCTATGGTTGTCCAATTTTGCCAAACCATAAGTTGAAGAGATTGTCGATTTTTCATTGGACATTCTTCCCTGCTTTGTTGAAGATTAGTTGACCATAGAGTTGAGGGTCCATTTCAGGGTGCTCTCTTCTGTTTCTTTGATCTATGTGTCTTACTGTGCCAGTACCAAACTGTCTTGATGATTACTGCCTTGTAATAGAGCTTGAAGTCTGGAATTGTGATGCTACCAACTTTGGTTTTCTTTTTCAACATTCCTCTGGCTATTCGGGGTCTTTTCTGGTTCCATATAAATTTTAGGATTATTCCATTTCTTTGAAAAAAGTTGATGGTATTTTGATAGGGATTGCATTAAATGTGTAGATTGCTCTAGGTAACATAAATGTTTTCACTACATTGTTCTTCCAGGGGCACCTGGGTGGCTCAGTGGGTTAAAGCCTCTGCCTTTGGCTCGGGTCATGATCCTGGTGTCCTGGGATCAAGCCCTGCATTGGTCTCTCTGCTTGGTGGGGAGCCTGCTTCCCCCTCTCTCTGCCTGCCTCTCTGCCTACTTGTGATCTGTCTGTCAAGTTAAAAATTCTTCCAATCCAAGAGCATGGAACGTTTTTCCATTTCTTTGGGTCTTCCTAAATTTCTTTCATGAGTGCTTAGTTTTCTGAGTAAGATTCTTTGTTTCTTTGGTTAGGTTATTTCTAGGTATCTTATGGTTTTGGGTGCAATTGTAAATGGAATCAACTCCTTAATTTCTCTTTCTTTGGTCTTGCTGTTGGTTTATAGAAATGCAACTGATTTCTGTGGTTTGATTTTATATCCTGACACTTTACTGAATTCCTGTATGAGTTCTAGCAGTTTTGGAGTGGAGTTTTTTGAGCTTTCCATGTGAAGTATCATATCTGCAAAGAATGAGAGTTTGACTTCTTCGCTGATTTAGATGTGTTTTATTTCTTTTTGTTGTCTGATTGCTGAGGCTAGAACTTCTAGTACTATATTAAATAGCAGTGGTGATAGTGGGCATCCCTGCTGTGTTCTGACCTTAGGGGAAAAGCTGTTTTCTTTTACCCATTGAGAATGATACTCACTGTGGGTTTTTCATAGATGGCTTTTATGATGTTGAGGTATGCACCCTCTATCCCTACACTGTGAAGAGTTTTAATAAAGAAAGGATGTTGTATTTTGTCAAATGCTTTTTCAGCATCTATTGAAAGTATCATATGGTTCTTGTTCTTTCTTTTACTAATGTATTGTATCACATTGAATTTGCGGATGTTGAACTAACCTTGCAGCCTGGGAATAAATCCCAATTGGTCGTGGTGAATAATCCTTTTAATGTACTGTTGAATTCTGTTGGCTCATATTTTGGTGAGAATTTTTGCATCCATGTTCATCAAGGTTATTGGTCTGTAATTCTCCTTTTTGATAGGGTCTTTGTCTGGTTTTGGGATCAGATAATGCTGGCCTCATAAAATGAGTTTGGAAGTTTTCCTTCCATTTCTATTTTTTTGGGAACAGTTTTAGGAGAATAGGTATTAATTCTTTAAATGTTTGGTAGAATTCCCCTGGGAAGCTGTCTGGCCCTGGGCTCTTGGTTGTTGGGAGATTTTTGATGACTGCTTCAATCTCCTTACTGGTTATGGGTCTGTTCAGGTTTTCTATTTCTTTCTGGTTCAGTTTTGGTAGTTTATATGTCTCTAGGAATGCACCCATTTCTTCCAGGTTGTCAAATTTGCTGGTGTATCATTGCTCATAATGTTCTCGTAATTGTTTGTATTTCTCTGGTATTGGTTATGATCTCTCCTCTTTCATTCATGATTTTATTAATTTGGGTCTTTTCTCTTTTCTTTTAAGTCTGGCCAGGAGGTTATCAATCTTATTCTTTCAAAGAACAAGCTCCTTGTTTTATTGATCTGTTCTACTGTTCTTTTGGTTTCTATTTCATTGATCTCTGCTCTGATCTTATTTCTCTTCTGCTGGGTTTAGGGTTTCTTTGCTGTTTTTTCTCTAACTCCTTTAGGTGTAGTGTTAGGTTGTGTACTTGAGACCTTTTGTTTATTGAGAAAGGCTTGTATGGGTATATACTTTCCTCTCAGGACCACCTTTGCTGTGTCCCAAAGATTTTGAAGAGTTCCATTTTCATTTTCATTTTTATTTGTTTCCATGAATTTTTAAAATTCTTTAATTTCCTGGTTGACCCATTCATTCTTCAGTAGGATGCTCTTTAGCCTCCATGTATTTGAGTTCTTTCCAACTTTCCTCTTGTGGTTGAGTTCTAGTTTCAAAGCATTGTGGTCTAAAAATATGCGGGGAATGATCCCAATCTTTTGGTACCTATTGAGACCTGATTTGTGACCCAGGATGTGATCTGTTCTAGAGAATATTTCATGTACACTAGAAAAGAATGTGTATTCTGTTGCTTTGGGATGGAAGGTTTTGAATATGTCTGATATCCATCTGGTCCAATATGTCATTTAAAGCCTTTATTTCCTTGTTGATCTTTCATTTAGATCTGTCCATTTCAGTGAGGGGGGTGTTAAAGTCCCCTACTATTGTATTATTGTTGATGTGTTTGATTTTGTTATTACTTGGTTTATATAATTGGCTCCTCCCATGTTAGGGGCATAGATATTTAAAATAGTTAGATCTTCTTGTTGGACAGACCCTTTAAGTATGATATAGTGTCCTCCCTGATCTCTTATTATAGTCTTTGGCTTAAAATCTAACTTATCTGAGGATTGCCACCCCAGCTTTCTTTTGATGCCCGTTAACACGGTAAATGGTTTTCCACCCCTTCACTTTAAATCTGGAGGTATCTTTGGGTCTAATATGAGTTTTTGCAGATAGCATATTGATGGGTCTTGTTTCATCTGTTCTGATACCCTGTATTTTTTGATTGGGGCATTTAGCCTATTTACATTCAGGGTAACTATTGAAAGACATGAATTTAGTGCCATTGTATTGCCTGTAAGGTGACTGTTACTGTATATTGTCTCTGTTCCTTTCTGGTCTGTTACTTTTAGGCTCTCTCTTTGCTTAGAGGACCCCTTTCAATATTTTCTGTAGGGCTGGTTTGGTGTTTGCAAATTCTTTTAGTTTTTGTTTGTCCTGGAAGCTTTTTATCTCTTCTATTTTCAATGGCAGCATAGCTGGATATAGTATTCTTGGCTGCATATTTTTCTTGTTTAGTGCTCTGAATATATCATGCCAGTCCTTTCTGGCCTGCCAGGTCTCTGGATAGTTCTACTGCCAGTCCAATATTTCTATCATTGTAGGTTACAGACCTCTTGTCCTGAGCTGCTTTCAGGATTTTCACTTGACAAGCTCATTGAGACTTGTAAGTTTTACTAGTAGATGACAAGGTGGTGACCTATTTTTTTTTTTTTTTTTTTTTGAGGGGGATTCTCTGTGCCTCCTGGATTTTGATGCTTGCTCCCTTCACAAAATTAGGGAAATTCTCGCTATTATTTGCTCCAATATATCTTCTGCCCCTTCTCTCTCTTCTTCTGGGATCCCAATTATTCTAATACTGTTTTGTCTTATGGTATCACTTATCTCTCAAATTCTCCCCTTGTCGTCCAGTAGTTGTCTCTCTTTTGCTCAGCTTTTTTATGGTTTTCTGTGTCACTAATTCTCTCTTCTGCCTCATTTATCCTAGCAGTAAGAGCCTCCTTTTTTGATTGCACCTCATTAATAGCTTTCTTTATTTCAACTTGGTTAGATTTTAGTTCTTTTATTTCTCCAGAAAGGGATATTGTTTCTCCAGAAAGGAATTCTCTGGTATCTTCCATCCTTTATTTGAGCCCAGCTAGCACCTTCATAATCATCATTCTGAACTCTAGTTCTGACATCTTACTAATGTCCGTATTGATTAGGTCCCTAGCCATCAGTTACTGCCTCTTGTTTCTTTTTCTTTTTCTTTTCTTTTTTTTTTTTTTTTTTTTGAGGTGAATTTTCCTGCCTTGTCATTTTATCCAGAGCAGAATAGATGAATGGGAGAACAAAATACTAAAAGGGTAGTAACGACCCCAGAGAAATATACACTAACCTAATCAGAAGAGACCTGAAACTTGGGAACTTGGGCAGCGGGGGAGAGGAAAGTAGAAAAGTAGAAAGAAAAAAAGAAAAGTAGAAGAAACCATATATATGTATATATATACATATATATATATATATAGTATATATTTATACATATATGTGTGTGTGTGTGTGTGTGTGTGTATATATATATATATATATATATATATATATATGAGAGGGAGAGAGATGGTGAATAGAAACTAGAATAGAGGCCACACATTTCGGGTGTATTGATTTCGTGTGTATCTTGATCTGTTAGAAGAAACTGCCTCCCAAAATTTTAAAGAGAACCTAAGGGTATACACGATGAAGGGATGGAATAGGACTACAAAGGTGAAATATAAAAAGATTCTAAGAAGGGAATCAAGATAAGAATATGAAAAAAGCATTGGGGGAAGGGAAGAATGTGATCACAAAGAAAAACCTATATGGACACAAAAAATAAGGTTAAATATAATGAAGGGATAGAATAGGACTATAACAATGAAAATTAAAGATTTAAAAAGGTATTGATAAGATAAATAGTTAAATGTTAAAATAAGAGAGGAAAAATTTAAAAATAGAATAAGAAAAAAATAAACTTTAGTCTTTCAAAGTTAAATGTTTTAAAGAATCATGGGAAAAGAGCCATGAATTCTATGTACTGTATTCCCCTAGCTCTGGAGTTCCGCAGTTCTCATTGATTGGTGAGCTTGGTCTTGGCTGGATGTTCTTGCTGATCTTCTAGGACAGGGTCTTGTTGCCGTGATTCTCAAGTGTCTTTGCCTAAGGTGGAATTGCACTGCCCTTGCCAAGGGCCAGGCTAAGAAATCTGCTTGGGTTCGCTCTCCAGAGCTTTTGTTCCCTGAACGCTTTCCGTAGAGCTCTGGAGGATGGGAATTGAAGATGGCAGCCTCCCTATCTCCAGCCCAGAGGAGCCAAGAGCTCGAATGGGGCCCCATTCCTCTGTGCTTTCAGAGAAAAGGGGTCAGTCACTCTTGTCTCCCTGATCTCTGGCTGTGCTCACCTGGCCTGTGACCAAGCGTTTCTATTTCTGGCACATGGCCCCATTTGGAGTCTCCAAACCCAGCAGATTCCAGCTGTGCACTCCCACACCTCTTCTCCCAGAGGAGGAAGGTGAGTCTCCCCGGATCTGCCAATTGTGGGGTCCCTGCTTGAAGAGCAGTGGCCTGAATGTGCCTCTGATCACGGTTTTAGGTAACCCCAAGCTGAGAGCCCCTCCTCGGCTCCGCCTCTGCAGCCGGCTTCCCCACTCAGATACCTGGGAGCTCTGCCACACTCAGGCACCCCTGGTCTTTTTGTGTCCCCATGGGTCCCTGAGACCACACTGTCCCCACGAGGCCTCCACCCCCACCCCCCCACCACTTAGCCTCTGGAGCAACATCCCTCAGTGGAGCAGACTTCTTAAAGTTCTGATTTTGTGCTCCACCTCTTGCCAGGAGCCAGCCCCCGCCCCCCACCAAGTGGTCTCTCTTCCCTATTATCACCTTGGATTCACTTCTCCACATGTCCTACCTTCCAGAAAGTGGTCGTTTTTCTGTTCCTAGAATTGCTGCTCTTCTCTTTGATCTCCTGTTGAATTTGTAGGTGTTCAGAATGGTTTGATATCTAGCTGAACTCCTGGGACTTGACAATATTTAGGTCTCCTAGTTCTCTACCCTCTTGCTCCTCCTCCTCCTATACTGAAGAGTTTTGATCAAGAAAGGATGCCATACTTTGTGATGTTTCTTTCTGCATCTACTGAGATGATCCTATGGTTGTTGTCTTCCTTTACTAATGTAGTATATCACATTGGTGTTGAACCAACCTTGCAGACCAGAAATAAATCCCACTTGGCTGTGGTGAATAATCCTTCTAATATACTGTTGGCTCCTATTAGCTAGTATTGGGTGAGAATTTTTGCATCCATATTCATCAGGGATATTGGTCTGTAATTCCCCTTTTTGGTGGAGCCTTTGTCTGATTTTTGGGATCAAAGTAATGCTGTATGTACTTTGAGACTTAGTCCAAGGCCTACCCAGGTACATGCCTTCTCTTAAATTGGAACTGATCATCTGATGGCTTGTCTATTGGCCAAGTGAATCTCAAGGTTCTAGCTGCTACTCCTTCATTACATTGGTCTTTGTGGAATTGTTACCTGTGATGTCATCCTTCACTTCCTATGACTGGGGAATTGCCTGGTAGCCAGCTGGCTGTGCATCTCCCTTGTGCTGAGTGATGCTGGGATTTGGTTCTTAGTGTTGGTATGAAGCTGGCTGTTCAGGAGGCTCAGTGCAGTGAGCCTTGAGAGGAGCAAGTAGCTGGAGCCTGGGATCTATATTGGGGGCTTCGATCTTGGGCACCAGTGGTGCTTAGGAGGCAGGCACCTATATGCCCCTACTGGGCTCTTGCCATAGATCATTGTTGACTTTGCTAGCACTTGTCCTCCATTATATAAGGCCTGATGTGACTGCTTCTCTTCCTTCTACCCAGTAGCTACAGAAGACAGATGGATAGTCTTAATGATCTCATTCTGTTCCTTGTCCTGATTGTTTGAAGCTTATCCTCAGGTCTGTCTTGGTCTAAGATCTACTATTCCTTCCTCCTACTTGCTGGTTATT
>NW_019154096.1:25157976-25272901 GCF_002288905.1 Enhydra lutris kenyoni | reverse complement strand
CCTGTTTGAGAACATCATGGGTGGTAACTGTCCATACTCAAGGCAGCTTGTAGCTGTCTGCTATATTCAGGGTTGGGTTTTCCAGTGAAGTCTCATTTCTGATCTAACAGTTTTCAGCCTTTTGGATATGAGGTTCTGTGAGGGGCAGTTGTCTTTCACCATACATATGAAATGGGCAAGGACACCTGGGTTGGAATAGCACCGGCCATGAGGCATAGTGCCCAGTTCTTTTCACTTCCAGCCTGTTTGAGAACATCATGGGTGGTAACTGTCCATACTCAAGGCAGCTTGTAGCTGTCTGCTATATTCAGGGTTGGGTTTTCCAGTGAAGTCTCATTTCTGATCTAACAGTTTTCAGCCTTTTGGATATGAGGTTCTGTGAGGGGCAGTTGTCTTTCACCATACATATGAAATGGGCAAGGACACCTGGGTTGGAATAGCACCGGCCATGAGGCATAGTGCCCAGTTCTTTTCACTTCCAGACATATGGCCAGTGTTCTTGGCTGAGAATAAGGTCCGGACTATGTTAGAGGCCGAAATCCCAGTGTGAAGATCCTTAATAGCTTCTAGTCCCATACTTGAGCCTGGTGCCCCACTCTGTGGCCCTATAAGTAGCATGGATTCTCTTCTAGACTCCATCCTTTCCCTTTTTGGCTTGTTTTCTGAGGTTGCCCAAAGTTAAATGGGAATCCTTGGATGTTGTTGAGGGTTTCCCTCACCCTGGAGGTTTACAGGGACCCAACAGCTAGAGAGTCTTGAAGCCAGTCACCATTTTGAAAGTTCTAAGCAGAGAAGTTCTGAGAAGAGTACAAATCTCTGGTCTGAGGTTCATGCTGGGGCTTCATGTGCATGGAGCCAGTGGTCCTTGGTATGAGGGCATGAGTTACAGTAGGACCTTCCCCTAGCCTGTCTTGGGGTCTAAACCTGCATGTGAAGTTTAAGTCTAAGTCCTGATACGGCTTCTCTTTTCCTTCTGGGACTTCACCTATGAATTGCTGGCTGTTACTGTGGGTGGTCTTGGTCTCTGTGGCTCACGCTGTCTCTTGCCCTGTTTTGCATTGTCTGAGGTTATATGTAGAAGTTCTTTACTGTCCTCCCTGAGACCTCCATCTAAGCTGTTCAGAGAAAAGACCAATGGCATTTGTAGTCGGAGGCACCCTACACTCTGCCAACTCTAATGAACAGACCTAGAACCCATTTATTCCTATAGGAAAGTCTCTTCATGGTCCTGATAAGACTTTCTTTTGAACATGGAGTTTTTCTTGGGATATAGGTCCATTCAAACATGCCATAAAATTTCTAGAATTGGCTCTTGACATCTGTGGTCTGTCAGAAAAACTCTGGGGCCCTGGGTTCTCCTATTCCATATCTAGAAGGCTGGCCAGTGCCCTGGCTGAAAGGAATTGGTATCAGATCTTACTTGCTGTCTAGTTTGTCTTCCTGGCTGAGCAGGATAAACTTGTTGGGTTATTTTCTTCCTGTGTTTTTTGCCTTGCTCAGGCTCCCATAATAAAGTACCAGAAACTGGGTGACTCAGTGAACAGAAGACTCTTGTCACCGTTCTGAAAGCTAGAAGTCAAAGATCAAATTAGTAGCCTCTGAGGGTGTTAAGATACCATTCCATGTTTCTCTCCCACCTTCAGCTGGGTTGCTGGCAATTTGGAGTTCCTTAGCTTGTATCACCTGGTTCTCCCATAATCTCCACATGGCATTTTCCTTGCCTGTCCAAGACTTTGTTTTATAAGGACATTAGTTCTATTGCATTAGTGCCTATATTTAGGAAACTGCCCCCTCCCACTGGCCCCATCTCCAAAATAGTCCTGTTCTGAGGTAATAGGAATATAGAACTCCATGATTTTTGGAGGGACACAATGCAACCCCTAACATTGCAATAGCCTTCAGCCCAGGGCCGAAGGATCTACTAAGTAACTTGACCCCACATTTGAACACAGGTCCAGCAGTGGGCCCTCAGCTTCCCTTCATTCAGGAAATGTTACATTAAGGCAGTGCCCATGTCAGCTGATCAGTCAGATTAACTGGTCTATGGTAGTTCTCTGAGCTGTTTGACTTTAACTTCCTGGAAGAAGTGGCATATAATCCTAGGAACGGGTGTATGGTGTGTGCAAAGGCCCCCCACTAGGAGTGTCAAAGGTGGTCTGTTGCAGAACCTGGTGGCCTGGGTAGGGCTCAGGTGTTCTCGAGGAAGGTGGCTCAACCTGTCAGGATGTGCTATCTGGAAAGAACCTGAGTTTGAACTTCGAAGGTGCCAAGAAGATAACTAAGTTATGGTGGCTGGTCTCTACCAGGATTCCCACAGGGATTTAAGAATTTCTCAAAGGGCCAGCTAGACCTAAACTACTTTCCTATAGCTCTTAAAAGAGAGGCAGGCTGGTAGAATGTACTAGAAGAGAGGCAGAACTAGGATTCTGGGGGATTAAGTCACTTCCTGTTGGAAAGAGGAAATTCAAGGATTCTGCTCTAAGAAATGTCCTTCCCAGGAGACAGCATTGGAGGGCTGTGGGAGAGGAACTGCAGCTAGTCCTTGGAAGGAGCCTCAAACTGAAGAAACCAAGAGTAGTTGTATTTGTCTCAAATGAGCCAGTTATGCATAGAGACTGGGGCAAGACTGAGGGCTCCTGCCAAGCCTGCTTGCTTCACAGAACAGAACAGCACTTGGGTCTCTCCTGAGTCAGAATCCCCTCCCCCATCTTAGCTCCATAGCAACTAGATAACTAAAAAAGCTTAATTCTATATACCTTCCCATGTTGGAGGCTGGTTTGTTCATCCTGGTCATCAGCAGCTCTTAGAGGAAGTGGCATATGGGAAGAAGTCTGTCTGGTTCAGATGTTAGGGTAATGGTGGCCTTACAGGGGTTTGGGAATATTCTGACTCTATCCTCTGAAAGACTAGAGAATTGATATCATTTCCTTTAATGTTTAGCCTCTATGTCGTGTCTCCTCTTTTCATTTCTGATATTAATTTGTGCCTTCTCCTAGTTAGCCTGGCTTAGAAGCTTTATCAATTTTATTGATTTTTTTTCAAAGAACCACCTTTTTTTTTTTTTGGATTTTTAATACTCTTGCCCCATTGACTTAATGTTTTCAATTTCATTGATCTCTACTCTAATTTTCTTTGAATTTAATTTGCTCTTTCTGGTTTCTAGAGGTGGAAACTTAAATGACTTTAGAGCTTTCTCTAATATGTACCTTCAATGTTCTAAAGTTTCCTCTAAATCCTGCTTTCATTATATCACACTCTAATTTTTCATTTTCTTCTAGTTCAAAATAACACTCTTCTTTGACCCATGTTCAAAGTACGTTTTAATCTTCAAGTATTTTTGGAATCTTGCAGCTAAATATCCGGTACTGACTTCTAATTTAAACCCATTGTGGTCTGAGAGTAGACACTACATAATTTAAAAGAAATCTGTGACAGTGTGTCTTATGGCCAAGAATGTGGTCTATCTTGATGAAGGCTCCCTGCGAGCTTGAGGAAAAACCTATTCTGGTGTCAAATGCAGTCTATAGGTTCCTTAGCATCCAGCTGAGGAGTGCTTGAGTTCAACTATCCTATCTGCTGGATTTCTCCACTTCTGAGCAGGGTGTTCAAGCCTCCAGCTATACTAGTGGATTCATCTGTTTCTCCCTGCCACTCCACCAGGTTTTTGCCTTGTATGATTTGACACTCCTAAGTGCATATATAAGTAGTATTATCTTGGAGAACTGATCCTGTTAGCATTCTGCAATGCCTTTCTTTATTCTTAATACCTTTCCTTTGAAGTCTCTTTCTGGCTGAAACTAATACATCTACTTCTGCTCTTTTCTGACTAGTGTTAGCATGGTATATCTTTCTATCCATTTCTAATGTCACAAAGTGGGTTTCTTGTAGGTAACATAGTTGGGTCATGTGTTTTGATCCACTTTGTAAATGTGCCTCTCATTTGGTACCTTTGAACCATTGATAGTCAATGTAATGATGACTGGATTAATATATACCATATCTGCTGCCCTCATTCTTCATGTTTATTCTTGCCTTCCAACTCGTGTGTCTTCTGTCTTAACTGAGCATTTGGATTCTGTTCTCCCCTTTCTTAGGGCATCAGTCAGTCACACTTTAGTGGTTGCCCTATACAGTTTTTTTTGTTTTGTTCTGTTTTGCAATATATGTCTGTAAGTACTAAGTCCACTTCCAAATAACACTACAGCATTTTCACAGGTAGTATGAGAACCTTGTAACAGAACAACCCTAACTTCTCCCTCCTATCCCTTGTATCATTGCTGTCTCTTCTTAAGCATGTATCCATAGCATGCATAATTGAATACACTGTTATTCTGAGCACAGTCTTCTGTTTGAACAATTAAGAAGGAGAATTTTTACCTTATTGCTTTGGTGTTCTTCCTTTATATAGATCTGGGTTAATGACTCTGTAGCTTTTGAAAGAACATTTCTTGAAAGGAAGGTCTACTGGCAACAAATCTGAGTATTTCTCCATTTTTAAAAGGTAACTGTTAGGTATGGAATTTTAGGTTGGCTTTTTTCCCCTCCTCAATATTTCAAATATTTCCCTCTATTTTCTTGCATGGTTTCTAAGAAGTAGGATGTAATTCTCATTTGTTTGTCTATAACATGTTATTCCTCGCACCCCTGACCCCATCCCTGACAAACTTCCAGGAATCTTGATTCCCGCCCCCCATAACTTGAAACTGATGAAGTACATTTGTTTGAGCATTTCTTCTGCTTGGTGTTCTGAGCCTCCTAGATCTCTGGTTTGGTTTCTGACTTGAGTTTGGGGACATTTGCTGTCTTTTGTTTAAATCTTTTCGTTCTAGTAACCACATCATGTATGTTATGTCTTGCTCCTAGTCCTCAGATATTATATCCCCCCTTAGGGTACTATTGATCCATCCTGAAATTTTTTCCCTATTGTCCAGCCTAATAAGCACATAAAAGTCATTACCCATTTGTTAGTGTGGCTTTATCTCTGACACTCTTTTGGTTCTTCCATAGGATTTCCATCTTTGACTACACTGCCCATCAGTCCTCACATGCTGCCTACCTTGTCTGTTAGAGTCAGCATATTAATCAGTCTAGTAATTCCAACATTCCAGCCAGGTCTAGTTCTAACGTCTGCTTTGTCTCTTTAAAATGTGTGGTTTTCTTGTATGACTTGCAACTTTTCTTTGGTAGCTAGACATGATGTACTAAGTACAAAGGAACTGCTGTAAATAGGCTTTTAATAATGTGGTAATGAGGAGTGTGGGCAAACTTTCTACATTCCTGTGATTAGGTCTCAGTCCCTTAGTGAACCTGTGTCTATGGACTGAACTTCACAACTGTTTCTCAGTCTCCTCACCCCCACACTCCAACCCCTTTAAATGGCACAGTATTTCCTCAGGCCAGTTAGGCTCTGATACCCAGTTAGGCAAGTTAGGGCCCGTGTCATCTCGCTCCCCCAAGGGCAGATAAGTACTCTGGCATACTTCAAAATGGGTCCTTTTCCCTTCTTGTTGGAGCCAGTTTTTCTGATGTGTACTGTGGAAACTTGGTCAAGCTCCTACAGGTCTTACAATGTTGTGCACAGCTCCTCTGTAAGTGGGTCCCTCTGGAGATTTTAAGTCTCCAAGTTGTCCACACTGAACCTGCAACAACTCATCAATTCCAGCTGTGGTTTTCCTACCCCAGTTTTCTTTGGCTCCTGAGTCTCTGCTTTGGTAAATGGCAACTGACTCTGTTTGCCTGTCTCCCCAGTCTTTGGGACTGTGCTTTAATCTGTGTCCTCCCCTTTTGGGGAAACTCTTTTGGAGTGGGTATATTCTAGTTTTTTAAACTTAATTTAAAAATTAAAAAGTGACAACATCAAGCTCAATATATGTGGAACCAAAAACTAGAAGCTGAATATATCCTTCTAACCTAGTTTGTGGGGGATCAAGCGTTTTGGGGGTCTATTCCTCGCCCATCACCTACATAGAAAGGCCTGTTTCACAAGATCTACATTATAGTTTTCAGAGCTTCTATTTTTTTTTAAACACTATCTTTGTTAAAAACATACCTATTGGGTGCCTGGGTGGTTCAGTGGGTTAAGCCTCTGCCTTCGGCTCAGGTCATGATCTCAGGGTCCTGGGATCGAGTCCCGCATCGGGCTCTCTGCTCGGCAGGGAGCCTGCTTCCTCCTCTCTCTCTCTCTGCTTGCCTCTCTGCCTACTTGTGATATCTCTCTGTCAAATAAATAAATAAAATCTTTTTAAAAAATCAATTTAAAAAAAAGCAGACCTATTATCTTAATGGCAGAGGGAGGCCAGGCATGTGGCTCATGGTGCCAAGTTCTGTGTTCAACTCTAGAAAGCATCACATGGCCTAAAATCTCCCTTTCCTCTTGAGGAATTACTTACCCTTTTTTGTCATGACAACTTCCTATAAATTTGCCTTTATGTGACATCTTCTTAACATCCTTTAAGAGAGCTTCTAGAAATCGACAAAATTGAATATTTAAAGCATATGACATGATTTGATATACCTAGAAATAATCAGCACAATCAACTTACCACCTCCAGGCCCTCACATAGCTGCCCTTTTTTTTGGGGTGGGGGGGACAATGAAATTCTGTATTGCACACTGAACATTTGCAAAAAGCCCATCTCAAACCCTAATACTTCAGCAGCACTTCTCCCTGATCTTCCTCCCTTGACTTGAAGGTCCATCCTTTCAGACTCTTCTCCTTGGCCTGTGCCATCTTTGGGCAGTGTGCACTTCTGTTTGTATTCCACTTTCTATGCCAAAGTGGCCCAGATATGTAAGGCTTCTTAGTAATTCCTTTAGTTGGGTTGGCTTCTGGGTTGCCCCACCCATGTTCTTCAGGCTGCTGCCTCCAAAGCCTCTAATCCTGTCTCTACTTAGCTCTTCCAGGATCAATCCAACTGTGGCCCTTCTTTGCTCTGTTGACATATTCCCCAAGCTGTATTTGCCTACCCTGGCCATGGGATCTGTATTCTTGCTATCTACTTGGAGGTCCTTCATTGTTTTTTTTTCTAGAATGGTGTTCTCCACAACTGCTCACTCATTTTCTGTTGTAACCATGACCTTCTTCCAGAACTAGACCTTGGTATCTCTACCACCTTCATGGCCACTGAAGGCTATTGGTCTTCTTCCATGTGACCTCAGAAGGATGAGAGGGAGAGGAACCTGATGGCTAAGGGAAACAAGGAGCATATCTTCTTGCCATCTTTCCCTCTTACCCCTGGAATCAGAGGTCCATGGGAACAAGACTGGTTCCAAAGTTGGGCTGGAGAGCTAAGGTGCTGCTTTCACAGATCTGGAATGGCATGCTGGAGGTAGGGTGAGGAACATTCCTTTATCAAGGCCTGGAGTATACTAGCTGAGGGGTGGGGGACTTCAGGAGCCCCATCTGTCCTCTAGTGCAACTTGCTAAGGTAAAATGTGGAAGTCAGCTGGCTCTGCTCATGTGGACTCTGGTGGAGTATCACTGGGAGGCCTAGGCTTGAGATCCCAGTACCTCTGGGACCCCTGACTTCAGTGAACCCCTGTCGCTGGGTCTTATGGTATTAGGATGGTGTGTATCTTGTATTGCTTATCTCTGGCCTATTGAACATAGGTGTGATCTTTCAGTGTGAACTTGAGTCCTATAGATGGTGTTCTCTGTGATTCTAAATAGGGGATTTTGCTTTTTTATAGGGTCTACCTTTCCATATAGATTGTTACACAATATGTATAAAATAGGCACTTGGCATAAAGTCTGTCAGGATAGACTGCTGGTAAAG
The DNA here is from genome assembly GCF_002288905.1 of Enhydra lutris kenyoni. Taxonomy (NCBI): domain Eukaryota; kingdom Metazoa; phylum Chordata; class Mammalia; order Carnivora; family Mustelidae; genus Enhydra; species Enhydra lutris. The sequence continues at coordinate 25,265,126 of NW_019154096.1, read as the reverse complement.
GTGCTTAGTTTCTCTGCTGTTCCACACCTAGGTAGGTAGCCAGGGTCTGGGCTGGCAGATGTGAGCATGAGTAGTGTTCACAATTTCATCAACTTCCTCCAGAATGTGCATGACCAAGACTTATTCATGAGCTCTATCTTTACCTTCCTTTCTCTAACCTGAGAATAAGAGACTAAAACTCAGGATATAGGTACATCTCTGAGCCACTTTTTCCTAAAGCCCAACTCAGACACAAAAGGGACATTAGAACATAACTTGTTCAGAAGTGGCTGGTGTTACCAGGTCAGAGGTCTGGGTGTGCCAACATGTACTTTCCTGGCATTGCTAGTTCTTGAACACTGACTTGACCTCATAATCCCTGGGGTAAGTGGGAAGGAGTCCTGGGAGCAGTGCAAGGGTCCTTCCTGACCTATCCCTCTCTTGCAGGACTGGTGGAGGGGGCGGCAAACAGGACAGCCTTTGGCAGCCCCGAGTATGGCTCAGATGGTTCATGGAAAGGCGTCTTGGATTGCACTGGCAGGTCTGGGGTCTTTTAGACTTGATGCTGAAGAACTGACTCTGCTGGGTGGTTGGTTTCCTTGGGCTCCCCTTGAAAACTTTATACTTACCACCCATTAGAGGCAGGCTTCACCTCTATGGATATTGTCTGAAAGCTAAGATAGAAGACCTAGCAGGCAGCAGCACTGGGATTCTGGTGGGGTAAGGGGTAGCCATCTTGGTCAATCAGTAACCAGGAAAAATCTAGACTTTTGCTCTAGCCTTTCAGGAGGACTAACAGGACAAAGGCTGCTAATAGTTACCAGAGGGGACTGAAGCTAAATGAGGTAAGAATCCCATGTTCTCAGAGGAGTCTGCTATGTAGAGAGACCATGAGTTGCTCATGGGGCAAGGCTTGGCTTATGGCCAGAAATGGGACCTGGAACTGTCCCATTGACAGGAAGATAATTGGCAGATACATGTAAGACTTGGGTCTATAAGGTTGAAACTCTATTTCTAGAATCCTTTAAAGCTTGGCTATTGGATTTATTGATCAACCTGGCTAAAAGGATATCATAGGAGTTTCCTCTGTAACACCTGAAAGACTATTTCTAGGAACAACATCTGGGGAAGCCATAAAAGTGTCTTTTGAGATCCTTAAAGCTGTGTTCTTGCTGGGAACTCTCTTCCTTTTCTAGGTCTCAGGGTTTTTCTCATTCTGGAGTCCCTCCTCTTCCTATTCTCTGCCATCCTGTGAAATAGGCCCATTTGGAGTACTTCTGTCCTGGTTTTCTCACATTGATTCTCTAGGATTTCTGCCTATCAGGTTGCTTCAGGGTGGTTCTATCTTGGCACTACCCATTATTAATGTGTATATGTTGTTTCAATTAAGCAGCCTTGTCACTGCTTTCTGTAACCTAGCTTCAGCCTCTTGGTCAGGTTCATGTGGCTGTCCTTGGTCCTGCTAACCCTCCCTTCCCCATTAGCACCCTGGCAGGGGCTCCACAGCAGGGTCAAATGGGAGTCCCTTTCTTGTTCTCCCCTGGCTTGGACCTTTAGGCTGGTAGATTCTTACTGAGTCTACACTCAAGACCCTTTTGTCTTAGCTTCCACCTTTTGCTCCTTGGGACCATTTTTCTGCTGCATCTGCACATATGGTAAGGCTGAGCTCTTTCTTCCAAAAGAGATGTATGTTGTGCTCTTCTAGTTGTGGAGAGCTTGCTTTCTGCAGTTGCTTATGGTGTAATCCAAGGGTCTAACTTCTCCGGGGATTTTGACCACTGTCTCAAGAACATAGTAAATGACTTTTCCATGATAGAAGCCTCTTACCACATGATGAACATCAATGGTTCCTTAACTTCAAGAATGTATTGGTTGCTATGGGCTTTCAATAATATGCTATTACATTGAAAGAAAATAGGACCTAACTACTTCTTTGTAGAACAGATCATTCCAGATCTAATCCTAAGCTTTTAGTTCATACACTTACTATCTTTAGTTGGGATTCTATTCAGGTAGAATAGAATCTATAGATCTATAGATACAGAGAGAATATCTAGAATACATAGAATCTAATGGATTCTATTATGCTAGAATATTCACATGTTAACCATGTGAATTCCTTCTTGAGTTGCCAGTTGACATACTGTCCATTGGCTTTGGTTCCAATGATGGGATAAACATGCTTATAAAAAAGCTATGGCTTGGCTTTATCTGCTTTAATCAATGTCCTTGACCAGACGGATTGCCTAGAAGCCAGCCATAGGCCTCCCTTAGGCTGGAAGCTTCCTGGGATTTAGTTGAGTACCTAAAGGGCTTTGTAGATTGCTTTTCATAAGACACAACATATAAAGTATATTTGGATATGTGGACTTTCACTTCCTTTGAGGGGCTTCAACTCTTTTTCTAAGAGGAACGATCTTCTGCAAGAGTATCTACCAATGCAGAAGCCTGAATCTGGGCATCTTTGCTGCTTATTATGTTCTCGTGCTCTGCTCTATTCCATTGTCTTTGCAGGATCTTCTTTCCTGACCTTTGCTATCTGAGCCCTTAATTGCCAACAGAATAGAAATGGTGCTTGCAAGCATTCATGTTAAGACTGGCAGCTAGATTCTTATGTTCAGCAGGGCATGGGGCCTTGCTCTTCCCTTGGTCCTGATGGATCTCTAGACCTTTTGAACATGACATTTTATATACCCTATTCTTAGGTTCCAGGACTCCATCTAACTCTTGTCCTATGTGTAAAGAATAGACCCTTGGCCAGAAAGGCTGTTACATAGGGCATCTCGATTTGCCAGCCATTTCTGGTTGACAGGCGACATGAATAAACTTTTATTACTTGCTGCCATGGTCATTTTCTCTTGCTTGACTGGGTCTTGTCAGCTATTTAGCCGTCCTTACTCCCAGTCCAAGCACCTTTGCAGGCCCCCATCCCTTTCCACTGAATTGAATCACGGTCTGATTCATGGAACCCTTAGACCTGGCCAGTGGCCAAAGGTCAGAAACACCTGCCCTTGGGCCTTCTGGTTAACTCTGATCTCTCTTGGTTCTCCTAAGCTGACATCCAGCTTTTGTTTTTCTGGGCTCATAGAGTGAGGAAACCATAAAAATACTGGTCTCTGACAGAATTTGAGATCTGCCTAGCAAAGTCTGGGTGGCTCATGGCCTGACCTAGATTTTCTATAGCAGATGGTCAGGACTCTAGGCTGTACGGGTATGCAAAGGATTTGTACTACCACCTAAGTCATGGTGTCTGGTCACTTAATGCAGCGGAAGTGAACTTCGCTGTAGGTGAATCATACTTAGACTTGTTTACCACAAATACCACTACATGGAAATGGAAGTAGAGGCAGCACTGGAATTCTGAGCATAGTCTGGATCAAGCGTATCTGTGAGAACATGACCAAGATCTTGCTTTGACTCCTCCTGGGACCAAAGCATAAAGCCTGCTAGCAGAAGCTGGCATTGGCCCTCAGAGGGGACTTCTACTAACTGGACTCCTGCAGCAAAGCCAAGTTCACGACAAAGAACAGGGTTTCTTGAACTTAATCTCATGGATGGGAGCTTAAGTGTATAGATGTATACAAAACCCCTTCCCATCGAGGAATGTCTCTGCTCTGAATTTATGGGATTCCTGATTCTGGATCCCTTCCTATCGTGGGCACTGTCTGCTGGTCAGGAAAGCCTGAGACAGCATGGCTCATAGAACTGTGTGTGCTGTAACACATCTGAACCAGCATGGCGGGTGGGGGGGGGGAGATAATACAGAAGGGACCAGAAACCTCTCCTTCTAGATAACCTAGGGTTTATCTGGGTTAAGATGGTACATGAAAGGGGCGTCTAGTGGTCCTGGAAGTACTGCCTGTTTTCAGGGAGATTCGGAGTTCAATTCCACATGGCAGCACGAGTAGGTACATGGTGACAGTGATTACAGGTCAACACAAAAGAGCATGAATCCAACCAGGGTACTCTGTAGACATTCATAGTGGTGTTAATGGCTTTCTTGCTGATGTGAGCTCATTGAGAGCTAACTTAAGAGCAGGATGAGCTGGAACCTTCAGCAATGTAGATTGGCATCAGTACCAGGTTCCTAAAAGGCTTCTCTTCAGACTACCCCTAAGGGACAATACAGCTTGTAAGTTCTTGTACCTGTCTTCTAAACCTTCCCCCTTCCTGCTTGTAGCCTCTCATGTCCTCAGGTTAAGGTATGTTCCTTTACTTCCCATCAGGTGTGTTCCCTCTAAACTCCCAGAGGTACCAGAATCTTATTCAAGAGCCAATGGGGAGAACAGGCTCTATTTAAGTTGACATAAAGGAGCCAGAGGAGACCCATTGTTTAAGGGAGGATTCTTCTTGTGGCTTGTGCTACTTAGAGCCAGAACTGTAGAGGAATGTGTTCCCAGAAAACGGTGTGCTTGCTCGAATCAGGCACAATAGGAAACATGCTCAAAGTGTCCATACTAAGAGTCCTTGTTCAGGCAGAAGAAACCAGACCAATTACAAAGCGAGGCAAGTGCTCTTAAGATCCTTGTTTTTTGTACTAAAGATGCCCAAGCCTACAGGTTTAGCCTCCTACCTTGCCATGGCCCTTCATATGTCCAACATTCCTCCAAGATGCTATCTTTTAGTTGTTAAATCCTGGGGGCTGGGGGGAAACAGTTGAGTTACACCCACTAGTTTGTGGTTCACAAGCATCATTGGCCTACATAAGGATCCTTCTTTTTCTCTAGACCTGTTCTTCTCTTACTCAGAGGCAACCAATCCAAGGTGCGAGGCATTTGAATGATTCTCCTCCAGGATTATATAAGGCCTCTGTATATTAATGGGTCACCCTGTCTCTTCCCCACTAGCTCTGATACTCCTGTTCTATGTATACCCAGTCTGTTTTTATCTGTTAACTGATACTACATGGCACCTTTTCTAGCTGCTCTCCCAGGAATGAACACCCAATTGTGTCTCCATCTGTCACCACAGCTCTGAAAAGAACATCCTTCTACATGTGCCCCTATCTACCTGTAGGACAAACATCTTGGGTTTTACTCCCAGGAATAGAACTTCTTAATTTGACTAAGTGATACCAGATTGTTCTCCAGAATGGCTGTCCCAGTACATAGTCCCAGGGCAATGCACAAGTATTCCTGTGTCCCTATCAATATTTCATATCCCAGCTTTCTAGCACTTGCCAGTTTAATGGGCATGAAGGCAGCTGTCATTTGCATTTGAGTTTAGACATTTGTGATTGCAATTAGGGTACCCTTGACTTTTGCCTTTCCTTTTGGGGTTCCCATCTGTCTTATTTAAGGAATTCTTGTTCAAGTAGTCCCTCATTGGTTTTATACTGCACTCAATTTGTCTGACATAAATTCGTTCACAGTATCTTTCCTTGAATGGAAACTTTGATCAGACTAAAACTTTGCCCTAATGGTTTGTGCTAGTAGGGTCTTTCAAAGCCCTTTTCTATCACCAGGTCATAATCTGTATTTTCCTTCTAGTAGGTCTCTGATAAATCTAGACTTCAATGAAAACCATGGCTAAAGACTACTTCTAGAAGACTAGAAACAGTGGTATGGTATTCAGCTATTACCAAGCGTAAACTGCTGTTCCCCATATTAGCACAGGTTTCTCCTTTACCACTGGTCTATGGTGGCCCCTTTTTCATTGTTCCTATGCATGCTTGGGCCTTGCTGCTTGGTCTGCTTTTGTGCAAATACATGCATAGTGCCTCACTACAGCAATCTATGGCTTGAACAAGTCCTTTGTACTTGGCAGTTGACTTAGCTATTTTAGGACATTTTATAGGTTTTAAAGTAAATTTGAGTTCAAATTAAGCAAGGATTTGGGGATTACTTTGAATTTATGAACTAATTTAGAGAGAACAAAAGTCTTTAATTCTTGGACTATTCACTTATTCAGAATCTTATTAGAACCTTCTTGAGTTAATTCCTAGACACTTAAGGACCTTCTTTTTTCCTTAGTAAATTATTAAATTCTAAACAGGTAAATATTCACTTGATGTTTATTATGTTAATACACAGGGAAAAAAACCCTTTAGATTCTTAATTCAAACTCTCCTTTTCTCCTGGGATAAAACCTCCTTGATCATATAGTAAACTTAAATACACCATTGGATTCCATTAGCTATGTTCTTTGTCTGTTGCATCCATATTTGTAAACAGAATGGACCTAGGACCTCTCCTGGCTGGTAATTAACCTGACCTTCCATAGAATTAAAGAGATCCTCAGCTACAAATTTCTCCGATACAGCTTACACCTTCTAGAATGCCCTAGAACATACTCAAGCTTGGGAAGAAAGTGGTTTTCAAAGTTCTTCTACAGCATCAGAGGTATTTGTGTGTCATGGTGGGCTTTCTGTGAGGAGAGTGGAGATGCCCATGTCAGTCTGACCGGAGCTACTTTGGAAATTGTCTTGCCAGTGAACATCTAATACTACCTCCAGAGAGCCGAATAAGTTCTTTGTGTTCATACAGATACAGGAAGAGTTTGAGCTTGTGGGAACTTTATCAAGTCAAATAAGGTATAACAAACTCTTCCAGATTCTTACAGTAAGCTTTAACTTTGTTGTAGAAATAGCACACTTTTACTATAGAAAGTAGATAAGCAAAAGCATCACTCTGATCACCAGAGATTGCTACTGCAATGGTCTAGTACTGTCCTTTCCAGATCTTTCTCTGCATATGAAATGGACCTTATCTCCTAATCAGTCTTGGTCATTTATCAGTAAGAGCTCATTTAATTATATTTCAGTCTTTTCTTTTAACACCAAGAGGTCCTCTATAGTCTGTCTAAATAAACACTTCTCAACCTAACACCAAGCCTTGTCTCATTATATCCAGTATAGTCCCTTCGGACTGAGAGACCAGATAAGTCCTCTTGCAGAGTCCCCCACCTTCTAGATGGGTTTGGTTGGTGCTTCTTAGTGTTGTCTAGCTTATCCCTGTATCCTTTGTATATCCTGGTGTCTAGGGTTTGCATCTAAAGGTTTATGGTCCATGGGGTGCCTGGGTAGCTTAGTGGGTTAAAGCTTCTGCCTTCGGCTCAGGTCATGATCCCAGCGTCCTGGGATTGAGTCCTGCATCAGGCTCTCTGCTTAGTGGGGAGCCTGCTTCCCCCTCTCTCTCTGCCTGCCTCTCTGCCTACTTGTGATCTCTGTCAAATAAATAAATAAAATTTTAAAAAAAATATATAGGTTTATAGTGCAGCTGAATATTGAACTTGAATCTATCATAGGTAATGTTAATATTCATCACATCAGAAGACCTCATCAAATGATAATACTTCCCCCTGGGTTAAGGTGGCAGTCTCCCTTGATCATAGGCTCCCTGTGATTAGAAAGAAATTCAGGGTACTCACTTTAGCATGACACAAATATCCAGTGTCCTATCCCCATTTCCTAGCTATCTTTACACAGACGACTTTTGCCTGGATTTATGGTGCTGTACTTAGGGGCAACACTAGCTCCCAGCATCCTTTGCAGGGGATTTGCCCTACCTGCAGGAGGAGTTACATCCTGGCTTTTTTGGAGGGGGGGTACTGGAGAAAGAGGATGCTATCTACCCTTCCATCTTTGCTAAGTGAACGGCTGGCTATTTCACATGGGGGTCCTTTTATTCCAACAGGGAATTTGTTCAGATTTACTATTGACTAGCACCTAGGTGATATTCAGGAGTTTGTTTTTATTAAAGACTTCAGTAATTTTTACATTTATAATCTGAGGTTCCCAAGGGTGCTATCCTGGGCAAAGCCACCACTATGAACTATGAGTGAGCTTACACTTGACTGTGCTAATGACTGCTCTCTAAACGTGCACGGGCGTCCATGCTGTGGCATGACCTTGGCCAGTGCTTGTGGCAGCAAATGGTCAGAGGGCCTCTGCCTCCAGGTGGAGGAGACTATGGACTTGCAGTCTTTCTAGGACAACTGTACCACCGAGACTAGAGTCAAGCCAGGGCCTGAAGGTGGTCTCACAGAATATTCGGCCCTACTGTGGCTTATGTGGGGCCAATGCTAACTGCAAGCCATGGAACATTGGAGGCTGGCACTTTCGACTCCAAGTGCTGTTGTTGTATGGGTAACTTCAGTCAGATTGTGGAGAAGCAAACACTCAGAGGACTGGTAGGCTTTGGCAAAGCCTGACATGCTCGGATAGGCTTTTCCCTGACATGACTTATCTTTGTGTCCAAGGGAGAGATTTGCTCTTCGGTCCATCTGTATTCCAGGCCACTTCTGAATATCACTGCCACCAGCAGGTCTTCCTGTGCCAGGATCTCTAGGATTAAGGGTGACAGGTGAAACGTGACATGTGTAAGGCCAGCTTGGGCATCCTTCATGGTCCCTGGAACGCCAGGAGCTATTTTTCCCCCTCAAATCCTTAATTAGTGTGGAACAATGATGCTGCTTCTCTTAGAAGTCTAGCCTGTAGTGCCTGTGACAGGAATTTGGTCATCTTGCCATCCATTAATGCTCCGTGCCCAACTACAGGCCCTTTATTTTCCAGTCACCATGCATCATGGGTCCCTTAACTAAACTCTCACTGGTATGAGTGGAAATGACTTCACTTTTGGTCCCAAACCTTGGAGGGTAGGTGTGCCTTCCCCGTGTGCTTCCTGCATGTGGAGATGGCCCTGAAGTTTCTGTGTTTGAGATGGTATAGCTCGAGATGGAACAATACCTGGGTCTACACTTGGAAGAGAGCAGTGTACAAACCACCTTACCCGCAAGACTTGCGCCAGAAGTGAACCTTCATGTTAAGCCGCCTAGAACGGATTTGTTATGAGACCATAGCATAGCATTCCTTGGACTGACCTGTGTTCCCTGTGGACTGGGCAATGTCGTCCCTACCAACTCCACTGATCCCGGCAGCCTCCACTGTGACCACCATTGCTGCTTCTGTGACAAAGGGGTCTGGGCCACGCTCAGGGTTTGGGGCATCTGTTTCTTCTGAGCCCCACTCCCAGAAGGGATCTCCTCGGCTGCTTCGAGGACACCCACACTCTGATGGGCACTTGGCCTAGGGCGGCAAAACCTATGGGCTCTGTTCTCAGGGGCTTTAGTCTCATGGCTGACAAACACCGAGTGCAGGGCCTCTGTTGAAATGAGGTGGATGCCTGGGACTGGGAGTAGTTCTCTGGGATCCCCCCCACCACATGTCTGTTGCCCTTGGCCCTCCTTCCAGAAAGGTGTTGCCATCCTAGGAAAAGCATCTTCTACAGAGGATCCTTGTACCAGGGCGATCGGAGTGCGGAGCAGCTGTGGGCTGGAGGCTGGGGGATGTCAGAGTCACTTCTTGGGAGTTACCTGAGCCTGCTCTGTGGCCTCCTGGGAGGGGTGGGGTGCTGGCCATCTTCCTAGACTGCCCTATCAGAAGCCACCAGAGCCAAGCCAGTGCTGCAGCTCCATGGCAATGGGAGTCCTCAGACACTATTCTCTGTGAGAACCGCAGGACTGTGGTGTTTTCTTCTTTCATTCTTGCCCCTGCATATTTGCAGGCCTCAGGCCTTCGCCAGGCTTGAGTCCTGAGAACCAAGGCTGCCTGGCTCCCCTAGCTGGGGAGCTCTGGCCCATGAAAACCAGGGTCTCCCCTGAGACCCACTCCAACCAGAATCCTTGTTGTTCTGGGGTATGGATCCCCTTAGGTTTCCTTTATTTCTTGCTCCTTATTGTAGCTGTAGGTACTTTGGGGCCAAGAGCTTGACTAGGAGTTCATTTTGAGCCTGGGGTCTGCTGTGGCCTCCTGAGCTCCACTCCTTCACTGTTCTGTCCATCGCAGCATGGCCCTGCCTCTTGCCTATGGTATGACCTTCTCAAAGTCCTCTGCCTCTTCTGTCAGTCCTTGAAGCTCAGGCCCGGTCTTTGTTCCCTCACAAAAAGTACTCCTTGCTATTTAATTCCAGGCATGCATGGCTACTGTGTACCTGTTTCAGGTGGCTGTGAGCCCAGGAGGGGGATGGTCATGTAAGGAATCCTACAAGCCCTTCAGATGAGACTACTCCCTACACATGGCTTCCAAGAAGCTTCCACGAGTTCTACACCTAACAAGCTCTCCCCACATGGAATATGTGCTCAAAGAATGGCTTTCCTGTGACCTGGTCCTTTAGACATGGACTTTGGTAGATCAGACTTCATGTCCTCTATATACCCAGATTAAGTCCATGAATGTATCAGTTTGACCATCACCGCCCCCCTTCCATCAAAGACCAGGAATGGCTTCCTGACGAAAGTGGGTTGGAGGATTCTCATCCAGGGAGGATCTAGCTGCCCAGTGGACTTTGAGGTTGTTAGAGGGCACTGAGGGCCCAGGTAGGGTAAGGCCTAGGTTGCCTGGCAGGTGCCTCTTCATCACAGGCCTATCTCTGGATGTATTAGCAAGAAGACCGTTTATGGAGTTATCACTTCTTTCATAGCACTGGGGGGTTAGTATTGAATCAGGTCAGCAAAGATCAGAGAGATCCATCTGGAAGTCAGATGGCAACTTAGGACTTTGGGACGTGACTTCTTTAACAGATGTTTCTGGCTAAAATAATGGAATCCTGCCCCAGGGTTGCTAGGTGAACAGGAGAGTAGGTGGGGCTGATATTAGCCAAAACTTAAGTCTGTGGCAAGGGGTCTGAGGGGAAAGGTGCTGTAATTGTCATAGCAAAAGGTAGCATGGGGGTATAAGGATTCTAGGCTGACCCAGGATAGGGACTCAATATTAAGACCCGGAGACATCAACACCTACTTCCCCTACCGCTATCATACACACCTGACACCTTAGATGCCATGTCTGTGGGAACAACACTTAGTCTGGCGGGGGAGGGGTATGACCTGCTGGTCTGACTACTCAGGGACTAGACACTGTATATACAGGGAATGAGTATCTGTTAATCTTGAGTGACTGCATTTGCAGCTGGCTTGTTGAGGGTAAGGAGGTAGGGTGGTGGTCAGGAAAAGATGAGCTTGGGGATTCTTAGCATCTCCATCAGTCCTAAGGATGGCCCCAAAACAGCTAAGCAGGCTGTATTGACATGTGCTAATAACTCACATGGGCCACATCCTGGTATCTCCAGGCTATGCCCATAAGACTCTCATAGCTCTGAGGCCCCAGCTCACCCAAGTGGTAGACCAGCTCCATAGTCGAGGCATAACACCACTGGACACTGGATGCTGAGACCAGAGGTGTGGTACTAGAGAAGGAACAAGTCTCCTTCTTCCCAAACCACGTAACTCTCCAGAAGCTAGGTCTAGATGCTGGAACATTTGGGTTAATCTCGTTAAAGAATTTGAGATCTGGAATTGCTACAAAATAACCTAGTTCCCAGGGTGTTCCTTGCTCAGTGACTTATTGGAATTACGTTGCTAACAGTTCTCCATTTCCCTGAAGGTCAAAGGTATCTAGGCATGTGGATGCCAGATAAGAGGCCAGTATGACTCAAACATATAAAGTGGCCCCACTTGACCCTGGAGACCTAGGCCCATGGTCAGACTGCATTAGAACTTTGAGGCCAACTTGAAGATCTGGTTGTACACCCTTAGAATTCTAGGAAGCCCTAGAACAGATTTACAAGGAGGAGAATAGGTGATCTGGTGAGTTTCAAGAAAATCATTCAGGTCTGCACACTGGAGACTACCCTGAAAGCAGCATGAAGGTTTGTTGAATGACTTATTAGAAGGAAACTTACAGGGCCTTTTAGGCAAGAGGTCAGAACCTGGGGCAGGGGAGTTGAGGTAGAGTGAAGCAGAGGGGTTCAAGATATGTTTAGGAGGTGGAATTGAACAACACTAAGGGAGAAAAGCAGGAAGCACCTGGTTACCAGGTGTTCTTTCGATCTACAGCACGAACTTGGCAAAGATGTTGCTCTCCTAAGTCTGTTAGAGGCCGTAAACATTCAGTGTAGGCCCATCTTGGTTTAGGTTGACTGATTCTCCAAATGAGGACATCCAGCAGGCATGCAGAGCTCAGTGGTTGATGCAGTGGTGATAACTAAAGATCCAGAAGGCTGAACTTGGCCCATGAACCCTGTACATGGATATCTATCTCCAGAGTTTACAGCTAAAGGTTGAACAGCAAAGACGAGAACAAGAATATCTTTGGGGACTTGCTACTTCTAGGCTTCCTGGGGACCTCAGGAAGAATATCAAGCTGGGGCTAGATCAGAGTAGGGCAGGTAAAATGTTGAGCTGGAGCAGTGTGAGTGGTTTAGCTATGAAGTCTCTACTGGAAAAGGTTATAGGGTATAGAGAGATAGTCTGATTCTAGAGAAACCAGGCTCTTCTAGAACTATAGATGGGAAGTGTCCAGTGGTGGGCAAGTTGAAGGGAGGGGGGAAGGCTAGCGGGTAGCATGGCTCTCCCAAGAGTAGGAAGGGATGGCTTTAGCAGCTCAGCTGTGTGTTGTCTGATCCTGTCTCTGCCTTAAAGCTAGAGGCAGTGGTTAGAAGCTGGCTGCTGGCCTTGCTCTGTGGAGACCACCTAGCATCCTGCCTCAGTGAATGTCCAGCCAGGGACTCATGTGGGTATCTGGGAAGGGCACCTCAAGCATCCTCCAGAATGCCCCGGAGCCACCTTGGATGCCCCTTCAACCTACCTCTTGGGTGGGTGGGGACTTCCTAAGAGCCAAGGTGTGAAGATAATTTGTTCTAAAATCTGGTTGGACGCCAGGGCTTCATTCCAGCTGTGGGTCTCAGAAGTTAATCTAAAGGCTTCTGTCACTTCCTTCCTCTTAGCATTAACCACAGCAGGTGGTGGCATCTGGGGACCCCAGCTGTGAGCATCCTGGCTCCTGGCCTGCTCAGTGCTGTATGTGGAACTTGGTCTTCAGGACCTTTTCCCTGATCCTCTCGAACCTGTTCACCTTCCCTTCTACCCGGGATCTCTGTTCCGCCAGCTGTGGAGACCAGGGTGATGGTGGCTTTGGGCCTTGGCATCTCGACACTCAGACTGCTAGTATGTGGTCTCCTCCTATAAAAGATCCTGAGTGGGACCTTTCCTCTGTGAGGTCCACTCAAATCTCACCTGGCGGTGGGCTTTCTCTCTTCAGAGCTCTTTTTCCTATTCTTCCTCTGAGCCCTGATTCCCACCAGTTGTGGTTTGCTCCTAACCTACAGGATGAAGTCATCCAGGCCAAGTCTGTCTAGATTTCCCTCACCATCCCGTAGTCCTATAGGCCAGGTTCTGGAGAGCAGAAATCAATGTGGCTAGGACTTATCATGTCTACCTCCTGGCTAGACTCCTCTATCCAAGCATTCTTTCCTCCCTGCCTTTCCTCCCAGACTGTCTTTCCTGAGAATTCTTGACCCCAGGAGCTGCTTTGGAATTTCTTCACGTGGAGACCCTCGCATATGGGTCATGCAGCTGTGTACATGTCTACTTATTATACAGCCGAAACAGTAGACAGTCACCTTAGCATGCTTAGATTTTCACCTTAATGAAAATCATAAAGTCAAAGTCTCCTTAATACTGCTGTTGGTACCTGGTCCTATCAGAGCAGATGGCCCTCAAGGATTTCCCTTGACCGGGGAGCTCCCACAGGGTCCCAGCATGTAAGCATTTGGTGTTCACTTGGACAGAGGCCAGATGCAGCCCTTGGCCTGGGTCCATGCCACTTCGTTCCAGCCTTCCTAGGAGCTGTTCTGTCCGGCCTCACTCTTAGAATCAACAGCCATGGTCACTTATGGCTCCTTAAGCCATCCCACGGATTTTCTAAGTCTGTCACCATAGAACACGTCACTTAGGGCCTTGCTCTTTTTTGCCACTGGAGACCTTCCGGGCAATCTACTTTCTGTAGTAACTCTGTATGACTGCACCGGCTGTCACGGCCTGTGGTATAGACAGCCCAGTCTGTCCCTGCAGGGAGGCCGGCGTAAGGAGGGGACAGGTCACCGGGAGCATATGATGGCTCTGGGCTGTAATCAACTTGGCATGGGAGTTTGAAGTTCTGAATCAGGGCTTGGACTTGCATTCTTTTCAGGCAAGAACAGCTTAGTGGAAGCCTCATGCAGAAGGGGAGCTGCTGCCAGTACCCTGCACAGCTTCCTTCAGGGCTCTGGGAGTGCTTCTCAATGCTAGGTGTCCCCAGCTGAGGTTTTGATTTGAAGTGGTAATACTTAGGCCCTCACTGGTTTCCAGGGCCATGTGTTCCTAATAAATGCATATTGTATATGGCAGTGTTCCTCTGGAAACATGTGGCTGAGGTTTCCATCCTCTGTTCAGCTTCCCTGGTTCTCCTCCGTTGTCTATCATCCGTGCCTCCGCTTGAACTTGCCCTCAGGTTGCTTAAGTTCCATGCCCATCTTGCCTCTAGGTTCCTGGCTACCCTGCGTGTTTTGGCTAGGGACCGTGGTCCTGGGATCAAGCATCTGGCTGTCCTCTTACACCTGAGCATTCTCTCTATCCCAGGACCCATCCAGATTCCTTGCTGCACCTGTACAGTATTTGCTAGGGCCCTAGCATTTCCTTTGTTTTCCTTTGTTCCGAGGTCCTTGGACTTTGATGTTCTCTCTGTGGCCTGGGATCTGAAATCTTGACTACACATTACCTGTGGCCTCTGAGGTCTCTCACTTGCTGGGTCTTGCTGCTGCAGCCCTATCAGGCTTCTTTGGCCCCTTGCTGGTCACTCACTCCTCTGGCTTTGCTGCTGGGACCTGTCCTAGGATGATCAACGTCTCATCAGGTCTTCCTGGAGAACCAGGCTCTTCTCACAGGCATCAAGTCAAATGTACCTGCTTCATACCTTGGACAGTCTTCCCTTCCATTAAGGAGCTAAGACTGAGGTTCCCTACATTTACAGCCTTTCTGGGATCATTGGCTTTCCCAAGGGTCACAGGACTCTCTTCGAGGACACTAGGTTAGGCAGTGCCCGGGACCACAGCAGCTGGGTCTGTTGGTCTGTGATGGCCAGGAAGGACATAGATCAGATGCAGAAGGTGCAGGGTGGGTGTGACTAGCTGACCTTAGCCAGAACTGGGAGGTATCTTTACATCTTCTGCAGGGAAAAGGTGGAGACAGATTGGCGCTGGTATCCCTTTGAGCCTTGTGTCCTCCCTACCCTCTCTATACCTTCAATGGATGGTCTTGAGTATGTTAGAGAGCACAGAGGCCGAGAAGACAGGGAGAGTGGAATAGGTGTGTATTTCCAGGTAGAAGGTAGTTTTTCTATTGGCTTCTAGCCTGACCTCTGCAGGCAGCCAGCTTTACAGGCCTGGGGAGTTCTGGGGAGACAGGACCTCTACAAGCTACTTCTGATCCCTGTATTAGGATGCGTTGAGGTAGGAACAATGACTCAAGAAGAGGGCATCAGTGCAGTGTAGGTGCCAAGAAGGAAGGGGATGACATCTCCTGGGCTCTGATCCTAGCCCTGAGGATCTAGCCCTATGATCCCTAGCCCTGAGATATGTTGAAAGGTTAGTGTCCCAGTCCTGCTTCCAAGCCCTGCAATGTAATTGCCTGAGGGGCAAGGACTCCCAGTGCCAGACCCTTCTCTGTAAAGATGAGCTTCAGGGCAATTCTCCTGGGTACTGTCATCTGCAAACCTTTCCACTTCGCAGGGAGATCAGTGAAGCAGAGACCACTCTATCCCATGACATCCTAGCAGCATGGGTCAGAGCAGGGCCTGCGTCTCTAGCAGAAGGCAGCTCTGAGTGAGATCCATCCAAGGCCTCCTGTATCTGGGCCTCTGCTCCACCTGTGATCGGACTGAGGCTACAGGTGCAATACCCCTCGAACATGGGGGTTACCTTTCCTCCCCAACATGACCATTTCAGAGAGATGGGGATCATGTAAGGAAGGTAGGCAGGAAGGAGAACCAACCCTCTACACAAGCCAGAGCTGAGGGTGGGAACCCGGATGGTGGAGGGAAGTGCTGCCATCTTGGGTTGTCTAGCCCCGCCCCTCCAACTCATGGACCTTGCTTGGAGCCAAGCAAAGATCACTGGGGGAACCAGTCTGGCCTGAGGCAATGACCGCTATGAGAAGCCACTAGAACTTTTCTGAAGCATTGTGGAAGTCTTTTCAAGGTGATAGTCTGTCCCTTTTTGAACCAGAACTTGTCTGGGGTTGCTGAGCTGGAGACAACTGGGCTTGGATAGAGGCCCCTGGTCTATATGTAGGCAAAGCAGCATATCCCTTTGGTCTGTGGTGGCCCTGCTGCTGGCTGTCAGCTCAGGACACTGAGCAGAATAAACAGTACATTCCACAACAGCCATGGCTATACAGCAGCAAAAAGATCTTCCCAGCAGGCATGAAGCATGCACAGAGGGCAAGATCCCTAGTTCTCATCTTTTCCTGGGAGTGGTGATGGACTCGTCCTTCTGGCAGAACCCAGGACAGGCCGGTGACTGAGCAAACCACGTACCCATCTGACCAGGCTGGCCCACGTGATACTGAGGCCTTCTGGCCCTGGAAAGACATGCCAAGAAGATTAAGTCACCCAGCTCCCAGGCCCTGGCACAGCCCTGGACCAGTTCTACACACTGGGCTCCTGATTGCTCTGAGGACCTGGGGTCACTTCAGAGACTGAACAGCGTGCTAGAACAGAACTTCAGCCTGGAGGCCTGATTCTTACTATCAGAAGTGCCTTTCCGACTCTGGCCTGAGACTTTCCTTGCATGCTGTCGCAGCATGTGGATGACTATTCAGGTAAAAACTCCCCCGTATCTGGTGTGGGATCTGGGTTTCTGCAGTGTCCCTAGGTGCTGGATCCTTGGTCTGAAAGTAGAAGGCTACCTCCGCACGGAGGATACAGGTTTGGGACCCCGGGCCTCTGCTCTTCCTCTGTAGGCTCCTGAACTCCTGGGGAAACATGGGAGGGAAGACTTGGGCCAGAACAAAGGTGAAGGACAAAAAAGGCAGCAAGTGCCCATTAGAGGCCAAGGGTAAAGAGTAGACCAGACCCAGGACTGCATGGGCTGCCCACTCCCCAGCTGTGAAGGCATGCCTGGAGGGTGTGAGCCCCCTGCCCCCTGCCACTGTAGTCTCCAGCTGAAGGAGGTCTATGAGTGAGACCATCCTCTGCAGGCAGTGGTAGATAACCTATCCCATCCTCCCACTTCTGAGCTAGCACAGGAGTCCCAGGCAGGAGGGTTGCAGATGGAATGGAAGAGCTAGGTCATGAAGGGCAGGGGTGGAAGGGGGCTGAAGGTGGCCATGTGGGCTCCGGGTGTCCTCCTGCCAGGGCTGTGAAAAGCCTTCTCTTTCCCCTCGCCCTGTTCTCTGCTCAGAACCAGGATGCCCTGGGATCCTGGTGGCCAGCCTTGCAGCTCGGGCCTCACGTGGAAGCTGGCCTTCTCCTGGTAGTCATGATGCAGCCTCAGGGATGTTCTGTGGTTCACAGAGCGAAGG
The DNA here is from genome assembly GCF_002288905.1 of Enhydra lutris kenyoni. NCBI lineage: Eukaryota > Metazoa > Chordata > Mammalia > Carnivora > Mustelidae > Enhydra > Enhydra lutris. The sequence continues at coordinate 25,247,816 of NW_019154096.1, read as the reverse complement.
CTTTCCCACGAACCACAAGCCAGGAAACCTCTGCTGGAACCCTTGGCATGTGGCCTTCCCTTAGACATGGTGGCAGAGCTGGCAAGGGGCTTCTGTGAACTGGGACAGCCTTGTGTCCAGGTCCCTCTGCCAGTGGCTAGGGAAATCTCCACCCCTCAGTCCCAGTGGGGAGCAGCACCCACTAATGACCCTTCCCCGATCTTTCTTGCAAGTAGGCTATAGGTGCGGGATGCAGCTCTATTAATTGGAGTTGCCCTCCCTGGATTTGGTGGACTAGAAGCAACGAGGCAAAGCTGCCAGGACTGCAGAGGACTGACCTTCTCTCTGACTGTCGCCAGGGGCTCATCTGCATCTCGTCCATTGTCCTGGCTGCAGCCTCTGGTGTTCAGGGCTGGGGGCCGAGGGGTCCTTACGAGGCAGGTCTGCTGTGGGACCTGGGAGCCCCACCCTCCAGCCCTCCTTTGGATTCTACACGCTACCTCCAATCTTCCTCAGGAGTCCAGTCTCTTGCTCTTTAACAGCCAGAATTGGCTTCATTGCCATGACTGAGAACCCTGAGAACCTCACCAGCCAGGCTCGCTGCAAGAATGAGACCTTGAGGGCAGCGCATGGGCATGCTGGCTCCTTTGGGACGGAAGGCAGCGATAGCCCAGCTGGGATGAAGGGTGGGTCTCAGCCAGTGGCACGTGGGAACAAAATCACTAACAAGAATGAGGCGTCCTTAAAGCTCCCCAGCAACCCCTCCAGCTCTGTCTGGACTTGTTGCACCTTCCAGGCTGTTCAAAGGAGGTAGTCAGCCACCGGAAGCCGGGCTTGCATGGAAGCTGTGGGCCCTGCTTTGATCTGCTGGTCCGTAAGAAGCACAGTACTTGGTAGGCTGCTTGGATTCTCGAAGACTGCAGGGACTAGGTTTGCCCTGGCTTCAGTGGGGACGGGAAAAGCTCATTTTTGAGTGGCACCCAGGACATGAGTTGCCAGAACGGGGTGTGGTTGGCAGCTCTTCCCCTTGGTTCCCAGCATAGCAGGATCTTGGTGTCCCAGTGCCTGTAGTGAATTGGGAGGCTCGATGTAACTCTTGGTGAGCCCTAACCAGAGACTCTGTGGAGGCCCCTAGGGTTTGAGAGCAAATCCAGGCTGCCTTCTGCAAGGAACTACTTTCTAAAGGGTGCTTGACCTGCTCTTGGGTCCCTAGTGGAAGCGACTACTCCTCCATGACCTGGGGTAGCTAATGAAGCCAGCCATCACTGAGCATGTCCAGCGGTGCACCAGAGAAATCTTAAGTCCTAGGGCCCAAGTAGATCCCATGAAAACTTATGAATTCCATGAACAGTTGGCTAACCTAGCAGGACCAACCTGTCCCTGCTTACCTAATCCCTCAGTCCTTGCCTGTGACACCACAAGAGCCAGACAATATGCTGGGATCAGCCGGATATGGACTACTCTGGCATTCTAGCCCCACTCAAGGTGACCACGAAGGACCACAGGGGAGGCATCTTAACAAGTAGGACTTTGGTCAAGTTTTTTTTTTCTTTGCCTGGAAAGAAAGGCACATGGTCTAAAAGATCTACAAGATCTGTGGTCAGAGGCTAAGGCTGTGCCTGGCTGGTCATGGACCTAGAGGGAGCCAGACTATAGGATGGGTAACAAGGAGGCTTAGGGAAGAAGTATACTGGGTCTATTCCAAGGGTTTTCACTGTGGAGTTACCCCTGAAAATGCTCACAAAGGGGTACCTGGGTGGCTCAGTTGGTTGGGCGACTGCCTTCAGCTCAGGTCATGATCCCAGACTTCCAGGATCGAGTCCCGCATCAGGCTCCCAGCTCTTTGGGGAGTCTGCTTCTCCCTCTGACCTTCTCCTCTCTCATGTTCTCTCTCACTTATTCTCTCTCAAATAAATAAAATCTTTAAAGAAAAAAAAATGCTCACAGAGCCCCCCCCCCCCCGGAGGAGGCTCTCCCTCAGGGAAGCTAGGTGGTCTGCCCTGAGACAGGTCAGCCTCCCTCCCCAGGCACCCCAGTGCTTGCTTATTGGACTCATGAATGGAGTGCTATGGGGGCAAGATTAAGGCCACATAGAGGATTCCCTTGAACTTCCCACAAAGGCTGCGTGGACAGCAGCTCAGAGACGAGCTTGCCAACGACCCCACCGTGGGCTCCCAGTCCCTGGACTCTGATCATGGAGGGGGCGGCTATTTACTATCACCAAAACCCATACTTACCCGCATTTATATACCTTTCCCTGCCCAGCAAGTACGTCAAAACAATTCATGAATTCAGACGCAACGTTCAGCCTTGTCCCCATGCTGCATTGCACTTACTGAAGGCACTTGCTTCTCAGCCAAAATTAACAAGCTGAAGCTCTTGGAATCTTCCGGTGCTAGCGTGAACTGGCTCCCAGCAGCAGCAGCTGTGGCCTTCCCAGATGTTGGACTAGCCTACTGAGACGTCCGTCCTAGTACCACATGGGATTCACTGCCTCGGGAGGTTGGAATACTCTCCTGGAGTGTGTACCGTGCGTTCTCAGCCAGAGATGAAGGGGATGGGGTTTCCCACATTGCCAGACTGCTTGGGTCCAGACACGATGTGACAAACGATCGCGGGCCCTCTCACTGTACCATCTAAGGTGCCACCCCCAAAATTTGACGGCCCTTCCTGGGTTTCTGGGCTCAGCAGGTTTAGACGCCTGAGTAACTAGAGAAGGAAAGGCTACCAGAAGAATGTCCTTTGCCCGTGGAAGTGGAAATTGCCCCTGGTCCCTTCTTTGCTCCTTGGAGCAGGCAAATACAGGGGGAGGTTGTGGTTCGTTTCTAATGTCTGCTGGGGTAACTGTCAAAACAAGATTCCCACCCCCTGCCAGTGCAGGAGAGGCTGGGGAAGCTTAGATCTAGCCCAAGGAACCTCCTGACAGAACTCCAGATGCCAAGCGTGTATGTGTCTCAGTAATGACCATTTGGGTTGTTCCACCATCTGAAATCCAGTCAGCTGGGGTTCTAGAGTAAGGGAAACAAAGGAGTTGGTTTTGGAAGATGGATCTTAATAACCTTGGCCTTGTAACCTTTCTAATTAAGGTCCTGAACAATGATCTGCATTTATCCCCCCTGGAGGGACAAATGTCTACCCCTCTGAGGTCTGATAGAGACAGACCGTATTCTAGTCCCCAAGTTACAACATCATGACCGGCTATCCTCTTATACTGGGTTGCAGTGGAATGCAGCCCACATGGCTGTCCTTGGACTTGAGGGATGGGCATCTGAGTAATAATGGCATCGTACTTGAAGTATAAGAGAAAGAGTACATATTGATGTTAGGTGGTAAAAGGGATAGACTTGGTGAACACTTAATATCTCTTTGCTGTGAATTTAAACATCGGTGTGGGCATATCCTAGATGCATCTGTGTCTTCCCACCCTAGAAATGAAAGTACCTTGAACTTGCTTTCTCAGCTAATCTGTAGCTTGTGCTAAGGGGTAGTGGTAGCATCTTGAAGCAGTTCTAGGCTATGATTTTTTGGGGTGATGTTTCTGGCTGAGCTTTGTTCTGCCCCTGAGTGATTATTTGGGCTATGTATTCCCTAATAAATTCCTCTGTGATTAAATCCACTGGTCTCTGGTTGATATGGCTAATGTGGAAAAACACTTAAGATGGTCTGGCTATGTGTTCTCTGGCCTTGACAAAGCCCTGGCTTGGTTCTCTAGTTGGCTGGAGGCCAGCCTGCCCCTTCAGGCCAGTGTGCCCCCGGCTCTTAGCTCAAAAGCTGGGCTCCTCCTGCTGTCTAACCTGGGTACCTATACATCAGTCACCTCTGTATGGTCCTGGCTGGACCTTCTCATGAAACTTCCATGGGTATAGGACCTTACTTCATCTTGAAATGGGAAAGCTGTGTATTCAGTACCGCTCCTAACCCCCAGGCTCCAAGCCCTAACTGCACTTTGCTTTTTACCTGGAGTAAAGCTTCCAGGGAGTATGGGAACTGGATATCCCTCTTGTCCCCGACCATTCTGGGTTTCTGGGCTCTTCTGGTCCAGAGGCCTCATTGCTGCCTGTGCACTTACTTGATGGCGCAAACCTTGGCTGCAAGGTGCTGAGCCCTTCTCCAAACCCAGACCAGGAAGAAGTGGTCTAGTCTGGCACCCCCCTTCCTGGGCTCCTGGGGACTGTGAGAGGTTTGGGCACTAAGAATCCAGTACTCTCTTCCTCCCTTCCAGGAGACTGGGACCCTGACAGACTTGCCCTTCTCTCTCTAGCTAGGTCTGCTTATTCTCCAACTTCCTAAGCTCCTACTCAGGTCTGTGGCTGGATTTGATCACTCCTGTGTTTGAGGACTTCTGTGCTAGGTGGGGTGAAAGATCACAGAGCGAATTTAATAGCTGGTGTGAACTTGATGGACCAGACTCGGAATAAAGCCTCCAGTGAGAACACTGAATGAGCTCCTTTTTGTAGACCCAGAGGCAGGGGGGAAGTCCTGCACAAATTCTCCACCATGGCTTGCCTTCTGTCTGCCCTGGTTACTACAAGGGCTCCCTAACCTGTCTCTGGGTTTCCTCTCTCGATCCCTGCAATCTGTTTGCCATATTTCCGGTGTAGTCGACTTAAGCGCTCACCGGTGTGTTTCTTCCTGAAGGAGCCTGTGGCCCCTGGTGGGAACACAGGTTCTGTTCAGGAGCACCCTGGTCTCCAATAACTGGTCCTTTCAGGAACGACTCTCCTGCCCCTCTGCCTTGTTGGGCTGTTCCCTTGGCCTCAAAGCCAGGGTAGCCTTGATGCCAAGGAGACAGGAACAGTGATGCTTACCCTTGGCTGGGGGTGTAGTTTGGGAAGATGGAATTCCCTCCTCCAGATGGAGGAAAACAGACTGGCAAATTCTCTCGTGTCCCCAGTCCTGGAAGAGCCTCTCCCCAGGCTGCCATGCTCCCAAGTGGCTGCCGTGCCTCAGCTCAGGGAGATTCGCAAAGGGGAGGGGAATGAAATGGTCTTATCCAGAGGAGGGCCCCAAGATGACTAAAACAGACCCGGCTCTTAGGAACACCCTAAGTGCTTCGTATGCATGATCTCGATAACCCCACGGGAGGTGCTGTGGTCTCACAAACAAGGAGATCGAGGCCCAGAGAGGTTAAGCCATGTACGTCTCTACAGCTGAAAAGTGGTAGAACCGAGATTTGATTTCAGAAGGTTTGGTCCTAGGTATTCATGCTCCTTGGAGACACAGAACCAATACGATAGGGAGCTTTATTTTGAGGGACTGGTGCACACAATGGTGGAGATGGAAAAGTCCCATGATCTGCCCAATGGTGACTCAGTATGGCTGAGTGCAGTTCTGGTCCCCAGCGGAGGGCCTGAGACCCAGGGGAAGGGGTGGGGGCTAGTCCTGGTCAGAGTCCAGAGGCCTGGAAACCAGGAGTGCTGCTGTCCAAGGCCAGGAGATGGACGTTGTAGGTCAAGCAGACGGCACGTTCGCCCTTTCTCTGCCTTTTCAGGCCCGTGAGGGGTTGGATGGTGCCCACTGGCATCAGTGAGGGGGACTGTCCTTGCTCAGTCTACAGATTCAAAGGCTGAGCCCTTCTGGAAACGGTCTCACAGACACACCCAGGAATGTTTTACCAGCTATCTGGGCATCCCTTAGCCTAGGCAAGCTGGCGTAAGATCAGCTGTCACAGGTGTTCACTTCCCCCATATTAAGAATTCAAACCTATAGCCCCGTTGATAGAATTTTACAGTGAATGCCCATATATTAACATCTCAAGCTTGTTGGATCATGTAGCTGTGTCCCCCCACCACCCCTCAGCGTTGTTTTTGATGCATTTTTTTAAAAGATTTTATTTATTTGACAGAGATCACAAGCAGGCAGAGAGGCAGGCAGAGAGAGAGGGGGGAAAGCAGGCTCCCTGCTGAGCAGAGAGCCCAATGCGGGGATCCATCCCAAGACCCTGGGACCATGACCTGAGCCGAAGGCATAGGCCTTAACCCCCTGAGCCACCCAGGCGCCCCTGTTTTTGATGCATTTAGAAACAAGTTGTAGATATTTGTATACGTCCCCTGAATCAAGAATATTAGCGAGAATTTAATATTTACTTTGTTCTTTTGATGTAAAAGTGACATGAGCAGGGCTCTTTCTGTACACAGGTAGCACAAAACAGACTAGGTGGCCCTTTTGCAAATGTTTGCTGAACAGGAGGATTGGGGGCTATGCAGGTGGATGACCCACCCGCCCCCTGCCCCCCTCCCCCCTCCCCCCATGAAAGGGGCTCACGCTGAGTGCAAAACTGAGCAACATTCAGGAACATGTGAGTGAAGGGGAAACATGAGGGTGATGCTGCCCACAGAGGGGGAAATCAGGGAAGGCTTCACAGAGGAGGTGTTGGGTAGTTTAAAAGTAAGACGTGGCAACTAGTGAGGAACAGTCCTTCAGGTAACTAGTGAGGAACTAGGGCAACTAGTGAGGAACAGTCCTTCAATCCTTCAGTCCTGCTGGCCCAGCCTGTGCCCTAAGGTCCCCAGTCAGCCTTGTTCTTGGTGGCCCCTCCGTCAGGGGCTCCAGGCCTCCCAGACTGCGCAAAAGCAGGGAGATGTGAATGGGGGGTGCCTTATGTAGCTGCAGGTGGCCTGGTGTGGTATGAGACTTTTTATGGCTGTAACAAACCGCAAACTTTGTGGCTTAAAACACTATTTTCTTAACAGTGCTGGAGGTCAGAAGTCTGTCATGGGTGTGACTGGGCCAAAATGTAGCATTGGTGGGGCTGTGTCTCTACGGGAGACTCTTTCCTTGACTTTTTCAGCATCTGCAGGCTTCCAGCATTTGGGGGAGCGTGGCCTTCCTCGGTCTTTCTCACGTGCCTGTCTCTGATATGGCCTCTGTTGTCACTTCTCCCTTCTCTCCCTCCTTCACTTCTAAGGACGCTTGCCATGACATCGGACCTACGTAGGTAATCCCAATAATCTCTCCATCTTGAGATCCTCAATCATGTCTGCAAAGTGCCTTTTGCCAAATGAGGGGACACCGACATGGTCCCTGGAATCGGGATGAAGACCTCTTCAGAGAGGCACTGGGTGGCAGGGACCATCAGGGCCGTGGAGCTGGGCTTGGCCTGAGGCTTTGGGGAGGGGTCAGCCTTGGATGGTCTTGGCAGAGGGAGGAAGGGCTGGGGCGAGCGGGAAGAAGCCCTCCTGCCTAGGCCTGGAGGAGAGCCCAGGAAGTATGTGCCAAGTGAACAAAGGGTGAGGTGAGCCTGGCTGGTGGCCAAGTTCAGGGGCCTTCGGGGAACAGCCTCTCCGCTGAGCCAGCTTTACCTGGGAGGGGGCCTGGGACTGCAGGGGGCTGGGGGCGGGGTGGGAGGGTTCTCCTGGGAGACCCTAGCGCAGCGCCCCTCTCCACGCAGCGTGAGGGTTAAGACAAGTCTATTACTGTTTCCTTGTCACTCTGTCACCCATCCAATGGCCGTCGATAGTAGTTGAATGAGAATTGATGGGGAGATAGATTTAATTAACCCCAGTGTCAGCAGCTGCTGGGCTACCCGTTTGCGTGTTAATAGAGTGGCTGCTGGCCCTCTCCTGGGCTTTGCTGGGAGCCCAAGGCCAGTGGAGCAATTGGGCTTGTCAGCGGAGTGGCCCAGCAGAGGGAAGCAGGGGCCCAACGTGGGCCAGCCTGCCCCCAACCCTCCTCCTCTGAGAGCAGGCAGTCACCTTGTCAGCCTGCCTGCCCCCTGGATCTGCTCCCTTGTCTAGGGCTCCAGGAAGGTGAGGGTGAGAGCCCAGAGCCCCCTGCAACTCCCCTAAATTTGACTCTGTTCTTTTTTATGTTAATTCCAGTTAACCCAGTGTCCTACTAGTTTCAGGTGCCCTGGCCCATTCTTTGCAGCCCCCCAGTTGCTGGCCTGTGCCTTCTGTGTGCTGTTCTTCCTTCAGGCTTCACTCTACCCTCTCCCTCTGTTTTCCTGGACTATGTGTACCCCCCTCACTCTCCTCTGGCCCTTGCTCAAAGCCTGCCCCCCACAGCGCCTCCAGCCTCCCATCCCCCATTCCCAACCCACTGCTGGCTTTCTCCTCCTTCCCTGCTGGGCTGTGTCCCACCTGCCCCAGGACTGGCCTTAACCTCAGTCACCAGTCAACTGGGAGCATGGCCAAGGAGGGCCTGTGGGATGTGGTCCCGGGAGGCTCAGGAGCCCCTACGCAGCCACGCAGCTTTGAATGACAGTGGACCCCATCTTCCCGTTCTGGAAGACACAGGCTTGGACGAGTAGTGATCCTGGTGGGCAGCTAGTACCTGGGGCCCAGGATCTGGACTCTTCTGACTCTGTCTCCTCCCACAGGGTCCCACCATGGGTGATCGGTAATGAGGTGACACTAGGGGAAGGACTCTGTCCTTTGTACTCTTTTGGGCAGTAAACTCCGTAAGGACAGGAACCCTGCTGGCTTCACCATGGCTGTGTGCCCAGCACACAGTAGGTGCTCCATAATTATCAGTTAAATAGACACCCTGGTAAGGCCTGCCCCAGGGCCTGAACACGGAGGGCCGTGGACCTCTCAGGAAGACCTGGGTGATGGTCACGGCACAGAGGGGACTGGCTGCCTTGGAAGGGAGAGTTCAGTCTTAGCAAGCCCCAGCTGTCTGCTCAGTCTGCCTCTATGGCTCTATGACCTTGGGCAAGTCACTTTAGTACCCAGAGTTTGTGGGTATAAAAATATACCTCACAGGTGTGACCCAGGATTCAGTGAAATGCCAAGTGAGCCAGACCCCAGACACTTGCCTGGTCAGTAACAGCCCCATGTCCCCGGGACCTGGTACCCTCATGATAGCTTTGACCGGGAGAAGGCTTTAGAGCCTGAAATCTGGAGGCCACCCAGGCTCTGAGGACCCCAGGCCACTCCTGCTGAGGGAAGATCTGCTCCTCCTGCCTGTCACCGCAGGACGCGCCTCTGCGCCGGCTCTGAGAGGTGTTTGAGGATTGACAGGCTACTAAATACAGAACACCCCCCACATCCTGTGACTTCGGCCCTAAGCCTGGGCATGGCTCTTAAGGTTCAGGGAGCAGGCCCGCGGTTCCCACTGGCCGCTGCTTCCTGAGGTGGCCGGGCCCCCGGGAGGGTCCACATGGACTGCGGGCAGGCGTGCGGGCCTGGGCCACGTGGGCAGCCAGCCACCCAGCGTCCCGTCTGGCGGTCTCCGTCCTCGCTTCACACCTCCACTGCCTTTCATTTTCAGCTCTGATTGGTTTTCTTGTTTTAACACATACCCCAGGCCCTGTCTTTGACCCCGGTGATGGATTCAGCCGCTCTCTGGGACTCCAGCTGCCAAACGCGTCTGGAGCTGCTGGGGGTGGGGGAGGGAGACACGGTGGTGGAAATTATCCTCCGTGTTCTGGGCCCAGCGGGGTGGGGGGGCACCCTCCCCAGAGCCAGGAGGCAGCCCATGACAGAGCAGGAAGGGAGGCGGGAGCTGTCAGGCTCTGTCATAAGCGATGGATTTTCCCTCTGTGGGCCTCCAGGTTCCCTCCCATGCAGGGAAGTACAGCGGTTAGGGACCACTCATCTCTAAGACACGGAGAGTCCGAGTCCTCGGATAAATGGGACATTGATTTTCCTTCATGCCTCTGGATGGGCCTCCAGAGAACACGCCAAGAGCTAGCACTAAATTGTTGGTGCCCTGCTGGGCCCGGAGGGAGCCACACGGAGCCCTCCACCCAGGTTCTTGTACGGAAGATGGTAGATGACAGGTTGAGGGCGGCTGTACCCCAGCCACGGGGACGGGGTCTTTTGGCCCATCAGATGTTTGGTGTGCCCAGTGCCCTGTTTTATTTGGGCCCATCCAGATGTTTACTTTTTAAGCAGGGGTCTGCAATTGCTGTCTGTGAGCCTGGAGAGGAGGGGGCTGGTAAGATGGGGCCGGGGAGGGGGGGATGGGGAGAGGGGCTTTAAGGTTGCATGTTATCTCTCTCCTCCCCATTCCGTCCTGCCAGCTTTGTGCTCAATATGTTCTTAAGTTTTAAAGTTTTAATATGTTGACACAGATGACCCGATGCAGTGATAAAGGGAGGAGTTGGCACAACACACACACATTCATTAGACATTTGTTATGGACTCATTGTCCGTGGTCCCATCCTTCCCAGTTCTAACCGCCGACCGGACTGCATTTGGAATTAGGGCTTCTAAGGAAGTACTTAAGGGGAAATGAGCTTGTGAGGCTGGGGCCCTGATCCTAGAGGACTCGTGTTACAAGTCTTCTTACAAGAAAAGACACCAGAGAACTTGTGTCCTGCCCCCGCACCCCCTTGCACACAGTGAGGAAAGGCCACGGGGAGGACATACCCAGAAAGGGGACATCTGCAAGCCAGGAGGAGCTCTCACCAGGAACCCACTCGGCTGTGCTCGATCTCAGACTTTCAGCCTCCAGAACTGGGAGAAAATCAAGGTCTGTTGTTTCGGCCACCTGGTCTACGGGGGGTGGTTTCAGCAGCCGTGTGTGTGTGTGTGTGTGTGTGTGTGTGTGTGTGTGTGTGTGTGTCTGTCTCTCTGTCTCTAATTAGGATCAGGCGCTCCCCTGTATCTTGCTGCTCTAGGAGACTTGCAGGCATCATTCATTCTGCTGGTTGTCTTCTAGTGAAGGGAAACCCATGTACCGATACACCCGTCCTGCTCTGGGTACCATGTCTCCCAGCACCCAGGGGCTCACGCTGTACTTTCTCCCCCTCCATCGGACACGACCCCCCCCCCAACCCCATCAATTCAGGCTCTGCACGGGAGCCTGAGTAACCCCTCCGTGGGGAGTCAGGAGCCCAAGTTGTTCTTACTCTGCCACCAGCCGGCCATTCGGCATTGGGCGAATTCCCCATCTGTGAGGACCTTCTGTGCTGGCAGATTGCAGTGCGATGTTCACAGGTGTGACCCTGGGAGGTAGGGGCCTGTGAGGCCTGTTTCCGGCAAGTGAGCTGGGCCCAGCCGGGTCTCAGGGTTGAGTGCCTGGCCGTGCAAGCCGTGATGAGGTGGTGGGGAGCACTGACTCAGCTCCCAGTGCGCAAGGAGGAAGCAGCTGGCCCCCTGTCTCCCATCAGCCTGGAGGGGATGACCCCCTCCCCTCCATAATCTGGCAGCTGCCCTGGGGAGCCCCCCATCCTGTGTTGGGCCAGAGGAATGAGTCTGATGACCGGGCCTTCTAGGCCAGTTCTCCCTCTAACTGTGGGACTTCTGGAGAGCCCCTCTGATGGCCATTGCCTCATCCTTCAAGCCGGGATGGGGATGATGTATAGCATGCAGGGTGGTTATGAAAGCGGTTTGTAAACCATACAACGGAATGTGGGCACTTTCTTCTTTTCAGAACCCAAGGCAGTGGGGCCTGGACCTCACCCGGAATCTGTTCGGCTCATCCCCTCCTTGCGGCAGGGCCTCTGGCAGAGCCTGAGGTAATCACTGCGGCCCTGGGGCTCAGCCCTCACCCAGAGGCTAAGCTCTGGACTGGGGATGCCCGTGAGCCATCACACGTTCCTCCTTCCTGGGGTCCTGGGGTCTGGCCAGAGAGGCCAGTTATGTGCCCCTGAGTTGGCAGAGAACCCAGAAGGGAGTGCCGGGCTGTTCTGAGGGCTCCCGGCCTCTAGAAACTGGAGGAATGGGAAGGACAGGGAGGCCGAGAAACCTTCCTGGAGGAGGGAGCACAAAGCTAGGGTTCGAGGGACAAAGAGGGGGACTCCAGGTGGAAATGGGGGAAGCAAGCGCATTGTCCCAGCTCGCCTGGAGATGAAAGTATATGTGTCTGCTATCAGAGTTGATCAGGGAGAGGCTGCTCTTCAAGCCCTGGGGCCTTAGGTGGGGGGTGGAGTCTCAGGCCTGGAGGGTTGGGCCGGCAGCTGCCCCGCAGCCGGGCTGTCCCTCTATCGCCTGTGCAAATGGGCTAGTCCCTGTCTCTATACCCTGGCCCCTCAACTGCCCTCTTCAGGAAAAGGCTGTCTTCCTCCCCGGCCCCTTCTTGGGTCACCTGTACAGATCTTGCCAGAAACCTGCAGTCCATGTCTATAGAAATTGGCTAACATCAGTGAGTAAGAACTAGTCGCAAAAGCAGATCATTTAGGAAGATGAGCTACTGAAAGGAACAGCTAAAGGCATTGCCCGTGGCAGCATCCGGGCAGCCGAACCGAGGGCGGGCTCAAGGAAGGAAGCCATTCTCATTAAAGCCCATTGGCACCATCTGACTCGTTGACTTCGACAAAATGAAAAATCATTTTTTTTTAAAGATTTTATTTATTTGACAGAGAGAAATCACAAGTAGGCAGAGAGGCAGGCAGAGAGAGAGGAGGAAGCAGGCTCCCCGCAGAGCAGAGAGCCTGATGCGGGGCTCGATCCCAGGACCCTGAGATCGTGACCCGAGCCGAAGGCAGAGGCTTTAACCCACTGAGCCACCCAGGCGCCCCGAAAAATCATTTTTTAACAAACCTTCTTGCCTAACCCAAATCCTTCCTATTGCACTGGAAGGCTGTCTCCTGTTATCCTGTTCCTGGGACCAAGTTGGGGGGTGTGGGCCATGATTCTGGGGGTTCCTCTGAGGTTCCCAGGGCTGACAGTGGGGGTGTCGTCCCTCCCCTGAGCTCGCGGCTAACATGGCGGAAGATTGTCCTTTGGTCTCCAGTCCCTCAACCCTGATGAGCCCCAAGGGAGAGCCCAGAGCTCCGACCCTGCGGGGGGCCCGGGCCATGCTGGGACAGTGAGGGCCCAGTGTGCGCCCCGGGCCACACCACCCGGCTTCAGTCCTGGCTCTCCAAAGGCAAGTTCTGGAAGCCCTGATGGCTGCCTCACACCCCGGGGCAAGACGGGACTGTGAACCCTGCAGCTTCTCAGCTTTCCCAGAGGCATGCACGACAGGGTGCCCGCTTACACGCGGAGCCTGGTGTGTGAGAAGCACTTTATCCATGCAAGCTGTTTGTTATCTGCATTTTGGTGTTGCAAAAGTTTATAAAATGGTAGTGTAGTAGCTCCTGGATACAGAAGGAATCTGAAAGAGCTCCTTCATTTTGTACAGAGAAAGTGGGTTCTGAAAACCCGAGACAAAGGAGTCTGAGAAGAGCCTGCAAAGTGCTCCTCAGTCCTCTTCCCCCAGCAAACAGAAGGAGCAGGGACACTGGGGGGCAACTTCAGAGCCAGAGCAGGCCTGGGCCCCTGGGAGAGCAGCAGAAGGGAGGAGGGAAGGAAGCAGGAAGCAGATGCCAGGGGCCAGTGGAAACAGTGGTAGGAGAGGAGGGAGCTGGGCTGCCCCCCTCCCCATTCAGAGGGCACTCTGGGCTTCGAAGCGTGGGGCAGGAAGTGCCTGTGAGGCAGGAAGCAGCTGGTGATGTCATGTGTTGGCATCCTAGCTATAGGCCTGGAAGCCTGGAAGCCAGCTGGGCGAATGGACCTTCCTGGGGGACCATACCCTCAAAGGTATTCTGAAAGGCTGTGGGTGTCTGGAACCCCAAGGCTGCAGGGTGACTGAGCCTTAGCTAGGCCTGGGGGGTGTGGTTCCTGTGACAAGCTAATGCTGGAGTCCCACCATGCATCCTGGACACCAATGTGTTCTGGGGTTCTGGGGGTGTCACGTGATGTGAGTGAGGCCCAAAGGGACCAGAAGACCAAGGTGTTTTTTTGTTTTGTTTTGTTTTGTTTTCCCAGAAATCACCACCTCTCCCAGGCTGCCTTACCCCGAACTCATCCCCAGTCCTGGCTCTGCTGCAGGGAGCTCTGGGCCCTGCTACATCCATGGAGATCAGAAGGCCCCTGATGCTGTGGACCTCGTCTCTGTTACCGTGCTAGCACTGGGCCCAGAAATGAATTTGGGGCTCCCAGACAGTGGGTAAGGAAGAGAGAGCATGTGTCTGAGAAGCACAATGGGAGACCCAGGATTTCTACTTAGTAGGGATTTAGGGACAGCAAGGTGTCAGAGAGGGAGGCCAGGCCTTGTCTTGAGGCTGTGTTTGCATTTGAAGGTGACCTTGAACTTTCATAGAATCCAAGGCTACAGCCAAGTGATCTGTTCCAGCCTTGTTCCTGGGCCAGAAGTGGCTAGGTAGCTCCCAGCCTGGGCATGGATCTTTGAGTCCTGGGCAATCTGCTGTCTAGAAAATTCTCTGTGAGCTCAGTTTTCCTCCTTGTAATTGTCCCAGCTGGATCTCATTCAGCCAATTGGAGCCAAAAGGCCTCCATGCTCTCTGTTCTCTGGACAGCCCCGCCACCATTAGTGTCAGCAGTCTGTCCCCTCAGGTCAGCTCCAGGTGAACCATTCCTTGGAACCATTCCTCGCCAGGAGAACAGCATGGAGCAGAGCAGAAACAGTTCCTGGGTGTTGGCGGAGGGGTACCCTAAGAAGTTTCTTCCACAGCCGGGCACATCTGGAATTTGCATGACTTTTTCCCCTTAGACGACTGCTTTTAACCAACCTCTCTCCAAGCTCTGCGTATTTATACCCCTCGCCCCTGTGCAGGGTTTTCCATGTACCCTCTTAACCCTGTTTTAAGCTACTGATATCTTTTTGTATCTTGATTCCAACATCCCATTGTATTAGCTTTCTCTTCTAGCCTGTGTCTTCTCTAAATCTGATAAGTAGCCTTCTGTGCCTTTATCCAAGCCACTGATAAGAGCATTAAACAAGACGTGGTCAAGTTCAGAGAAAGCCCCGTAGCCTCTAGAGAGCCCTCCAATTTGATATCGATTCACTAATTAGTCTCCTTGGACATAGTTGTTCAATCAGCTATGGATCTGGCTAGCATCCTATGCACAAGGAAGTCTGAGAGTCTATACCAACTGTCTTCCGCAAACCCAGAAGGGCTAGTCTACAGCAGTCTTCTGACTCATCTCTCCAGGACCAGCAAAGGTGGAGACTGAGAAGGTTTGGCATGACCTTCTCCTGGCAAATCCAGGCTGGTTGCTGTTGCCCATGTACCTTTGAATAATTGTTTCCAAATTACCTCCTTAGCCATCAGTACTGGGATGAAACTAGCATAAAATTAATTTGTCTAACATTTCTAGAATCTGTCTTTCTCTTCTTGGGAAAACTGGGATGTTTATTGACCTCTTTTTGCCTGTCTTTTGTTTCCTGTGATTTGTCAAGGATTGCTGTTTCAGGTACAGGAAACATGTCCATTAGTTCTTCTAGAAGCTTCAAAGATAACTTTCTTGTGCTAACAGACAAACTTGTTTAAAGCAGCTCACTGCCTGAACACCATAAAGGAAAACTGTCCTTGTGTTTGACTATGTAAACATCCTACCTAGGAGAAAAATAGCTCTCCAAAACAAGCCAATTACAAATATGTTTGCCACAAATATCACATGAGACTAATTTTTCTATCATACAAGCAGCTCTTAGAAATCGATTTTTAAAAAAGTAGAAAATGAGAGGCTATGAATAAGCATTCTATAGAAAAAAACACAAAAGGCTAAATAACATATGAAAATACAATTACTCTCACATAATAAGAAAAGGCAAGGATAAATCTGTATGTTTACAGATTAGCAAAAGTTAAAATTTGACAAAGCCTAGTGCCAGCAAGGACACAGAGAAATGGGCACCTGCATACATGCTTAACGAACGTGTAAATCGCGGCAATATATTTAAAGGATAGTCTGATAAGACCTATCGAAAATGTAAATGTGTTTGTTTTGTCTTCAGGGTTTTGATCACATATCTCAAACACATATGTACGAGGAAATTTATTGCAAGATTGTAAAGTCATTAGAAACAGAGATTGTCGTCAGGCAGCTGGTCACATTGACACGGCCAGAAAATAAACTATTCAGTCATTGGACAGGAGAAAGTAGACCCACCTAGGCTGATCCGGAAAGAGCTTTGACACAGTAGGTAGAGTAAAGGGTGCAGAACCGTCTGGAGGCATGATGTGTGTGTGTTTGTATATCTATATATCTATATATTCATAGAAATATCTTGAAATATCTTGAAGCTACAAATATCTCTGGAGAGGATGACGGGGCCTTAGAAAAGGGGAGAGAAATTTTATCTTTATATTATATCTCTGTATATGGTTTTCATTTCTTTATCCATACCAACTGTTGTTTTTATAGTCTTTTGTATTTGTTTTATAGTTGTTTTTATAGTCTTTTAAAAATTGCTGCTTTGTCTCTGGCTGTCCTTACCATCCAGGTGTTCACCAAGAGCATGTGTATTGGGCTCCCGGTCACTCTCCCTGATGGAGAAGAACCCCAGACAGGGCTCAAAGCGCTTCCTTTCTCTGTCCTGGTTGAACTCAGCACCACCTGGACCTTCTAGTGACCCCAGGCTCTGAATGTGGTTAAAAGTCCTGTTGTTGCCTTTATTTGTTTTTCTATTATTTCGGTGAAGTTTTTTCACCACAATTTCTCCCCATTCTGGGCACAATCGTTTAAATTCTAAGTTTATTTCAAACCTTTTGTTTCCCGTTTTTAGCTGTATTTCTCCTTCTATCCTCTGCCTAACGTCCCTGGTAAACCTTAATTGATATTTTAGAAGTCTCTCCATTTCTTCTTTGATATCTTCTTTGTTTTCCTGGGTTAGAATCAGGGCACGGGATGTGGGACCATATCCATCTCTGCTCAGAAAGTTTTCGTCTCCACTTTCTTGAAGTGAAGGATATCTTTATTCAACACAAATCCATCGGGCACCTGGGGACTAGGGAGCCACAGTGGGTATTAGAGGGAAGCCAGCCCTCAAAGGACTCCACCGGAAGCAAAGTGCATGCTGATGAATCATAATGCAGATTATTTAAAATTTCATTGTCCTCAGTAATGCTCCAACACACCCTTGACTTCCCTTGCAGACACTGAAATCTCCTGGGGGGCGGGGGTCAAGGAAAATGGACCATCTGGCCTGCTTCCCCCATCCCACTCTCAATCTGATTGTGATGCTGTGGAGATCGTTTGAAAGGAAAGGGGGTTCCCATTCTGGTTCTTAGGAAACCTCAGGGCACAAAGAGTGGGTAATTGGTAAGGACATGACTGTTCCTTTTCAGTTGGGGGTTAGAAAACAGAGTGATTAAAAGCTCTCTGAGCTTGGGAGAAAGTGTGCTTGTGTGCGCGCATGTGGCCCCCCATGTGGGGAACCTGAGTGTGAGCACGAGGGAAAGTATGCACGCTCTGTGAACCTGCAGGTAGAGAGGGTGCTGTAGGAATGTGGGGAGAGTCCAGGGTCCCTTCCCCCACTAACATCAGAATTGCAGTAATTGAAGATTAAGTGCTGCTGACCCCAGGAGACAAGCAGCTCTGTTTCCAAGGGAACCGCATGGCTCAATCAAGTCCCCTGAAAGGGAGGGTGAGCCAGATGAAGCAGCCCTTCCACCCCTTAGAGCAGCAATTTGCACAGTAGAACCCTGAGCCCCACTTGATTCAGCATGCCGAGGGACCCTGGGCAGGTCACTTACCTCCAGGCTGAATTTTCACTGGCAAGGATGCCGGGGGAGGGGCTGGCGTGGTTGCTGCAGGCCCTTAGCAGGCACCTGGTCCTAGGAGGAGTGGGGCTGGTTGGTGGCTAGGGAACTTGGCTCTCTCCCACCACGCCACGCCCTGCCCAGGTCTCTGAATGACGTTGAGATCCTACCTTTGCCTCTATGGGTGCTGCTTCCCCATTTGTACAATGAAAGCTCTGGACCAAGCCTCTCTAAGGAACACAGCCATCCTAGGACTCTCTCCTGAGAAAATTCCCCTTTCCTGTCCCATCCAGACCCCCTGCCCAAAAGTGTGAGTGGAATGAAGGACCTCAGACTGCCATTCTGCTGGCAAATCTGGCCCTACCCGATCGCTCCAGCTGGGCCACCTTCATAGTGACCAAGTCTTCCCCATCTTTAGGGACTAAGGAGTCCTAAAGGCCAACTGCGGTTTTTCTCAGAAGCTTCAAGTGAAAGCAAAGATGCGAGTTGAAGTACCAGGAAGGTTCGGAGCTGAGAGGAAGGTAAGAAGGGTCCCCTCACTTCACAGCCCTTTAGTAGGGCCACTGAAAAGTCAAGAGGAGAACCCACCTTCTGTCCAGGGAACCCTGACCCATGGATCTATCCAACCTGCACAGAACCCCCAGAGGGCAGTTCAGAATCCAGTGGTCCAGAGACATGAGGCAGTGCTATGGAGCGGGAAGAGCCTGTGCAATCCGGCCAGCTGGTTTCCCTTTCCAGTTCTTCTGCTTCCTGGTGGTGTGACTAGGCACAGGTCCTTGAGCCTCAGCCCCATCATGTGTAAACCAACAATAATAAAACCCATATCACAGGGTGATTGGGAGGACAAGAGAAGATAGATAAGGAAGTACCTAGAAGAATGCCTGATGCATGGTAAGTACTCACCAAATGGCATACTTTCTATTAAAAAGTGTTTTTATAGATCATACAGGTCAATGGTTCTTAACCCTGGTTGCACATTAGAACTACTAAAGGAGCTCCTAAAAAATGCCCAGGTCTGCCCCTAGGACATCCTGAGATGGGGTCCATCCTTCAATATTTAAAATGCTCCCCCAGAGACTTCTGCTTTGACCCTAAGGGAATAATAGGAACTGAATTTACCTCTCCATCTTAAACAGCTAGAAATCTGGGCAAAATACAGGATATGATGGTTTTCAGACATTGAACAACAGGCATGACATGATCATAATTGCTTAGAGAAAGGAAACAAAGAAGGTGAGCCCTACAATTTCATCAACTTACCACTCCGAGTTAAGGAAACAAAGGTGACTATAATTTGAGTATTTGAGAGGGGAGAGCTGCAAAGGGAGCTGCCAGGCATTGCAAGGGGGTCCTCAGGTCTTTGGTTAAGAACTCATCAGAGCACATGTGAAAGAAAGCTACCAGGAAAGGAACCACTAGAATGCAATGGACTGAACAATTTCCAGAGCTGAGACAGAGCTGGGAATTGCTCATCAACCAAGCCAGAGTGGGAAAACTTTATAATACAGAAGATATCAGCTAGAGACTCCAGAAAGGTATCGTCTTAGTTGTAGGGCTAGATTAGCCCTAGAATAAAGGGTGCTCTGAAATCACCCTAAAAGAAATAAAATAACCCTTGAAAGGATTCAACTATTTTTGTTTTGTTTTTAGAGATTTTATTTATTTATCTGACAGAGAGACAGCTCAAGTAGGCAGAGCAGCAGGGAGAGGGAGAAGCAGGCTCTCCACTGAGCAAGGAGCCCAATACAGAACTCGATCCCAGGACCCTGGGATCATGACCTGAGCCGAAGCCAGCCACTTAACTGACTGAACCACCTAGGCGCCCAGGATTCAACAATTTTCAAGTAACTTACTTATGTTCCAGAGCCTAATTTAGGTATATTTATGGGAATACATAAATACCAGCGCCCAGCAAGTTTAAATTCACAATACCTGGCATCCAACTGAAAATTACCAGATGCGTTAGTTTTCTATGGCTGCCGTAACAAATTACCATGAACTCAGTGACTTCAAATAGTGTTCATTTACTTTCTCACACTATCTGTGGATCAGAAGTCTGGACACAGTATAGCTCAGCTGGGTGCCCTGCTGATGGCTTCACATGACTGAAATAATAATGTCAGTTGGCTCAGTTCTCCTCTGGAGGTTGGGAATGTCTTTCAGCTTAACCTTAGCTCCTATGGTTGTAGGACTGAGGTCCCTGTTTCCATGTCAGCTAGGGGCTGCCCTCAGCTCCTTGAGGCTTCCCACATTTCTTCTTATGAGGCCCTCTCTGTCTTCAAACTGGCAATGGTGCATCAAGTTCTACTTATGCTCCGAATCTCCCTGACGTCCTCTTCTGCTCTTAAGGACTCATGTAATTATGTTGAGGTCACCTGGATAACCCAATATAATCTTCCTATTTTAAGGCCAAATAATGAGTAAGCTTAATTACATCTGCAAGGCACCTTTTCCCATATAAGTTAATATATCCACAGCTCCCTGGATTTGAGCATAGAATCTTCTTGGAGGCCATAATTCTGCCAGTTATGCAATAAAGCAAGAAAATATGACCCATTCCAGGTGAAAATTCAAACATTAGAAATAGACCAGAAATGAGAGAACCAATTAGTGGACAAGGATGTTAAAACAGCTATTGTGCATATGTTGCATACATTTAAGAAGATATAGGAAAATATGGCCACGATGAAGAGAAAAGTAGGGGCTCCTGGGTGGCATAGTTGGTTAAGCATCAGACTTGGTTTTGACTCAGGTTGTGATCTCAGAGATGTGAGATTGATTCCCATATCAGGCTCCATGCTTAGCGTGGAATCTGCTTGGGTTTCTCTCTTCCTCTCCTGCTGCCCCTCCGCCAACCTTGTGCTTGCACTCTCTCTAAAATAAATCTTGAAATTGTGTATATATTTATATTTATAAATACACCCAAATGGAACTTTTAGAAATGAAAACTCAATATCTGAAATTTCATTGTATTTTTAATATCTGAAAATACACTGGGTATAATTAACCACAGAGTAGATGTTGCTAAAGAAAGAGAGTAAACTTGAAGACATAGCAATAAAACAATACAAAATGAAGCACACAGGGAGGAAAAACAGAAAAATTACAAAAGCTGTGGAACATTTTCAATCAATCTGAGTCAGAAAAAGAGGAAACAAAGATTTTTTTTAAAATAATGTCCAGAAACTTTCCAAATTTTTTAAAAGATTTTATTTATTTATTTGACAGACAGAGATCACAAGTAGGCAGAGAGGCAAGCAGAGGGGGGTGGGGGAAGCAGGCTCCCTGCTGAGCAGAGAGCCTGATGTGGGGGCTTGATCCCAGGAACCTGGGATCGTGACCTGAACCAAGGGCAGAAGCTTTAACCCACTGAGCCACCCAGGTGCCCCGAAACTTTCCAAATTTGATGAAAACTATAAACCCCAGAATCATGAAACTTAAGGTTTGAACCCGAGTTCGAGTTCAAATCTGCTGTATTCATGTGTAAGTCTTTGTATGGACATATGCAATATCTTGGATAAATACTCAATAGTGGGATGGCTGGATTATATTTTCTCCAAGACTGTACCTTGTATATTCACCTCTTAAGAGTAGTTTTTTTTTTTTTTAAGAACAACCATTTTAAATTTTTAATGAAGTCCAACGTATTAATTTTTTTCTCTCATGGGTTATGGTTTTGGTGTCATGTCTAGTGAATCTTTGCCTAACTAAAGTGTATGTTTAACTGTCAAAAGTCTGCCGAAGTCTTTCCAAATGGTTGTACATTTTATATTACCTCCCATAATGTATGAGAGTCCCACTTCCTCCACATCCCCAAGTCAGTCTTAAATTTTGGCCATTCTAATAGGTATGTAGTGGTACTTAATTGTGTTTTAATTTGCATTTCTCTAAGGACAAATGATATTGGACATTTTTTTCATGTGTTTACCCGATATCCATACATCTTCTTTAATGAAATAGTGATTTCACAAATATCTTTTCCAAATTATTTATTGTATTCTTTTTATATTCTTGAGTTTCAAGATCTCTTTAACTATCCTAGATATAAGTCCTTTATTAGATAAATGCTTTGGAAAGATTTTCCTTAAGTCTGTGTGTTGTCTATTCATTCTCTTAAGAGTATTTTCTGAAGAAGAGACATTTTTAATTTTGGTGAAGTCAGATTTATCAATTTGTTTTTTTAGGATCATGCTTTTCAGATTATGTCTAGCAAATCTTTGCCTAACTGAAGATAACAAAGATTTTCTTCTAAGTTTTCTTCTAGAAGTTCTATAGTTTTAGGTTTTACATTCAGGTAAATGATTCATTTTGAATTAAGTTTTGTATATATTTGTATGTGATATGGTTCAAAGGTTTTTTTAAATGTTGCATATGAATATCCAATTGTTCCAGTCCAATATGTGGAAAAGAATATCCTTTGTCTACTAAATTGCCTTTTTGCCTTTGTTTTGGAAAAATAAGTTTCCCATATATGTGGTTCTTCTTCTGGACTCTCTGTTCTATTGAAGTATTGTCTGTCTTTAAGACAATTTCATAATGTTTTGATTACTGTAGGTTTTTTTTTAAAAAAGATGTTATTTATTTATTTGACAGAGCACAAGCAGCAGGAGCTGCAGAGGGAGAAGGAGAAGCAGGCTCCCCAACTAAGCAGAGAGTCCCATGTGGAGCTCCATCCCAGGACCCTGGGATCATGATCTGAGCCAAAGGCAGCCATTTACTTGACTGAGTCACCCAGGTGCCCCGATTACTGTAGTTTTATAATAAATCCTGAAATCAGGTAGTTTTAGCTCTCCAATTTTGTTCTTTTTTTCAAACTTTTTGGCTTTTTAAGATCCATTACATTTCTATGTAAAATTTAGAATGAAATTGTAAATGTCTACAAAAAAAACCTGATGAGAACTTGATTGGGATTTCCCGCAACATATGGAACAATTTAGGGAGAATTAGTGTCTTAATGAGACCAAGTCTTCTGATTCATGAACATGGTATGTCTCTTCATTATTTAGGTCTTCTTTAATTTCTCTGGGCAATGTATCATAGTTTCTAATGTACAGAAACTGGAATATATTATTAAATCTATTTGAAAGCATTTAGTATTTTTCTTACTATTGTAAGTGGCTATTAAAATTTTGGATTTCCCCCTCTCTTTCAGTGATATATTGTGTATCAACTGTGCCATTTTATTTTATTCTTTTTTCCTTTTTCACAGAGAAATAAAGGACTAGAAATAAAAATAAAATAAAAATTTTGAATTTCCAATTTTTCATTCCTAGTACACAGAAATATCATAGTTTTATAACTTGTTACCATGTTATTTGTCAATTCTAGTAGGCCTTTTTTTTTAATCTTTTAAAAATTTTCTACTTAGACGTGATCATATTATCTCTGAAGAAGATAGTTTTAATTTTTCCTTGCCAATCTGTATGTTTTCTCCCCTTGCCTGCTTTCACTGGCTAGGACTTTCATTACAGTGTTCAATAGAAGTGGCAAGACTAAAAATTCTCACCTTGTTTCCGATATTAGGGGAAAACATTCAGTTTTTCACCATTAAATGTGATATTAGCTTTCAGTTTTTTATAGATGCCTTTTCAGGTTGAAGAAGTTCCCTTTCATTCCTAGTTTGCTGAGAGATTTCTTTTTGAAATAATGAATGAATATTCAATTTTCTTAAATGCTTTTTCTATATCAATTAAGATGATATAAAATTTTTCTCTTTTAGTCTACTAAGTTGGTGAAATACAATCAGTTTTGAGTATTAAGAGGACCTTATTTTTTGGGATAAACTCCACTAGTCATGGTGTACCACCTTTCTTATATATTGCTAGATTCATTTCAATATTTTGTTAAGGTATTTTGATATTATGGATGTGGGGACATTGGACTATAGGTTTTCTTTATTATAATGTCTTTGATTTTGGTATCAGGGTAATGCTTGCCTTATAAAAGGAACTGAGAAGTGTTCCCTCTTCTACTTTGTGGAAGGGTTTCTGTAGAATTAATATTATTTTGTCCATAAATGCCTTATAGAATTTACCAGTGAAGCCATCTGGGCCTGTGGTTATCTTTTGTTTTTTTCATCTGATGTTATTTATTTGTTACTCTTAAAAAAAATCTCAATTTTGACTAGATTCAGACTTAGAGGTAGAAGCTGTCAGGGAGGACAGCCTCTTCTCTTGGCAATCTATCCCTGGTGTTTTTCTTTGCCCTCCTTTATTCTCTTGGCCCTACGTGTCACATATTTTGCAGCCTCTTTGTGATTTTTCTTAGTACACTGTTTCTCCAAAACAATCCCAATGTTTGTGTTGGGTACTCCGTTACATGGAGTAACAAGATGCTGAATCTTGGGCACTTTGGCTCTAGGTTTCTTTCTTTGTTTAGGGACTTTCTTAAAACATACTGGCAGACATCTTCTCTCTGGAGAGATTGAAATATTTGCAGATTCTGCTAGCTCTTTTGGGTCCCAGGTGACAAGGTACAGTGGTATCAGTGAGTCCAGGAATATCTTCCCCCCTCCCTTTTTTAACAATGATTAAGTTGAGAATACTGAGATTGGCATGCACAATGAAACCTTGAACAGATTACCACTTTCTTTCTCCAGTCCTCCATGATCTGTAACAAGAATGCCCCTTCCTCAGCAGCAGGTGGCTGTGGCCATGGGTCAAGACTCTCTGCTTCACGGGAAAGCCTTTTTTGTCATCACTGCCACTGATTTGGACCATGTAATTCTTCCATCTTCACCCAGACCATTAGCAGCAACTTCTGTGGCCATCTGCTTTCATAAAAGGTGTGAAGTTTACATTCGCTGTCCACATCAATACCTTTCTGTCAGCCAGTACTGGGAAAGGATACTTTTCTACACTTCTGAGGTGCCACTAAAAAGAGCTGGGCCTGGAGTTATCTTTATGGGAAAAAAAAAATTTCAATTTCTTTCATAGATAGAAGGTAATTCAGGATATCAACTTCTTGAGTGAGCTTTGCTGATTTGTATCTCTGAAGGAATTTATCCATTTCATCTAAGTTGTTGAATTTATTGTCATACAGTTGTTTTTAAAAATAGCATTCCTGGAGCACCTGGGTGGCTCAGTGGGTTAAAGCCTCTGCCTTCGGCTCAGGTCATGATCCCAGGGTCCTGGGATCGAGCCCGGAATCGCACTCTCTGCTCGGCGGGGAGCCTGCTTTCTCCTCTCTCTCTGCCTGCCTCTCCACCTACTTGTGATCTCTGTCAAGTGAATAAATAAAATCTTTAAAAAAAAAAAATAGCATTCCTTGGGGTGCCTGGGTAGTTCAGTGGGTTAAGCGTCATGATCCTGAGGTCCTGGGATGGAGACCCTGGATTTTAGCATTAGGCTCCCTTCTCAGCAGGGAGCCTGCTTCTCCCTCTGCTGCTCCCACTGCTTGTGCTCTCTCGCTCTATTTCAAACAAATAAATAAAATCCTTTTATTTATTTTTTTTAAAGATTTTATTTATTTATTTGTCAGAGAGAGAGAGAGAGAGAGAGAGCGCGCGCGAGAGTGAGCACAAGCAGATAGAGTGGCAGGCAGAGGCAGAGGGAGAAGCAGGCTCCCTGCTGAGCAAGGAGCCCGATGTGGGACTCGATCCCAGGACGCTGGGATCATGACCTGAGCCGAAGGCAGCGGCTTAACCCACTGAGCCACCCAGGCGTCCCTAAAATCCTTTTAAAAATAACATTCCTTTAGTATTCTTTTCATGCCTTATAATTTATACTGATATCACTTCCCTGGTTCCTGATATTGGTCACTTATGTATTATCTTTTTTTCCCAATTAGTCTGGCTAGAATCTAGCAATTTCATTGATCCAAAAGAACAACTTTGGGTTTCATCAGATTTTTCTATTCTTTTTCTGTTCTCTGTTTCATTAATTTACACTTTGATCTTTATTATTTTCCTTTTTCTCCCTACTTTGGGGTTTACTTGCTCTTCTTTTTCTAGTTTTCTTTTTAATTTTTAAAACAAAATTTTTAAAGATTTTATTTATTTATTTGACAGAGTGAGAGAGCCCAAGCAGGCAGAGCAGCAGAGGGAGAGGGAGAAGCAGGCTCCCCACTGAGCAGGGAGCCTGCTGCAGGGCTTGGTCCCAGGACGCTGGCTGGGATCATGACCTGAGCTGAAGGCAGCTACTTAACCAACTGAGCCACCCAGGCACCCCTAGTTTTGTTTTTTGTTGTTGTTGTTGTTTTGTTTTGTTTTGTTTTTAAGGGAGAAGCTGAATTTATTAACTTGAGAACTTTATCCTTTCCAACATGGGCATTTATTGTTATAAACTTCCGAAGTACTGCTTTAGCAACATCCCACAAATTCCGATATGCTACCAAATGCTGTCCCTTTTTTTCATTTAGACTTTACCTTTATGGAAAAACTGAGAAGGGGGTACAGAGAGGGTTTTCTTTTTGCTCTGAAATTTTCTTTGTCTTATATTAAAATAGCCATTCCAACTTTCTTTAGTTTCATGTTAGCATATTTTATCTTTTGCCATCCTTTTACTTTTAAGGTAATTATGTCTTTATAATTAAGGTGCATTTCTTATAGGCAGCATATAATTGGATTTTGCTTTTTTATTCAGATTGATGATTTCTGCCATTCAATTATGGTGTTTAGACCATTTTGGAAGTCTGTAAACATCTTGATTTTGTTTTCATTTTTAAAAGATATTTTCACTGGGCATCAAATTCTAAGTTGACAGTTTTTTTCAGCAATTTGAAAGTTGCATTCCAGTGTCTTTTTGCTCTCAGTATTCTGGTGAGAGATCTACAATATTACCTTTGTCTTTTTTCCTCTGTATATAAAGTATCTTTTTCCCTCTGGCCACTTTTTAATGTCCTCTTTATCATCAGTTTTGAGGAATTTGATTAAGATATGCCTCATTTTCATTTTCTTTATGTTTCTTATTCTTGGAATTCATTTGGATTCTTGAATTTGTGGCTCAATATTTTTCATCATATTTGACATTTTTTGACTATTATATCTTCAAATATTTTTTCTGTTCCCTCTATCCCATTTCTCCTCTCCTTTGAGGTTTCCAGTAACTTATATATTAGGCTGCTTGGGGTCCCACGGTTCAGTGATACTCTTGTCATTTTTTTATAGTTTTCATTTTGGATAATTTTTATTGCTATGCTTTCAAATTCACAGTTATTTCTTCTACTGTGCCTAATCTGTCATTAATCTCATTTCAGACACTGAGATTTTTCATCTCAGACACTGTAGTTGTCAATTCTAGATGTTTAATTTTTTTTTAGAAACAATCATTCATGCATCACTTAACTTCTTGAACATATGGGATATAATTATAATAGCTGTTTTAATGTCCTTGTCTG
This sequence comes from Enhydra lutris kenyoni, assembly GCF_002288905.1. Lineage (NCBI taxonomy): Eukaryota > Metazoa > Chordata > Mammalia > Carnivora > Mustelidae > Enhydra > Enhydra lutris. The sequence goes on along the minus strand of NW_019154096.1, from coordinate 25,221,121 downwards.
CTAATCCTAACATCTGTTGTCAGTTTTAGGTCTCTTTCAGTTAATTGATTACTCTCTTCAATATGGATTTTGTTTTTCTGCTTTTGTGTATGCCTAGTAATCTTTTTTTTCCTACCTAGTAATGTTTGATGGAATCCCAGACATTACAAAATTTTTTTTAAAATTTTTATTTATTTATTTGACAGACAGAGATCACAAGTAGGCAGAGAGGTAGGCAGAGAGAGAGAGAGAGAGAAGGAAGCAGGCTCCCTGCCAAGCAGAGAGCCTGATGCAGGACTCGATCCCAGGACCCTGGGATCATGACCTGAGCCAAAGGCAGAGGCTTTAGCCCACTGAGCCACCCAGGCACCCTGACATTATGAATTTTAAGTTAAGTGTTAAGTCCTGGATATCTTTATATTCCAATAATGTTGTTAATTTTTTTTTCTGAGATGATGCAGCTAAATTACTTGCAAAGAGTTTGAACCTTTTGAATCTTACTTTTATGATTTGCTACACAAATCTAGAGCAGCATTCAGATGAGGGCTAATTATTCCCTATTACTAAGGGAAAAGCTTCCTGAGTATTTTACTCATGTATCCTCAGTTTTTCCAGTCTGGCACATGGAAAGAGGCACTATGTCTGCCTCTGTATGATTCTAGGCACTATTCTCTAATCTTTTCATATTGTGAAAAATGCATGTGTACATGCACTAATCAGGATTCTCTGAATATGTAAGGCCCCCCACCCCCCTGCAGATCTCCAGGATTCTCTCTCTGTGCAACACTTTTCTCTTTGCTGTTTTGACTTGAGAACTCTAGCTGCCTTTATCTCCCTGGATGCTTAGTTTGTCTCCTCCATTTAAGGAATCTACTAGGCTCCACCTGGATTCCCCCTTCCTGGGCCATGGCCCAAAAAACTCTTTCAAGGCAATAAGCCACAACAATTGCAAGGCTGGCTTTGTTCATTTCATTTCTCAGAGATTATTCTCCTTTATTGCTTGATGTCTAGTGTCTTTTAAGGTGCTGCTTCTTCATCATAGAGACCATAAACATCCACACATGTAAATGATCACAACCCCCTCCCCTTACTCCCTGGTAACCACTAATATGCTTTCTGTCTCTGTGGATTTGCCAATTCTGCATATGACATCTAAAGGAATCATTCAATTATATGACCTTTAGTTTCTGGCTTCTTTCTTAGCATAATTAAATTTTTTTTTTTACTTTTTACTTTTCTAATTCCAATATAATTAACATACAATGTTATATTAGTTTCAGGTGCTTATGATAAAGTATGGAAACTAGAAACTAGAGAGAAGTGGTAGTTATACAACATTGTGCACACACTAAATGCCACTGAATTGCACACTTCATAATTCTGTGATATGTGAATTTTACCTCAATAAAAAATAAGTACATACACTAATGCCAATAAATAAATGAAAATATTCCTTCTTCTATTAGGTCTGTTATTTTAAAAAAAAATTGTTGTGTTGAGTCAGAGGGTAAATCTGGTCCCTGTTACTCTTCTCTGTGAGCCTATCATTAACTATTCCAAGATAAAATAATAACAATGTACTTAAGATTTAAAACATATATAGAAGTGGAATGTCTAGCTGGCTCAGTTGGTTAGCCATCTGACTCTTGATTTCAGCTTAGGTCATGATCTCAGGGTCATGAGATCAAGCCCTGCATGGGGCTCCATGCTGGACCTGGAGCCTGCTTAAGAGTCTTTCTCTCCCTCTATCTCTGCCCCTCTCCCCCAGCCTCTCTATAAAAATAATGAACAAATATAAAACATATGTAGAAGTAACATGTATGGTGACAATCTACAAAGGATGGGGGAAGAGAAATTGAAGTAGATATTACAAGGTTTTTACAGGTTATATGAAGTGGTATAATATTACCTGAAGGTAGACTGTAATAAATTAAACATGTATAATGCAGACTCTAGGAGCAAAGAAAAAATAAAGCAAAAAACACCCCAAACCTAATAAAAGGGAATGAAAACAACAAAGAACCATAAGACAAATGAGAAACAAATAGCAGGATGGTAAGTATAAATCAGTAATATATGTAATTACATTGAGTATAAAATGATCTAAACATTCCAGTTAAAACGCAGAACTTTTAAGATAGGGTTAAAAGGCAAAACGCAACTACACATCATCTATAAAAAGCCTATTTTATATATGAAGACACAGGTTAAAACTAAAAAGATGAACAAATATATACAATTCAAACTAATTCAAGGAAATCTAGAGTGATTAAATCATACAAAGTAAACTTCAAAACAAGGAATATTACCAGGGTTAGAGAGACATTTCATCATGATAAATAGGTCAATTAATCAAAAAGTCATTATAATCCTAAATATGTATGCACTGAACATCGAGGTCCAAAATGTATGAAATAAAAACTTATAGAACTAAAAAAGGAAATAGACAAATCTACATAGTTGGAAATTTCAACATTCCTCTCTCAGTAATTGACAGAACAAGTACACAAAACAAATCAGTAAGAATAGAAAAGAAGTTAACAACACTATCAATCAACTTGACCTAATTGACATTTATGGAACACTCCACTCAACAGCAGCAGGATGTACATTATTCTCAAGTGCTTGTGGAACACTTAGTAAGGAGCAGCATATTCTGGATCATAAAACAGAATCAAGAAGATTGGACTCAAACAGAGCATGTTCTCTGAACACAACAGAAATACATTTGAAATCAACAACAGAAAGATACCTGGAAAAGCCCCCAATATTTGGTAATTAAGTAACATCCTTAAATAAGCTTATATGGACCATATAAGAGTTCATAAGAGGGAAATCAGAAGATATTTTGTATTGGTTGAAAATGAAAACAGAACATTTTAAGACAAATGAGGTGCATCTCAAGCAGTGCTTAGAGGGAAATTTGTAGCATTAAATGATTATACTGGAAAAAAGAAGAAAGTCTTAAATCAGTATATTAAGTTTTACTTCAAGAAACTAGAAAAAGAAGAGAAAATTAAAAGTAACCAAGAGAAAATAAGCAATAAAGACAATAGGAATTATTTTAAAGTAGAAAGAGGGTGGGGCACCTGGATGACTCAGTTAAGCATCTGCCTTTGGGTCAGGTTATGATCTCAGAGTCCTAGGATCGAGCCCCACATTGGGTTCCCTGCTCAACTGGGAATCTACTTCTCCCTTTTCCTCTGCCACTCCCCTTGCTTGTGCTCTCTTGCTCTGCTCTCTCTCAAATAAATAAAATCCTTTTTTTTTTTTTAAGTAAAGGATGATGTGGAAGGAAAAGAGAGAATTCAAAAGCTGGTTCTTTAAAAATACCAATAAAATTGACAATTACTAATCATGTGGAATAAAAGAGGAGTGGTTAAAAGAAGAAACAAATGATCAAAATACAGAATAAAAGACCATCATAGATGCTATGGATATTGAAAGGATAACATAAGAATATTATAAGCAAACTTTGGGCAATAAATTTGACTACTTGGATTATATAAAGAAAATACTTGAAATGCACAAACCTCCAGAAGAAATAAAAATTCTGGATTGCCTTTTATCTATTTTTTAAATGGAGATATAATTCATAGATCATAAAATTTTATGTGACACAAAATTCACTATTTTAAAGTGTATGATTCAGTGGTTATTAGCATATTCACAAAGTTGTGCCACCATCACCTCTAATTCTAGAACATTTCATCACCCTAGAAAGAAACCCTGTACCCACTAATAACTCCCCATTTCCTCCTTCCCCCAACCCCTGACTCTACTAGTCAACTTTTCATCTCTGTGGAGTTGCCTATCCTGAAGACGCCATATAAATTGAACTGTTAACGTATAGCCTTTTGTGTCTGGCTTCTTTCACTTAGTGTAAGTTTTTAATATTCATCCAAGCTTCACCATGTACCAGTACTTCATCCATTTTTATGGCTAAAAATATTCCCTTGTATAGACATACCACATTTTGTTAATGGACATTAAGCTTGTTTCCATTTTTTTGACCATTGTGTTTCAATGAAAGTTCCTTTGAAAATTTTTGTGTGAATGTGTATTTTCATGTCTCTTGGTTATATACTTGCAACCCGTTTTTAGCTTTTTGAGGAACTGCCAAACTATTTCCACAGTGGCTGTTCCATTTTACACTCCCACCACGAATGTACAAGGGTTCCAGTTTATCTACATCTTTACCAAGACTTGTTTTTCTTTTTTCTTTTTCTTTTTTTAAACAGCCATTCTCATGGATGTGATGTGTTATCTCTTGTGGTTTAGATTTGCATTTCTCTAATGACTAATGATGTTGATGATCTTTTCACATGCTTATTGACCATTTGTATACCTTCAGAGTAATGTCTATTCAAATCCTTTGCCTATTTTAAAAATTGGATTGTCTTTTTATCCTTGAGTTGTAATAGTTCTTTATATATTCTGAATTGTAGACCCCTGTCAGATATATAATTACAAATACTTTCTTCCATTCCATGGATTATTTTTTCATTTTCTTATAGTGTCTTTTGATGCACAAAAGTTTCTGATTTTGGTGAAGTCCAATTTATCTATTTTTTGGTTGTTGTTGTTTATGCTTTTGGTGTCATAGTTAAGAAACTATTGCCTAATCTAAGGGCAAGAACACTCACATCTATGTTTCCTTCAAAAAAATGTTATACCTTTATGGACACTGGGGAGGGTATGTGCTATGGTGAGTGCTGTGAAGTGTGTAAACCTGGCGATTCACAGACCTGTACCACTGGGATAAAAATATATGTTTATAAAAAATAAAATTTAATTAAAAAAATCTTATACTTTTAGCTCTCACATTTAGGTCTTGATGCATTTTGGATTTAATTTTTGTGTATGGAACAAGATAGGGTCCATTCATTATTTTGTAAGAGGATATCCAGGTGTCCCAGCACCATTTTAAAAAGCTATTCTTGGGTTGGGTTGGGTTGCTAGGAAGATGGTGGAGTAGGAGGACCCTGGGCTGACTTCTTGGTGTGTGGCCACCTAGAGAACACCCACATCAGCATAAATAAGCCAGAAAGCAACTCCAAAACTGACAGAACAGACTTCACAGCCCGAGGTAGATAAGAGGCCACAGTGAAGCAGATCCACCCGCTCTGATCACTCTTGGCAAGATCCCATCAAAGCGGTGCCACAAGCCTGGTAGTGTGCGTGCAGCCCAGACAGGGGTCAGCACCACCCCACAGTGAGTCCTGCTCCAGGGAGAGGGTAGGATAACTGCACACCAATCTGACTGTGACCCCAGCAGTGGGTTGGGGGCAGGCAGCTGGTCTGACTGCAGGGTCCTCCCACCAAAAAAAACTTCTTGGGGGACCACACAGGGAAAGGGCCTGCAGTTTGATGCTACTTCATCTTTGGGAAATGCCTGCTCTGACTCAAGCCCAAGACAGCAAAGGACCACCCACTTACACCACAGGCACCAGATTCTGACCACACAGCCATTGCAGGCTGGACTGAAGGCAAACAGAGCTCTGCCACAATGGTAGGACACCCCTGTAGCAACATACATAGGAGACACCCCTGAGGCACCATTTTCTGGTGAAAGGAGACATTGCACTGCAGGACCTCTTCTTTATAAAGCCACTATTTTCAAGTGCAAGAGACATAGCTGACTTTCCCAATACAGAGAAACAGACACAGCAATAGACAAAATGAGGAGACAGAGGAATATGTCCCAAATGAAAGAGCAGAACAAAATCAGAGCAAGAGACCTAAACAAAATGGAGATAAGTGATAGTAAATTTAAAGTAGTGCTCATAAACTCACTAGAATTCAGAAGGGAGTGCAGAACCTCCATGAGACCCTCCACCAAGAGATAGTAGACTTAAAAAAAAAAAAAAAAACTGATTAGAGCTATTGAACTCACTGAATGGAAATAAAAACAAACCACCTGGAATAAATAACAAGAAGAAGTAGAAGAACAGATCAGCTACCCAGAGGACAGAGTAATAGAAAGTAATCAAGCTGAGCAGATGAGGGAGGGGGAATATGCAAAATGAGAATAGACCCAGGGAACATAGTGACACTGTCAAGCATAACAGTTGCATGACAGGGATCCCAGAAGGAGAAGAGTGAGAATAGGGGGCAGAAGATTTATCTGAAGAAATAATAGCTAAAAACTTCCTGAATCTGGGGAAGGAAAGAAAAATCCAGATCCAGGAGGCACAGAGAGCCCCCCCCCCCCAAAAATCAAAGAGGTCTGAACCAAGACATGAAGTAAATAAGATGGCCCAAAGTAGTGATAAAGAGAGAATTTTAAAAGCAGCAAGAAAAAGGAAAGCAGTACCATACAAGGGAAACCCCATACAGCCACCCGTGGTTTTGCAGCAGAGACTTTGCAGGCCAGAAAGGAACAGCACAATAAATTCCAAGTGCTAAATGGAAAAAAATCTACAGCCAAGAATACTCTATCCAGCAAGGGTTTCACTTAGAATAAAAGGACAGAATTTCCCAGAAAAACAAAAGTTGAAAACAAAAACAGCCACATCCCTGTCACACATGATGCCTTCAGCCTATGTGTACCAAATCCACAGTCCAGCTGCCCTCCTGCCCAAGTCAGCGAACACTGCCTGCCATCTGCTTAATGCCAAGTCAACACGCCTTCACTGCAGATTGCCAAGGGCTCACATGGCCCTCTTCCCCTCAAATTCCAACACCTATGCTCAAGTTTGGGCACAAAAGTGGGCATAACTATAACAGCAGAATTAAGTAACTCAAACAGTGACACTATTTATGTGGAATATCTAATGGATAAAAGGAGTGTGCCAAGCTGAGAATATCTTCAACAAGCACATCAAAGAACAATACATGCAGTGTGATTCTGGTTAGCAAAAGAAACAAACCCAGGAAAAATAAAACAAGATGAAATCAGAGAGGGAGACAAACCATAAGAGACTCTTAAGTATAGGAAACAAACTGAGGGTTGCTGGAGGGAAGGAGGTGGAGTGGTGGGAAAACTGGGTGATGGGCATTATAAAGGAGGGCACCTGGTGGAATGAGCACTGGGTGTTATATGCAACTGTGAATCACTGAACTCTACCTTTGAAACTAATTATACACTATGTTAATTAACTAAATGTAAATTTAAAAAAGGAACACTTGCCCCCAAAAGCTATTCTTGGGACACCTGGGTGGCTCAGTTGGTTGGGCATCTGCCTTCGGCTCAAGTCATGATCTCAGGGTCCTGACTGGATCTCAGGGTCCACATCAGGCTCTCTGCTCAGCAGGGAGTCTGCTTCTCTCTGTCACTCTCCCTCTGTGCTCTCTCTCTCTCTCTCAAATAAATAAATAAAATCTTTTAAAAATAATATAAAAATTAAAAGGCTATTCTTTTCCCACTGATTGATGTTCATACTCTTGTTGGAAATCAATTGACCATAAATGTATGGGCTTGTTCCTGAACTCTCCATTATATTCCACTGATCTATATGTCTAACCTTATGCCAATACTACACTGTCTTGATTACTGTAGCTTCATAGTAAGTTTTGAAATCAGGAAGTGTGGTTCCTCCAATTTTGTTCCTTTTTATCAACTTTGTCTTGATTATTCTGAATTCCTTATATTTCCATATGAATTTTCTGCAAAAAAAAAAAGGCAGTTTGAATTTTGATAGAAATTGCACTGACTCTGTGGATCAGTTTGGGAAGTATTGCCATCCTAACAACACCAGGTCTTCTGATTCATGAACATGGGATGTCTTTCCATAAATTAGGTCTTCTTTAATTTCTTTCAGTAATGTTTTGTCATTTTTGGTATACATATAAGTATTGCATTTCTTTAGCTAAATTTAGTCCTAAGTATTCTTTTTGTCACTATTATACATGGAAGTATTTTTCTTAATTTCATTTTCTGATTATTCTTTGCTGGTATACCAAAATACAGATGATTTGTGTATGAGTCTTGTGTTCTTCATCTTGCTAAAGTCATTCATTAATCTTAATTGTGTGTGTGTGTGAATCCTTTAGTGTTTTCTATACATGAGATCATGTCATCTATAAGTAGAGATAGCTTTACATCTTCCTTTCCAATCTGGATACTTTTGATTTCTTTATATGATCTAATTCCTCAGGACAATGTTGAAAAAGAAGTGGTAAAAGTGGACATCCTTGTCTTATTCCTGATTTTAGAGCCCACATCTATTTTTTTTAACTGATTCTCTAGTGAGAAACATTCCTTTAAAGAAAATTCTTGGCCTCTGATGACTTAATTGATTAGTTATATCAAACATTTAAGGATAAATTAATACCAGTTCTACAGAAAATCTTCCAGAAAATGGAAAAGTAGGGAACACTTCCCAATTCCTTTTATGAGGCAAGCATTACCCTAATACCAAAACCAAAGATATTATAAGAAAGGAAGGTCACAGTCCAACATCCCATGTCAACAAAAAGCAAAGTACTTTAACAAAATATTAGTGAACTGAATCTACAATATCTGAAAAAGTTGATGCATCATGACTAAGTATAGCTTATCTCAAGAATGTGAGGTTGTTTTAACATTCAAAAATCAATGTATTTCACTAACTTAATAGAGTCAAAAAAATCCCCCAAACACATGATTACCTTAATAGATACAGAAAAAACATTTAAGAAAATGGAATACTCATTCATAACTTAAAAACAAAATAAATTCAGCACACTAGGAATAGAAGGGAACTTCCACACTTGAGAAAGGGCATCTATGAAAAATCAACAGTTAACATGACACTTGATGGCATAAGTCTGAATGTTTATTCCTAATGTTGGAAACAAGGCAAGAATTTCCACTCTCATCATTTCTGTGGAACAATGTAATAGAGGTCCTAACAGACAAGGGAAAGAAATTAAAAGGCTTATATATTATAAAGAAAAAAATTAAAATGATGTCTTTTGCAGATAATATGACCATTTGCCCATGTAGAAAAGGGTTCAATAAAAAAAGCTGCTAGAATTGATTAGTGAGGTTAGCATGGTAACAAGATTCAAAGTTCACTTTTTAAAATCCTGTATACTAAAAATAAATAGATGAAAATTTAAATATTACAATATCATTTATAGTAGCAAGAAAAATATGAAGTACTTTGGAGCAAATTTAATAAAATATATGTTATTCCTATATACTAAAAACTATAAAAGATTGCTCAGAGAAATTAAAAAATGATCTAAACAAAAGGGAAAGACATACTATATTCATGAATCAGAAGATTCAGTAGTGTTCACAGAGCTGGTGCATTTGCTATCAAAATCCCAGATAGATATTTGGAGAAATTGATAAGTCCATTCTAAAATTCATATGGAAATTCAAAGGAATAGCCAAAGCAATTTTGAAAAACAAAACAAACTTGGATATCTAACTGTACCAGATTACTTGGAAATCTTGCCATATCAGATTTCAAGCCCTACTACTAGATTACAATAATCAAGACATTCTTACATTGGCATGATTATAGGTATTTAGCTCAAGGGAACAGAATAGAGTACAGAAATAGCCCCAAACATATAAGGTCAATTGATTTTTGATGAATGTGCCAGGATAATCCAATGGGGAGAGAAAAATCTTCTCAACAGATGATACTGGAACGATTGTATGTTCGTGGACAAAAAATGAATCTCAGTTAATATACACCACACAAAAGAATTCAGTCAAGATGGATCATAAATCTAAAGATGTGAGCTAAAGTTCTAAATGTTTATGACAAAACACAGTAGAAAATCACTATGACCTTGGGTTTATTAGAAATTTAAATCTCTGATTAAAAAACAGCACAAACCATAAAGTAAAAGTTGATAATGTGGACTTATTCCAAGTTAAAAAAAAGCTTGCTTTGTTCTTCAAAATTTAATGATAAAAAGTCATGCTATAGACTGGGAGAAAAATATAAAGAACTTGTATCCAGAATTTATAACAAACTTCTACAACTTCATAAGAAGAAGATAAATAATTCAATAAACCATGGGTAAAGATTTGAATAGATTTTTCAGCAAAGATAAAAGAATGGAAAATAAACACATGAAGAGGAGCTCGGGGTCATTACTCATTAGGGAAATACAACTCAAGCCATAACGGGATACTTCGACACACTCGCTAGAATGGCTAAAATGATACAGTCTGCTGATATCCAATGTTGACAAGAACGTGGAACAAGTGGAACTCTCACTTGCTGCTGGTGGGAATGTAAGATGGTACAGCTACTTTGGAGAAACAGGTCGACAGTTACTTGTAAGCTAAACGTACACCCAACCCAACCTAACAATCCTACTCCAAGGTATTTACCCAAAGAAAACATGTTCATAAGAAGAATTTACTTCAATGTTCATAACAGTTTTGTTCCTAATGGCAAAATGAAGACAACCCAAGTGTCCATCAACTGATGAATATGATTAAATGAATAAACAAATTATAGTATATCCATACAGTGAAGTACTAGTCAGTGATACAAAGGACTTAACTCTTCATTCTCACAACAACATGGGTAAATCTCATATGCATTCTGCTGGGTTAAAGAAACCAGACACAAAAGAATACATTTGGTATGATTCCATTGATAAGAAATGTCAGAAAATTTGAAACTATAATGTCAGAAAGCTGACCAGTGGTTATTAGAGGCCACGATTGGAGGTGGGTGTTTGACTATAAGAGATTATGAGGAAGTTTGTTTGAGTGATGGAAATGTTATATGTTGATTATGGTGGTAGCTACATGACTGTATATATTTGCTAAGACCCATCAAATTATACATTTAAAATTGGTGACTCTTAGTATGTATACATCATAACTCAATAGAATAAATCATCTCTCTAGGTAATTCTAATATACAGGCAGGGTGGAGACCACTGACTCAAGCTCAAAGCCTTATCTTATTGATGGAGAAACATGAACACCTGGGAAGGGAAAGCATGCAAGAGACACTGAGTCAATGTCTATAGTTGGTGGGTGAGTCGGTGAATGAATTGATAAATAATATGACTGAGTGAGGTTATTAGAGAGCAAACCTTAGAAATCATGTCGTCTTGCCCCCAGATCTTTCCCCCTGCATTGGGATTAAGGAAAACTTAAGAATTGGCTTTTAAAGGAGACAGAGAAAGTACAGGGGTAGTCTGTAAGTACAGGGGCAGCCTCAAAGACAACCTGTGAGGCTTGTCCACAAGGTGGGTGGAGATCAGGAATGATGGGCTTGGGTACGGTTGGCTTGATTACTCTTGACCTTCCCTACCAAGCTTCAGGTCCCGAAACAGAATGCATTTGAGATGGGGTAGATGGGTTAGGATTGGTATATTGGAGTGAAGCCTGGCTACTCAGAACGGGGTCCAAGGGTCACCAGTATTAGCATCACTTGGGAGCTTCTTAGAAATGTGAATCTCAGGGCTCACCCTAGATCACTGAATTGGAGTCAAGAGTCTAGATTCTTCAAAGTTTGAGAAATAGTCCAGTAGAGGACTTTTTTTTTAAAAAAATATTTTGTTTATCTATTTGACAGACAGAGATCACAAGTAGGCAGAGAGAGAGGAGGGGAAGAGGCTCCCTGCTGAGCAGAGAGCCTGATGCGGGGCTCGATCCCAGAACTCTGGGATCATGACCTGAGCTGAAGGCAGAGGCTTTAACCCACTGAACCACCCAGGCGCCCCCCAGTAGAGGACTTTGCAAAATTTTGGAGGCTAGGGGAGAGGACAGGGCCAGAGATCATTTCTTATTTTTCTCCAGAGGCAGCAAACTATAAAGAGAAGAATGCTGGGCCATGGGGAGGGGCAGGTCACTTCCCTTTCCATGAGTTTTAGTGTTCTCATCTATAGAATGGGCATATGGAGAATTCCTGCTGAGCATAACTGTCATATAGGGGAAAGGAAAAGGCAGGTGTGAAATCACCAGGGAAGCTGTTGGCTGCTGACACCTCTGCCACACCACTCTGTCCCCCTTTGCCTGTGACGTGTAATATGCTGGTTTTCATTCCCGGCACACACTGACCTCCCCAGCTCCAAGCCCAGGCCCATACCCACAGTTGGAACTCAGTAAATTCTCATGGCCTTATGGCAGTTTTATGGCCATCTGGTCTCCCTTTCACATTGCTCTCCTTACCGGTTCCTAAAGATAGATAAGAGCAAGGAAGAAGCCCCATCCCAAGTATTCTAAATGGAGGGGAAAAATTAAAAACAAGGATAGCTTGTAGGAGGCTGCTCAGGAGTGCGTGTTCTTGGGGCCTTACACCTTCTGGCATCAGGGGCCCCTGAATCTCCTGAGACTTCCAGGAATTGGTTCTTGGGATAGCTGACCATTTTAACAGGAGCCTATCCTATGCATATATTGTGATGGTTCAAGAGACAAGAGTATCCTTTCAATTCCACCTTCTTCTGAAGAGGAGGACTCAGGTGTAAGGCAGGATTGCAGCAGCCCTGGGCTCTTGGAGCCTGAGTGCTGGCAGTCCCCTACCTGGCCCTGGCAGTTGGATTTCATTCCCACTGAAGAATAGCTAGTCCAACAACATATGGCCTCAACATGTTTAATCCTTGGCCCCCATGGTTCAGCCACATGCCATGTGATTCCTCTGGCACATACAGTCACTGCCTGCATTCATCTTCCTCCCTCAATATACTGATGTTACCCCCTTGGAATATGTTGTCAATCCTTTCTGCCTCCATTATCTCTCTTCTCATGCATTCCTATTTCCACAGCATCAAGTTAATTTGCCTTGCATTCATTGAGAACCCCTGGCACTAACTGCTATTTCTGGAATGCTTAGGGACACCACTGGCATGAGCTGGCACTCCCTCTGGCACAGGGAAGAATTCTATGGTCATGGGCATGCTCACTCACTATGCCCTGGACGAGGGCTAAGGCACCTTTTCCAGTTCTCATTCTATGTGTGAACCAGGAGGCATTGTCCCCCTGCCTTTTTCAAGATCCTGTAGGAGCAATTGGGATTGATTTCACCTAAGTGTACTCTTCTTAGCAGGGGTAATGTCTATACTGCTGTCAAGCATAACATTGTCAAAATGGAACTTTTTGATCCTGCTCCCCATCTCAGTAAGTGCACTGTTACCTACTTACTTACTTAAGCCAGAAACTCAGGTACCAACCTTGAACCCTCCCTTTCCTTCATTCCCCTCATCCAATCCTGCTGGTGCCCCAATGACCCGTTTCCAAATCTAGTGAGCACTTTTCTATACAAATCTGTATTAGCTTCCTATGCCTCTGTAACAAATGCCTACCAACTTGGTGGTTTAAAACAATAGAAATTTGGGGCGCCTGGGTGGCTCAGTGGGTTAAAGCCTCTGCCTTCGGCTCAGGTCATGATCCCAGGATCCTAGGATCGAACCCTGCATCGGGCTCTCTGCTCAGCGGGGAGCCTGCTTCCCCTTCTCTCTCTCTTTGCCTGCCTCTCTGCCTACTTGTGATCTCTGTCTGTCAAATAAATAAATAAAATCTTAAAAAAAAATAGAAATTTATCCTCTCTCACTTCTAGAGTCCAGAAGTCTGAAAGCAATTTCACTGGGCCAAAATCAGGATGTCAGCAGGGCCACACTCCCCTGGAGGCTCTAGAGGACAACTGCCTCCCTGCCTCTTCCAGCTTCTGGTGGCTGCTGGCATTCCCTGACTTGTGGCCCTAGCACCCCATTATCAGCCTCCCTGGCTGCACTGCTCCTCTTCAGTCTGTGTCAAATCTCCTTCTGCCTCTCTCTTATAAGGATATATGCATTTAGGACCCACCTAAATAATCTAGGATAATCACTCCATCTCAAGATCCTTGATTCAATCACATCCGTAAAATACCACCCCCTCCTTTTTTTGCTGTATAAGGTGACATTCACAGGTTCCAGAGATTAGAGTGTGGATATATTTTGGTGATAGTGGGGGGATGGCTTAACATGCCACTCCATTTTCAGTGGTTAACCACTGTCTTTGAAACTCTTACTTCTCTTGGCTTCCATTTTCTTTCCTCTTTGATTGGCCACTCCTTTTCATTTGCCTTTGTAAGACTCCATTAGCAAGATTTCTATCATCCACTCAGTTGCTGAAAACCCATGAGTCATTTTTGCTTGCCCTTTCCCTTCATGCCTGTCCACAGCCAGCTCATCAGACAATCTCTAAACTGTAGCCCAGGTCTTCCATTCTCACTTCTCCCCAGCTCACTTCTATTTGCACGACCACTACCTTTGTGGTTCAAACCACTCTTCTCCCTCACCCAAAATAGACTCTGTGACCAAAGGAATGTATCAGAAGATCCAGATGCCTATTGAACATCCTCTCAGCCTCTCTCTAATTCCAGCCACGATTGCAGTGAACATTTCCAGGAAGGTTTCCACTGAGAATGTCTTAGCTCGAGTAAATGATGTGTGATTTCTTTGCTTACTATACTAGGGTTTCTCTGATGCCATAGTATAGGACCCCAGCAGAGATCTTCACAGCACAGGGCATGTGCAACCTGGAAGCATGGCAGGGAGAGTCAACACTGCTGGGCCAATAGGGAGATGGGAGTTGATGTAGAAATGTTCCTTTCTGTGGACCATCATGTGGAAAAATCTGAGAGGTATGCCATATCCTCCTGAGAAAGTTTCAATGAGATTAGCTCTGATTTTATATGATGGGAAACAACTCAGTAATGCATATTTGTATTGGGTTTTTCTGTTTCCCTCTTTACCTTGTTCTTCATCCTTGGCACCTGGGATTGCTTTCCAGATAAACTGCCTGCCCATGAGTCTTTACTTCAGATCCTGCATCTGAGAGGAATCCAGGCTAAACCAGTGAACCTTCCAAAATGCCATAATTCCAAGGCTCTCAGCCGCCCCCCCACCAAAATCTTCCAAGAACTCCTCAATGGTCTTGTGTTAATGGCAAAGCTTTTCCTGTGCCTGACAAGGGTCTGAAGAATTTGTTTCATTCCTGACTCTCCAGTACCATTTTCCTCACCTTTCCACTTCCCACCTCAACCTCACTGCCCTCCTATAAGTGTCCTTTCCTCTCTGAAATTTCTTTCTCCTCAGGACCATCAGGAGATGGTCTGTCTTGGAGCTCTTTCTTGCCTGCTCTTCTTCGAGATGATTCCAGCTTATTCCTCACCTCTCAACTCAAGCATCATTTTCTCAGGGACCTCCCTTACTTATGGATCAGGTACCACTCCACATTATGCATTCTTCAAGTATAACTTGGATAAATTTCCTTCTCAGAAATGTTTATTTTGCTTGAAGCTTTCCTTTTATTTGTGTTATTATATGACTAACGTCTGTCTCCCTCTTTAGATGATAAACCTCAGGAGGATAGAGATTGTTAATTTTTGCTCTTTAGTTATCCTCAAGATCACACCTAGTGCAAGGCACACAGCATAGACATTCAATATTTATTGAAGAAATGGATGAATGAATAAATTAGAGCATAATTATTCCACAATGTTTGAGATATATATAGACTATAGGAATATGGTATTTTTCTATGTTCTTTTCAAACAAATTAAACCTGGCTTCAGCACTCACCAACCAATATCAGCAACTTTCAAGACTCCTCCCAAGCTTCAATCTGAACAAATGCCTCAGGCTTACAGAGTCCTAGAACAGCAGAACTGGCTCTGTTGTTTACTGGGTGCAGGAAGTGACCCCTCCCCATTCCTTCTTGCTCTGTCTTGATTGAGTGTGCAATCCATTCCAAGGTTTGTGGCTCTAACAGAGGCTCTACTTCTCCCTGCCAGCTGGCCCCACAGGGACCTTCACCTTGCCATTCAATGACTAGTCCTCACAGCCCCCACACAGCTAGTCTGCTGGGAGTCCTGCTTCCTGGAAATGGTCTCAGGTCCATACATCCTTCCTTCCCAAGAAGCCTGAAATGCTGTTCTCTTCAAAAGCTGCAGAGGCTCAAAAACACTCAGGTGCCAGCTTGTTTTTCCCTTCTCAATTCCAACACACACTCCCTTTTCCTTCTCAAAGGGTCTGTCTTGTGGTCCCAGGAGTCATACTCAAAACCTCAAAAGAGCTTGTTTGCCTTTACTGGGAGATGATGGAGGAGGCTGGTGAGTGCTACAGCAATGCAGTGGTTAGTTTTTCCCCTCTTGTGTGGTGGCAGGATAAGCTTCCTGTATTCAAGGTTATGTTCTCCTAAGGATGGAAAGAATAATATTAAAGCACCTACAATATTGAATTCCTAATGACTCAATGTGTTCCATTTGCGTACAATTGTAGGTGTTTCCTACCTTCAAACCCCACTGTGCCTCATGACTACATTACTTGGGGCCATCCTTGGTGTGTTGCTGTCCACGGTGCTGAAGCATCATCAGGCTCAAAGGTGAGGTTTCACTTCTGTGCAACCTTTCCCAGGACTCATACATTTATTATTTACTTTTTAAAGTGAAAGATTTTCAAAAACCTGTTGCAGCAGAAATAGAATCAGGTCTCTCTCTTCCCAATGTATGTAGATGATTCTTGTATTTTGGGCAATTCCATCTAAAATTTTCTTTCTGGAAAGTTAGGGGAGGGTTGGAGCCCCACCCAGTGTGCACCCTGTTTATTTATGAGTGTTACTGTGTTTGAGAGAGATGCTGATATTTGGGTGGGGGAGGGAGTGTGCAGCTTGGTCAGTATGAAGCCTGGCTGATCTCATTCATTTTCTTTAGCTAGATGCTGAGTATAACCTGTCCACTTGGTTGTCTGTGCTAGAGGCCTCTGAGTCATCACCTCCTCCATCTGTCTCACCCCCATAGCCTGCGAATCACCAAGGCTAGTTCAGAAGTGTGTTCATTCACTCTCATCCCATCCTACCACTGTGGCTTTGAGCAGACCCTCAGCTCTGAATCACAGCCACAGTTTCTGGGGCTCCTATCTCCACATTACACCTGCTTTTGAGCCTCCACACAAGTCAGGAGGCTCCCCACTTTGACAGTTACTTAAGAGTCAGACCCAACCTCTTACTGTGGCTTCTTGCCAATGACCATGCTTGGTTCTTCCTCTATGCATTTGTATATGCTGTACCTCCTGCCTTCATTACCTCCACTCTTCTGTTTAGCAAATTCCTCATTCTTCTACACCCAGCTCAAAGGGCCGTCTTCGCTGGAGACTTTATTGATCTGTGCATGCTTGGGCCCCACACAGGTCCACACTTCCACCGCCCACAGTAACGCCCCACCCCCCAGCTTCTCTGTCCTCCTCTCTCAGTTCTGGGGCAGGATTATGACAGTCTTATCTTTCTACCCTCTTCATACTAAGCCAAACAAATGGTGGATGCTCAACAAAAATTTGCTGGAAACATGGTTGGCTAGTAGATTTTGTCTGTCTTATCAGTTGAACCTTCCTCAGAGATCAATCTCTTCCATCTGTATCTAGCAGCCATGTTGGAAACTCCTCCTAGCCTCAGTCCCTCTCACGTTAATTCATTTAACTCATTTCTTCAAGGGCACATTGCAGCTGGTAACTCATACCTTATCCCATCTTTCAGAAGCCTGAAGCTTGTGTCTGTATCACCTCCCAATTCACTTTGGTTTCTCTGAGTAAGAGCATTCCAGTCCTTTCTGCTTTCTCATAGATTACTGTATTTAAGAATGTTACTTTGTTTTAGTATAGGAGTCTGTGGCGAGAGAAAGTGAGATATCCATTCAGTTCATAAGGCTAGGAGGCTGAAAATAGTCTTCCCCTGGCCTGTACTCTGTTTTTCCTTCTCTTCTTCTCCTGGCAACCAGGAGCTAAGATCTCCCTAGCATGTGCCCAACCCTCAGCTTGCCTAAAATGCTCCATGAACCAAGCTCAGAATGAGAAAATCAAGCAAATATTTACCTAATGCATAGAGGAGAAGGAATTCTCCCCCAGTTGAACATGAGTCCCGATATATTCCTGCAGCCATACCTCATTCACTCAGGCCATAAAACTCAGCCTGAAAGCACTTGTGCTCTAGGGCAGGGGAGGGATGAGGATCTATAGCAGCCTCTGCTAAGGGTAGGAGGCAGTCATATAGTGGGGCCTCAGAATTCTTGAGCCTCCTATTGTATGTGTGTATGGGATGGTAGTATTCCAAGTGTTATGAATTTGGGGTTTGAGATGGGGACTCTAGGTGATTGTAGGGGCCAGTTATGGATATAATGGAGGGAGAAGAAAATGTTATAGGAGTGGAGTGCATAATTTCAGACATGAGAGAAGAGGTGTTCCAAGGAATGGAAAGATAGTGAGGTGGGTCAAAGAGTGCAGGGTGGATATAGGAAAATAGACAGTCCTAGCTGAGGGCTAAGAGTTTTTAGTGTGGATGAAGGGGAGCATTCTAGATTTATGTATCAGGAATACAGTTCTAGATGTAGGATAACTTTAGAGAGGGCAGAATCCTAGGTGTGACAGATGGGAGTAAAAGGACATCATGCCTGTGTTTGGGTGTCTATGTGTGTGTGTGTGTGTGGTTTGAGGCTTATAGACCAGGCTGGTCAACACGTGAAATGCTGAAGCAGGTGAAAACTAAGATAGGAAGGGTTTAAGACAGGGCAGAAGGTAGAGCTTGTGGCAGAATTCTGCTGCCCTGAGAACTTGAGATCATCTGGGGCAGCTCCCTGCCCACATTGCTCTCAGAGCCCTGTCCCTGGCTTTGTATACAGAGGGCCCCTTCAAGCTCTAGCAGCCAGGCACCAAGCAGTCTCTCCACTCTACCATGTGTCCCCACTCTTGCTACTTGCTAGATTGGGATACAGAGTAAATCCTTTCCAGAATGTGTTCCAGAAACCCAAGTAAATGAGATGACCCCAGGAAAGGGAGCCTGGGAGGAACAGCAAGTGCCCTGGGAACATTGTTGATGGGGTTGGAGAAGATAGGGAACCTTGAGTCTGGGGGTCAAAGATGGCCCCCCTGAAATGGGCTTTAAAGGACCAGAAAGATCTGGGTTTAGGAGGGGGATGTATTATAGCAAAGCAGTGAGAATGAGGTTGCGATGGAGCCTGGGCAGGAGTGGGGTGGTGGGCAGTGGAGAGGTCAAATTAGCCACAGCAGATAGTTTGGATGATCCTGAAGGGATTGCAAACTCACATGTCTGAAGGAGCCAATCAGGTGATGTGAATGAGTAAAGCAAGCCAGGTACAAGGTGAAATTAAGAAACTTGGGGATGGAAAAATGGAGAGAGTGCCCCAAATAGCTAAGGACCTTCAAGATGAAAAATAAAATGAAACACTGGGCAGGTTAAATGAAATCTGGCCCATGGGCTACCAGTTTAAAACCCCAAGAGAGTAGCAAGTGCTTTGGTTGACAAGGCGTGTATGGCAAAGGCCATGGATGCCCCGCCCAGGTGAAGAAGAACGTTCTGCAATAAGGCCTAACTGCCAAGGACCACAGGGCAACAGTGCTTTCTAGATGGTGCCTTCCCCTTTCCTCACAAGGAGCTAACAGTTAATAGTGGACTCAGCACAGTTGGCCTTGGACCCATATTTTGCTTGCTAGATAATCTCATTCCCTCTCCATCAAGGCCTTCCAACCCAAGAATCCCTAAGCAAAGCCCCCTTTCCCAAATGCCTCCAAGGCCGGTCTTGCTTTGTGTACAGAGTGTCATCTCCCAGCCCATCACAACACTCCAGCGCACACTGGAGCTGACTTGGGCCTGCCTGCTTCCTTCAGGCTTGACTCCCCCCTCCTCCCGCCTCCCAGAATCACCTAATCCCTTTTCATCCCCCTCTGGCGAGGTGGGCAGAGGAAGGCTCCAGGCACCTCAGCTCCCATTGTCTGTGCTCCTTGAAACGTTTAAAGGGATTAAGGGCTGGGGGCTGGGCTGGGGTTGCCTTCAGGGATGTGTGTTCAGTGGGGGAGAAGATGAGATTCCATTCCCTTCCATCCCACCCGTCCAGAAGGGCTGGTGAGTGCAAGATAGATGGCGTGGATAAGGGGGCATCCAATTAATTCCAATTTAAACCCAATTTGGTCTCCTTTATAATTAGAACAGCAGGCGTGTTTTAATAGTGGATTATCTCTCCCGGGCAGTCGTTTGTCACTGCCCTTTCTCTGCACTGGGTCTTCGGGACCACCCCACCCGGGCAGGGGAGATGGAGCTGGGGGAGTGGGGTGGGGCATGGATGGGGAGACTGCTGGGCACGGGTCACAGAGGAGAGGTGACCACAGGGGCTCAAGCCCCATCTTAGCCCATGCCTTGCTGAAGAAAGTCCTGCTCTGTGCCTCGGTTTCCCTGGCCATAAAAAGGGGGAGGGGCATATCAATGGAGATTCTTTACTCTGACAACCAGAGAATAAGAGAGAGGAAAAACTGATGGTAGATCTAGAAGGGGGGACTATAGGGCTCAAAAGAGGAGGCAGAGATGGGGCATTGTTGTGTGACCTCGGGTGAGCCATTGACCTTTCTGTCCTTTGGTTTTCTTACCTGGCAGATGGGGACAGTGATGACAACAATCATGACAGAATATATAATTTACAATAACGTCTTAAAATGGCCCCACAGCCGCATGTTTTCAGGTGAGCTCTCACAGAGAAGGCCTCCGCCCCTGTCCCTCTCCACCCTGTTCACTGCAGAAGCCCTTTAGGGACACACTAGGGAAAACACTGTCAGACACAGGTAGCCATAGGACACGGGGACCGTAGCTTGGCTCTGCAGGGGCCCAGGAGGTTCAGAGGGGGCTTCAGATATGATCCTGAAGATTCCAGAGCCCCCTTGGGCAAAACAAAGGCTGCGCTCTCCTGGCTCAAACTTGTGAGCTCTTTGCAGTTTGGCAAATACATTTTCAGTCCAGGTCTCTTTGGGCGCTGCCCACCCCTCGAGTCGATAAGGTGGTTTTCATCATTGTGTCTTCTGGCAGGTAGGGAAACTGAGGTTCAGAGAGGAAAAGGTGATGCTTGGGGGCTAGCTGTTCTATGAGGCAGAGAAAGTTGGTCAGTCCCCTGCCCTGAGCCCAGCCTTGCCTGGGCCCAATCCCCACTTTACCGACGAGGTACCCCAAAGTACCCAGCTCCAGACCTGAACCAATGAATGGCTTCTGGCTTTTTCCCTGGGGCAGGGTTTCTGTCTGCAGGGGCCAGAGCCTACTCCACTGGGCACAGAGCCGCTAGCCCACAGATCTACCCTGCCACCCTCTCCCTCCCTGCCCCTCAGCCCTAGAACCTCAGCCACTGCCTGTGGCTTCACAAATCCTCCCAGGGACGTCTGGGTAATTACAAGATTCTTCATTTACTGATGACACTTTTCATTACCCAGAATGAACACAGCCTTGTTCCCTCCCCACTGCTCAGGCAGGGCTGTTCCTCATGTCTGTTGGTTGATGAGCCAGGTTGGGGCTGGTATGTTCCTCCCCTGGGCCTCAAGACAGCTGTCCCTGCCTCCAGATGCTTCACCCTGTGGCACTGGCTCTTGTCTCCTCTGCGGGCAGGGCTCTGTGCTTGGAACCCCCACGCTGAACCATCCAGCCATCCCCCTGCCCACCCTGACCCCCCACTCTTTGCCCTAAAGAAGTGAAGTCTCAAAGACAGTAAACCGCTTTCCCGAGTTTACAAATTGGATGGGTGAAAAAAATCCCGGCTCCTCGCTACCAACCCCTTGCCCCCACAAAAGCCCCATTCCTGAATCAAAACATTTGAGAACCCCAGATTTTATAACCAAATGCAAATGGAGAGCCAAAATCCCCGATTCTTGCTCTCTGAATCTGTCATGGGGTCATTCATGAGAGGCCAAGTCACGCCAGCACAAGACTGAGATGGGCGGGGCGGGGGGGGGTGCAGTTCTCACCAGGGCTCCTAGCTATAGTGCTCTGCTTGGACACTTGGGAGGTCTAGTTCAGACAGGGCTTGGTTTCTGTTTCTAGACCATCGGCTACATTTTGGTGCCTGGAAACATTTGGAGTAGCTGGAAAAGAGGCAGGACTGGATGGCCCACGAGTTCTTCCTCCCCTGCTCCGACTCTTGGTCACCGTAAGGCACTGCAAACTGTGTGGGGAAGTTCTCCTTAGAGCTCATGTGAGTGTCTCTGACTGCACTGGGCAGGGGTCCTGGACTAAACCATAGGAAAGTCCTAAAGTTGGGGAGGGAGGGACGCTGGAGAGGGAGACAAGGGTTTACCCGCCATGGCCTCCATAAGGCTGGAAAAATGAGGCTCTTGCCAGAAAAGGTTTTTCTGTCCTGAGGGAATTGCAAAACAGCAGGGTATCTTATTTATATACACGAATATATGCACGAATATGTGTGTGTGTGTGTGTGTGTGTGTGCGCGCGCGCGTGCGTGTGGATAGGCTTCGCGATATTTGTGCGAACTTAACACACAGCATGGAAGTTTAAAACTGACAAGTGAAATTTAGTTAGCGGGGTGCCCCTTATTCCCGATTTATGACTTCACCAGGGACTCACACAGGCTGCGGGGCTGGGGAGTCGGTGGTGGGGAGAGAGCTGGCGACCCAGGCACCTGCTGAATTATGAGTCGTAATCTATAAACCATGACGTGCTGTGGATTGCAATGGTATTTATTGCAACACAGCCACTCGCGTTTCAGAATTTGGTTTTGCACCTGGGGAGGAGAAAAGGACCTAAAAAATCTGTTTCAGAGCAGCCGCCCTTGGCTGTAGGGGGTCAGACCACGGCCGGCAGGCAGACTTGGGGTCAGCTCGACACCCCTTCACATACCCCTGCGCCCCTGACAGTGGGACCCGAAGAAGCTCGGTCCATTTTGTTGGGTAAGAACTTCATTTATTTTTAAGGGTAGGATGCAAAAGAAGGATGAAAGGAATCTACCTTTTACTGGCCTCCTCCTAGGAACCAGGCACCATGTGAACGTGCTTTCTTCATAACAAGCTTGAGAATGAAACACTATTACTGCCCCATTGACAGCTGGGGAAGGCGAAGCCCAGAGAGGCACTAGTTTATTCCTAGAGATAGCACAGTGTAACGGTTAGCAGTGTGCCACCTGGGAGCGGTGACATGTGTGACACTGGGCAAGGGACTAAGTCTTGCTGAGTCCCAGTTTCCTCAACTGAAAAATAATAGAAATGATGTGAGACAACGTGTGACTTGAGCATTTAGGATGATCCAATACACAGTAACTAGTTATTGGGTTGATCATGGTTAGTAAAACTAATAGTAGATTTGTAACCAGGTGCATAGGACCTCAAAACCCCAGAACGTTCCACGCCATCACCCTGCCTGTTGAGCTGAGTAGATTACTCAAGCCCCAGAGCCAGGGAGAGCAGCATCACCAGGGAGCCTAACCTTGTGCTTTCAGCTTCTCTCCCCTTGGGGGTCATTACCCAGGCATTTCCTTTACCTGTCTGCTTGCTGTCTTCACTTATATGTGTGTGTGGCAGAGGGGGCATCTCACCTTGTCCCTTCACAGTTTTCAGCCCAGTGAGCCCTGAGGTTTGCAGAACACAGCCCAGAAAAATCTGCCATCAAGTAATTTGGAGCAGTCCAAAGTGTACAGTCATGGCTGCACACTTTCCTCCCCTGCAGACCTTCTCAGAGCCTTTTCACACCATGAGGCTTGTTATGGCTCTTTGACAGGGTATATGGTTGGAAGTGTTTCCCAATTTATTGCCAGGGAAGTCTGGGGAGGAAGGAACCCCTAAACACATTCACGTTAACAATTCTCCAGTGGAAGGGTTATTTCCTGGACATCAGGGTGCAATCCTTACTTTCTGCGTCACTCATTATAACTTTGGAAACCCACTTGGCCTCTAGGTGACCTGGAGGGCATCTCTGAATGTATTTGGGTTGGCTGGAGCCCAGGATGGAAGTTGTCAAGCAGAAAAGAAAGGATCAGAGCCACGCCAGGGTTAGCCGAGCACAGACCCTTCCTTGTGTGCCCTTGGAAAGCAGCTTCCCTCCCTAGGCCTTAATTTCCCTACCTGTTAGATCTGATGAGCTTGAAGGATCACCCAGATCAGGCTTTGTGAGCTCGGGCATCTGCAGGGCAGAAGGAGTCCCCACTCTTCTTGGCCTGTCTGCTCCCGCCTCCTCCTCCAGCCCCACCCGCTGCTTCGCCCCAGCCCCCACCCCAGGGGGAATGACAAAGGAGCCAACAGACCGACCCAGGCTTAATGTAGCTGGAGCAAATTAATAATTGATGCACTAAGAGACAAGATCTACCTCAGAGGGATGTGAGGAAGGAGAGGGGGCCGGGGCATACCAAGAGAGAAGAGTTCTGCTCAGCCCTGGGTGGACGCAAGCTGAGCTCTCGTGGCAACAGAACATTGCCCAGGCACCTTGGGGGGTGACTACCCTGGGGCCCCTGTCAGGCTCTGCCCAGTGAGACAGGCTACAGCCCTGGGGACACTGCCTTGGCCATTGGTGAGGATAGGTTATTGTGTTTTTCTGCTTCAGGACCCCACGTCGTGGCCTAGTTGGAGCCTGGCCCTGCCCCATGGGTTCTTCAAGTTGGACGGCCCTGGCGTGATGTCACCAGAACATGGGCAGTGGAGAGAAGGTGGGCTTAGGGGACCCTTGTGGTTTGTCTGGTCTGGGACCCGCATGCCACCCCAAGATGGCTGTCCATGACCCCAGCCTGGGGAATCTGCATACCAGGGCTAGTCTGTGACCTTGAAACAGGACTCAGGCTAAGACTTTGTCTCTCTGGGCCTCTGCAATGTTGGGGGTTGGGGGTGTGGTGGGGGAAGTGATTGCCAGCCTCTTCAGTCTTGCTCACACCCCACTGCTGAGCCCGAGGGCCAGCCTGGCATGGCAGCCACTCTGGGCACAAAGGTGGAGGGTAGAGGGGGCAGTGGAGCCTGGTCTTATCCCGGGAGGTCCCCTCCCAGTCAACATTCAAGCCAATTTGTCCCTCTCTCGGGAGGGCGAGGTCTGTTCCAGGAGCTGGCAAGCCCTCACATGCTCAACACTCTTGCTCCCAGGATTCCAGGAGTGAAGAGGTTGTCAGAACACATCAGCTCCTTCCCCAGGACCGTCATCAGTGGACACATCAGCACAATTTGAGAAAAACTACTTGCATTTAGTCCCTGCATAGTGTCCTATGCTCTCGAGAACCCGAGCAACTAGCCTGTGCGACAGGCAGAGCCTCTCCTTGCTGGGCCCACCTTCCCCAGGGCCCTTGCTGGCCCTCTGGGGGGGCGGGGGGCCGCAGGACAGTTGGTCCTCCCTGCTGTTCTCATGCTGAGGCTGCGCGATCGTTGGACCCACCTTGCTGCTGGGAGGGAAGGAGTCTGCCAGGCCAAGGGAAAAGGGGAGAGGTCAGCCCTGCTCCCCATGGCCTGGGAGGAGGCTGGGTGAGGGAGGTGATGCTGGTCACAGCTGCCCTTCCTCAGTGCCGGCGTGGTGCCAGAGAATCCGGATCATCTCGTCTAAGCCTCACAAGCACCCCCAAAAGATGAGCATTCTCTGTCCCCGTCTTATATGAGGCCATGGAGACCCACTTGTCCAAGTTGGCAGAGCTGGTATGGGAAGGGCCGAGATCTGTCCTGTTGGAATCCATGTCTGTCTAATTCGGGTCTGTCTAATTCTAGAGCCTGTCCTCTTATCTACTCCTTCACGTTCTCATTCGACGTTCATTAGATAAACATTTCTTAATATCTGTTCCACATGTACGCAAGTCTCCATACGTTAGAATCTGGGGGCGGGTGTTGGAGGCCTGATGCCCTAGCATTTGAAGGGAAGGAAACCACATGTCAAAGGCCCACAGGGGAGAGGAAGCACCACCCACTCAGAGAAAGGAAGATGCCGTGTATGGCGGGAGCCTCGAGTTAGAGGCAGGAGGTGAGGAGGAGGCTACAGACACTTCCGGGCCACAGCAAGGAGCTTGAACCTCACCCTCGGTCAATGGATGGCATCAAGTCTTTAAATAAGAAGGTGGCATAACCAGGCCAATGTTCTGGAAAGATCTCTTTAGCTCTGGAGTGCCGCATGGGTTGAAAGCGGGTGGGAGCAGGAGCAAGGCTGGAGCTAGCTGGCATTCATGCAGGCGGAGGTGACAAGAACCTGCCCCAGGGGTGTGGCCGTGGCAGTGACAACTGAGGGCAGACATTTGACAGGTGAAATATGCCCTTCGTGCTTGCCTATCCGGGAGTATATGGGAAAGTCAAGGTTGGCTGCTAGGACTCGCTTTGGGTAACAGATGAAAGAGGCATGAAGTTAGCAGGCTCCGGACAGGGAGAAGCGTGCTCACCTCGGGATGGGTTGGGTTTGAGGTTCCCGAGGGCACTCCAGGTCGAGGTGTGTGCCCGTCACCAAATATCCGGGGCCTAAAGCTGAAGACAGGGGTCTGAGAGGCAGGTAGAAGCTTCAAAGGCATGAGCATGATGGATGGGGAAGGCTTGGGGGTAGAATCCTTGCCAAAGGAGAGGGCAAGAGAGAGAGAGAAGAGGAGAAAGTGCAGCCAGAGTCCTGAGAACAAGCAACAGACTGCGCGGGCAGAGAGAGTCTGAAAAGTCTCGGCCATCCATGTTCAGCTGAACAACCAATCCTGCTGTACTGGGGCCCAAGCAGTGACCACGGTGTCCCTCATACAGGGTGGCTTTTGGGACTGTCCCAATGGACGCTGGTTTATGGCCTTTGCCACCGCCCCCCTCAGATGGAACCTCAGGTCCCCTGGTGCCAGGGGCTCCCACTGAGGTTTCTCACCGGCCCTGTGAGAACCCAGGTGGTACTGAGCCCAGAGAAAAGGGAGGGGGCTGGGGAGGGTGTCATCCAGCAGAGGGGACAGACTGGCAGGGCTGAGAGCAGCTTGGGGCTCCGTGGTGCCATCATTTCCCTGGATTTGGATGCTAGGATTCTTTGGTCACAGCCAGAGAGTAGGGCTGGTGGCCTTGGCTCATGGTTGGTTCCTACGAGCCTGAGGCTACCCCAGAAGTTGTACAGACAACAGGTGTCGGGGCGGGGTGGGGGTGCGGTTCTGTAGCAGAGCCATCCCACCAGCTTCCCTGGAGTCCCCGACTCGTGCAGTTGGCTCCCTGTGTCTCCTGACGGGGCTCTGCCTTGCCACTATGCAGCCCCACACCCATCCCAGCCCCCTCGCTCCTTGGGAGAAAATCCCAGGTGCATTCCACACAGTCTCAGAGGGACCCCGAGTTGCCCAGGGCAGCCCTCTGCTTCGTGGTGCCTCTCCTTCCCTTCCTGCCTCCCTCTATCCTCCACACAGCGCTTCTGTGGTCATCTCCCCCCTCAAAAAAATCCCTTGCCCTCATATCCTTGTCCCAGAGTCAGCTCTGGGAGAGCCCTGCAAGAGACCAGGGCTGGGGGTTAGGACATGACCTTCATTCCGCCTCAGGGTCACTGAGACTTCTCCCCTAACTCCGGGCTGCAAAGAGCTCTGTGCCTATTGCCTCTAGCAATCCCCTCCTCACCCCACTCTGCTTCCCTTTCTGCCCCTGGAACATGCTCAGTGAAGGGTGGGAACAGCGATGATGGCAAGAACACGGGGGCTTGGTGAGGCCCGACTCTGGCTGAACAAGTGCCTGCGCATCCGGGGCTGGGCTGGGCGGAATGGGGTCGGCTGTGGCAGCTAATGCCGGCTGATGGCAGAGGCCTGCGTGGGGTGGGAGGAGGAGCAGCAATTAGCTGCTGCGGTGACAGCCGAGACAGGATGGCTAAATGGGCCCATTAGAGGGCATTAGTGAAGCAACTGGACGGGCCTGAGCCGAGACGCAACCCTTCTCTCGCCGCCTCGCTATGGTTGGGGCTGGGGGAGGTTTACCTGAGACCTGTCAGTGACTGTGCCCCCAAGTGAGAGCTGCTTTGAGAGGGCGGGGTGTCCCTGTCCTGCAGCCACAGCCCCTGGAGGCGGAGTGCCCATCTGTGGTCATTTGGAGTCCGCTCACCGAGTGATGCCCGGCCAGATAATGGCTTTAATGGGGCCTCGCGCGCAGAGCACTTAACACACTTCCCAGAGCCAGGTTCCAGACACTAGCTCATTAGCTCAAACCTCTGAGGCCCATTTCACAGATGGGGGGAGGGGGAGGGACCCATGAAGTGACATGTTAAAGGTTAACCACACGGTTCTTTGTCCCAAAGCAAGCCTAGCTAGCCTGGCCCCAGAGACTCTTATGCCCCGCCCCGAGACTCGTGGAACTGGGTTTTATTCCTCTGTAGCCCTGGGTCTGGTGTTCGGCTTGGCACAGAGCAGGTGCTTCTCAAAGTGGTTCCTGAGGAAGGTTCCTGAGGAAGGCCGCAGCTGCTACGGCCCCCAGCCCTGGCTTCCCAATAGCGTGGTGTCGTGGGGCCCAGCAGATGTGGGCTGGAATCCTGGCTGGATCACTTACATGCTGTGTCCCTTGGCCAAATTACTTCATCTCCAGAGCCTCTACATCCCCACCTGTGGAATGGGGCTAATAATAGGACCCGCACCCAGGGTACCGAGGGTTAAATGAGACACTGTGTGCAGAGAGCCGAGGGATCCCTTAGCACGTAAGTGTGCTGGAAATAGCGGGAGTGTCACCTTCGATTTCATCCTTTCCCACTTATATGGTGGGTGACATCGGCAGTGACCCAGTGCTAGACTTGCAGAAGCAGTAAGATAAGAGGAGGGAAAACTTAGAGGGAAATCCCAGTCCCAGCTCCACGGCCAAATTTCCGGTCTGGCATCCAGACAGGCAGGGGTGGGGCGCCCTAACCTCGGGGGTGGGGCACTGCAGCTCTAAAAGCCTCCAATGTGACAAGGGTGGGGTGGCCCTGCTGGAGAGGGGGCCACAGGATGGGGACAGCCCAGAGGAGCAGGACTTCGCAAGGGTGGGCAGGAGCCGGTGTCCACAGCCATCCCCGGCTCTGAGAATGTCCCCGAGGACGCCGTGTGCCCCGCCCACCCGTCACAAGGTAGAGCCCTGGAGGTTTGGGGACAGGGACACCAGATGACCTCTGCTGCCCCTGCTGGAAAGGGACTGCTTAAGGGACTGCTTGGCTGGGGAGATGGGCAGATGTGGCGGGTGTGCAGGCTTTGCAGCAGCTGGGCGGGGCTTACAGCAAAAACATCTCTCCCTCTTGGGTGGCCAGCCCTTGGCACTGTCACCCTGCCCAACTCCAGAGGAGCCACTCATGTTACAAATAGAGAGTGGACCTGCCAACCCCCCACTAATCTCCTCTTGTTTTCTTTCTCTGCACCCATTATTAAATTTTGGCTCTGTCTGGACAAATAGAGACCGGGTCCCCTCTCTGGTGCCCAGGAGGGGAAACTGAGACATAGGAATGCTGGTGACTTGCATTCAACTGAGAGTCGCTGCAGTTCCGACGGGATCCGAGAAGGGAGGGTACATAGATGACCTGAGCTTGCCCTTGAAAATGGAATGGAAGTGCACCCGAGCCCCACACTGTCAGTGACCCGCTCTCCTTTCCTCATCTGCTCTCATCTGCCCCTTTCAGCACCCCTGCAGAGAGGGCAAATAGACCCTTTCCGCAGGTGAGGAAGTTGAGGCCCCCGCTGGAGCCACGCTGTGTCGAATGCTCTTATTGAACACTTTATTTTTAATGAAAATCATGAGCCAAAAGCCACAAAGATAATATCTCAAATATTACTCAAGAGGGAGTTGTTTTGTTCCTGGTATTTGACCAACCTCCAAGGTTGTGCGGTTTCCAGAATTTGTCAGTGCAGGGTCAAGCCCTGGGTGGGCCTCTGGCAACCAGAGGCATGTTTAGGAGCGAACAGTGGGATACGTGGGTTGGGGGCACCCCTGCTGTGTTGGCTGCTGGTAACTCCAACCTGCCTTCCTGCTCTCTGATCCCTAAGAGCACTGGGCAGCTTCTAGATCTCTCCACTCCCTGGGTGACTCTGCCTCTTTCCCCCACTGGAGCCCTTTCAGCCTGGCCTGCTGGGATAGGGGTGGCAGTCCCCTCCCTCCTGCAGATTGTGTGTGCCCAAGGCCGAGGAGCACCGTGGGAAAGTTACTCTGGACTTGTCCAGTGTGCGCCACACCTGGAACCCTGCATGTCACCATTCCCACCCAGCTTTGGTGCCATTGGAACAAAGGAGTCTACTCTGTCAGAGGCAAACTCCACCCACCCCACAACCCTCATCCTTCTCCTAATCCCGTGACTTGGCTATCATAATAGCTCCATCTCCCCATCTAGGCGGATGGAGAAGAAGGCTACAGTAGTGCCTGCTCCTTGGGCTGCCGTGAGGATTGGAGGGCGTGCGGGTAGAGCACTTGGCCGGCCCCATCCCTGGGGAAGTGCACAGAGCCCATCTTCCCATCACTCAGGTGAGGTCCACACAGGTGTGGCCTCCCCGGGAAGGTTTCAGTCCAGCCCAGACTGGCCTGGAGCCTGGGATAGGACCCGGTTCCCATTAACCCCGCGTCGCTGCTCCAAGTCTGTCTGTTCCTCCCGGAGCCGAGGCCCATTAGCCAGGGGCAAGGTACGGATCTGGAGGCTCCCTGGCACACAGCACAGAGCAGGAGCTGAAGAAGCATGTAGAATGAATGAACACCGCACTTCTGTGTTCTTCCGGTAACCACCTGTTGCTGCTTTGTCCATAGGGGCCCAGTGCTGCGTGTTTATATTTGTGACCTCTCTTGACGCTCACGAGAGCTCGGAGGGAGCGATTGTCTGCATTTTACGGATGAGGAAGCTCTGAGACGCTTGCTCTATCAGCCAGGCTCTACCTAGAAGAGGAGAAGGGCCTCAGATATTTACGATAGAGGGATTAAGTACTGGGGACTTGCTTTCCCGGGTAGGGGAGGAGCTGCAAGGTGGGCCTGGGTGCCAGCATTCACGACGGCGCGAGGCTTCTGTCACCCGAGGCTGGAAACCAGGGAGGGAGACCTCGTAGGCATGTCCCATGACAGCTGGACTCACGGAGGAGACGCCACCCAAGGCAGAGAGGGAGGGGAGAAATGGGACTGGGTCAGAAGCACCAAGCCCAGAGCACTTCCTCGGGTCCATGGGAAGAAGTGATCCTGAGGCTCTGTCCAGGCCCGCCTCAGTTTCAGCAGGCTCCCCATCCCCAGGCTCCAGGGCACCCCACCTCTGTCCTCCTCACCTTGCCTCTGCCCTTCCTAATGGCCCTAACCTCTCAGCCCCCCGAGTCCCAGCAGGGCAGCCCATCAGGATTGATGGGTCCACCTTCCGTCCTGGCTGCCAGCCACCTCCACCAGGGGCCCCTGCACACAGTGGGTGCCACGTGGCTCCGTGCCAGCCCCAAAGACACTCGCTCATCTCCACCCCTCCCATCCACAGTGCTTCATGGTGTCCCACCGTCCCAGTTCATGGGCCTCCCGGAGACCACCCCTGTTCTTCCCTCTCCTGGGCCCCAAGAGTCCTTCTCAGGAGGCATGGCTCCCAGGGGCCTCCCCACATGCTCTAGGTCGCCCCCACGGCAGTGGGTCTCCACTGCCCCCCACACCACACCACCGCCCCCACTGCAGGGGAAGCTCAGCTCGTTGCGGTGTCCTGTGACATCCAGCCAGCCATCCCACAGCTGTCCTCATCTTCCTTAGTGTCCAGCAGCATCTGGCCCAGATGTGCATACCATGAGCACAGCTGTCTCCAAGTAAAGCCCAGCACACAGTTGGCGCTCACTGCAGATGTGTTGAGTGAACGCACAATCCCAGTGTACTCATGAGAAAACAGAGTCCCAAAAGAAGCCTGCAGTTTTGTATGGTTACACAGCTCATGGCAGCTGAGCTGGCCCGGGTCCCCCGCATGGCCTGCCCTGTGTTCATCTTGTCCGCTGGGGCTCAGGCCTGATGGACAGCTGAGTGGAGAGGGAGGTGGTGGACAGGGGGCCTGGGAGCCCCATGGACGTGCCCCAGACCCTCTCTCCCGCACCTGTCTGCCTGTGATAGATGCTAAGCTCCGAGGTTTGCTCTTTATTCCTCCCCTCTCTTTCTTTTCCTCCCCACTGTGTCTTTTTAGGTGGTAATTACAGCCGAAGTGGACAATCTGTCTTTTTATTTTTAGGCTTTGACGCTCAGACACCAGGCCCTGGACAGCAAGCACTGCCTAGAAATAGGTGGCTGGCTCCCAAGTGGGGTTCTGTCGGGGCTGATGGTGCACAGGGGTGGGGTTGGAGGGGTGGACTGTGGATGGGCACACCCCTGCAACAGGCTGGGAGGTGGGGAGAGCCTTACCCAGGGAGCCAGGAGACCTGGGGTCTGGCCGCTTTTGCTCTGTGACCTTGCACAAATTCCTGGCCCTCTCTGGGCCTTTCTTTCCAGCCCAAACACCCTGAAGGGAGGCCCAGATAAGCTCCACAGGTTTTCAGATGACGTCTCCAGAGTGGAGGGCCCCAGCACTGGTCAGGAGGGGCTTTCCTGGTGTCACTGTGCTGAGAGATAACGGGAAGGATGAGCCAGCCCCGGAGAAACACCTGGACGGAGGCTATCCTGCCAATGAGTGATGGGCCGATGTATTGTTACATCTTTCCTCTCCTCCTCTGTTTCTTCCTGTGGCTCTCACATTGTCATTGTCCCTAAGTTATATCTGGCTCATCCTTCCTCCTCAGGCTGCCCTCCCTCAGCCCCCTTGTCACGTAGGGCTCAGGAGCCACACCATTCCACCTGCCCAAGCTGACAAACAGGAGGCGCCGGCCCAGGGGCCTGGGGCTCCAACCGGCCCAGCTGTTTCCTCAGGGTGCCCAGGCCTCAGCCCAGCTGGCCTGACTGCCGCTCCCTTGCAGGCCACGTCCGTGACCATCTCCTCAGCAGGGTCATCCACACATCCACTTACCCAGTCACTCACTGACTCATTTAAAAAAACATTTGATGGGCGCCAGGGGCTGGAGATAAGCCATGAACAGATGAGGAGCTCTGTTCCTAGTTGGAAGAAACAGAAAACAAAATCATAACGAAATGGAGAAGTTTTAGATAAAGATGAGTGCTATGAAGACAAAAATAGGAAGTGAGTGACAT
Source organism: Enhydra lutris kenyoni (assembly GCF_002288905.1). NCBI lineage: Eukaryota > Metazoa > Chordata > Mammalia > Carnivora > Mustelidae > Enhydra > Enhydra lutris. The sequence goes on along the minus strand of NW_019154096.1, from coordinate 25,188,427 downwards.
TGGAAGCTGGGCAGGGTGGCTGTTTCTGGCCTGGGGCTCAGGGACAGTCTCTTGGAGGAGGGGACATTTGAGCTGAAGTGGCTTGGGAAGACCACGCTGGCTGCTGGGGAGGGGCCTGGGTCCCCTGGAAGAAGGGACCAGCTGCCCACCCAGGAGATCAGGAACTTGGTCTACATCATTCTCCCCACTCTGGGGCTAAGAAAGCCTCTGGGCGCTTTAGAAGAAAATCAAGCTCAAGTCCAAGATTTCATGGAGCCGTGTCCTTCCAGAATCATTTGGCTCCTGTAGGTACGTAGGTCCACGCCTGTGATGGGGGCTCTTCCCTCTTTACCCTTTGGTGGCTGTGTCGGAATCCGGAGGGGTGAGCCACAAGGCTGCATGTGGAGACAAGTCCGGCCGTGTGGACACGGCCCAAGCTGTTCTCCTGGCAGCAAGGGCTCCATGCCTTGTGTGAACAGGCTCAGGAAAATGGAAGGGGAAGGGTCATGAAGGATGCAATTCACAGCTGCCTTCCCCTTCTGTTCTTCTAGCTTGGCCCAAGGACAAGGGGACATTTAGGGTCTTTGAGGCCAGAGTGGTGGGAAGAGGCTGGGAGACAGGATGATCTCTTGGGCAAGTCCCTGGGCCTCAGGCAGGGATTAGGACAGCAGGAGGAAACAGATGTCCTGGAGGCCAAGGGCACTGGCTGAGCTGAGCCTGGGTGGGAGGATCCTAGTCAAGGTGGCCCCGGGGCCTCGGCTTAGAGTGTTGGGTGTGGAAGCTGGACAAGGCAGGCTGCAGGCTGGCATTGAGCAGGTGTCCAGAGAGATCAGGGGAGGACTCCTTTGCTCAGGCAAGGCCCCCTGTCTGAGCACCACAACCACACAGCACCTCGCATCCTATCAGGCAAGCAATAACAGAGCAAAAAGTGATGGGGCCCTTATCCCTTCCCAGGTACGGTTCTGAGCAATGTTAGAGTGATAACCTTGTTAATTCTCCAAATCTATGATGCTCCCATTTTACAGATGAGAAAACTGAGACCAGAGCTGCAAAATAAACTTGCGTGAGGCTGTAGAACCGTACATGTCAGGGCTAGATTTGAGCCCGAGCCGTTTGCCACTGTCTGTGCTTCTAACTGCTCCTCCCCCTGCAGCCTCAGAGCCTAGGGCTGCAGTCACATACCCAAAGGCCAGGAGAAGGTGCGCATGTGTGGCATCACAGCACACAAACACACAGCGTGCGGGATCCTGCCAGCGCCTTCATTCCTGGGACCCAGAGTGCCCCCTACTCCCCGAGGGAGGGTGGGCCAGGCTCACGCGGCCCTGCCTGCTGGACCCTCTGGCCTCCTTTGCTGCTGCGGGTTCTGGCTCGGCCTCTGAGCGCCCCAGCTTTCCGCCGGCTCCATTCCAAGTTCTTTTATTAATTCCCTCACTCTCCCGCCAGAGAACTTTAATTAGCCGGGCCGATTTATCTATATAAATACAAACGGATGGCGCTCCGTGGTGGGCGGGGAAGTGGAAGGGGAGCTGGGCCAGCGGGTTGCCTAGGGCAGAGGAAGTGACAACCACGCCTTCCCAGCAACCAAAAATATGACTTTAATATCCCGCGCACGTGTGGTGTGTGTGCGCTCACCAACGGCGGGACAGCCCACGGAGCCCTGGCTGTGGGCACCGTGTGTGCTGTCACTCATGATGGGAGAACATGTCTCCAGAGCGGGGCTGCCTCTGACTTCTCGGGGAGGTCTGAATGTCCCTCACGGAGGAGCGACATTGACGTGCTCCCGCTCGTCGTGGTCCCCTCCCTCGCATCCTGCCCCAGGAGGACAGGAAAAGTGTGACAAAATCACCGTGTTCAAGGGCTCACTCTGGACTTGAAGGACTTCTCCCAGGCTTGGGGACAGGGTACGGGCTGGTGACAGCTGAACTCCTCGTACAGCTCTGGGAGGCTCGGGATTGGAGAACGGGTCCCAAGGAGGCACCTCAGTCTTGCTTTCAGATGTAGCCCCAAAGGTCAAAGCTTTCTTACTGAGTGCCTGAGGTCACAGGGAGACGGGCAGTTATGAGCATGGACTAGGGATGCGCTGCCCAGATGCAAATCCTGGCTCTGCCCCTTGCAGTTGTGCCAACTTGGGGGAGCTATTTTCCAGCTCTGTGCCTCAGTTTACTCATCTGTAAAATGGGAGCATGATCGCTTGCAAGGATTAACAGGTTTATCACACTTAACATGCTTAGTACAGTACAGGGCGTGTGGTAGGTGCCCCATAAGGCTTTGCTCTAGTATTGCTTACCTGGGGATAGAAGGTTCCTGTGTGGTTTGCTCCCTTATGCTAAGGGTGAGACATGGTGGATGGTGATAATGAGAGATAAGAATAATTATAGTTAATAGTAAATAATAGCGATGGCATTTCTTATCACAGTAGTTAACATTGACATCTTATGGGCCACTGTTCTAAGTGCTTTCTCTTTATCATCTCATTCAGCGTCAGGGGGTGACAAAGAAGCAGCCTCTGTCCTCATGAGGCTCCTGTCTAGCAGGGGAGACAGGACCCATAGGACAAGAGGCCTGAAGAGAAACAGAAACGTGGCAAACAGCAGAGAAGACAGAGAAGGAGCAGCTCAGTGGCCTGGGTGATCTGGGACAGGCCCCCCTGGAGAGGGAGGGGGCTACAGCCAGACTCCTTCATTCTTTCCAGGAGGCTTGTGTTGACTTGGGGCCCCTCTTGGTGAAGAGGGGGAGGGGAGGGCACAGGGAAGCAATTCTGATAGAACGTCTCACAAGGTAGCAGGCTGCCTCTGGAGAAAATGCATTTCTTGTCACAGCAGGCAGGTGGGCAAGGCCTAGGGAAGCAGAGGTCAGTGACATTATGGAGGGGATTTCAGAATCTCTGTGGGTGTGGCTGAGGTGGGGGAAGGGATAGGACCTGTGGCTCCCTTCCAAGTCTCGAAATCTAACTGTCGAACGTGTTCATAGGCACACACACACACGCACATGTACATGTACACATATCTACACTGCAGGCTAGGAATGCCCATTGTAAGTGTGATAACCCTGTTAATGCTTACAACCTATGATGTACCCATTTTACAGATAAGTATATTGAGGCACAGAGTGGTTAGCACAATGCTCCGGATGCCCAAGGGCTGTAAGTGGGCAGAGCCGGGGTTCGAACCTGGGCATTCTGTCACTATTATTCGTGCTCCTGACTGTGTCTAGAACACGTCACCAGCCACCGCCCCATCATAATTAGCCTCTCCTCCGGCACTCTTTCTCTGCTGTTGGTGTCAAGCCCATTTTTCATTTGGAGCCAGGGGCTGGGGCAAGGGTGAGGAAGGCAGTAAGAAGACTTTGTCTCCTGGTGAGATAGGAGATCTCGTGTCTTCCTGGGGTGTGTTGCCTGCGCAGAAGGGGGCCCTGGGGTCAAATCTGAAGCTATGGCATCTCAGACAAGACACTTGCCCTGTCTGACTCAGTCACTCCGCGGTGAAATGGGTTGGGTGAGGATCGGTGGATGAGGGTGTCAGACAGGACTCATGCCCAGGGGCCACTTGTCAGTGCCTGGTAAAATGCCGCAGCCACAGGCCTTTGCTGGGCAGTAAGTACCCCTGGGCTCCTCCTCTTGGACCCTGTTTGGGCCTTAGAGAAAGGCTAGCAGGGTGCTGGCCTTTAGCCCCCCAGCCTACTTGGTGTCCCAGGCCTGGAGCACCATGGAATGGCAGATGCAGAAAAGCCTTGTGTCATGGCAGCTTTGCTGAGCGGAGCCCGAGAGCGGCAAACTCTATTCTTAGCCAGCGTCCCATCACGTGGAGAGGCAAGCGTGTCATTAGTGGGGAGGGAGGGAGGAGCTGTTGGATTTAACCCCAAACGGCCAGGGCGCCAAAAAGGACTGGAGAAGAAACCCACTAGGGTGGGAGGGATGGAAATCTGAGTTGGAGTCAGAGGTCAGTTCTGTAAGGGGCACTCTCGGCGCACACCCATTAGACAGACACCATAGCCACAGGAGAGGAAGGTGGCCCCAAGGGGAGAAGGGTTAAGAAGTCCATGGGCTGTCACTGTGTCCTGAGGGGAGCGCTCTAAGGATCTGCAAAGGGCCCTTGCAGGAAACAGGAGGTCAAATCTAGCCCCATCCCTACCACCAACGGGCGTGGCCGGGGCCAAGTCACAGCCCTTGTCTGGCCCCGGGTCTAGGTCTGAGGTATTAAACTCAAGGGTCCCTCTGCTGTGGCCTTTGTGACATGGACCCAAGCAGAGTTGGTGCTGAGAGTGGCACCCCTAATCCTGGCCAAACCCCTCACGGGGCCTGCGAAGAGCCAAGGCATTTATCTTTGCCATGGGTATCCCACTACTCTCATAGGCTTTCATCTCTGTTCTTACTCCATCCTGAGGAGCCCTGTGTCCTTACCCTTCTAGCATGATCCATCAGTGGATGTAGCCATGAGGGACTGGGGCACAGGTTAGACTAGCCTGACCGTGTCAAATGGGGTCAAGCCAGATGCGAAGGTAAGGGAAGGTCCCAGATGCGACAGGACCCGGAGAGAGGCGGTGTGGTCTGAGCATCAGCGGGTGGGAGGTGTGCAGCGAGGGGATGATGGAAGAGACACTCCTGGGTTGACTCATGCTTCAGGGGGAGCCAGATAGCAACCCCCCGGTTTCCTGACTGACCTCCTGTGTCTTTCCAATGTCACTCCTGTGTGCCCCTGGCTCATCTGTCAGCAGAGCTGTAAGCTCCCCAAGGCCAGGCAGGGGGCCCTCTTCCTCCCCTTCCCAGCCCACTCCAGGCACAGCCAGTGCCTGCTCTGAGCTCAGCTCCTCACCCTGCCAGCCCTGAGCCCACCCGCTCCTGCTGCCTCACCCCTGCCCCCTTCATGCCGGCCACTCATTTCCTTTCTAATTAATCACTGCTGGGCTCCAGCCGTGTCCTTCCCTCCCCAGCTCATTTGCCTAAAGAAATGAGTTGCTTTGTTGAGAAGAAACAAATGCTTCCCAGCTTTATTTCCTCTCTCTCCTCCCCAGGCCACAGAGATGGGGGGCCAGAGCCCTCCCCAGGGCTCTCTGGGATGGAGGGGTGGAGGCACTGGATCGCATGGAGAGCAGCCTCAGTTTCCCCCATGTAAACCAGAATAAGCAATTTCGGAGGAGGCCAGAAGGAAGAAAGTGCTTTGAGGCTCAGGTAGGGGTGGGAGGGGAAGGTGGCGAAGCCCAGGCCTTCAGCACATCCCTGCCCCACAGGACAGAAGCAGCTTGGATGAAGCTGTGTTGTTTTGTAAAGCTAATGAGACTTGGATCCCCAAACTGAGAACAGGAACTTGTCAGCTGCCTCCAAGAGCAGATCCCGAAACCCCATGGTGCGGGACATGACTCATCACGTCCTGGGGGGGAAGAAGGTGGGGGAGATGGTATTCCAGGAGCTCCTGGAGGGAGAGGGGGCAGAGAGGGGATGGTCACCACCACGGAGGAGCAACTGGGACTCAGGCACAGCCCAGAGAACGGCAAGGTGAGCCAGACTTGAGGCTCTCACCTGCCCTTCCATCCAGACCCACAAGACTGTTCCAGGTGTAACACTCACTCATGGGCACTAGGTCAGGGATGGTTCCTGGGGCGGGCTGGCCTCCACCCCGTCACTGCCAGGGCCTGAGGTCAGACATGCCCAGGGTTCAAACCCCCAGCAGTCACGTGAGCATAGGCAAAGGCAGTGTCTCAGAGCCTCAGTTTTCCCATCTGAAGAATGGAAGGAAAAGTAGTCCCTGCCTGTTGGAGTTCCTGGAGGAATAACAAAAGATTCTGCAGATCGAGCACTCAGCATAGCACCAGGTACACAGCAAGTGCCTGTAAATACTAGTTATTAATTATTGCTGCTATTGTCGGGATCTCCCGCTTTCGTGTGAGGTTGCCAGCAAGGGAGGCAGTATTATAGGCAGTCTGGATTTTTCAAACATAAATTGTGAGCGAATGGCTACTTTTCTGTTACTGCTGGTCAATGGTGGTCCTGACACCCCTCCCAGCTGATGGAGTGCAGGCATCGGGCCCAGCCCCAGAGCTGAGGGCCCAGCCAGCTGTCCCAGGCTGCCAGCCACAGCTGCAGAGAGGAAACCATGTCCGTCAGCCCTGGAATCCATAGTCTTAGGAATTCTGTGGCCTCACCAGGGGCCAGCGTTGTGCTCACAGTCCCAGTCGGGCCCATGACGGAGCACGCTGCATCTGGGAGCAACTCCAGTCCTGAGCTGGGATGCGACCAGCCCACCAGGCTGTTCAGAGCCAGAGGTGTCCCCTCTCCCCACAACTTAGCACCAAGTCTAATTCTCTGGGAGCACTCTGGACCCCAATGCCTAGGGCTGACCTAAGGCAAGCAGAGAACCTTGTACGCTATGGATTAGACCAGAAGACAGACAAAAGGACAAATTTCCACTGAGGAAAATTGCATCTGGCCAGTGGTCAGGAGGAGCCACAGAAAGAACAATGCTCTGGCTGGGGCTCTGTTGGGGGGGGTGATGTACCCCTCTTCTGGCCTGCTTCTGATCACCCCCACTCTGGAAGGAAGGGTTGGGATAAAGCCCCCTTAGGATTTCAGATCCCCACCCACTGAAACAGCTAGAAGCTGTAGCCACAAAGGCTAAAAGAGGATGGTCGGCAGATTTGGAGCAGAGGCTCTCTCCAGAATAGGGAGGACCTTCTTGGCATTACTATTTTGCCAATAGTTGAGAGATCCCTCAGGACCTTCCTTGGTAGTTAAATGTGATAGGAGGGCTGCCTCATACAGTTGGGCAGGTTGTACACTGCACAAAGGTGCTTGGCTGAAGGAACAATTATGGGGCTGGGATCTACCCTCCCCTCTGCTCTCCAAGTCATACTCTTCAGCATGCGCTGTATCTGCTCAGGGCACAAAGATACCATATGGGCCGGTAGCAGCATGAGAGGGCTGCTCACAGCCTCAGTTTCCTGAACTGAGACACAGGGTAATCTTTCCTCTTTCAAGCCCCCCAGCCCTCAAGGGAAGTGGAGCCAGAGAGTGGTTGAAAAAATCAATACACTACAAGTGCTTTGAGCTCCTTGAAGATAAGCTTCTGACAAAGAGGGAGGTGATTGAAAGCCCGAGCCTTTTCTCTGCAGCCTGACAGGGATTTGGGAACGGGTCAGGATGTCTGGGCTGGGTGTGCGTGTGGGACAGATGCTGGCCTGTGGACACTGGCTTCTGCCTCCATCCTTCCTGCTGGACTGAGGGCCCAGACTTGTGTGTCTCCCTGGTTTCCGAGCTCCCTGTGTCTCTCCCAGCAACCTGCAGGTTGTGGGAGACAGCTGCCGTTTTTTTTCCTCACGGAACTGAATTTTCCTCCGCTCCGTTCCCTCTACAAAATGTGGTAGCCCACTAAACACACCCAACTTCCGTCTGGGAGTCTGGACACCTAGGTTCAAAGCCTCACTCTGCCACCAAGACGGGACCACCTCTGACCTCTGCCCCTCCCCGGACGTCAGTTTCCCCACGTGCAAAGTGGGGTGTTAGATGGCTGGCGGGGGCTCCCTCCCTCCCCAGAGTGGTCTGGAGCTGTGGCTACTTCGGCATGTACATGTGTCTACACAGAGCTCCTCTTTTGTCTCTGAAGGCAGCTGAGATAAAACAGAGTCTAATCCGCACCAGGGAGACGGGTCCTCTGCCTGAGGGGCCGCGGGCACAAATTGGGCCGTCGTGTTGCATTACTTCCGCCAAGTTGGGCCCCACCATCTCACCTCCATCCCCCCTGGCGAATGGGACAGCGAGGGGCAGACAGCACAGTGGGGGCAGGGGGCCCGTGCCGCCACCAGGCCCTCTGACTCCACCATCAAAGGCGACAGGAGAGCGGGCCCAGCCGGGGAGGATTTTTAATGACCCCAAATCCTGGCAACTCATTACGTCTCTGATAAGGCGATGGGAGCTGTCACTCCCCGATGCAGCCGGGAGACTCCCTAGAGAAATTTTGCCGCCTTCTTGCTAATCTTCTTATAAACATTGTTATTTATTTTTTCTTATTTTATCCGACATGTGTCAAGCAGCCCCTGCTAAGCCTGTGACATCTCCAGGGAGGCTGGAGGAGGCTGGAGGACGGCCCCCCTCCCGCCCCCAGCCCTCAGCAGCACAGCCCCCAAGGCCCTGCTCTCTCGCTGGCTGAGGTTCTGCCCCGGCCGGTGGCTTGGCAATGCCCACGGGAGCTGGGGCTCAGGCCAGACGACGCTAGACATCTGGGGGCTGGCCGGCAGAGTCAGGGGGCTACAGGCTCTTCTGACTGGGGCTGCTTCCAAGGAGAAGGAAGGGCTGCGTGCCACCACTGGCATCTGGAGCCACCCCCAGACCTCCTCCCCGTGCGTTTGGTTAACATTCAAAGTAGCAATCACTGCACCCGCCACCAGCGAAGACTGGACCGGACAGCGGGCTCCATGCCCCTCACAGAGGAGCTCTCGCTCACTCCCCACGCCCGCGCCATGCGGTTGCTACTGACATTGGTCCCATCTGTAGGTGAGGAAACGGCCCCCGGGAGGTGACATTGCTTGCCCGAGGTTGCCCAGGCAGGACAGGACAGACTAGGAATCGGAACCACGGGGCTCAGATAGACAGCTAATGCGGTGCTCCCCAGCACTCCTCTGATTGTCCCTGGAATCCCGGGCACAGAAGGCACAGCCAGGAATCTCATCCCCATTTCACAGCTGAAGAAACAGGCTTGGAGGCTCCAGGACAGCTCCAGACAGTATCTCCCGGGTGTTGTCCTGTGTTGTGGCATGCTGAGATCCAGGGGGGACTTCTGGGTCTCTGTTACAGGGACTAGGGCGATGCTGAGGGTGGAAAGAAGGTCCTAGCACCTCCGCAGGGCACAGGAAAGTGTCCAGGTCTAGGAGATGCCCTCCCAACTATAGTTCCTGGCACGCGTTGGTGATAAACCTTATAGATCTCTCCCGGTGGATCATTACCAATAAAACAGGCTATAAAACAGGGCCTCTGGCACGAACCCATTTGGGCGAATATGTCGTTGCATGTGTGTCTATGTACGTAGTACGTATATTGCAGAGGAAACAAAACATTGGATTTGTGGCTTTCAACACAGCCGAATGTAAGGTCAATATTTTCGCATGTAACATTTTGGGGATCCTGAAACCAAAACAAGACACGTGTTTTTTGAAACGACATTTTATTTCTAGCTCATTTTAAGCTTATAGTAGAGTTCTATTGAAGTGCAGAGAGCTCTCGGGAACCCTTCACCCCGCTGTCCCTACGCTAACAGAGTCAGCAGCTTGCTAACCCGCTTCTCGGCTGGTGGAAAACCGTGGATTTTCATGACATTCTATCGGGGTACATGACATCCACAGGACTTCTCATTGGCGCTTTGACTTTGACCACACCTAAGGTGGCGTCTGCCAGATTCCTTCACTACACAGTTGCTACCTTTCCCCTCTCCATATTCTGTTCTTAGAAGAAAGTTGCTAAAGCCTGCCCACACTCCGGAAGAGAGAAATTAAACTCCATCCCTTGAACGTCTATGAATTCGCGGACAAATGTGAAAACCAGCATAGCGATTTTTTTTTTTAAGATTTTATTTATTTATTTGAGGGGAGAGAGTGAGAGAGAGAACGGGAGAGGGGAGAAAGAGGGAGAAGCAGACTCCCCGCGGAGCTGGGAGCCTGATGCGGGACTCTATTCCGGGACTTCGGGATCATGACCCGAGCCGAAGGCAGTCTCCCAACCAACTGAGCCACCCAGGCACCCCAGCATAGCAATTAATAAATTGGGAGGGGAGTCGCTTTGAAGGTATACAAGTGTCCTGTTTCTCCTTGAAGTTTTTTTTCCCTAATTCCAGCAGCCCTGGGTGGATCCAGCCTGTGACAATTCCTGTCCTGGTGTTCTAATGGTAGTTATCTTCTTCCCCCATTCCTTCTACTTTATTAGTTGAAATTCCAGATTCTTATTATTTATTTTGTTGCTCAAATTGTTTCAGCTTTGGCCATCGGAAGCTCTTGTAGGTGGGCTCTTCCATTGTCTTGACATGGCCCCGTAATTTGTTTGGATATAAGTGTATCATGTGATTTTTGTTGGTTTTTTTTTTTCTTTTTTTGGTTTGTTTTTTAGCACTACCTCATTTTCTGACACCACAATGCCCTGGGACTGTCTTCTATTTTCTCTGCCCAGCCCTAGAATCAATCCTTTCTCCAAGGAGCCTGGTCCCTTTTCATTGGAAATGGTATCTAGAAACCAAGAGCTGGGTGCTAGGAAGGCACACATTTTTCAAGTCCATTTTTACATGGATAAAGCATCTGGAACTTCACAGCTGGCGATGACTTGGCTTCCAACAGAAACCAGGGGGCCCTACACATCGGTAGTTATATAGGTTTATGGAAAACACCTGGATCTCCGGGTCTCACATGGGCTTCACCTGCGGAATGACTTTGAAAGGGCGCTGTGAAGTTGAGGGCTGTCACCCTGGGTTCAAGTCCATGCTGCTGACGTGACAGTGCCCAGCAGCCTGCTCTCCAGCCGGCCACCGGAGCTAGCATCCGTCTTGTTCTTCTGCCCGGTCAGGATGTGCAAACCCAGAAAGTTCGATACATCCTCAAAATGTCGATGAACCATTTGGGAAATATTAAATCGTGATTTAATGATTCTCCTCAGGTTTTACTCAATTACAAATTTAATATTCTTGACATTTTCCTTCACTCTTATGGAGCCTCCAAGACTTCAGGCTGGGGAGACGGCCCCAGAAACAAGGGTGTGATTGCAAAGGAACCAATGTGGGCTGAGATCCTCACCTCTCTGGCCAGCTTCCCCCATACAGAACGCGAACGATGAAAACAAATGAGAGAATGATGGGAAAAGGTCATCAGTCTGAGCTGTTACCATTCTGTTTGCAGGACATCAAGAGCTTGGGTTCAGGATCCTACCGGACCTTGGCTCCAAACCTGGCTTCATCACCGATCACCTGTCTGATGGGCAAGCAGACTCACCTCTCTGGGCCTCAGTTGTTTTGTCTGTAAAGTGGGCACAGTTCCTGCCTCAGAGTTGTCGTGGGGTCAAAGGAGATCATCAGAATCAAGTGTGTAGCATGGTGCCTGATCGATGTTCAGTCAATGACTGCTAATAATAATAGTAATAATAATCGTAATAGTAACAATAGCCACACTTAACATTTTCACCTCCTTTGGATAAACACCAAGGAGCACAATGACTGGATTACATGGTGAGACTATGCTCAGGTTTGTAAGAAACCACCAAACCGGCCTCCCAGGAGGCTGTGCCGTTCTGCGTGCCCACTGGTCGTGAAGGAGACTTCCTGCAGCTCCCACCCTCCGCAGCATTGGCCTTGCCAGTGTTTTGCATTTGGGCCATTCCAATCAGTGTCTAGTGGCATCTTGTCGCTTTAATTTGCAATTCTGTAAAGACATAAGATGCTGAATGTCTTTTCAAATGTTTATTAGCCATCTGTATTTCTCATTTGGTGAGGGTCTATTCAGGTCTTTTGCCCCTCTTCCAAATCAGGTTGTTTTCTCGTTGTTGAGCTCTAAGAATTATTGGACTATTTTGGATAATGACCCTTTTTCAGATGTGTCTTTTGCAAATATATTTCTCTGGTCAGTGGCTTGTCTTCTCATTCTCCTGACAGTTCTTTTCCCAGAGCAGAAGCTTTTAATTTCAATGAATTCCAGCTTATCAATTATTCCTTTCATGGATGGCTCCTTTGGTGTAGGATCTCCAAAGTCATCACCACACCCGAGGTCATCTAGATTTTTCTCCTTTGTTCCTCCTAGGAGTCTTAGAATTCTGCATTTTACAGTTAGCCCTGTGATCTATGTGCTGATCATTTGTGTGAAGGCCATAAGGGCTGTGTCCAGAGTCACTCTTCACATGTGGGTGTCTAAGCTTTCCAGTGCCAGTTGTTGAAAAGAATATCTTTGCTCTATTCACTTGTATTTTCATCTTGGGTTTTTCATAGGGCATTCCCTGCACAGAGTCCCCCAGGCTCCCCAAACACGCCGCTTACCCACGGCACTCCAAGGGAAGAACCCCTGGAGAGAGACCCTGGGCCTGACAGCCAGAGCCCTGGCTGGGCAGGGCCTTCAGCCAGGTTTCTGCTCAAGGGCAAGGACCAAGGTCATGTGCGGGGCCAGGTGCTTGGGGCTGGGAGCCGGTGGTTCTCAGTGCAGGGCTACCTCCGTGACTAGCCTTCAGGTTAGAAGGAGCAGGCCTGACCATGGGGGACTTGTGGTAGGGACTTGGCAGCCTCAGGCCTCTGTGGAGAGTAGGAGCAGAGCCCAGGGCCAGGCAACCCCACAATCAGGTCTGTGAACACATTCACACACACCCACGTTCCCCAGGAACCTGATGGCAGCTTAGCCGGCTGCACCAGGCCTGACCCATCAAACTCTCCCATTACTGCCTGCCCTCACGGGATTTAATTCAAGGTGTTTAGCTCCTCTGTGGGCTGGAAGAGGTGAAGACTTCTCCTTGCAGGTGTCAGGAGGTTGGTGGGGAGGCGAGGTTGTGGACACAGGGCCGCCTCCCCCGTCCTCAGCCAGCACTCCCCCACACTGCCCCCCAGGAGGAAACAGGCAGTGTGAGACCTGATCCTCCCTTGGGGCAGAGTCTTGGTCCTCTGAGAATGGGGTGGGCCCTCTAACCCCGGCCCCAGCCCCCATCTCCGGGCCCCATGGCCTGGAGATTGTATGCGAGTTGTAGCTAGACAGTCAGGCTCCTGGAGACCCAGGCCCTCCACCTCCCTCTCAGGTCCTGTCTCCTGTACAGAGGAACCGGGCTGCTCGCAGCCGGTTCACCCCCACCAGCCAGGTGCCCTGGTAGCCCCTTCTCAGCCACGGCATCTCACTACGTCCTAAGACAAGCCTACTGAGCTGACATCCCTAGGAAGCCCAGGAAGGCATCCACGCAGGCAGTCAGAGCCACCACCGGCTTGGAGCCTGCCACCGAGGCACTGTGAGCCTCTGTTTCCTCTCCTGTAAAATGGGACATCTCACTCCTCCCCCTCACTGGGCTTTGCGAGGCACGTCTGGGGCAGTAGACGGGAAGCACGCACTTGTGCCCAAAGTAACTGGTGACTTGAATTACTCTTACTGTAAGTGGCAGCGCGGGGGTCTGGACCGAAGACGAGCTCTGGCACGTGTGCTCCTCCTTCTACTCACGCTGTTGGCCCCCGTGGCTTGCAAGAGCAGCTCCTTCCCATGGGATCCCTGCAGGAGCATGTCTGCCTTTCAGAACGGAGCCCACTCCTGCTACTCTGGTCCCTTGTCAGCTGTGTTTCTCCCAATCGTCTTCCCGCCCGGGCAAGGGCCAAGCCTAGAGATGCCCGGGGACCCGGCCAAGGTCACACAGCGGGCTCCTGGGGCCCAGCAGGGCTCCCCCATGGGAGCCATCTCCCTGATGAGCAGGGGTCTCCTCTCTGCTGCACAGTGACCACTGACCTCGCCTCGCGCCTGTCCATCGGGCTCGGACACAGTGTCCCCAGGGTATGACATTCATTTTCTCTGTGTCTGATGGAGGATTGACTGGCCGGCTGAAATCCAGCAAATCCCAGCAAACACAAACACAAACAGTCTGGTCTTGGTATCCGTGTGGCACGAAAGCACACTCATGCTCACGTGCATACTCACGGTCACTCACACTCACATACTCCCACAGCCCATCCTCACACACATGCTCATGCCGGCTGACGCACACATTCACACTCACTTATTGTTTTTCACATTTGCACACAATCACACAGTCCCAAACACACATACTTACACTTGCTCTCACACACTCCATTTCACGCTTATGAGCACAAATTCACCTGCTCACATGCCTTCACACACTCGCATGGCTCCTGGACTCCCGGTGCTGTGCTACTGGCGATGTCGTCTCCCACCTGGGAACATCCGAGCAGAAGCTATTTCCTGCTCCCCTCCCCACATCTCATCATTGGGCTGAGTCCTTCCCAGCTCCGCTCCAGACTTGCCTCCCCCAGGAAGGTTCTTCAGTTTTCCCCAGCCTGCTGGGGCCTCCCCATAAAGTTAACAACAACCTATTTCTCTGCTCATGTCCAGCAGCCAATGTTTGCTGAGCACCTACTATATGCCAAGCGTGCTGGGTACTGCGGCTTCCTCCACTGGATGGAGAGAAGCTTTGGAGGGCGGAGTGGGTGCCACACCCTGTGGGCCCCAGCACATCGGAGGGGCCCGGGCCCATGGTAGCTACTCAAAGTGCCTGTGTCGAGGGGATGAAGGCGCTCCCTCTCCAGACGCCCATTGGCCAGTGCCTTTCCAGTAACCAAGCACATACCAAACCTGACTCTTGCTCTGGCCGACACCCCCTCCTGGAGCACCCTTCCTGTCCACGCCCATCTCCTCTTGCATGTATGTGCGGACCCATCCCCTGGGAGGGCTTCCGTAAGTCACCTTCCAGAAAGAACTAGGCTGCTCCTTGCTTGTCTTCCCCACGGGGTCATTGGCACCTGCAGAGCCGGGCTGGGCACCAGGCAGCTCTGTGTCCACAGAGCCTTTCACAGAGCGGCTCAGGCCAGGGTTTGAGGTGAGCATCCCAAGACAGACTCCCTCAGCTGAAAAGCCTTTTTCTCCAGAGCTGGTGACGGATGGCCGCGGGCCCCGCTTTAGCCGAAGCCCCATCTCTGCAGATGAGGCAGTTTGGCCACTTGACAGAGTCTTTTGCCTCCGGCGCATGCCCCACCTTCCTCCTTGGTGTTCCAGTTAAGTGTGAGTTTCTCCACCAGGCCTCTTGTTATCCCGGATCTATTTAGGCGCCCTGCCCTGAGTCCCCCCGCGCCCATCCTTGGTCCACCCTGCTCTGTGGCAGTTGCTTGCCCTGCATCTCTGTCCTCAGGCTGTGTATTCCCCTGTCCTCACACCTGCTGCATGTCCAGGGTCCAGCAGGGGGCTTAGGACACAGCAGGCTTTTGATAAAGGCTGCAGGAGGGGGTGGGAGGAGCAAAACCCCTGCTGGCCTGTCCTCCCCTCCGTGGCCTTGGAGCTAGTGGAGGCTTCTTCGGACCCTTCAGTCCCAGCTCTCTGTGTCCCCAGATCTCTCCTGGCCCCACACACTTTCAGGTGTTCCCATTTGATCGTCTGTGCTGTAGGTCAGGCTATGCAGAGGCTCTTCGCAGGGGTATGAAGGACACACAAGTCCCATGCCTGGGAGACTCTTGACCTGGGGAGAGTTGGCGATGGCTAATCCCCTCATCCCTGGGCTGCTGCCCCCCAGAGGCGGTGCTGCGTCTGTCTCCTTGATAACCTGGCCTTTTGGAGGGGGGACAGGCGGGGCCTCTCTAAGCACTGCTGCAGGGAAATGAAGGCGGAACAGGCCTCCTCCCCGCTAAGAGCCAGGAGGGAGCTGGAGGAGACAGCTGCCACCGCTTCCTGGGGTTGCGGAGCTACCGAAGGGGACGATGGGAACAGGGGAGGCAAGAGGTCACTGTGTCTTGATGGCATGAGGAGGCATACAGTTTGGCCCAGGGTTGAAATCCTGGCTCTGAGTCTCTTTCACCATGTGACCTTAAGAGTCAGGTGACTCTGGGCATCTCCCTGGCCTGTAATTCAAGGGCCTCCACCCTTTGGCCAGAAATAGTCTTCCCACAACCCTTATTATTTCCCTGGCAACCCCAGACACCCAAACTCCCACCCACGCCCTGCAATTTCCTGCCTCCAGGACTTCACCCAGTATCATTGCCTCTGCTGACATATCTCTTTCCCCCAAATTCAAATGGTGGAAACTTTCCCCATTCTTTGAGCCCCAGGGAAAATGCCACCTCCTCCAGGGAGCTTCCTCTGATTGCCTAAATTGCCATTGTCTCCTCCTACAGTAAGTTCTCAGAAGCTTCATTCTGGCTCATGTAGGATCCTGCCCATACTTTCTCTGGCCTTCCAAAGAGGCATGCCTGGTGGTAAGATTGTAACCAGAACAACTGTAGGGGGTGCCTGTCCCATGGTAGCCCATGTAAGCAGCACCCCTTGGATTTGTGCAGTGCCTGGTCTGTGCAACTGTACACCACTCACATGTGCACCTGCTTCCTGGAAAGGAACCCCACTTGGAGGTCTCACAGGCGCTGCAAATTGAATTCAGCCAAGCCAATCCCTGAGTCCCTTCCACACCCCCATTCTTCCCCAAGTCTTCTTGATTTCTGTAAACCATCGACCTTCCAGCTGATCCTCAGAGCCGTCCTCGACCCCTGCCTTCCCTGCCTCGCTATAGCCCATGCGTTAGCTTGTCCTGTGGCCGGCTGTGAGGTCCATCCTGAATCCCCTGCCTCCATCTCTAGATCTCTGGGTCCCTGCCATCACCCGCTCCAGGCCACCACTGTCTCTCCCGACACACCTCAGGAGCAGAGTGACGGGAGGGGGGTGCATGCCCCCATTGGGAGGTGATCTCAGGAGGCGCATGAGTGAGCAGCAGAGAGACAGGGAAGGGGAAAAGTCGCTCCAGGGCCAGTCTTCCTGAGTTACTAATAGCGCTGTGGGCCAGACTGCTTCCCCATGGACAGCAGCCTGGGTCATTTGTTCGCTGACTCTCATCTCCCTTGCCAGACTGAGCTAGCTGTCCCCTTCCTTCTCCCAGGCTCTCCTTTGCAGCCCGATGGAGCTCTTCCCCGAGGAAAAGCTGAGAGTGCCCGCATTTGGAGGGGCTTGTGCTCAGCTCCTCAGCGGTGGCTGGAGTCACCAGTGGGCTGTGGGAAGTAGTGTGGGGCACTGGAAGCAGCTGTCACAGCTCCCATAGCCATCTCCCTACCTGCCCATCCACACGGGACCCCCAAGGGGATCTTGTACAAATACAAACTGATTCGGTCACTTTATTGTCTACAACTTTGCAAAGGTCCCCACTGTCCTTAGAACAAAGCCTTTGCCATGACTGACCAGGACATCACCTGTCCCCCTGCCACCTCCCTGCCTCCCAGCCTCCCAGCCCTCATCCTCCGCTCACTCACTAAGCTCCAGGCACACTGGCCTTTGGGGGTCTCAGATCTCACAGGCTTGCTCCAGCCTTAGGGCATTTGCACTTCCCAGCTCTGTCTGGAGGACTTTCCCGCTCCGGCCCTCCAGCCTTCACATGTCGGACTCCTTGGGATTCAAGCCCATACTTCCACGTGTCACCTCCTCAGATCTTCCCTGGCCACTGAACCCATAGTAGTCTTCCCCCTCATGCTCGCTAGTGTGTCCTTCCTTTTCCTCAGAGCGCTCCGACCTAACTCACTAACTTACTTGGGTGCACGTTTCTTGCCTTTCTCCCCCACTAGCAGCTGGTCAGTCATGGTCATGTATGTAAACACCTGCTGAACGAATACACTGAACGGGTCAGTTTCTCCCAGAAGCCAGCAGAGCCTGAGTCAGGGATTCTTGTGCACCTGCTAGATCAGGAGATGCTCTCAGGTGAGCCCCATCACAGTTAGGGAGGCAGATAGTGTGGGAAGAAAGTCTAGGCAAGGTGAGGTGGCAGCCAAGGTCTAGCCTCAGCCTTACCCCACCGGGCAAAGGGTGTGGCTTCGGGACCAGCCGGTGCCACCTTTAGACAAGGGTGATTTTTTTGTAGCCCCATACAGTCATCGGCTGAGGGTGCCCCAGGGGAAGAAGTGGACGGTGTGGGGGCCTCAGGAACTGATTGCTCCCAGCAGCTGGGAGAGAGGAGCAGGGGGCGGGGAGGGGCACTAACAGGATTCATGGCAGGAAGGACTGGCCTTCCTGCAGCTCAGTCACCCCCCGCCCCCACCCAGGGCTGAAGGGGCTCGGCAGCTGGCCATCTCCAGAGCAGAAATCAAGCTTCTGACGGTCCAACCCTGTCTGCAGATGCCTTCTCGTATGTGCCGTGATCCCACCTGCTGCCACCTGAGCCCATTTTCTCTTCATGTTTCCTCCCTGCCTCTGAGAACAGTAAGTGAGCATTTTCCCCAAAGGAGCCTCAGAGTCTCCTCCCCATCTGTGGGTCTCTGAAGTTGTTTGATCCCAGCTGCAGGTGGCCATCCCGTCAACCCTTCCCGGGCTGGGCTTCAGGACTTTCCCACCGGAGCACCAGTTCAATTCTGCGTTATTTCTTGAAACATGAAGCCCTGGGAGACAGTGTGCCCACAGCCAAAAAGTCTGAGGAAGCCACGGGAAAGATGCACTGTCTCCTCTTCTGGACACGTCTAGGTGATTCAGAGCACAGGGCAGGCAGAACTTGGCATTGACAAACAGCCCAGCCCACTGACCCTGCACTTCCCCATGCCCGGACAGCTATTGACCGCCAAGGCACTTGAGTTTTTCCCTTTTCTCTGTCCGCCCTCTTAATTGAAAAATATAAAGAAAACGCCTATTGATTCCAAGTAACTGATAAGCTACTCGCTCCTGGGCCTTTTTAATCAGGAGCCTGAGCCTGGCTTGAAGCCCAAGGGAAGAGAAGGGTGGGAGGAGAGGAGGGCGATGCAGCTTCTGGGAGGCTCCCCACTGCTCCCGACAAACTCGCACCCGAGCCTCCAGGACTGGGCATAAAAAGAACAATTTAGGAAACTTCTTCCTTCTAGGGTTTGATGATCCTAATTTTTGAAGCATATAATTATCCCTAACATTTACACAGCGCTTTGCATTGACAAAGCAATTTACATTAGTAAAGCCCTTCCACATTTATTGTCTGGTTTCATCAAGCTGTTTACTGCAGGGGACAAAGGGCCCCGGAGTCTTCCTTCCACTTACCAAGCTGTGCGTCGGGGTGGTGGAAACCCCCCTCCGGACAGTCCTGGGAAGTCTTCTGGACAGAGATCATTGTCCCATTTCATAGATGATGACACTGACGATCAGAGATGGTGTACCTCGCCCAAAGTCACACAGCAAGTCGGCAGAGGAGACAGATTCTGAGCCCTGGCAAGTACTCTGCTTCTTAGAAAGGAGGTTTGGGGGTCAGTTGGTTGTTAAGATTCAAGGCTGAGGCTCACCAGTCAGGCTCCTGCTGAATACGGCTTGCAGTCAGACTTGAGGCAGAACTTCCTGAGAAGACGAGTGCTTGATCATTGTAATGTGCTAACCAAAAGATTTCCGCTCCCGCAGAGGACGCTCCTCGCAGACTAAGGCCCGACTTTAGAGAGAGGGTCTGGATGATCTAAGCCCCTTCCAGAACAGGAAGGCTGTGATTTCCAGAGGGCTGGGAGAATGAGGACCGGTAAGCCTGAAGGCAGGCCCCTCCGCCTGCTTGTTTTCCTTTCGGCACACACCAAGACATGAGTCAGAGAAGGTGCAGGGAGAATTTATTACATTATCAATATTTAATATCTCCAGGGTGGTGACATCAGCAAAATTGCCTGACCCGGCAGAGACATCTATGTGGACAGTGGGACAGGCCCTTCATCTCTTGGACATCCCATCCTTCCCACAGGGGGACAGGTGCAATTGATGGGCTCCTCCAAGAGGCTTGGGCACTGTGGAGGGTGACAGGTCTCTCTAGCACCTATGTGCTGGCCTGGGGACTCCTCCCCGTGGCCCTTCGCCTGGCCCAGGGTCTAGCAGGGCTGGGAGCTAGTGAGTGTTCCTTGGGCCTGGGACGGGGGTCTCCAGCTGTTCTGTAGAATTGGATGAGTATGGGGGTGGTTGCCGTGCGTGTGATGACCCAGGCCAGGGTCCCAGACCACACAGCTGGGCATCTCCTCTAGGGGAGATGATTTCATGACTCTCAAGTCACCAGCATTAGAGCGAGCCTGACAGAAACTTGGCAGGTGGCCAGAAGACATTAAGTCCGGGCTTCGGATTCCTTCTTCGTAAAATGAGGGTATGGTCTCTGCCTCACAGATTGGTTGTGAGGATTGAAAAGGGGTTCTACTTGATGTATGGACCTGATGCAGGGCCGGCCCAATCCACCTGCTGTCTCAGCCCCTCCACTGTGCCACAGGGGAGCAGGGGAGACCCCAAAGCTGACATGGAACAGGCCTGAATAGGGGCTGAGGTCCAAGAGAGGGAAGGGAATGAGTGTGAATTAGCAGGTAGGTGTTTCTGGCTCTCCTGCAGCCTCATTTAATCCCCAGCGTTGATAGCTGGAGGAACTAAGGTGCAGAGAGAATAAGTGATGTGTCCATGCCAAAATCTGAACCCCAGGCTCTTTGTCTCTCCTTGTGTCCTTCAACTGCCGCAGGTCTGGGTGCAACTGGGAAACTTGAGGCGGTGACAGAGACCGTTCCCACAGCCAGAGGGACCCCAGGGAGCACCCAGAGTCTGTCCCAGAGGGGACTCCTCTCCCCATGAGCCTCCAGTCCTGCTGAGGGCATGGTACCCCACGCCTTCTGACCAGCACCTCATGGTCTGTCCATTAGGAGCAAAGGCCTGAAGATCTGTAAGTCCTAAGGGGCCCAGAGGGAGACTCCTACCTCCCCAGGAAGGAGCCGATGCCAAAAGGACCATTCTAGTGCTGCTTCATCAGCTGGAAGAACCTTAGCCTTGGCTCTGGTTGGCTGTGCAAATGTGAGCTAGTTCCTTCTGCTCTCTGGGCCTCAGTTTCCCCATCTCTGAAGAATGGGGCCAGGCTGGATTATCACCACATGCTCTCATGTGATGAGCCTTCCTGGAAAGCACGGGGTGCTGGGAATTTCCATAAAGTATCAGAGATTCACAAGGAAACAGGCTGATGTCACCTGGGACAAGCCAGGAACCAGTGCCCACCAGTGTTGTCCGGACGAGGGGTGCCCAGTCCAGCCTGCGGGCCCAGGGAAGCCAGTGGGGCAGGGCCACTGTTGGAGAAGATGGGGCATTTTGGAGCATGCGTGGGACTCAGCCAGATGGGGCGGGGGCAGTGGGTCAACCGGGGAGCCATAAGGTGGCTGGGGGGGGGGGTTGTTCCCAGCAGCTCTGGGCCCCAAGGTGAGGGTCAGGCCATGAGGCTGAGAGAGATCAGAAGTGGAGTTCAAGGCAAAGGCCACCGCAGGGAAAGGACGTGATATCAAGTCTGGGCCGGCCTTGCTTGAGGGCGGGCATGACTGAGGTCGGCAGGGGTAGAAAAGTGAACTGTGCCAGGAAGCCCGAGTGTCAGAGGGCAACTACAGCAATTTACTCTAAACCAACTTCAACTAGAGAGCAGTGTTTCCCTACAGCTCTAGAAGCCAGAGGTTCGAAATCCTGGCCTCCACAGGGCCCTGTCAGTAGGCTCCCGGGAAAGGCATCTAGGACAGGTCCTTCCTCACCTCTCCCAGCAGCTGCCGCCTGCCAGCATCTGTGGCGTGTCTTGGCTTAGAGATGCGTTGCTCCCGTCTCTGTCCCTATCGTCACGCCATGTCTCCCTCGCTCTGTCCAAACCCCATTGGATTGGGGTCCACCCGAATCTGATATAACTTTATTTGAACAGCTTACATCTGCAAAGACCCTATTTTTTAAAATAAGGTCATGATTCCCGGCTTCAGGTGGACCAGGATTTTGGGGAGACGCTGTTCAAGCCAGTACTGCAGGCACAGGAGCAGGCACGCCGGGCCAGACCTGAGCCTGTCTGAGAAGGTGGGCATCCTGCTGAGACCAGAGCCTGTGGGTTTCAGACCGGGTTTGGCGGGAATGCCTGGGGGGAAGGGCTGGGGTCCATCACAGGAGCTGTATTGGGCCCCAGGAGCCCCCTCTTAGTGGGGAGCTTGTCCCTCTCTGTAGCTCCCGGGGAGTGTGGGAACATCCGAGCAATGGGCCAGCTGGGCCAGAAGAGGAGCGATCCATCCCGCAGGGCAGGGTAAGGAAGGCAAGCCCCGCAGCTCTCGTTCTCGTCCCCGCGTCCTCCACTGCCCTGTGTGAAGGGGCCGTCCCCCTCTGAGCCTCACCTTCCCCCTGTGAGACACGAGGGCTGGCCCTGGCTGACCTCCACAGGCCCTGCTGTGAGTGGAAATTGGTGTGTTCAGCCTGGTGCTCCCCAGGATAAGGGCGTCCACCCCAGGGATGCTGGGACTCCCCCGAGCCTGGCTCCGGAGGCCACTTGTCAGCGCCTGACATGAGCCCCCCACCCCCACCCCTCACACAAAGCCAAGCTCATTGTTCCATTGCTCGAGAGAAATCAGGGCGTCTGCTGTGGCTGAGTGTCGCAGATGAGGGATGGGGGGACATGAAAGGCAGCAAGCAGAGACGAAAATTGTGCTTCTCCTGGCAACCCCGGGTCTGTGGCTCCTGGGCTGCGGCTGCACGGCAGCTGCTATCCCCTGTCAACCGGGGATAAGTGTACCCGGGTGCGGCCCACCCCACACGGTGGGCAGAGAAGGGAGCCGGGTTCCCACAAGGGTGCTCTGTGGCAACCCCACTCGGGTCCCTCCCAGGGTGCCTCCTGCTTCCCAGGGCGCTGGAGTGGTCCTCCCTCCACGGGTCAGCTCTGGCCTCCACCTTCTGGTGGCATGTCCTCCCCTGCCACCAGCCGTCTCTGGGTCTGTGGGTAGCCAGCGGGACGGGCCAGTGGGCCAGACTCCCGGAGCCATAAGCCCCTTGATTCTGAATGTACATGGCCACACGCACACACGCGCATGCACACACACACAAGCAGGGTCTTGTACATCTGCCCCCCATGGACCCGCACACAGGCACGCCGGTCTACCCACGTCCACGGTCGTCCATGCTCACACAGACACATACGTGAAGTCCCCCAACCATGAGGCCCACAACCCCCAGGCCCAGTTCCTGGTCGGCACAGGCACAGCTCTGTGTGGAACACGACTCCCTGTGAGCTCCACGTCTGTGCCGGGAGGAGGGGGGCCACCATCCCTCCCTCTCCCTGCTGCCTGGCAGAGACTGGCATGGGCGTGGCCTCCCTCTGGGACCCCTCTGTGCTTGGGAAAGGGGTGCAGCTTGTTTCTCAGCCCTTGCTTGCCCCTGAGCACCAGGGGGACACACCTGGCGTGCAGGACACACCAGGAGGACCCCACACACCCCCATGTCACCCCTTCATAGTATGTATACTCGCACAAGCAGCCCCGAGACAAGAATTTGGGGGCCAGTTGATTGTTTGAGAGACGATCTCAGGAAACTTGGTGAGGGAGCCAGGTGGGAGGTGGGGGTGGGGGCGGTAGGAAAGGCAATGAGAAGTGTGCTCTTGGATGGCTTTCTGCTGGGAGCCACTGAAGCTTGACCCTGCTTAGATTCTTCTGGAAGCCTGGAGCGCGCACACTTCAGAACTGCTCCCCTTCTCAAGGGGCAAGGATGCCCAGGTATTTCCCCACCATTCCCATCCTCCGCTGCTTGAGGATGGTCAGCTCCAGAAACAGCTGACCTGCTCCTTCGAGGACCACGCAGGTTGACTCAACCCAATACTTTCCAGAAGAGCCACACTGAACACGGGCAATGGCCACAGGGCCCTGGGTGACTGCGGGCTGGACGGAGGGGGTCATCCCAGTCCCTGTCTCTCCTGTCCCACTCTGCACGTATAAATATCCATGTGCAAGCCACACACGCTCTCACACTCACATCCTCACGCTCTCACACACACACACACCCATGCACACATGCTCACCATTTTCTCTCCTCTGCCCACCTCTGTCCTCTGTTCCTGACTACCTGGTCACAATTTGGTCTAGAGAAGTAGGGGATCTGGGCCTTACATCTCCCAGAATGGCCCATTCTCCAGGTTAGGGGGAGTCCTGTCCCCCACCCAGCTCTAGAAGTCCCTGCTCCCAAAGCTAACCCCCCCCCCCAGCCCCGCTACACTTCACGTGGCTCTGGGCTTTCAGCACCTGGTTTCAGCCCAGTCTATCAGGAGGAATCTCAGGCTTTGAAGCTGGAGACTCCCCAGGCGGACAAAGGGGTGGCTGTGAAGTGAGGGGTGGGGAGGGAGTCTGGGTGCCAGCCCAGGTGTGCTGCGATAATCTCTGGGGCCTAATCAAGGTGCCTTGTCCCCAGCTCTGCTGCTGAATGACAACAGCCCCTGCCCCTCCCACCACTCCCCACGCTGGCTGCCAGGACAGCGACAGACACCTGCTAGGTCCCTGACCCCTTCCCTCCCCTGCCCTGCTTCCTTTTGTACTGGTGCAAAATGGGACAAAGCCAGGCCCCACCTGGTGAGGGGGAGGCCCCAGGACTCCCACTTCTCAGCTGTGATCACACTCTGCCTGTGTGTGCCAAAATTTTGTCTTGGGCAGGGGGTGTGGCAGAGAGATTGACAGATAGACGGACGGCAGCCCAGGATGGGCAGCAGGATAAGAGATGACCCATCCTGCAGAGCTGCCCAGACGGGGTGTGGGGGGCACAAGATGAGAGTCCTGAGCTAGGTGTAACTCCATCCT
This sequence comes from Enhydra lutris kenyoni, assembly GCF_002288905.1. Lineage (NCBI taxonomy): Eukaryota > Metazoa > Chordata > Mammalia > Carnivora > Mustelidae > Enhydra > Enhydra lutris. Next base: position 25,164,257 of record NW_019154096.1, on the reverse strand, counting down.
CCTCAGGGACCTTGCTAAGATCTCTTTTGTCCCCAGAGCCCATGTGGGAAGCAGGGTCAGAGACAGCCCATCTTTTGCAAAAGGAGCTGGGGAGAACCAAAGCTTAGAGAAAGTGAGGAGCGAGCTCTATTCTCCCCAGCTCTGGGCCCCAAGGCCAGACTCCTTGGTGCCTGGCTGGGATGCCTCCCTGGGACACCTGTCCTCGTATCTACGACCTGCTGCCCTCTGCATGGTGGGCACATGGAGGGGAAGCAGAGCAGGTGGGTGAGCAGTAACTGGAGTGGGTGGGCCCAAACTGACCTTGACCTTGACCAGCTGCTGGGGGCAGCTAGACCCTCACCTTCTCTTCCTCTTCACCTTCCCAGCTATTTCTGACCCTGCTATATGGCAAGGCTGTGACTCCCCAACACGATATGGGTGTATAGTTGAGCAATAGGGTGGCCTCAGTTTCTCCTCAGAGGCTGGAGGAGAGGGAAGGAGTGGATATGGGGAATGGGGAGAGCAACTGAGATGGGACAGAGCTCCTCCTGACCTCAGACCCTTCCTGGAGAAAAGCTAGAGACCACGAGCAGGACAGAAACAGAGAGAAACCAAAGAAGAGGGATGCTCACTGGAGAGAGGACAGCCAGCTAGGCTGCTTGGCGCCCAGGCCATTAAGATGAGCCATGGGCTTCCCCAGGACCATCCTTCAGGGTTGGGGGAGGGGTGGTTTGTGAAGGGAGGGAACACATTATTCACAGCTAAAGAAAGGCTCATTACTTTGCACCAACCTTTGGCTGGTATTGAATATACCATCGCTTCCCTCCTAACAAATGGCTTCTTGAGGGTTTAATTAACTTCTTAGCACCCTCGGGCAGGCAGTCTGGCCCCCACCATTGGGCGAACCTGAGTCAGCCATATTGAGGGGCAGTGATGGCCTTCGGGAGAGGTAGCTCCTGCCCAAGAGGAGGGGAGGGGGCAGGGGCCTTGCCCGGCTTGCCGACCACCTGCTCACGTGACAGATAGGGAGACCAAGGCAATGTGGGCAGCTTGCTCAAGGTCACATGGTAAAATGGAGGCAGAGCCAGGCCTATAGGGCAGGCCCTGAGCAAACCAAAGGATGCATGGCCTTCCAGAGCCTTGCCCTTGCCTTCCCCTCCCCAAGTCGTTATTTGCTATGTAAACCCAGCAGCAATTCTATAATTATGGGTTGAAGTTGATCGAGGCTCATAGCCTGAAACGAAGTCCCTTCCAATAACCATTCCCATCACTGTAAGCACTTTCCAAGCCCCTCTGATGGGCCAGACGCTGTGCTAGGCCCCTTCGTGCAGCATTGCAAATAATTCCTACATTGACCCCACGAGGCTGGTATTATTACTGTCTTCAATTTTCAGATGAGGAAGCAGAGGCCCAGAGAGATCACTGATACCCCAAAGGGTACGTTGCCTGAACTGAGAGGCTATTTGCCTCCTCAGAGAAGGACTCACGTCATGAGACCCGATCCTTTCACTGAAGGGGAAACTGAGGACCTGCCCAAGGTCACCCGGGTCATAAGTGGAGTCTTGGCTTCTGATTCCAGGCCAGTGAAGGCCTTTCGAGCACACCATGTCACCCATCCTCTCTGCTTCATTCCACACGTTCCCCCCACACTTAGCTTCCTGGGCTGGGCCCGGCCCCCCAGCTGCGTGAGCCACACTGAGAAACCCCTGAGCAGAGGAGCCAACCTGAACTTGGCAGTCAGCCCCAGGCTGAAAGCTGCTCCACAGTTTTGGGCTGGGGTCCTTGGACAAGTCACTCCCCTAGCAGCAGAGCCTCAGTTTCTTCCTCGGCAAGTTTAAACATGCCTCACAGGACATTTGGGAGAATTAAATGGGCTTAAAGCACTTGGCCCAGTGTCTGACTCATCATAGCCTGCCCTCGATGGCAGTATTCTTGGGAAAGGGCTCAGACCGGCCAGGATTCCCTGCCTCCCTCCTGCATCCGCACCTCTGCTTGCTCCTGGGAAGGCCTGTCCAGCAGCCCCTGCCCCCACTCCCCGCTCCCATTAGAATTGGGGCAGAGAAGCCCCAGAGGAGGACCGTAGATGCCCAAACAGAGCCCTCCCCGCCCAGGGGGAGCAGGAGGGCTGCCTCGCGAGCTGCAGGCTAATTAATCGTGCTGGGCTGACAGCAGAGAGGGGCTGAGCTTTCTGCCGACGAGTCCAGAGCAATGATGGAATAATGGGTTCTAATGCACTGGTCTTCTCCGGGGACCTGTCTTTCATCCCCCAAAAAACTAATTAATGACAGCAATAAATAAACCAATCCAGCCTGCATTGCCCGGAGCGGCCAAGGCTCTTGGAGAAAAGCCTGTTGCTGGCCAGACCAGGGAGCACTGGGGGCCAGCATCCTCCGAGCAGGTAGAGCTAGGGCCCTGGGATGTCATGTGGGATGGGGCAGAAGAACTCTGGCCCTAGAGATCCAAGCACACTGAAAACTTGGGACCCATGAGTACTAATCCCAGACTAGCCACTACATCGCTGGGGGAACTTTCCAGGTCATTCTACACCTCAAGCTTCAGATGTTAACCCTGTTTGGATAAAACACAGTAGCCTATAAACCAGGAAAGTTGACAGTTCCTTTTATGATTTAGAAAGTGGGCTAAGGCCAGGCACACCACAGAAAGGATGTCCCACCATGGGCCTCTGGCCAGTGAATGCTGAAACACAAAAAGCACTAAGATCGGTGATTTCACATTTTAGAATCTCCTCGAAGGCTTGCTAGAACCCAGACTGCAGCCCTCCTCCCCGCCCCCAAGAGCTTCAGAGTCCGCAGGGCCTGAGAGTTTGCATTTTTAAGAAGTTTCCAGAAGATGTCCAGGACGCTGGTTTCCCACTCTGAGAATCAGTGGTCCAGCCTGAATGCCTACAACTTAGGTTCCCATCCTGTCTCTGTTCTGGTTCGCTTGGGGTAGCTCTCTTCCTTTCTCTGGGCCTCAGGTCCCCCATCTGGACATGTGAATATGTGTGTAGGGGGGCAGGACTCATCAGGACTCCGGGGGCTCTGTTCTGCCTTTTCAGGCAGCTGGAGACCTCCCACATAGCAAGTGACGTCCCGGCACTCTATACACACGCGGGGGCTCAAAGCAGAGGCCCGATAGAGATCACAAAGCCCCTTTTGAGGGGTTTCCAACCCTTTTATAATGAGCCACATACGCCCAGCAAGTAGCAGCCCCCCTTGTCAGTGTGGGAATTCTCACCTCTTGGTACATCCCCAATGAGTGGTTCCTACTTCTAGTATACCTCTGCTAACAGGAAGCTCACTCCCTCTCATGGGATGACCCTCCATCCTAAGGTCCTAAGAGAGGCTTTTTTTGTTTTCCATTTGTTTTTAGTGCTAGTCCAAAATTTGCCTCTTCATGATGGACTTCCTCGGCCGGTCCCTTCTTTGTCTCAGTTTCCTCAAAGGTCCCTTTCATCTTCAATATCATGAACCTACACAGGAGATCAGACTCTATCATTCATTGCTGTAGAACCTGGGAAAGCCTGAGGGAGCTCTGACCCACCCCCCCACATTGCCCCTCTGTAGGATGGGCAGAAATGAGATCAAGAGGTGAGAACCTAGAACGCAGCATAAATGTGGGAGACCCCGATCGCTAGTACATGACATCATGGCCCCAGAATTCGGCCTGGAATCCCAGTTCCAGGTCAGTTGGCTTTTCCTGAGGCCTTTCTGTCTGCAGGTGAGAGTGAGCTAAAGCTCCTCCCTGAATCTGGGGCCGTTTTAACTAGAAGCACCCCACTTCTGTCAGAACTCGCACCTGACCCCCCTTGGAACCTGTGACCAGTGCTCCGGAGTGGGCCTCCACTCCCCCAATTCTACTGGAAGTGCTGGAAGCCAAGACCAGTGGCCTGGCGTGTCTGCAGAGGGGGTGACTGTCCACAGTGGCATGAGTTCTGGCCCCGGCTTCCCAGCACAGCTGCTTGGCACCACGGGGCCTGGCCCAGGATCTCACCAGTGGCTGATCTCACCACTGCCCTCACGGACCTGGGCACTCGTGTGCTGGCCTGTGGCCCCTGCCCACCACCAGAGTGGTGTTCCCAGGGTCCTGAGTGTGCGCAGCATGGCCCACCCAACACGCATCTAATTGGAAGACCTCCGCTAATGGGAGGCTGGGACATGGAGAAGCTGGGATATTTAGTGGCAACAGTCTGTAGGCTCTGCTAGGCTCTGCTTCCCCCCAGGAGTGGGAACTCCTCCAAATCCGGAAAGAAGGTTTAGATCTGGGGCAGGAGAAACATACTAGAGGCCACCCTTATCTAAAGTAATCTACCCTCGGCATGCATCCGTGTGAAGAAGGCCGTGGGCAGGATGTGGATAAAAATAACCGCTCGTTCTGAGCACTTGCTGTGTGCCAGCCCATCTTCTGAGGTCCTGTCACCCTCATCTGGGGACGGATCACTCCATCTAGGCATCTGAGTATCCCTAGAAGGGAGGTAGCTTTGTCATTACACCCATGGCCCCTCTCTCATCAACAGGAGAACTGAGACCCAGAGAGGTAATGGAGGTCAGACAGCTAGCAGGAAGCAAACCCCGGTGTGGACTCCACTGCCTGGTTCCTGGGCTTGCGTTCCTGGTGTTCTGTGCTCTTCCCCTCTGGCTTATACCCAGGAGACCCAGCCACCATCCTGAGGAGACGGAGCCGCACACACCAGGCAGTGGAGTCCAGGGACTCCAGGGACACACCAGGCACACAGTGCCCAGGACCGGAACCACCGAGCAGCCGGGAACTTGGGGAGAGAACGGAAGTCAGTACTGTCCCCAGGATATGCAGAAGACTATGAAGAGAAAGGGACAGGGATCAGCTGGGAAGGGTCCTTCTGCCTGAGCCTATCCTGGTCCCTGGCTTTCTCAGTCCAGGGCTCAGTCTGACTTCAGAGACTTGTCCACTACAAAGACAGGAGCTGGGAGGGGAGGGGTATCTTCCTACAGGGTCCCCATAAGGCAAGGCTGAGCCAGCCCTGCCTACACAACGTCAGTTGTCCCCAAGAACCAGAGGTCCCTTGGTGGCATCTGTAAATAAATGGGATCCAGTGTTGGCCCAGGGTGCAATCCCCGGTGGTTTCCAACCCTGGCTTGCCGGTTGAAGCACCTGGGCTCAAGTGTGGGTCTTATTATCCAGGCCTGGGTCCCACTCACAGGGATCAAGGTTTAATGAATCGATCTGGAGTGGGTGTTGGCATTGGTCATTTGCAATGTTCCCCAGGTGGTTCTAACAGGCAACCAGGGTGCAGACCTTTTGCCCCTTGGGAATCTGGACCCCTTCTAGGCCTGGAGAGGTTAGGAGGGGCTCCTTACTAGGCTCTCCCCATGACTGTGTCCCCACGTCCAAGTGCCATAGAGAAGGTGGCTCCCAGAGTAAGTGGCTAGATGTCACAATGTGAACACAGAACAGGAAGTTATGAAACAATCCTCTCTTTCACCAGAAAAATCCAAGGCCCTAAGGGCCACAGGGCAGCCTGGAGAGGCCAAGGCTTCTTCAGGGAACTAGAACTGCCAAGAGGAACCATACCCAGGTAAAGAAATTCTGAATTCTCTGAAAGGCCGCCTACTCCAAGAATCCCTCTGGGCCCCAGTTCATGAGGATCTTGCCCCTCTGGGTTCCTCCAGCCCTGACTGACAGCCTGGGAATCTAACAGATGAGGACCAGCTCCGAGTAGACAGCGTCCTGCTCAAAAGCCTTGTATAGTTTCTTTATTGCCTTCAAGGTGGAGTCCTAATGCCTTAGCCTGATGTTCAAGACTCCCAACAGCTGGCCAACACCTACCAGTCACACACTACTCTCCTTTACTTAGATGAGAAGTGCCTGGCAGCTCTGGGTTGCAGGCAACAGGGCTGATGTATTCATTTAATAATGTGGAGAATATAAAATGCCCAACACAGGTCATGACATACAGGAAGTCCTTTTCAAAGTGCTAACTACCATCATGTGCATCACCACCACCACCTTCATCATTGTCTCTATCACCGTCCTCACCATCATGACTGCCATCATCACTCCCATCACCACCATTGTCTTCATCACTGTTGTCACTATCAGCACCACCATCATCATATTATCATCTTCATCATTATTGTCACTGTCACCATCGTCATCCCCATCCCTACCATCACCTCCATCATTGTTGTCACCATCATCACCACCATCATCATACCATCATCACCCCCATCATTATCATCATTACCATCATCATCACCATCATCACCATCATCACCATCATCACCATCACCATCATCACCATCATCACCATCATCACCATCATC
>NW_019154096.1:25146769-25157876 GCF_002288905.1 Enhydra lutris kenyoni | reverse complement strand
CACCATCATCACCATCATCACCATCATCACCATCATCACCATCACCATCATCACCATCATCACCATCATCACCATCATCACCATCATCACCATCACCACCATCACCATCACCACCATCACTACCACTGAGGGCTTTGTTGATTCTGGCCTTCATTCCTTTCTCATATATAAAGGGGTATAAGTGAACATAATTGCTGCTCCTCCTCCATGGCCCAACTGAAATGCAGCCTCCCCCATGAAGCTTCCCTGATGCCCACAGTCAAGAAGCCTACCTGTGCCCATGTGTATGTGCATGTGTGCATGTACCCTCTTCCCTCTCACACCAAGCTATAAAACTTGTCTCAGCTTGTCTCCCACACCTTTTCCCTTCCCTTCATCTACTGCCAACCTCTCTGAGAGGTTTTCAGGATAACCTGGGCTACAGAACAGATGATCAAAATGGGAGACACTCAGGACCCACGAAAGCACTGGTGTTACCCACTTCTGTCTCCCTGGCCCCCATTAGCTGCCTTGTAACCTATGTCCCTTCCTGATGCTACCATCTACCAAGCTTAAACCCACACTGTGATCCCTCTTCTATCCTACATGAGGGCACAGACCAGAGGCCATACATGTGGTTTCAAGTCTGGGTCTTGCCACTTTCTGGGCAGGTGTCTTTGGATGAGTCTCTCCTCTTTGGGAGCCTGAGTTGTCCCTTCATGCACAAGAAGTATAAGGGTAGGAATAGAAGATTTCTCTGTCCCTTTCTGACTCAAGCCTCCTCAGTTTTGCATGGGCCTTACTCACGTGGCTGTCCCCTGTCTAACTGTAGATATGATGTGGTGGTTTGAAGGTTCCTTTAATGTGGCTCAGCACCCATCAGGCCTCCTTCCTACCCAGAGAGGCAGCAGTAGTCTTTCCTGTGTTCTGGAGTGACTGGCCATGCTGGGGACTGAGGCAGGCCCCATGCGAGGCATAGCCGGCCCCCTCTCAGCTCAGAGGCTCAGAGCTCTTTGCCCGAGAGCCCGAGGGGAGGGATATTTATGGTTTAATAACTGTCCTATTGATTCTCATTTATTTGCCACCAACGGGGCTTACCAAGGAAGTGAAGGCAAGAAAGGCCGTGTTTGTAAATAATTCTCCAGTTGGAGCCATCACTCAGCCTGCCAGCCATGTGAGGGAGGTGATCTGGGTTAATAGACTGCCATGCCCTCCACTTAGCTGAGCCCTGACACACAGCTGCCCTTGGGACCCCCAGGAGCCCAGGCCTTTTCCCTGTTCTCTTTACTGTTGGCAATGCACTTCTGTGGCTACGCTCTCTCCTGACTGTCTTTGAAGGAGGAAGACTGGGGTTTGGCAGCCCACCTAACAGATGAGGATCCTGGAAACTGTAGAGACACGGTGCCAGGAAAGGGTGGGTGGGGCAGTCTGCAACCTGAACAGCTGTGACCGGCTGACTATTAGTTAGCTATTGCCGTGTAACAAACCACCCCAGAATCTAGTCACTTACAATAAGAACCATTATTTCTCATGAGTCATGGTCTCACAAGTCTGTGAGTTCAGCCAATCTAAACTCGGCTTGGTTGACATGGGCTGGGCCTAGTCAGGTATGTCTGGTGAGTTGGAGGGTCAGCCTGGGGCTGGCTGCGAGAGAATGACCTCGGCTGCTGGGACAACCAGGCTCTGCTCCGTGGGTCCCTTGCCTCCCTCCAGCCCACTGGCCTGGGCTTGTTCTTGCAGAGGTGACAAGAGTCTGAAAGATGAAGCAGAAATGCCCCAGCTCCTTAATTTATACCGTTTGCTACCCTCCCCCCCCACACCCATTGGCCAGAGCAAGTCAGTGTTGGAGAGCAGGACTGAAAGCCCTCCGGTACAGCAAGGCATGCAAATTGAGGCCACAGATGTCATCAGGCTACCACGCTGACTCGGGAGCATTGCACTCCGCATTCTGCTCTTTCCCTTAAGAAGAGCTGAGGCCTTGAGCTAACATGGGATCCTGTTGTGTTTTCCTAAGTCTGGGTAGCAAGATCAGCCCTCTTGAGAAGCATGAGGCTTGATGTGGGGACATCAGAGAGCAAAACTGAGTTCTAAGAGTTTTGGCTTAAGACATGGAAGGACTAGACTTTCCAAGGACTGAGTCTGTCTTAGAGAGATAGTGAGCTCCCGGTCACTGACAACGTGTAAGCACCAAGGAGATGCTGATTGTGCAGCCGCAGAAGGGGTTCTCCTTGCAATGAGACTGGAGGCAGATGCGATGAGCTCCCAGCTCCCTTCCAGCTCCAGCAATCCAGAAGCTTCCGAAAGAGTGGTCTGGCTGCTGCAGGTGCGGGCGGAGGAATGCTGCTGTCTAACCCCCACTGCCTCTTCCAGTCTGGCCCTAGGCTTGGTGGGTCCCAAGTGCAAGTTCAGGGCAGAGCTGCCTTCTAGCAGACAGCACAAATGAGAGACTCCGAAATCTCCTGCCTGGCTCCCCAGGAAAGAAGGGGAGAGTGATGCTCAGGGTGGAATGCCCCCAGCGAGCACCAGAGAGGCAGCCTGGCAAGGTGAAGAGTACAGACCCTGAGCCAGACACACGCCATTGGAACTGACCTAGGGTCAGTGCTTGCTTCCTCCCCGCCCCCTGTCCTCTCTGTAAAGGGGCTAACCCTGCTGGACCAGACCATTGTGAGAGCTGACCTGGACAGTGAAGATGGTACTTCCACGAGATGAAACATAGCCCCAGCAATGTTTGTTTGTTTTTTTCTTTTCTTTTTGAGTCACAGCAGATAAAAACAAGAGCTGACATAAAATCCATGTCCCCTCAGGCCCACTGTAGTGGCCTGCCAGTGCCTCTGCCCTGTGTGTCCTGTGGGGGCAGCTCAGATGTCTGGGTGGAGGACATGGAGTCCCCAAGGGAAGGGCAGGAGCCGGGCCAGGGAACGGGGCAGGGGGGCTCCCGGTCAGGACACCCCCTCTCCCACTCCCACCTTCATCCGGAGATCAGAGCAGGGATGACTGATCAGAAGGGCCCAGGACTGACTGGAAACGTTCACCAACCAACCGCCAGCCCCCTCCCCCAATTCCGGCCTCCAGGAAACACCCCTCTGCTGCGGCAGGAACCTCACTAGTGGAGAGATGGGTGGGGAGGAAGGAAGGAGAGTGCGGCCTATTGAGGGCCTTTTCCATTTTCCATTTTCCAGAGCTTTGGGAGGTTTCTCGGATAATAATGGTAGCCGAGGCTCAGAGTTCTTCCCACATCTCTGTGCCTTTTAGTGGAGCTCTGTACAGAGGGTGCAACTGTCCTGCGGCCGCCTCACTGACCAGCTGGCGGATGCAGTGACTGGCAGACACAGTGAGTGTCTGACTGACAGATGGGCGGGCCAGCTGGCTGACTACTGACGGTCTTGCTGACTGACACAACAACGGGCCGGCGGATACAGTGGGTGCTGGCTGACAGACACAGGGGTTGGCTGGCTGTAGCGGTGACTGACTGACACAGTGAATGAATGAAGCACGAACAGACTGCTTGACTGAAGACTGTCTCACCGGCTCCCTCACTCAATGACTGACCTATGAATGGACTGATTGATATAGAATCTGATAGACTCATGGATTGCCTGACTGTCTCACTGATGAGCACTGACGGACTTCCCGTCTGATGAGTCTGACTGACAGACTCATGGGATTCCTGACAGAAGTCTGTCTTGCCAACTAACTGGCTGCCGTGGAGGATGTCCGTGACACCCTCCCTGGCTGGCTGGCTGTTTCCTCACTGACTAACTCAGGACTGTCTGACTGACTGACTCTCTCACTCACTGACACTGTGACTGACCACTGACAGATGGACTGACTTACCAACTGGCATGCTGACAACGGGCCGCTCCAAGCCTTTCACACTAACCCTCACAGCAACGGGCTGCAGACCCACTGGTTGGCTGACAGCCGGGTTGGCCTAGGAGGAACTAGCTGCCTGACAGCGACGACTAAAGCTTCGACTGACTCACCCACAAATCGCCACACCAACAGCCCCATTCACGAGCTGACTAAAAGCCGGCAGGCCCACTCGGCGACAGCCAGACTGACTTGCTGGCTGACGGACTGACCCACCGCCGAACAACTGTGGGGCTCTCTGGCCGACCCCGGCGCCAACCGATGGCTGGCCGGCCGACCACCAACCCAGCCGCGGCCTGCTGTGCTGACTGACAGGCCCAACCGGCGACAGTCTGGCCGGCTGATGGAAGAAAACCTTTTTTCGGAATCCTTTTCAGTTCCCTGTTCTTTCTCCTTCCTCACCCTTTATCTCCCAGCTCAGCTTTGTCACCTCATGTTTTTTAAAATTTTACCTATTTTCTTGTAGCCCCATGCATACAAAGGAAGGTAGATAATACACATGAAAAGCCTAAAGAATGAAAATGAAATGAACACCTGTATGCAGCCACTTAGATCCAGGGCTAGAAGAGTGGGGAGGCTTTAACAGATATGCCTGCCTGGTCTGCAGCCCTGAAATTCTCCTCTAACTGGTCTGGTTGGGGCCTGGCATCATGGCTCCTCTCCCCCAGTTTTACTGAGATGTAATTGGCAAATAAAAATTATGTATCTTGAAGGGGCGCCTGGGTGGCTGAGTCAGTGGAGCAGCCGTCTTTTGGTTTCGGCTCAGGTCGTGATCTCAGGGTCGTGAGATCGAGTCCTGTGTGGGGCTCCGTGTTCAGCAGGGAGCCTGCTAGAGATTCTCTCTCTCTCCCTCTCCTTCTGCCCTTCCCTGTGCTCATCCATGCTGTTCTCTCTCTCTCTCAAATAAATATATACATCTTTTAAAAAATTGTATATGTTTAAGGTATACAACAGGATGTACATATAAGCGGTGAAATGATTACCATATTCAAGGTAATTAACATATCTGTCACCTCCCATGGTTACCTTTTTTATGTGTGTGTGGTGAGAATGCTTAAGATCTACTCTCTAAGTAAATTTCAAGTGCACTATACAGAAATATTAAGTACAGTCCCATGATGTATGTGAGATCTCCAGAATTCATGAATCCTGCAGGCCTAAAACTCTGTCCCCTTAGACAAATGTCCCCCTATGTCCCCCACCACCCAGCCTCTGGCAACCACCATTCTACCTTGTGTTTCTAGGAGGCTGACTATTTTAGATTCTACATACACATGAGATTGTGCATTACTTGTTTTCTGTCTGGCTTATTTCACTTAGCATAATGTCCCCCAGATTCATCCGTGTTGTCACAGATGGCAAGATTTCCTTCTTTTTTAAGGCTGAGTACTATTCCCCTGTGTGTCTGGACCACATTTTCTTTATCAGCACACCCCTCAGTGAGCCCTTGGGTTCTTCCCACAGCTTGGCTCTTGTGAATGTACTGTGATGAACGTGGGCAGCTTTCTCTCGGAGAGCTTGGTTTCATTTTCTTCAGATACAGACCCACAGTGGGATTGCTGGGTCATAGGGTTGTTCTATTTTCAGCGATTTGAGGAAACTCCACGCTGTTTTCCCTAGTAGCTGCCCCCGTTCACATTCTGCCATCAGTCTTCGGAGAAGCCTCCTGAGCGCTCCTGATGCATGGCAGGGTCTGGTGTCCCCGGGCCAGACCCTCACGGAATCTTGGCTTAGCCTCATTGCCTAGAGTGTGGTCTGAGCTGGTAGCGTCAGCCCCACTGGGGAGCTGGTAGGAAATGCAAACTCTCGGCCCACACCGGAGACCCTCTGAAGGCGAATCTGCTTGTTAACAGGCCCCCCGGACGGCCTGCAGTCACACTAACAAGGGTTCGACAAACCCTGCCTTCAATGGCCCCTGCGTGCTCCTCCCCACCTGCCCCCCTTCCCCCAGTCCTGCCCCATGTGACCACGGCCACCAGGCAGGGTCCTCACCCCCTTGCCTTTTTTTGTGTTTTTTGCCTAAGTCCTCATGCCTGCTTTGGGTCTTTACATCCCTGAGATACATTCTTCTGCCATGCGTTTTTTGCTCTACATTTTATTTTCTAGATTTGTTGCATGCAAATGACAGCACCTTCATTTCTCACTGCTGTAGAAGATGCTAGCGTGTGACCATGCCACCACGTATCTATATGTTTGAAAATGGACACTCGGATTGTTTCTAATTCTCACTTGGTGTTGCTGTTTGCTGGTCCGTTGCTTTCTGCTTTCCTCCCCAGCTCCCCTGTTCCCCCCGACCCAAAGAGAGAATACCCTGCTTGACCTCTCCCTCTGCAGACAGGCTTCTGCTCCTGTCTCTGCCCACCCCCCCACTTCCAGGGAGCAGGATGGCACAGATCTGCCACGGCCTCTGCATTAGCTACTGTTTGCCTACAATGGGGCCGCCATCTCTCCCCAGGGACAGGCGGTGAGTCAGGGGGAGCTGGAGTTTGTCTTTCCCCCAGCTCCCTCCCTTCCCACAAATGCCTGTCCTGTCAGTCAGGGCAACGTGAGCAGAGAGGGCTGTCTGCATTGTCCTGGTTCCAGCCTGGCTTCAGGCACCATGACTGTCGGGAGCTGGAAGGCCTTGGGGACTGATAAGGGAAAAAGATTGTATGAGTCAAGGTTGTCCAAAGAAACAGAACCAGTAGGATAGATAAAGGTATATATAAAAAGAGATTTATTATAGGAACTGGTTCACACAGCCACGGACGCTGAAGTCCCACGATCCGCCGTCTGCAAGCTGTGTCTGTGTCGGAAAGCCTGAGAAGCTGGGGGGTGCGGTGGGGGGAGCTGCCGGCTTAAGTCTCAAAGTCTCAAACCAGGAACTTCAGCGTCCTGGGCAGCAGAGGTGGACGTTCTAGGTCAAGGAGGGAGGGAGAAGTCACATTCTCTCTGGACGCTTTGTCCTCTTTGGGCCCTCCACGGACAGTCTGACGTCCACTCACAGGATTGAGTCAGGACCCTTCTTTACCCAATCTACAGATCCCAAAGCTAATCTCTTCTGGAAACACCTTCACAGAGTCACCCAGAAATTCTGCTTCACCAGCTCCTTGGGCATCCTGTAATCTGGTCAACTCGACCCATAAAATTCTGCATCTCAAGTGAGTCACCATGAGAGGCAGTAACACACGACAGGCTTTATCTGGTCTTGAATAGGGTTGCCCGAGAAGGGAAATCTTTCACAGCATGAGAGACCATCTGGAGTTCATGGCCATGGGCACAGCACGCCCAGGAGAGGACAAGGGAGTTCCCCTGCACGTGACAGGCCCCCACATCTCGTTGATGTCCTCTGCAGCTTGGTGTGGGAGTCTCAGGGTCAGGAGCTCTAGCCTATCCATGGCCAGCGGATCTGGGGTGAGGTTCGGTGGAAGTCAGTTAAGCTAGTTAGGCAGGTCCAGAATAGCTAAAAATCTGCTTATATGGTTTATTTTTAAACTATTGGGTGTGTAACAATTTGAGTTCAGTGCCGGCAGGCTTTTGAGCTGGCGGGTCTCAGCCGGAAGTGAAGAAATAAATAACCTAGGGGCCGATACACAGAGGTCACCTTTGGCTCCTGTGTATCCATGACAGGGACTCCAGCGGACAGAGCCCAGAGGAAGGCCTCTTTCAGTCTAGAAGCCTCAGCCTCTAGCAGGTTGAGGACGCTCTGAGATTAGTCACCTAGCCTTGCAAGCCTTCATTTTCAGGGCTCGGAAGATCGTTAATAATAAATAGCACACACAGTCTTCCCTCTGTTTTTGCTGCCAACACCTGCTACGCGCCAGGCCCCGGGCTACTGCTCCGTCTGTCTCCCGAGGCGCTCGGAGCCGTGGGCACCGGTGGGGCCGCTGCTGGAGCTCTGCGGGACTTGACCAGCACAGGCTTCCAGTGGCCACACTGAAACCCATTGCATCTCCTCTTCGTGTAACCCACGATCTTCTCAAGCATTGTCCGTGCAAATGCCCTTCCCAGACAGGTGTCAGGTGGGATGGGAAGGAAATTGGAGTAGCGGGCCAATGATGGCAAGAGCACGCAGTCATTGAAAATTTACTACACAACAGACACGGTACCTAGCATTTGCTGCAAGCATGGTTCCCTTTTGTCTCCGTAACAAACCCCCAAAGAATTAGGTCCTAGTCCATGCTGATCGAAGGAGATGCTAGTGTGTGTTTCTGTCCACAAAACGTAACGCACTCTGCATGTTTGTTTTACGCCTTGTTTTTTTCTCCTGACAATATACCTTGTAGATTATTTCATTACATACAGAGCGTTTCGGAGTGTGGGTTCTTATACCGTCCTTGAGCAAAACCAACCCCTCGTGATGGATACGGGGTTTTTCCCAATATTCCTTTTACTCGGCTCATTTTGGGGAGGAACTTCTAGAAGTTGAATTTCAGTGTCATTCGGACTGACTCAAGGAGCTGGAACTTCCCAGGTGGGAGGGAAGCTCAGACTGTGTTTCTTGGAGTGGGGAGGGATGAGAAGGAAGGGGAAAGCTGAGGGCGGGCAGAGGGAGGAGATGGAAAGGGCAGGTGGAGGCAGCGAGGAGGGGAGGCTCTGGGGCTCTGCAGGTAGGCGGGTGGGGTCAAGGTATCGGGTGTGTGTGTGTGTGTGTGTGTGTGTGTGTGTGTGTGTGCAAATGCACGTGTGTTTCCATCCTGCCTGAAGTCTCTTCCAAATTACTGTGTTCCCCGTCTGCCTACTCCTTCTCCCCCCGCCTCCCCCCACCCCCAGCCTGGGAAAATCCAGTCAGAATTAATAAAAGCAGCAGATTGCTTAGAGACGAAGGGCGAGGGATACAGACAGTTCGGGGGCTTGGTATTTCCCTCATGTGCAATAATCTGGTGGTGAGATCTGGAATTAAAACCCCTTTCCTAGAGCCTTTATTAATATTAGCTCCTAATGCATAATTACCTGGCAAGCCCAGGGGGCTGCTGCTTGTGTCCCCGCCCCCACTCCTCCCCCAGCCCCGCAGCCCGGCCACCTGGGCCACCCAGCAGGACACAGGCTCAGGTTGCAGACTGGTCTTCTCACAGGGGTCTGGGCTCCTGAGTGACCTCCTGGTGACACGGAGCGTCTCACTGCCCCTCGGGAGCCCAGACAGCCTGAATCCACTCGAACCTGCTGGAGGGGCCCGCGGTAGACACGGCTGCACTTCCCAGCCCTCCAGGCCTCTTGGCCATGAAAGTGGTCGCTGTGTGGTTGTGGGGTTGTGACCAGGTGGCTTAGGGTTCTAGCTGGCCCACCTCCCCACCAGGCAGCAGCCACCAGATCCTCCTGGCACGCTGAGGGCTAGAAAGCTCTCAGGCCTGGTAAAGGGCTGGGAACCACTGGGTCCTGCCCTCTTCCCTGGAGGCAGGAAGCTTGGCCCTCCAGGGCATGGTCCCCACTTTCCAATAGCTGTTTTGTGCCCAGGGCTGGGTCGTCTTTGGCAAGTTGCTTGCCTTCCCCGACCTTGGTTTTCCCAGCAGGACAGTAAGGGGGCTGCCTGGGGCTCTTCCTCTGCCCCTTTTATTTGGAGTCTGATGCAGGTGTTGGGAGTCCAGAGTTAGCGAAAACAGAGTCCGAGTAGATGGAAGACCAAGGACAGGAGCGTTCTGAGAGCCCTGAGCCCTTTGGGTCCCCATGTTAACTGGCTGCAGTCCTTGTTTGTGGCAGAATAATCAGGTGGTTTGCATGTGCTTAGGAGGACACGCCTCCTATTCCCACCAAACTACCTCCTGCCACAGGGCCTTTGTACATGTGCTCCCCCTGGAGCACATTCCCCTGGAATGTGCTTCCCTTCCCTCTTTTTTCCTAGTTTTCCTTCAGAACTCAGCCCTGCACGGAACTCATCATTTCCTCCAGCAAGTCTTCCCTGACTTCCCCACCAAAGTCAGATTCCCAGGGTCCCATATGTCTCCTTCATAGCAATTCTGAGTTAATAAAATCAAGGCACAAAAAAGCGCCTATATTTTTCTGTAACTAAGTTTCATTTCTGCTCTGAGCCTGCATTCTTCCGGGAGGCAGAAATGTAATCTTAGACAATTCAGGATCCTCCTGCTTTCCCTGGCTTTGAGTCACAGCCTGGAGGTGGGGGGTAGGGGAGTGGAAGGCTGGGGGGGTGGGTTTCTCGAAGCTTCTATGTCAGGCAAGGACGGTCGTCTGTCCCTCTGGCACATCCTCATTCCAGTGACTCCTCAGCCCCCACTGTCCCCCTGAGACTCACTGCATCAGAAGCAGGCTGACCCTGTGGCCTTCCCAGGCACCCTGCCACTCCGCACGCCGCTCGAGAGGGACCCTTCACAGGGATTTCTCTGCCCCCGTGTGATGTTGGGACAGGGAAACTCGGGGACCCCACCGGGTAGAGGTGTGTAAGTGTAACTCCATTTGCCCTGAGAGACCCCACAGGGTTGGAGACAGGGGAGACGAGGAGTAGCGACAGTGCCTGTCCTCGGGGACCTTAACCCCTCACCCCTCTGTCTTGTCCTTTCATTCTCTGCCCCCCACCACCACCTGGCCAGGCAGGGAGACTCCCTGGAGTCTGGGGAGAGGGTGGGGCGCTGCCCAGAAGGGAGTCTACTGCCCATTGGCTGCTTCTGCCTGGAGTGGTTCAGGAGCTGCCGTTGTTGTCACCCTGGCGACCAGAAGAAGGGGATCAGAAGGGGAAACCACACATACTGGGGGACACAGCAGCCTATAGGAGGCACGTGAGCAGCAGAAGAGCTTAGTGATGACTGCAAGTGGCGGTTTTAGAGCCAGACAGCCTGGGTTCAAATCCTGCTCTCCTACCTGCCAGCTGTGCAAACTTGGGGGAGTTACTTCACTCTCTCCTTGGTTCCTTCTTCCAGAGATAAAGACAGCAACAGTGTCTGCCTGAGTCAAGATTAAGTGAGGTAATACATGCAAAGTACTTGGTGCAGTTCCTGGCAGGTAGGAAACTCTCCTAAGATCATTGTTCTTCCCTTCCCTTAAATCAGATAAAACTATGTCGTGTGGTGAGTGTTTGACTGTCTGCCACCGTAAGCTTCAGGAGGGTAGGGACAAGGTCGCTTTGTCAGGCTGCTTGCTGTTTGGGGCTCACAAGTGTCTAGTCTCAAGGCTGACACTCTATGAATACTGTTCTTCCTATTTGCAGTCCTGCCAACCTTGCGCATGCCTGACCGTGACCAGCACACGCCTCTTCCAGGAAGCTTTCCCCGATACTTGCACTTAGATAAATCTACCACCCGCCCCCCCCCCCCCCCCCCCCCCCCCCCGC
>NW_019154096.1:25083708-25146669 GCF_002288905.1 Enhydra lutris kenyoni | reverse complement strand
CCCCCCCCCCCCCCGCCAAGGCTCTCCATCTCCCCCACCAAGGGCAAGCACTTTGAGGCCGGGAGTTGTGTCGAGCTCTCCGCTGTTTCCTGGACTGAGCCCTGCTAAGGGACTCCAGGGAAAGTTGGTCTCATCCTCTTTAGTTCATCTGAGTCCCACAATAGCACAGAAAGCAGAGCAAAGCAGATGCTTTCCCCATGTTATGGAGGGAACTGACCTTCAGAGAGGCTGAGTGACTTGTTCAATTTCACGCAGCTGCCGAGGGGAGGGGAGGGGCCTGGGCTCCAGGCTTGAGACCTGCATCCTCTGTCCTCCTCTTGCCCCAAACAACTCGCCCCCTAACTGGGGAAGACTGGGGAAGACAGATGAACCATTCAGAAGACAAAGGCAGGTAAGAACACAGCTGCTATGGTCCTGGGGCCTTCTGCACTGCTCTTCCAAGGACAAGTGAGGAAAGCAGCAGAAATGGGACAGCACACTGAGCCGGGGCCCAGGAGGGCCAGAAGAGGGGGAGCCCCAGCCCAGACTGCCAGAGGCCTTGAGTGCCACAGTGAGGTAGGGCTGGACCCTCTCAGAGCCCCTGACAATGGTGTGAGTTTTTGGCTCTTCTGCCCAGGGCTGAGGCCATGAAAATGGAGTACTGCAGGCTTCGCCCCAAGCTGGGCCAGCTCCATCATCAGCGGAACTCCCGAGGACCTACTGGGCACATCTCTGTTATCCTCGACCTCTTCAGCCTTCACCATGATGGCAACGAGGTGTCGAAGCCCAGAGAGGGGAAGGGACTCAACAAGTCCACCCAGCAAGCCACGGTCAGAGCCCTGAGATCAACCCACAAGGAGTCAGAGCCCCAGAGGCTCTCCATCCTTAGCTTCGAGGCCAATCGCTCAGGGTCCCCATCTGGACTCCCTCTCCGGGCAACGAGGAGCCAGGATGCCAAGTTCAAGCTGGCAGCCCCTCTCCAGCACCAAGCCCAGACGGGCATCTCCTTTCTCCTTAGTCCTACAAGCCAGGCCACCCAATTTTGGTGCTTGGACTGAAAGGCGGCTCACGCTGCCCTCTGGCTGGGCAGACTTAGATCAGCAGAAAATAAGTCACCCTAGTAAAAATCATCCAAATGCACCAGCCACTCCCTGCCTGCTCCCCAGGCACAGGCACTGAGCCCAGCTTGGGAGGACAAAACGGATGAAGCCCCCAGGTGGGGACCACACTTGAAATGGGAGCCACACCATCCCTGTCTCTCCTGTGGCCAGGAAGCTGCCGTTCAGTCTCATTTTGTCCCCCCAGTCTCTGGGGGGTGGGCATTACTGGCCCCAGTTTTCTGAGGAGCAGCCTAAGGCTCAGAGAGGCGAGGTCATTCATCCAGGCTCTGACCACAGGTAGCTGGTAGGGGCGATGCTGGTCCTCCTACTCCAGTGTGGGTGGTGCTCTGGGCCTCTGGAAGTCCTGCTCCAGTCTTTTCCTCCAGGGGACCTTGAGCCCTGGCCCCACAGGGCACTTGGCCTTCTTGGGCAACCCAGCTTCTGTGCGCTGCACCCCGACCCCTCAATTCACTCTGCCTGGCAGGCCAGGAGGGTGGCTGGGGTTTCAGGCTCTGGGCTCCAATGGCCTGGCATTAGATCCTAGCTTCACTCCTTAGGAAATGATCTGGGCCACTGACAGCCTCAGTTTTTCGATCTGTAAAATGGGTGATTCTTGGCACATGAAAAGGTACAGTGGATGCTGACGGCTGCTGGTGGTGCTTTTCTCAGGGTGGTAATCTGGCTTGCAAGTAAGGTGGCTGGTGTGTGGGGACAACCTCCCCATCTCTTCCCTTTTTCTGCTTCAGGGCTGTGTCCCCCACAGCTCAGGCCCATGCTGAATATTCTGTCATTGCTTGACACTTACTGAGTCAGTGGGGTTGCTGGCTGGGGGACAGGGAAGGATGCCAATGGCCAGAGCTGGTGGGGGGAGCTGTGTCCAGAACAATCTCCCTCCCCAGGTCTGCAAAGGGAGCACTTGGGTGTGCTGGCTATTTATTGCATGAGGAATGCCTAAACCAACATGGCGCATGGCAGGATCTCTGGGCCCAGTGGTGGGTAGGATGATTCTAGAAGCCAGACTACATCCAGTTTGGCTGCTTTCCAGGGAAGGCCACACAGTAATCCCTCTAGTTGGGTGTGGATGTCAGGGCAAAGATTCTCCATGATACTCACAGCTGATGGCTGACAATTATCCACTTGCACACCTCCCATGATGGGGAGCTCCTTCTCACTGCCCTTGCGAGCAGCCCATTTTATCCTGGACTGCTCCAATGGTATGGGAGGTTTTACTTAGCTTGAGCCAAGTTCCACTTCCTTGTGACTTCCATCCTTTGCTCTTAGCTTTGTCTTCAGAGCCACCCCAGCCACAGCTGTCCTTCTATACCCCTTCCCTCATAAACAGTTGGGTTTGGAGCTTAGGTTCGCACGACTCCTGGTTCTGACACTTCCCAGCAGTGTGGTCTTAAGTCCCTTACGGGTCCTCTCTGAGCCTCGTTTTCATCTTCTGCAAAATGGGTATTTTTTAAAAAGGCTTTCCAAAGAATGTTCTAGGTTGAGGTGCTTCTCAGTACCAGATTTCCTACCTTATATGTGGGAGGGAGAGGTGGAAGTTGGCCTCAACCTGCCAGGCTCCCACCACTCCTTTCTTAGAGACCAATGAAGAGCCATGGAAGACTCTAGAGCAGGAACATGTGCTGACTGGCGGCAATCTCACCTATTTTGTCACCAGACTCTCAGCTATGGCTGGAGGGTTGCAAATGGGGCAAGATTCCCATGATCAGGGGCTTGGAGAGACTTCCCTGAAAGTCTGAGGGGACCCAGTGCTCCTTGATGTTGGCACGGCTCCTGGCAAATGGGTGATGCTACACATTCCAAGGCAGCTCTGTCTCCAGTGGCAAATACTGCCCGTGTGTATGTGTTTCCTGGTGACAGGCTGGCCCACCTCCAATCCCAGCCTCCACACCAGTGTGTCCCCTCGGCGTCCAGCCAGCAGCCCAGAACCACCTCCCCCCGAGAGCCCCGAGGTGACAGACCAAGAGCCCAGCCGTGGCAGGGCAGGAGCCCTTCCTCCCCTCCCAGGGAGCAGCAAGACCCCTCCCAAGGAGATTCGAGCCCACCCAACTGGAGTCCCCATTTCGACGGAAGATCAGAAGGGAAGAGTGGGACCAAGGCACACATCCTGCATTTCCTGGCCTAGGCCAGAGATCGGGACTCAGGTAGGGATGCCGGGGGTCTCAGTCCCAGCTTACAGGACACTCAGCAGGTCACTTAATTTCCACGAGCTTCAATTTCTGTATCTCTGTCCCCTATCTATCGACCGATCTACCATCTATCATCTATCTATCTACCTTTCTGATTAAAAGCCCTTATTGATCTTGAGGGGCTGTTACCAGCACCGCATAGGGGAAGAGACAGAAGCCGTAAAACTCTTCCCCTGTAAATGGAGTTATTATCACTGTGCGTTTGTAGACAGAGACAGTCAGGTGATGCTTCTGGGAGATGGGGACTCTTGGGCAAGTCCTGCCCTCCCTCGAGCCTCAGTTTCCCGGCCCGCCCAGATGCTGAAGTTCATTGGGTCCTGCCACGCCAGACGGTGGATTCCTCCATGGGAAATGGGCATGCTGACAGGCCCTGTGTGTCTGCAACACGATCTCTTCCCTCGGAGGACGCAGGCTCCCCACCGGCGCGGCTGGTGATTAATATGCCCTGAGTGGGGCTCCTGACCCGCTGTCAGGGACATCAAGGTAAGTGCCCATCCACAGGCTGAGGGCTCCGTCGATGAATAAATAATAGGACTAGTGAAGTAATGGGATCCGGGGAGGCCGCTTAGGCTAATGGAGCGACAGATGTGGCGTCGAGCCCCAGGGACCAGAGCTGCAGGAAGGGCTGCTGGGAGGGGTGGCAGGAACACAGGGCTGGGGGTGGGGGGGACACATCCTGGCAATGCTCCATCTACCGACCACGGTCGAGGTGACTGCCAGTGGTTCCTGTTATAGCTCTGAGTGCAGGCTTTGGAGTCACACAGCCCCGGTGCTGCTCTGCCTAGCTGAGCCTCAGTTTCCACATTTGCACAAGGGGCATTACAAGGAGAGGCTGGTTGTGAGGGGCTTAGCCTGTATCAGCTCGTCATGAAACTCCTGCTAGGGCTGGTTGTCCCCAAAGTGAATTCTTGGGTCAAATGAATTCTTGACTCCCTTTTGGGTCACTGAATTTTTTTTCTTTTTTTAAAGATTTTATTTATTTATTTGACAGATAGAGATCACAAGTAGACAGAGGCAGGCAGAGAAAGAGAGAGAGAGGAGGAAGCAGGCTCCCTGCTGAGCAGAGAGCCTGATGCGGGGCTTGATCCCAGGTCCTGGGATCTTGACCGGAGCCAAAGGCAGAGGCTTGACCCACTGAGCCACCCAGGCACCCCGGGTCACTGATTTCTTAACTCAAATTTGCCCCCTACACCAGGCAAGGGATGGGTAGTGCCCTGTTGCCAGATGAGGAGACCAAAGCTTGGATAGGTGCCCGTCTCTCCAGAAAATTCTAACTCTTTCCCTGGGCACTTTTACCCAATACTGACACTATTCCTGCTTGGGGCCCAGCTCTCTGCTGGGCTCTTAGGTGATTCCAGGGAGCCAGCTTGTGTTCCAGAAGATCTTATAGTCGAGAGGGAGGGGCAGGTGAGGCAAAGTGTAGATCCCTAAAGTAGGCTTCCAAATGAAATCCACGATGAAACGTCGCCACATGTAAGCTAGAATGGCCCAGGGAGAAAGGCTGACGATACCTTTCATGTTGGCGAGAATGTGGGTCAGCTGGAACTCTCACACTTTGCTGGTGAAAGTGTAAAAACATATAACCACTTCCCAGAAGGTGTGATAAGATCTTAAAAGTCCAAACATTGCTATCTTTGACCCAGCAATTCCACTTCTAAGGGTTAGCCCAGAGAAATGAAAACTTCAGGCTACTACTTGTACACAAACATGTATAAGAGCTTTGCTTATGATGGCCAAAGCCTAAAAGGATGAATACATTGTAGAATAGGGCCCCTCAGCGGTGCAGGCAGCTAAGCGTGCAACCCTCGGTTTTGGCTCAGGACCCTGTGATTGAGCCCCGCGCTCAAGGTCGAGTCTGCTTAGGACTCTCTCTCCCTCTCCCTCTCCCTCTGCCCTTCCTCCCACCCTCTCTAAAATAAAGAAATAAATCTTTAAAAAAATAAATTGTAGTATATCCATGCAATGGAATACCACAAAACTACATAAAATAACATGAATCAACCTCAAAAATATTACGCTAAGTGAGAAAGAATCCAGATCCATAAGAGCACACCCTGTATGATGTTATTTACTTGAAATCCTACAAAAGGGAAATTGAATCACTAGTGACAGAAAGTAGGTCAGAGGTGGCTTTCTGGGGCCAGGCTAGGGTTGGGAAGACTGCAAAGGGCAGGAGGAAACTTTCTAGGGTGTAGAAATGTTCTACACCTTGACAGGTGTGGTGGCTAGATGAGGGTACAGATTTGGTGAAACTCCTGAAACTCTACCTATCCATGGGCACATTTTACATCATGCATGCATTTTACTTCCAAAAAGATAATCACAAAACAAATCAAAATAAAACCCAAGCACTAAAAAATACAATTGCCAACCAGGGTAATGCAAACCGCTGGTAATCCCCAAAGAGAGTTTGAGCCTAACAAGTTGCCAACTCTTCTGCTCCAGCACAAACAGCGCATCTGGCAGGTGGCTGGCTGGCTTAGAAAGAGAGAGAACTCCGCCTTCCCTGGCCTGGCCTAGCCATGCTGCCCCGGCTCACAGGCTCCTGAGCCTCCTCCCTGAGTCCTGCAGGAGGGACGGACCTTCCTCATGGCCCAGTCTTCTGCCCCCTCTCTTCCAGCTCAGATCTGTAGCTGCCAATAGCACATACGACTTTTTCATGGGAATTCAAAATATCTCCTCAACTGAGGTCTTAGATTGGCAAAATGATGGTACCTTTGTGCAAAGAAAAATGCTCCCAGGGTCCTTGGGCGGCTCAGTTGGTTAAGTGTCCTGCTCTTGATCTCAGCTCAGGGTTGTAAGTTCAAGGTCTGAATTGAGCTCCATGCTGGGCAGGAAGCCTACTTTAAAAGAGAACAGAAGAGGAGAGAAGAGAAGAGGGGAGGAAAGGGGAGGGGGGAGGGGAGAGGGGAGGAGGGAGAAGGGGAGGAAAGGGCAGGGGAGGGCAGAGAGCTGAGGGGAAGGGGGAGGGGAGGAAAGGGGAGGAAAGGAAAGGGAGAGAAAGGAAAGGAGATAGGAGAGGGGAGAAGAGGGCAGGGAGAGGAGGAGGGGGTGGGCAGGGAGGGGAGGGGAGGGAAGGGAAAGGAAGGGAAGGGAAAGGAAGGGAGGAGGGGGAGGGGAGGGAAAGGAAGGGAGGAGGGGAGGAGAAGGGAGGGGAGGAGGGGAAGGAAAGGAAAGGAAAGGAAAGGAAAGGGAAAAGGAGAGGAAAGGAGATAGGAGAGGGGAGGGAGGGGAGGAGAGGGGAGGGAGGGGAGGAGAGGGGAGGGAGGGGAGGGAAGGGAAGGGAAGGAAAGGGAAGGAAAAAGAAAACAAAAACTGTCCCCCTTTCTTCAAGCAGACATAGCTCCTTACCACTTGGCAAGCAGAGCATGGACCGGATTTCAACCCCTGCGAGCCCCTTGGTCCAGGCCTTTGTGCATGACTCCACCTTGGAAAGTGCTCTGCCCCATCAGCCCTTCAGCAAGTCCCTGCCCCTCTCTGGGCCTCGGCTTCCTCATTTGTCAAATAAGACCCAACAGTTATGAAGGTTGAATGAGATAAGAGAGACAAAGTTGCTTTGAAAAATCTGACATGCTTCATTAAAAAAAAGTGTCAGTTTCTCTCTAGCCCATTGGATGGATGGGAGATGGATGGATAGATGGATGGATGGATGGATGGATGAATGACAAGATCATCTGTAAATTCCAGTCCTATGTTCTCTGTACTCCCTGGGGCAGTGAAAGACAGTAGGGTTTGGAGCCTCTTCTGACCTCCGTTTGTCCCCCTCCCCCAGCTGTTCCCAGATATGTCGATCCCCAGCTCATGGTCATTGGGACTGAAAAGGCCACGGGCAATCTTCCTTATCTGGCTGGTGGGCATGAGTTTGGCACGCGCACGGTGGGAGGGAAAGAAATGAACCTGCGCCTCCCGCAGCCAGGGTCCCGCTGCTCTCCGTGGGGTGGAGGGCGCTGGCTGAGGAGCTTCCTTTCCTAGGTCCTGATCTATAATGAGATAACTGATTATTCTCGCCTCTGAGTCTCTTTCTCCATCAAAGGATGGACAGAGATGAGACAATTAAAAGGCGGGTTCCCAGCCACCCTGGAGAGATTCAATGAATAATAACAGACTTCCAGCCGGAGTCTGGCTCAGGCCTTGGGAACAACCAGATCCAAAAAGGCTTAAAGGGCCCAGTGGAATGACTTCGTTTTCTGGAGAACAATGGCCAGGAGGGAGAAGAGGGCTGGCCTCCCCTTGCCAGGCTGATCGTGGAGTTATCTCCTCCCGGGGCGTGGGGGTGGGGGGGCACTGTGCTGCAGCTTCCCCAACGTGCTGCTCAATGCCAAGGCCAGGAAGGCAGACAGCAGGGACCCCGCAAGCAGGTGGATCAGGGCCACATCCCAGCTCTGTCCCTGCCCAAGCTGTGTGGCTCTGGGTGTGTGTCTGAGCCTCTCTAACCCTCTGTTTCTGCCTGTGAGAGAGGCGTGACAATGAAATGAACCCCGCAGGCCCACCCCACCAGAGCACAGGTGAGATGCTGTGCTCTGCTCTGTCTCCGGCAAGGGGCAGAGCCCACGCAGCCTGCAACAATGACCGCTTCAGAGTCACCAGGCCTCTTAGTGTCTGAGAGTGTTCAGGGAAGGAGGTTAGAGCCCGGGGCAGGGTGGGGCCAGGCTAGCAGGAGGTACCTGTCACCCTGGCATCACACAGGTGGGCCCACAGCGCCTTTACTTCCCCCCAACCCCAAAGCCCTCCCCCATTCACTCACTCAGAGCCTCTTCCTGCTGGCCTGAGAGCCCAACACAGATGACTGAGACTCAGGAGCTCACCTGGGGAGGCAGCCTTTGCCTGCAGCCCCTTTGTGCTCCCAGGACCGAGAACCAAAAGGGAGAAATAGTGTGCCCCAGGTCCTGCGCACTGGGACTCAGGCCTCAGGACCCCGTAGCTGGGGTCTTTGCTGCCCTTGCAGACTCTGCCCATGTGCCTTGCCCTTACAGACCTTTCCTGGGCTCCCCAGACTAGACCAAGTCCTTCTGCCCCATCCTCCCTGAACGCTGCAGCCCCTTGGACTTGCCCCAACTGTCCCTCTTTTACGTCTGGGCTCCCAAGAGACGGGGCACCCCCAGGGGAATTTTGGAGGTATCCCCAGTGCCCAGCACAGTGCCTGTGCAGAATAAATAGTAATTGAACTAAATCAAACTGTTCTTTGCCACGCGCCCCACCCCCAGCCTTTCAGCTCCCGAGGGTGGGAGTGGGGTTTCCACTCTGGAGCCAGGGAGGAGGAATCAGAAGCACCCACAGTCAGGGTGGGCTTCCTGGTGGCAGCGACAGAGGCCCAGCCCTAACTGCACGTCTGTCCCAACCAGGCAGGCTGCTAACGGGAAGTGCAAAAATTGCTGCACACCAGAGCGGGTGGCAGCGAGGCGGAGATGGATAGAGAGCCAGGAGAGCGATGGGCCAATTAGGGCAGGTGAGTGATGAGTGGCGGATGGGCGGATGTTTATTTAGTGAGCTGGAGTCTGAGAAGCTGAGGACAGGCCCGGGGATCAGTCCTACTCTGGTGCATGGCTCTGATTCTGGCCGAGTGAGGCCTCCGGTGCCACCAAGCAGACTCCAGAGTCTCCTGCCCCTTCCCCAGGGTTGGCCCGCTGGGGCAGCTTCCAGAAGCTTCTATCACTCAGGAACTGTAAGGGGAGCTGTGTTTTTCCCTAGAAGGGGAGGCCAAGTGTCCCAGGGCTCATCCCCCATGAACTCCTTCATCCCTCCTGTTCCTCATCTCCTGCTCTCAGGCCTCCAGCGTATAGGCACGAGCACTGTTCTAAGAGGCCAGGGCCCTGGGTGTGGGCGGCCTCTGTCAGCACCGATGCCTTGCTGAGATGGGACAAATAGAACCACATCAGACCTCATGTGTTAGGCAGATCGGAGACAGATTTCAGAGACAGGAAGCCTGGGACCCAGTCAGGGAAGGCAGTGGTGGGGTTGAGATACATCAGGTCTTCTGATTCCCAGGCCAGTGCTTGTTCTTTGTGAGTTCTGCTGCCTGCCCGCCCCCGGGGCCTCAGTTTCCCCATTTGCACAAGAATGTTTCCTGAAGGAACATTGGCCTCCCTTGCATGGAAAGTCACCAACTCCTCAGTGGAGTGGTCCAGAAGAGCCACGGCTGTTGAGAGGGTAGGGCCACACCTATGGGCCCTGGACCGACATCAGAGTGCGGGCAAAGGAAGGGCGGGGAAGGCTGCCAGTCAAACCAAGCCTGGGACCCCAGGCTTTCCTGGGTCCAACCACCCTGTGGACAAGGGCAGGTGGGAGCAGAGATGATCGGCAGAAGATCCTGGGCACTTGGTTCAAAGAAGAGAGGAGGCCCTCCATCCCCTCTCCCTGGATGGAGAGATAACACAGAGAAAAACCTTCTTCTTGTCTTCCTTCCTGACCCCGTTCAGACAAGGTGGGGACAGCTCAGAGAGGATCAAGAAGCGGATGAGCATTGCCCAAGGAAATGTGGTCTGCCTATGACAGGTGCTCCGTCCAGGGTTACTGGGGAACACATAAGGCTGCCCTTCCCAAGGTCAGGCCCTGGCTGGGGACATGGGACGTCTATGTCACAAGCCTGGGGGACAGTCCGCCTGCTCAGCACCAGCCATCCCCCAAGGACAGCCCTGCCCCTGCCCACACTCTCCCTCTCATCTCCTCTGTCTCTTTTTCTCCCTCAGGGATACAGGAATGCATCCTGGGGTGCATGAAAGGGGCAGAGACTGGTTCAAGGTCACACCGAAATTTGGTAGCAGAGGCAAGACCAGAGGATAGCCAGGTCCTGTTCCTTCAAATACTTGCTGAGTGTCCCACACCTCACAGCAGGGACCTGGGTGGGGGGGGAGGCACAGATCAGTGCCCCAGACAACCTCAGCTGCGCTCAGGGTCAAGTCCCATCTCCTGCTCTTGCGGTGGGAAGATTCAGTCTGAATCCTGAAGGGTGCTCCTAGGAAATGGCCTTTGCTCCACCAGGTCCTCAAGAAAATGCTAGAGATGACTGGCACCAGCCATCTTCACTGGGTGCAGTGGAGCCCGTGGGAAAAGTCTATGGAACAATCAAGAGGTAGGAGAATTGGGGAAGGAGAATCAGAGAGGGGAGAGGAACAAAGGGGACAGATATGGAGGGTACTTCTCATACTCCCTTAGGTAGCACTATCCTTGCTGGCATCTCGGGGACCCTCGGGCCGTTTCTGGGAGTACACCGCATCACCCCCAGCTTAATGTCCCTGGGTCTCTTCTTCTGTGATCTTTGCCATGAAGCAAGTTCTTCTCTAGCAGTGGCTCCCAGTGACTTCCCATCACTGACCATATCATCGTTCCCCCCACATGGTAACCTCCCTGAGCCCAGGTATCGAGGGGGGATGAAGGATACAGACCGGGAAGCAGTGGGAGACAGCTGTGAAAGGGAGCACACCCCAGGGGTGAAATCGCCTAGAAAGGGACCTTTGCCCTCTGCTCCCCCACCGCGTCATCTGGGCCACTCTTCCCCATCCTTCAGCAGGTGACTGAGGCATCCCCTCCTCAGGGAAGCCCACTCTGACCTCCCAGACTAGGGAAATCCAGCAAATTGTTTGCTCTCAGAGCATCATGTAAATCTCCTTCCTAGCACTAATCCCACGTAGAATTTTATATTTATTTGTTTGGTCATTTGATTAATGCCTCCTTCTCCCCCACAGGCTCATCTTTGTAAAGCCAGGCAAGGGCCATTCTCATGCAGAACTGCACGCTCAAGACCTTTGCACAGGGCCTGGCAGATGAGCTGTGATAAGTATCTGTTGAACATGTAACTGAGTGAATGAAGGAAGAACGCAGTCAAGGTGAAGGTCTGAGAAGGTTCCCTGGAATTTCGTGGCAGGTGGAAGCCTGGGCTGGCAAGAATAAAATTCAAGCTGGGTAAAAAAGAGCCCCACAGAGCAGGTTCCAAGCCAGCCCCGTGGGACGGGGGCTACAATTGCCAGGGGCTTGGTGAGTTGGGGAAAGATGTCTCTAGGGTCAATCCAGTTTGCTCGCCCACCTTCTAATCCCAGGGAAATGAGTCTATTCTAGTCCCCGGGTTCCTAGACTCCCCAGACCAGGCTCCTAGCTCTGGTTCTATGCCTAAAATTAGTAGTACTCTTGGGGTAGCCAAGGAGAGAGGCTCATCTATAGGACAGGTCATCCTGTCCCCTGCATCTTTGGGGCTCCCTCTATAACAGACAATAGTATGAGACACAAAAATCTGTTCATTTGGGGCTCACTCCCACAGGTCCGTCAATAACCTTGTCTCCAGACTTCCTTGTGTCCAATCATCCAATCTTGTTCCTTCCATGACCTTGGCCAAGCAGCTAAGCTATATGCATGTGTCACAACCTCCCCCCATTCTACACACTAGAAGACCAAATGGCCCGCATGCAGACGTGCCCATTGGGAGGACTGCCCTCAACACGTTCCTTCAAATCACCCGAGCAGGACTGAGGTATGGGGCCAGAACTGACATGTGGACAGGACTGTGGATCCCAGTGGTTTCTTACTCCAAATAGCTCGACTTAGAGAATTCCATAGTGACACTAAGCCTGAATTGAGGGCTATTGTGTTGGTACAATGGGAGGTTAGGCCACTTTGTCATGGAATTTCCTCGGGCATCTTCGTCTGTGTGATGCTCCTACAAGCCAGAGGAATTCACCACCCCACCAACCACCAGCAGTGAGTTCTCTGTAGCCGTCTGATCCATGAGTGACCGGGGCCCAGCCTCCTTCCTGGGGGGCTGCTTTCCAAGGTAGGTCTGGCCCTTAACCTGGTCTTACCTGGAAGGGGAACCCTAGAAAGCGTTTGCCCGGAGCAGGTGTGGGAAGGAGGTGATCCCTGGAAGCACGTGCCAGGGCTCGAGGAAGCAAAAGAGAGAAGAAGGGAGCTGAGATGAGGGCGGGCTATCCAACTGGTAACAGCTACAGGTGATTGGGACTCCATCTAAGAAGCCCTATGAAATGGTTTGAAATGGTTCAGAATGATCTTTGAACACACAACATAGGAAATATTTATCCTTCATCTTCCAGCTCCCAGTGGTCAAGGGTGGCCCTCTGGGTATTCCCTGCCCCCCAACACACACACACACACACACACACACACACACACACACACACACACATGCACACACTTCCATGTGCAGGAAAGGTATGGATCCCTGCAGATGTCCCACATCCTGGCGAGGGGGCACTGCTCACACCTGGAGTGAGCTGCTGTCAGCTTGCACCTGTGGGACGCTGGTCAGACCCATGCAGAATGGATCGCCCCAGCTGGGGCTGCAGCGAGAGGAGTGGCTGAGTGGATCAAGGGGTCTGACACGGCTGCCTGCTTGGAGGTGTGGAGGCAGACCTCCAACTAGATGTTTTCAGTGGGGACAAAGGCAGGGCTGGAGGACTCCGCATCAACCTCAGCCTGCAACCCCAGGCCTACCTGGGTCTGTCCACCCCAAGACCGTGATCCTCTGTGCAAAGAAGCACCAGGAGTTACTCGGGGGTGGGGGCGGGTAGCCACAGGCTGACCAGAGGGTCTGCACTAGCCCTGGGGCTGGCCTGGGGGGCGACAATGAAGCTCATGAGGAGGGACTTATCTCTGACTTTGAAAATCCGTCCCATTGTACCTGTCTCATCATAACAAATGGAATGTGGTCTGGAGCTGCTAGGGAGGTCCACACGTCAGCTGTGAGACCAGGACAGACCCAGAAAGGCTTCCCCACCTGCCCAAGCAGACATGTCCCATTGGCAGTAATTAACCGGGCACTAACGGAGTGGCCTGGCCAGGTTCTTAGTAGGCACCCAATTAATGATGGTTGTTACTATTCTAACAGGATGGGGATAGTAGACAGGGGGTTCCTGCTGTCCAGAGAATGATGTTCGGGGTCCCCTGGCTAAGAAGAGAGGGGCAGCAATGTCCCATATCTTGGGGCCAGAGAACCTTTGGTGGTGGGGCCCCAGCCTGCACAGGGCCCTCCATGACATGCCCAGGCAACAGACCCATCCTGCCGACGCCACTGCCCGCCAATGTCAGAGGACACTGGCATCCAAAAGAGGGGGGTATTCTCCATCCTGGGTGCCAAAGATGAGGAGGAAGAGAAGATGAGCACTGAATTAAGTGGGAGCCAGCAGGCTTGAAAAGAATGCCCCTGGCTTTTCAAGAATAAGAGTGAGACGATTTCATAAACAAGCCCGGAGGACACAGTTCATGAAGGCTTGTTACTCTGGGCCGGGGGTGGAGGGGGTGGGCATCAGAGCAGGGTGGCAGTGGGAGGTGACATGTCCCCAGTCTTGCAGTGAAGGGCAGCTGAGTTTCAACCATCTCGAGTGGAGCTGGTCGTGACACCTCACCCCACCCCCATGCTTTAGCCTGTCTTTCTCTCAGCCTCCAGAAGCAGGATGATGGGTGGGCGGACACCCTGTGGATTTGGGGAGGCCAGAGTCTATATCTGTCCTACTCCAGACTCCTATCTCAAAGCCCTTCCAGAATGAGACCGCCCCCTCCTCTCTGGCCGCTGACATCTGAGCATTGCTCTCTGCCAAGATAGGTGGGGGTCGGGTGGCTTCATTCTTAACAAAGCACTCACTTTCCTATAGGAAAATGGTGCCTGGGAGGGGTTCTTTGCCTTAACTGACCTCCACTTTAATTGGGTCTGTACTACTGATTGGCTCTATGACCTTGGCAAGTCACTTTGTCACTGGGCCTCAGTTTCCCCAACTGTTCCATAAGATTGCAGTAAGTGACCTCGAAATTTCTTTCCACCATTGAGCCATCCCCACCCAGGTCCCCTCCACAACAAACACCACTAACAATCCTCTCTCCTCCGCAGTGTCGGTCCCACCACAGGGACTTGGGCCTGTCCTGTCTGCTCCAGGGTCCTAAGGACCTAAAACAGAGCCTGGCCCCATATTTGGCATTTGAGAAGTATTTGTCAAGTGAATCACTGACTTCACGGCTTCTCTTTGTTCTGTGAGTACGATGAGCCAGATGGTGGGCTAAGTGCTCTACATGGACAATCTGAAATCAGACCACCCGTGGAAGAAAATGCCAGGGGGCACATGACAGGTTGGGGGAGCCCCTCTGGGAGCCCTGACCTCATGCCCCCTGCACTACCTCTGACCTAAGGATCCCAGAGAGAGACTCTGAATGCCCCCAGGTCACTCTGCAGAGTCTGGAAGGTCCTGTAGCTAAAACATCCTTCCCTAAGCCAGAGCCAGTCTTCCTTGTCTCCCTTCAATTTCAGTGTTCCTGCTTCTTCCCCACAGAAGAGGAAAAGTACCACTTTATCTCCAATATTATACACCCAGCAATCTTTTTATTTCTAAAGATTTTATTTTTTATTTGAGAGAGAGAGAGCACACAAGGGAAAAGGCAGAGGGAGAAGAAGAGGGAGGGAATCTCGAGCAGGCGCCCCACTAAGCACAGAGCCCCATGTGGGACTCAATCCCACAACCCTGAGATCACGACCTGAGCCGAAATTAAGAATCAGAAGCTTAACCAACTGCACCAGCTAAGCACCCTTATATACCCAGAAATCTTATTACATTCCCCCGAGAATTCTGTAACAAAGTCAAAAGGCAGACGATGAACTGGGGGAAATATATGCAAAATATAAAAAAAACAAAGGGTTACCAGTCTTACTATCACAAACTCAGCAAGTTAAGGGGAGAAAACAAATTCTTTTGTTTTCTTGTTGAGTTTGTTATAGTAAGACTGTTTTCTTCTTTTGTGCATTCAAATGGCCAATGAACCAGAAAGACATTTTTTAAAGAGCGATTTCTCTAATAATTCAAGAAATGCAAATTCAGATAATAACAAGGTATAATTTATCACCTAGCAAATTGGGTAAGCCTCTCTAAATCCTATGTTGGTTTGGGTGTCAGAAAATGAGCTTTCTGGGGAGCCCAGCCAGCTCTGCTGGTGGAGCATAACGACTCTTGATCTCAGGGTTGTGAGTTCGAGCCCCACACTGGGTGTATTGATTACTTAAAAATAAAATCTTAAAAAAGAAAAAGAGACTTGTGATGGTGCACCATGGATACAAGGGCACACAGGTTCACCTTCTGAGGGCAGTTACACTGGGACATCTGAAAATCTTTGAAATGTGCGTACTTCTTAATCCAGCGATATTATTCCTAACTATTTATCCAAAGAAATGTCTCAAGGGGTTCCTCTACATGCTGATCCGGGTTATTACTAATGCCCAGCTGTCTGACAATAAAAGATTAGTAACTGAATCCCGGTACCTGACCACCCTGGGATGCCATGAGCTGTGAAGAACAATGTATACACACCAGTTCACCTATTTCGACCGTCTTTAAAAAGACTCAAGAAACTGGTAGCAACAGAAGACCCCTTTGGAAGAGAAAAGGGATGGGGAACAGGGATGGAAAGGAAATTTATTTTCCATTCAAACTTTCCGTATTGTTTGAATCATGAATCATGGGCATAGATTACCCATTAGAAACAAAATCAATGAATATTTAAAAGACAAAATGATCTGCAAATGTATTTTTGTCAGAAAAGTAATTAAAATAGACTTTGGATGGCTATCTACCCACATGTTGAGCACGTATATCGCAGGAAAAGAACTCCCACCCTCTCCCATGTTCTAGCCTTTCCCCTCCCCCTTTTCCTCTCTTCTACCCAGAAGGGAAGAGGAAATGGTCCAAGCCCAGGATACTTGGAGGTCAGCTTCACTAACGGGCGAGTTCCCTGCACAGAAAAGCCGCAAGCATCCGTGTGAACTCTGCGTGTCCCGCTTCCTTCACCCCTGCCACCAACTGCAGAAGGTGGGCTCCTGCTGCTCGGGAGAGGCAGCTGTCTCAGATTTGGGGGGAAAGGGGCAGACAGCCCCTCAAAGACTTCCAAGCCTGGACTCTCCATCCAACTGGTGTTGGAGTTCCACATTTATTAGTACCCTCTTAAATACAGTAGCGTGTGAAGTCCCATCAACTGCTGTTTTTTGGACACAGTCTCCGTGTGGGGTGAGGGGAGATCACCACCTGGGGCTTTCCACATGCTTTGTTCCATCTGCTATCGCCATAGTCCAGAAACTTCATGTGGGGCTCAAACGATTCTCTCAGGGTAGTAGAACTATAGGACTTTTTTTTTTTTTTAAAAGATATTATTTATTTATTTGAGAGAGAGATAGCAAAAGAGAGAGCATGAGCAGTGGGGAGAAGGAGAAGCAGGCTCCCCATGGAGCAGGGAGCCCAATGCGGGGCTCCATCCCAGGACCCTGAGATCATGACCTGAACTGAAGGTAGACGCTTCACCGACTGAGCCACCCAGGCTCCCCGGGACTATAGGATACTTTTGTTGTCATGTTTCTATTAATATGCATTTTCTAATCTTTCCATCGTTTAGTAATTTAAAAATATATTTCCAAGGGGGAAAATAAGGAGGAAAATAATTCCCTCCCAGACAACCTTACTGAACACAGGGCCTTGGCCATGGTTTCTACAAGATAGACACCTGCCCCCACAACTTCCTTTTAATCAGGTCATCGAATTCTCCTAAGAAGTCTTTTGTGGACATCAAATTGCCTCTGTGCTTGGAGGGGATTAGGAAATGCCAGTTTTGATCCCAAGGGATTGGTTTTTGGAGGAACCATGACTTCTGAAGTGCAGAGGGGCTGAGAGAGGGTGTTCAAGTCAACACAAATTAATGCCTGACATTTGTACAGCCTCCTGTGATTTACAGAGAGCATCCGCATCCATTATCCCCTTTGATCCTCCCAGAAACCCTGGGAGAGGCAAGGCTTCCTCTGGGAACGGGAAAGCAATTATTAGTAGTCCCATTTGACTCATGGGGAAACTGAGGCACCACCAGGTTAATTGTCCGAGGAGAGCCAGACTATAAATGCAAGCCATCTGGCTCTGCACTCTACACCCCTACCCTAGGTTCTTCCCCAAGCTTAAGCCTCAGTTTCCCCATCTGACAAATGGGGGAAAATAGTACCTACTGCTCTAGGTGCCTAGCGTCATTTTGAGGATTAACTGAATTGATGCATGGCATGTTGGGCACATAGAAAATGTTGAATAAAATAACTTATTAAAGGTGGTAGATAACTTTATCTATGCCACTCCAGGTCCTAGGCTCGCTCTACCAACCTGCCCCGGCATATCCGCTATAGCCTCCTCCGCACAGGACACTTAGAGGACGGACAATTAAGTAAGATGTAGGGCGGGCTGCAAAGGCCTGCGCCCTCTAGCAAGACAGAGAAGCAGGTACCCACTCCAGCCCAACAATGACTCAGGCTTTGAGACCTCAGAGATAGGGGCTTCATTCTTCTTCCAGGGGAAGGGTTCAGGGAAGGCTTCCTGAGGGGGTGCTCGGGGTCCTGGCTGATATGGTCCTCCAGGGTCCAAAATGAGTTCTTCCCAAATTGGGATGTGCAGGGTGGCCTGATAGCGATGGTCCATTCCTGTCCAGGGCAAGGGCATCCCTCCTCCCCTCCTGGCACAAAGCAGTAGGTAAACCATGGCTTAGGAGAGGCTGCTGCTTCCTCGAGTGGCTTTTCCTATTGTAAACCAGGTGGCCAGGCTGGGTGTAGTGACGAAGAATGCGTCTGGTCAGAAAACGTGGCCTCTCCCTGCCCCTTCCCACTCCAGCCTCTGCATGCCCAGGAAGATTTCTAAAGTCAGGGCTCCCCTGTTTGGGCACCCGAGCCTAGATGGAACCTTCTCAGGGCAGAGAGACACGAAATGCTGGTGGAGTCGGCATCCCGTTCCCCTACCCCAGGCACTGCGGGGCCGCCAGCCTCAGCCCCAGCCTTTTGGGGCCGGCTCTCGGGAAAGGGTCCCAGAAGCTGAATGCCACTTGGGGGCAAAGTGGCCCCCTCCCTCGTAAGTGACCACTGAGGAGTCTTTAGATCTAGAGAGACATACGACTTACTCCTCATCATCTTGAGGCCACTGCTTCTCTGTGAAGCCCGGAGGAGCGTCTGTCCTGCTTGTAGCCATGTGACCGGAAGCGAGCTGGCCGATCTCACCTGTGGGCCGTGGGGGGGGACCGAGTTCACTGCTGTCATGCCGGCACAGTGAGTACCCGCTGCCAGTCTCAAAACCGTTCTGGTTCAGATAATAAATTATATGATCTCCCCACGTTACCCACGACGTAGTCATGTCATAGGGCTTCAGTGCGGATCCAACAAGATCACTCACGTGAAAGGCTTTGTGTTTTGTCAACTGTGATACATTCTGTCATGTACGGAGCTAAAAATCAGTATTGTGTTCTTAAAAAATCACCGTCTTAATATCTTAAAAAGAAGTGCTTTTTGTCTGATGATCACTAAGGCTCCTTCGGCTAATTCTGCAGGCGCTCTTTCTTTACAAGAATATTCCACGCTGTTCATTTGGCCATATGGGCAGCTCCTGCACACTTCAAGCAAACTCGCCAAGATGCCCTCGAAGCCGCGGGACCTGCCTGGGACCCCCGACCTAAGAGACCGTCATCTCACAACCTTCCCCACGTTCTACATCGGCCTTGCAGACAAGCTCCACGATCTGGAGGGCTGCAAGTCCAGGACCCCTCCCCAGCGTGCCCTGCGAGAGCCAGCTCCAGCAGAGTTTAATTTCTAGACATTTTGAGAGTCAGCAGACCTCAGGTTAAAAGCTGGAAATGGACCATGATGAGAAATTTACACCATGGAAATCAGCAAACACTACAAGGGAGGGGGTGGGCAGCTCTTCCTTTCTTCTTTCTTTCTTTTCTGCAGAACTCGTGGTCTCCTACTTACAGCCCAGAGCTGCTGAAGGTTCACAAAACAGCCCCCAGCGATGAAAGGCTAAAAAGATCCCATGTTAGTCCCACCCATAACACACCGCCTCATTTCATTTTCCCTCCTCCTGATTTCTTTCCAGCACTGGGCCGGCAAGATCCCTCTTTGCTCGGGAACCAAGGTGGGAGCCTGCAAGCGCGGTAGAAAACATGACGTCTACCTGCAGCTCAGGGACTTTGCAAGGGTCAGAGGTCTGAACGAACAGGCCAGGCCTCTGGGGTGCCCTGTGTGTGGCTGGCCGCCCCTGCTTCAGCCCTGCTTTCTGCTATGTGTCCACACTGTCTGAGATTAAGAGATGTGCCTGCAGGGGCAACGGCTCAAACAAATGAGCCCCTGGCAGGGGTGCCCGGGTGTTTCCTGTCTGGATGCAAAGCCTGGGGAAGCAGCAGCCCACACCTACCACCCCACCCTGGGCCCTGGCCCTGGACAGAGGGTCACACTGGGTCGAAGGGAGGAGCCCCCGGCTCGGGGCCCCGTTTCCTAGGGTTGTAGCGGGATCCCCTCTCTGCCGGCCTCTGTCTGCCTTTCTGTTAAACCAGAGAAAGGAGGAGGCAATCTCTCAGCTGTCATCTAGGGGATTCTTCTTGGGGACATCACCGTACTTACTTGGGGAAAAAAAAAATTGTTGGTCTGCTTCTTGGGGCGAGGAATGAGACCCCAAGGAACAGGTTAATGTCATAAATTCTGGGTATGGAACTTCCTCCCCAGGAGCCCAGGGCCTGCCCATGTGCCCTGCCTGGTGAGGAAGCTGTGTTTGTGTGATCTGGGGCAGGAGCTGATGTGGGGCTTAAGAGCTCTGCATAATCAGGGGCAGAAAACGTCAGGTCCTGGGGGAACATGGAGGGTGGGCAGGCTTGCGATGAGGAAGCTTCGTGGGGGCTGACGCTGGATGGGGAAAGAGGAGATTAAAAAAAAAAACAAAACAAAACAAAACAAGGGGACCCAGTGGCACCAAGACAGAGGAGGGGAAAGAAGACTTGGCTTCTGGGCCTTTTCTTCTAGATTTCTATTGAAGGGTAACATATAGAAAGTGCACGTATCCCATCCTGGTCCTAGTGCAGTGGATTGCACACAGTGAAGACTATAGAATGATCGAGAAACAGGGGTGCTTGGGTGGCTTAGTTGGTGAAGTGACTGCCTTCAACTCTGGTCATGGTCCTGAAGTCCCGGAATCAAGTCCACATTGGGCGCTCTCGAAGCAGGGAGTTTGCTTTTCCCTCTCCCTCTGCCCCACCCCTGTTCCTGCTCTCTCTGGCTTACTCTCTCTCTCAAATAAACAAATAAATAAAATCTTACAAAAAAAAAAAAAAAAAAAAGATCGAAAACAGACACCAGATCAAGATGCAGACCACAAGCACCCAGAAGCCCCTCCTTCCTCACAAGGGTCACCTCTGTCCTGACCTGTAGGACCAGACCATGTTCACACAATCACCTAAGCAGAGTCATACGGATGAACTGTGGCTTCTTGCTTCCTTCACTCAACATTTTCTCCACCAGATCCAGCCATGTTGCTGCATGTACTGTAGCATCTTCCCTCTCTTTGCTGTAGAATATTGACTTACCTATTCTGCACGGGAGGACATGGCAGGGAGAGCGCCATTTTTGGCTATTATGGAAAGTACCACCCTGAGCGTTCCTTTCTTGAACACACGCCCACATCTCTGTTGGGTATGTACCCAGGACTGGCATTCCCGGGTCAGCTCTACGAGATAACTACACAATGGTGTTTCACCTTGTTGAACACATTCACTCCCCAGCAGTGGGAGGGAGAGACCCAGCTGTTCCACGTTCCAACGGACACTGGTATTACCTGTCTTATTCCTTATAGTCACCCTGGTGAGACTGAGGGAGTGACAACTATCACATTCGTGACGTCCCCAGCAAAGTCCGTGCTGCTCACTGTGTACTCGGATGAGCGATTCTTGGGAGGAAGTCAAAGGGGTGCCCAGCTTGGCTCTAAATGAGCCACTGAGGGAAGACAGAGGCTGTTCTTGGGAGGTGGGGCAGACATGAAAGGGGAAGCTGGCTGCATGCAGCCCTCCTTAGCACTCTCCAAGGGCCCCAGAACTTCCTGTTCCCATCACAGGTTGGTCTTCAGGAGCCTGACCTCTGTTTCCCTTATCTCCCCAGTCCGTGGGCTAACCCCGTCTCTGTATCTCCCACCCCTTCCTCGTTACCCATAACCTCTGTCACCCCAGCCCCAGGCCAAGAGCACAGGGTGACGGTGGTCAGCCTCAGTTACTGTCTGTCCTGAGCAAACGTGTAGCCTGAAAGTTCAGTGGGCCCTCAGCCCACATTAATAGAGGCACGGTGCCCAGAGCAAGAAGGGGCAGACCCATCCTT
Source organism: Enhydra lutris kenyoni (assembly GCF_002288905.1). NCBI lineage: Eukaryota > Metazoa > Chordata > Mammalia > Carnivora > Mustelidae > Enhydra > Enhydra lutris. The sequence goes on along the minus strand of NW_019154096.1, from coordinate 25,125,262 downwards.
CTCCTCCAGGGTTCAGGTCCTGGCTCCCCTCTGCTTGAGGGGCACAAAGAAGATGTCCAGGCGGGAGTGGCTAGGAGGAGACTGGACTCAGGCCACTCAAACAGTCGAGAAACACTTCCCAGGCTCCATCTCAGTGTCAGACTCTGTACCAGGTGCTGCGGGACATCTCCAAAAAGAGGGACCAGGATCATGTCTCACAGGGTTTCAAGTCTAGCAATAGTTTCAAAAAACAGGAATAAGCTCACTTCGGGAATGATCAAGAACTGCGAGGAAGCAGAAGGAGAATGAGGGTGGTAGGACGGCAGCTTCGAGCAGATGGGTCAAGGGCGCCCTCTTGGAGACGCAGCAGGGAGACTGGGAGGAGGAGCCAGACGTAACCATCTGGGGAAAAGCGCTCCAGGCAGAAGGAGCAGCAAGGGCAGAATCTTCAGGCAGGAAGATTTTCCTAGGAATTTTCTAGAATTTTCTAGAAACTGACAGAAGAGGAGCAAAGCTCCAGGTCCTGAATATGGAGAGAGTGGTGAGGGCAGAAGTAGAGAGGGTGGTTAGGAGCTGGATCAGGCAGAGCCTCAAAGGCCATCCCAAACGGCCAAATTTTATTTGGCTAAAGAAAGAGGCTAAAATTATATTCTAAGCACAACCAAAAACCTGTGAAGCATTTAGAAAAGTCGGGGCAGGCATGCTTCAGTACCCCCACCTCCTCCCCCAACCCCTCTCCCCTCCATTGCTCCCTCTAACCCCCTTTGATATAAAAATCACTGCACACCTCTGGTTCCAGCCGCAGCCTAGTGGGCCTCCCCCTGACCGCGCCCCCCTCAAGCACATACGGCTTACCCCCACACCCCATTCTGCTCCAGGGCACTTTCTGATACTGGGGGAGCCCCCGTTAGTCTGCACAGGAGCTTAGCCCAAAAGAGCAGGGGAATCAACTCCCCCAAACCACCTTAAATCAGTGGGGACAGAGCCCATGGAAAAATGGACTAGTGTCCCACCCTTGGGGGGGAACAATCCAGCGTAGCAGTTTGCGTGTTGCTGGGGAGATCCAACAGAATGGAACCCCTGTGCCTCTCACAGGGGCAACTACCACAACACACTGTTGCATAACTCCTCTTCCTTCCCTCCCCGATCCACCACCTGCTCCCAAGCCCTTGTCACAGCCCCTGCTCTGGGAGCAACCTCTAGAAGATAGGAGTCTGTGATGCCATAGACCGATGCTCTCATTTCTGCTGGGTGGAAAGTGGCAGGAGGGAGGCGGGAAGGAGCAGTCCTGGGATCCTGGGAGTGGCTGTGGTGGCCTGGATCGTGGAGGCAGAGGTGGTGGTGGTGAGCGGTGGTCAGATTCAGGGTGTGTTTTGAAAGCTGCAAGACCGGACTTGATCACGGTTTGAACATGCTCAACTAACAAAACTTGAAGGCTCCAGAAGACTTGGGTGACACTCCCCCCCCCCCCCCCCCCCCCCCCCCCCCCCCCCCCCGCCGTGTGGAAGATTGTCTCAGATGCTGAGTGAGGACAGGCGTTATAGGCTTTGGGGATGGAGAAGGGGATGTGCCGGGGAACTTCATGTTCCCTGCCCAGGAGAGAACCCCCAGCCCCAGGCGGCTGCAGAACACTTGCCTGAGACCTGCTTAGTCGATGTAAATGACATACCAGATTTGGAAGATTTTCTATTTTAAAATGTAAAATATCTCATTCATGTTTCTTTACACTTGATTCCATTTTAAAATAATATTGTGGATATATCAGATTAAATAAAATATATTATTAAAATTAATTTCACCTGTTCCTTTTCACTCATTTAATGGGGCCACTAGAAAAGAAAAAATGGCGTTATGTGTCTCACACTGGAGGTACACAGAGTACTTCTAGCGGCTGGCCCTGGTGAAAGGTTGTATGTCCACACCAGTAACTGTCCAGACTGGCCCTGTTCCTTTCCAGCCGGCAAGGCTGAAGTTCAGGGAAGTGTGGGACCTTGGCCAAAGTCCCAAAGTCCATGTTGTACCTACACCATGTGGCCTTGCCTTAAGAGGTAGTGGGTTTTGTGTATGAGAGCTATTCGAATCCCAGTGTAAGGGTTCAAACACAGTGTAGGGGGCACTTTTGGGGGGCAGACCTTGAAGACGGCACCCAGCCCTGAGACTCTGCTTTGGGGGGCAGTGGAGTGGGTTAGGGACATTTCTCCCTCTTTCCCCATCCCTCAGAGGGCTCCTGACTCCACGGGTAGGACTCAGCCCCACCTCCCCACCCACTGGACCTCCCCCCACCATCAGTCTCCCCACATAATTGATGGGAGCCATCAAAGTTAATTAATGCTGTAGTTACAGAGCCATCCCAATGTAATTACCGTGTAATTGGATTATAACTTAGATAATTCCCACAAAGCGCCTCCTGCTTATGCAGGAAAGCCAGGGCTTTTTTACCCAGTGATGGATGGGGGGTGAGGGGGCCAGATGGGGAGCCCGGGAGCCCGTGCGAGGTGGCTCCGTGTTCCCGTGACGAGGGCACAGCTGGTGGGACTCGGGTGTGAGGACTCTTCTGTTCTCAGAGCCTCAAACCTTCTATCCGCAGAGCCGGCTGGGCCACCCACAGCCTGCTGGCCGCCCCTGCGTGCTCCTGCCTCCATTCCCGGGCATTTCCAGCGGAAGTCCCCCCCACCTCCCTGAGACCCCCCATCTCGGAAGTCGTGCTGAGGGGTGACCGTTAGCACTGGCGCTTCGCGGCCAACCTCCTGGGTCTGGGGGAGGCCAGCTGCACAGTGCTTCGTGGCCAAGCGCCCCAAGCCCAGTCAGACCAGCCGTCACAGCCCCACTCACGCCGGCCACCTGCTCCGACCTCAGCAGACCGAGCCTCGGCGGCCTCACCGTCTTTGCTGGCCCAGAAGGAATAATAACCCCATTGTGCCTTTGCAGAAGAACTATCTCCACAACATAAGCAGAGAAGGAATTTCTAGAATGCCAAAGGGGGATTCAGGAGACCAGGGGCCAGGCCTGGGGACGGATGTCCAAGGGACACAGGAAACAGAAGGCGGCAAACAGCAGTGACCTCCTACTGCAGAGTGCTACCAATACCCGGGGAGCCAGCAGGTGGTGGGGGAGAGAGATGTGTGCTCCACCAAGGTCAAAGCTCCCATGTGCGGTGGCCCCTGCGCTTTCCTCCTGAGGGACAGCAGCTCTCCCTCTCTCTGCCCCCTCAGGCTGGGGTGGGACAGCTCCCATAGGTGACAACCCTGGGTGTATGTTACCTTCACTGGCTTCTTAATCTTGCTCCTACAGACACACTGCTCCCGCTACACTCTCCTCCCGGCCCCTAGGAGTGTGTCCTTTGTCTCCTGCTGGAACATCAACGTATGGAGACCCCCGACGACTGCTCTGATGACATCACCCACCTTTGCCCCCCACCCCCTCCCAAGCTTCACCCATTGTGGATCCAAAGTAGGGAAGGGGTCTCACTGGTCTGCTTGGATCTCCGCTCACCTCCGGACTGTCCTTACCTAGGGTGAGACGAGGAAAGATTTATCCCCTTGGTGTCTGACAGTGAGGGCCTAGAATTCCCCTTCCTCTATAAACATGGGTTGTTGCCCAAACAGAGGGCACTGGGAAGACATCTGTGAGCATTAACCACGCATCCCCTCATTCTCGGTACTTAGGAAATAGGGTGCGTGAAATGCTTAGCCCACTGGCTGGACACAGTAAGTGACAGCCCATGATACTGGGCTTACTCAGTGGAATCCTGGCCTTCCTCAGGGCCACAGATATCCTCAAATAAACCTCATTCCCGGAGGTGGCCACATCCAGCCTTTGTCCCTTGCCACCCTGGGATCCTGGCTCCCTTGGTGGGCCTCTGCTCGCTGCACGCTGTAGGCCTGGCATATCCTCAAGACAGACACAGCACCTGCCCTATGTGGAGAAGCCCCTCGTCAATGTGCTGTGGGCCCTTCTGGAGAGACTCTTTCATCCTACAATCGGGTATCAAGCAACTTCTGTGTCCCGGGCTGTGTTCTGGACGCTAGGGTAGAACAGATCAAGACCAGCCGAGTTCCAGCCCTCAGAGCAACAGATGCTGAATAGGATACAGGATGACATCTACGCTGTGACCTGAGAGCAAGGAGCTTGGGAGATGTCTGATGTCTACCAGCCCAAGTCTTCCCCCGCTGAAGGTATGCACTTCTCCAGTGTCTGCTTTCTGCTATATTACACCCAGGTGAGTCCAATAAGTGTCCCATCCTCTAGGGAACCCTGTTGCTGGGTGCTTATAACAGAGCCAGCTAAAGCCTGCCTACAGTCAGGGCTAGAGAGACTTAGAGAAGGGAGCATGCCCTGTGGGCTTCCTGGAGGAGGCAGAGGTTTAAAAGGAGATGGGAAGTCACCAGGCCAAAAGGTTTCCACTCAGCGCTGTCTGGGCCACCAGCCATTCCTGGTGATTGGGAGGACTCCTTGCGGGTTCTAGTAGCAAGATCTGGGAGGAGTCCTTGGGGTGCTGGCTGGACAAGGGGCCCCCAGAGGCTGGCACAGACTTGGCCTCCATACCCTGACCCACAGGCTGGAGTCCAGAATGTGCCGCCTGGACTGTCAGGCCTGAATTCAGTTGGTTCTGTCTGTGGGCTGCACACACACCTTCAGAGCCCGTCCTCCTGGCTGTGGACACCCGTGTGAATGTGTGTTAGCTTTAGCCAGGCTTATTCACCAGAGAATTTCTAGGTTTCACTTTTAATCCAGTCTTTACTGGGCTTCCTTATATAGTCCAGTTATTTTCTCTCTCCAAAAACAGTATGCCTGGAGACTGTTCTATTTAAGCTCAGAGCTTCCATGAGTAGTGTTTACATGGGTTATATTTAGATTATATTTAGATACGGTGTGTCCCAGGTCCCCATCTGTCTCATGTCAGCTTCCCCCGAAGCAGAGCCTGAGGCAGGGATTCAGAGGAACAAGATCATGGAAGTGATACTTCTCTGGGAAAACCCATATGAGGGGGTGGAACAGGAGAGGAAGGGGAGGGAGAGACAGAAAGCTCTGGCCTGGCCTGACCGGGAGCTTTGACCCACAGCACAGTGGTTCTAAGGCAGGGATCAGCCTTCTGTCCCCTCATTGGCAAGTCACTGGGAAGAGGCACCAGGAGCAGGAGGGGCTGCCGCCTTCCAGGCTCTGTCCTGGGCAGCTCTGGCTAGCCCACGGAAGTCTCTGGAGTTGTCAGCACCGGTCACAGGACAGCCCCTGAGGAACACATGTACCTATGGCATACCACACTGGGCCCCCATATTGTTTCTTCCCATGTGCAGGAAAGATCAAATGTGTCTATCACCCTAAGAAACAGAAAACAAAAACAAAACCCAATTCCAGCTTCTAGGCTGGAGCCAGCACAGAGTGAAAACAAACAGAGCATAGAAAGAAAATGAATGCGAGAAAGATCCTGGCATGCCTCCCGAGGGCCCCAGAGAAAGCCCAAGTTTGTGACTGTGTTAGCTGAAAGTTCCCCCTCACTGAGCGGCAGTGGGGAAGGGCCAGTGGGAGAAGCCTGGGATCTGGTCCTAAATGAGCAACTGCAGGTCCCACGCTGGGGCTCCCCTCCCTAGCGGCAAAACTCAGAAGAGAGGTGCTGCTGGCCCATCCCCCACTATGGGCGGGCAGGACGGGGGCCCCCACAGGTACAGACAGGTAGTCCTACTGCCCACTGCTCACCAGATTCAGAGAGGGTGCTGATGGCCATGGTTTCTTGGCTGCCCCTGTCCTTGGAGCCACTCTTGGTGTGCCTTCGACACCAGTCCCTGGATCCTGCTGGGACACCCCTCCCCCAGACAGGACCCCACACTCAGCACCACCCACAGCTCCATTCTCTCGCCCCCAGGGAGGTGCAGGGCCCAGCCCAGGGCATGCAGAGAGATCCAGAAGGGGTGCAGGGGCAGACCTGGGACCCACATTCCTGTGCACATCGGTGTGGGAGGCACTGTGCTGGCCACAGAATGATGGGGGGCCATGATCCCTGAGGGACCGCCTGGAGTCTTCGGTCTAATTAGGGAATAATATCCCCATTATTCTCAATGTCCAAACAGCTCCGTACAGCTTACCAAGACCCTTCACACATGCAAACACTAACCCCCCAATCCTTTCAACAGCGTGCAAATGGAGGACTCTTACTCCCATTTTGCAGATGAGGGAAAGTGAGGTCCACAGCTCCACGGACACCCGGTTAATAGACGGCCAGACTAGACTCCAAATCAAACCTTCAGACACAACAGCGTCCTGCCTGCCACTGAGCCACACTGAAATAGGAATGAGGCTGGGGTCCTAGAGATGGTGAAATCATATTGTAAGTTACCTCGGGGGGCCCAGACTTCCTTCTTTAAGAATCGTTTTAGCAAAGTCAGAGGCATATCAAGCCTATTGTTCTGCAACCTGCTTTTTTCTTTTCTTAACAATATCTTGTGAACATCTCCCCATGTCGTTAAATATTGTTTTACTGGGCCATCATTTTTAATGGCTGTATGGTATTCCATAACATGAACGCACCATAATTTATTTAACCAATATCTGTGTTGGACCTTTAAGCTGTTTCCAGTTTGGGGCCGTCATAAACAAGGCTGCAGTGAGCACCCTTGTACATAAATCCTCACACCCATTTCACATGCCCCAAAGGATGCATTCTTCTAAAAAAAGATTTCCGTTATTACATTTCCTGAGGTGGTTCATTACCCCTCGTCGTCAACGATGGTAAAACAGACAAACAAAATCAGATTCAAAATGCCAATTGTTGAAAAAAAGGCATCATGGTCCCAAATCAGCAGGTAATTGGTTTTGTGACATTGGCAGATCACGTCCCCTCTCTGGTCCTCTGTAAATCCATGTATCAAATGACACGAGCTGGTCCCTACATTTCCTTCTGCTTCCCTCATCCTTGCAGGGCACGGGGAGAGCCCCAGAAGGCCCGCTGCAGTGTCTTCCCAGACAGCAGGTCCCAGTAATCCAGCACAAAGGACAGGAGAGGCTGTAGGGACCTCTGGACATCGTGTACCAAAGCAGACGCAGCACAAGGAAAACTCCTGTCTTTGGGAGCTGGTAAGCAGAGATTGGCCCCTGTGAATAGGGACCTCCCCTGCTGGAGCCAGGTGGGGTCCTGATTTTCTGGTTCTAATAAGTGGGACTCTAGCCAAGTGATATCCCTCACCATGCCTCGATTTCCAGGTGGCAGAGAGGAGTAGGGACATTTCACATTTGTCTATGACTGGTTCACTGGCTGACCCAAGGAGTCCCTACTTAGCTCTGGGCCCCATGCTGGGCGCTGGGCTCCCAACAGCGAGCGGGCAGTAAGCTCCCACGGCACCAGCACCCTAGAGGCGGACGGGCACTACAGGGACAGTCACTCAATGAATAAAGACAGATGCACAAATCTGGGTAAGTGTTCTAAGGAGGTACGAGAGCTGGAAGTATGTTAAATGGGGAATGTGAAATGATTGAGCCTAGCAAGGGAGGTCAGGGAAACTTAGAGAAGTGATGTTTATGATGAAATACAAAGAATAAGGGGGCAATGGATGACATCTGGGGAAAAGGGAAAGGCATTCCAGGCAGAGGGAATAGCATGTAAAAGGCCCAGTAGCAGGAGTGAGTGTGGGACCGTAGAGCCCCTCCCAAGCCAATGGCCCCTAAGTGTGGACAACTTGTCATACTGACCGATAACTACCACCTGGGGACTTTGCATATAGAAAGAGACGTCCCCACTGGCCTGGGTTACACAGTATACACACGCACACACGCACACACATGCTCGTAAGCGCTTGTTTCCCTTGCTCATGCACCCAAAGAGCAGCTTTTGGAAAATTGGTGCTGGAGGCCACAGGTGACTTTTGAAAACAAAAGCCTGGTAAAAAGCAGCACCTGTGTTATCGGCATTTTTTTTTTAAGATTTTGTTTATTCATTTGACAGACAGAGATCACAAGTAGGCAGCGAGGCTGGCAGAGAGAGAGGAAGGGAAGCAGGCTCCCTGCTGAGCAGAGACCCTGATGTGGGGCTTGATCCCAGGACCCTGGGATCATGACCTGAGCCGAAGGCAGAGGCTTTAACCCACTGAGCCACCCAGGAGCCCCAATCGTCATTAATAATAATGCTTGCTGTAAATCATGAGGCCACCGGCCTACGTGCTAAGTGGAGGGGTGATCACTAGTTTTCCCGCTCACCTGTGTGGCGCTTGAGGTGCCCCAAACTTTCTTCCATCCATCGCCCTTTTAATCATCCCACGGCCTGCCCTTTGAGGGTGGCCCGGCCAGGAGCAACTGGAGGCCAGGCCTCAGGGATAGTGGTGCTGCCCTTGGGAATAAATATGGACCCACAGCCCAGGGAGGGAGGACCTGCCCAGAAAGGGGGGGGCAGGAGCTGGAACTTGGGCCAAGTCTCCTGATTCTGAATGCCAGCCGCACCCCTACCCCCATGCCCCATTCATCCAGAAGAACCAGCACCTCCAGCCTGGGTTCTCCTGGAGACAGAGACCGTGCTGCCTGCAGTGAGATTTCGGGCCCCAGGGCGGAGCAGCAGGTGGAGGACCAGCAGAGTCTGGAGGAGGGGGCCCACCTCTATTTTTCCCACTTGCTTCTCCTTTTCCATCTGGGAGAGGCCCTGAGCCTGGCGGGAAGGTAAGAGGAATGGAGACTCAGCCTCCTGATTTCAGACAAATTCCTTAGACCCTTATCTCGTGGTTTCTGCCTCAGTTTACACCCCCCTGCAATGGGCCCAGAGAGATCTTGCACCCTCAAGGAAGGAAAGACAGTCTAAGGAATCTCAGACTGAAGGTTGAACCAGAAGGAAGCTGAATACTGCCCACCACCCCTTCCCTCTCCTGCCCCCGTAGACGCTGCTGGTCATGGAAGGGAGGACAGTCTGAATGGGTCCAGCTACTCTGTCCAGGGTCTGGCCTCCTGGAACCACTCAGTCCTATAGGCTCCAGTGTCTTCTGCAAAGGTTTCTCCCCAGTGCACCCTTCCTATGAGGCCCAAGCTCCGTGGGGCCCCCTACGAGCACTGCTTCTGCCCCTCTTCTCACTTTGTTCCCGAATGAGGGAACTTCCTGCCCCACCCTGAACCCAGCACCGCCCACAAATATGTCCCCATACAATCCTGCCCCACCAGCTGCCCTTGTCGAAGGCCTTAGGTTTCCTCGGACCCTAAGAACAGAAATCTGAACTCCTGGGCTTGTGCTCCAGGACCCAGTGCTCAGTGGTCAGACCCTGACCAGGAACCACCTGGCCAGACTCAGTCCCAGCTCTCTAGCCAGAGGGAAAGATTTTCTTCAAATTCACACCTTTGCCTGTGCAGCCCCCTGCCTGGAAGCCCCGCCTTCCATCTCTGCGTACTCAGATCCTTCCCAAACCCTTCCTCCAGACTCCCCATTTCCCCACACAGATCCCCACACAGACACTGCCCTGTGACCCCCCTCAAGAGCTCTTGTTCTCCCCTCTCCACGGCACCTCCATTTTCAATTAGTTTTTGTCCACTGTGTCTCCTCCACCCTCTGCCCCCCAACACCCTCCCCTAGGCTGGGAGCTCCTGAGAGAGACGTTGTGTCCAGCCCAGGGAGTCTCATTCAGGAACTTGCCCACCCAAGGGACCATCTGTTGCATCACACTTAGCATTAAACCTCTCCAAACCCCTAGGCACACACCCAGCAGAAATGCACACATAGGGTCTCCAAAACCTATGTCCCAGTAGGTTCTGGGCGACAGAATGCAACAGCCAAAACCCGGAAACGAGTCACGTGTGCGTGAATAGGCACCTACTGCACAGCCGTGAACCCCTGGGAACTGGGGCTCCGCCCCGCATGCTCGAGGCTCACCGTCACGGCCGCGCTGGAGAAGCAGGACCCAGACAAGAACGTGCTAGATGGTTCCAATTACACAGAGTCAATACCAGACTGTGCGGCTCTGAAGCCACAGAGTCAGAACAGTGGCTTACTTGGTGGGGAGGGAGGCGTCAGGGAGGAAGCAGGAGGGGAAGGTTTGGGGTGCTGGCCAGGCACAATTTCTTCACTCGGGTGGTGGTTCTCAAGCACTGAACAGGTCAAGAAAAGCACCTGACCTCTCTGAGGCTCTCATTTTTCCAAACACTAAGGGGACATAATGCCCACTCCCAGCTCCCTCCAGCTACCCAGGGGCTGTGTGAGAATGCCCTGGGGCTGGGGGAGGGAGCGTCCCAAAGCCTGACAGGTCCCTGGAAAACCTCCACCTCTCCCTGGACCTGAGAGGGCCCCCAACATACAGAACAGTCTACCTTGAAATTGTTCCAGGTAGGAGGCTGGGGCAGCTCTGTCCGGCCACAGATGGGCGCACATTTGCCTGGCAAATGTCCTGGCGGCTGGAGATGCCGCCCAGCTGCTCCTGTGCTCTGGGGTGGGTGGTGTACTTATGTTTAACGGGATGGGAGGGAGCGGCGGAAACACCCTGATTTACAGTTTCCATGGTATAAACAGCCCACCACAGCGGAGGTCAAGTTCCCAGCATGACATGGTTGAAGAGGGCATGGGCCCACCAGTCTCCAAAATTGCCCCCAGACTCTCTCACCAAATCACAACCCCCCCACCCACGCCCTACCCTGAAGCTCTCCAACTCTTCCCTTCCTGCTCATCCACCCTGGCCGCCAAAGCCCCTCCCTCAGCAGCTCTCCCCTGAACTACTAAGACAGCCTCCTCATGGCCTCTTTGTCTCCAGCCTCACTTCCTCTCTCTTCCCTATCCTGCACCCAAAGGGCTCTCCTTTGTAGAGTCGACAGTAATCTTTATTAAGCACAAATTTAATTGTAACACTTCCTCCTTCGGACACCTCTCACAGCTGCCCAATGTCTGTGAAAACCATAACCTCTCAGTCTGCCATTCCCGATGTACTAGCTCAGACGTTCCTTCTCTCTTGAGTTTATGCACACCCTGATACATTTTTCCAAATACTCCCTTTATTAACCCTTCCTCAAGGGCTGTTTCTTGCCGGGACCCTGAGAGATACCCCAGGGAAAACCTATTTTTGCATTGGATTGGTCCAACCTGGAACAGGCTGATTCATGAGGGAATGAGTTCCCCATCAATAGAGGTAATCAAGTAGAGGGTTATCTGGCATGTTATCAGAGAGACTTCAGCATTGGTCAGGACTTCAGTAGGAAGATATCTATAGTCTCTACCCCCTTGAAAGCCCCCTCCTTTTGTGCCAGCCTTGCAAAAAAGCATCCAGCCCCAGTCCTCTATAGCCATGATTTAATGACTCAATCATAGTCACCCATCAGTGCCCTGGATCAGGTCCTCTCACTGCCTCTTACTGTCAGCCTCGGGCTTGTACCCCAGACACTGAGAAACACAGGCTGGCTCAGAACAGGAGGGATGATTCCCTTCTCCATATTCCTCCTCCCTTGCCTCCAACTCAGCAGTGAATAAGGTGGGAGAGGGACCACTAGGGAAAGGTAAAGATGGACAGTAAATCAGTGTCCAAGTTAAGATTAGAAACCCAGGATGGAGAACACCATTTTAAAATGGGGACACTAATTCCTGGAGGGGATAGCACATGTTCTCAGGTTCCACAGAAAAACTGATGCTCTGTTTTCCTGACACCCAGCCAACGACATTTTTTCCCAATGAATTACCTGGCACCTTTGTCAAAAATCAAATGGCACAATCCACGAAAGAAAGAATTGATAAGCTGGATTTGATTAAAATTTAAAGCTTCCCCTCTGTGAAAGACACTGTCAAGAGAATGAAAAGAAAAGCCTCAGACCAGGAGAAAATATTTGCAAAAAGTACATCTGGCAAAAGACTGTTATCCAAATATCCAAAAGACCCTTAAACTCAACAATAAGAAAACAAACAACCTGATTTAAAAATGGGCAAAAGATCTGCATAGACATCTCACCAAAGAAATACACAGATAGAAAATAAACATATGAAAACAGGTTCCACATCATATACCCTCAAGGAAACACAAACTAAACCAATAAAATATACATACCTATTGCAATGGCCAAAATCCAGAACACTGACAACACCCAGTGCAGTGGGCGTGAAGCAACGGGAACTCTCATTCATTGCTGGTGGGATGCAGAATGGCACGGCCTCCTTGGAAGACACTTCAGCAGTCTCTTAGAAAACTAAACATATTCCTGTCATGTGATCCAATAGTTGCACTCCTTGGTATTTACGGAAAGGAATGGAAAACACACACAAAAGCCTGCACATGGATGTTTATAGCGGCTCCATTCATAATTGCCAAAACTTGGAAGCAGCCAAGATGTCTTTTAATAGGTGACTGGATAAACTGGTATAGTATTCAGTGTAAAAAAAAAACAACAACTATGAAGTCATGAAAAGACATGGAGGAGCCATAAATGCATATTACAGAGTGAAAGAAGCCCATCGGAAAAGGCTGTGTACTGTATGATTCCAAGTAGATGACATTCAGGGAAAGGCAAAGCTGTAACGACAGTAAAAAGATCAGTGGTTACCAAGGGTTAAGGGAAAGGAAGGGAGGAGTAGGTGGAGCACAGAGGAATTTTAGGGCAGTGAAACTACTCTGTGTGATACCGTAATTATGGGTCTGTATCATCTCACATGTCATTATACTATAATGGTGGATACATGTCGTTATAAGTTTCGCCAGACCCATAAAATGTACATCAAGAGTGAACCCTAATGTGAACTGTGGCCACGGGGGGATCATTCCATGTCCGTGTATGTTCGTCAATTTTAACAAACGCACCAGCCTGGTGGGAGATGTTGATAATGCTTGAGGCAGGAGGTACATGGGAAATCTTTGCACCTTTAGCTGAATTTTGCTGTAACCTAAAACAACTCTTTTTCAAAGACTCTATTTCTAAAAATCCATTGGCCACCTATGTGTGCATCTAATTCGGTTTGTTCTATTTTGTTTCCTTTATCTATGTCGTGGTTATAGCAGCCGTTTGGTAACTCCTGAAAACGGTAGTGTGAGAGCCATCCAAATTTGTTCTTCTTTTTCAAAATAGTTTTGGCTATTCTATGTTCTTTGTATTGCCATATACATTCTGGAATCAGTGTCTCACTATTAATGGAAAAGTACAATGCAGTTTGTTTCAGGATTGCATTAACTCTATAGATGGTTCGAGAAAAAGTAACTTTTTAAAAAAGATTTTATTTATTTATTTGACAGACAGAGATCACAAGTAGGCAGAGAGGCAGGCAGAGAGAGAGGAGGAAGCAGGCTCCCCGCTGAGCAGAGATCCCGATGATGCAGGGCTTGATCCTAGGACCCCGGGATCATGACCTGAGCTGAAGGCAGAGACTTAACCCACTGAGCCACCCAGGTGCCCTGAAAAAGTAACTTCTTAACAATATTGAGTCTTCTGATCCATGAACATGTTATATCTATTTATTGAGATCTCCTTTGATCATCAGATTTGTAGTATTTGGCAATAAATCTTGCATATATCTTGTTAGATTAATTGCCAAGTATTTTATTTATATTATTATAAATGGATCTTTTAAATTATATTTTCTAGTTGTCCATTACCAGTACATAGAAATACAATGGACTTTTTTAATCAACTTTTTGTGTTGCAATCCTGCTAAATTTATATGGTAGTTCTTATAGCTTTTTGGTACATTCTGTTATAATTTTGTATGTAGGCTATTATGCCATTTGCAAACAAAGACATTTTTTTCCTTTCCAAACTTTTATTTCTTTTTCTTGCCTTATTGCATTGTCTAGGACTTCCAGTACAATGTTGAATAGAAATGGTATGAGTGAACATTCTTGCCTTGTCCTGACCTTATGGAGAGATGTTTTTGTCTCTCACCATTAATTACACTAGTAGCCCTTTCTTTGGTTGAGGAAGTTCTCTTCTATTTCTATGTTGCTAAGAATTTTTGTCATGGCTGAATATTAAATTCTATTAAATGCTTTTTCTGTATCTATTGAGATGACCACATGGTTCTCCTAGTTTAGTCTCTTGATCCAGTAAATCACATTGATTGATTCTCAGATGTTGAACCAACCTTCCATTTCTGGGATAAACTTCACTTGGTCATGCTATAACTGTTTAATATCTTTTAAAAATTGACTTGCTAAAATTTTGTTAAGGCTTTTTGCATCTTATGCTCATGGGGGATATTGGTCTGAGTTTTTCTTATGTTTTAAAGCATATATCTGTTTGGTCATCAGGATAGTACATCATCACAAAATGAATTGGAAATGTTCCCCATTCCTGTCAAGTAATTTTCTTTTTAAGATTTTATTTTTTTTGTATTACAGAGAGAGAGAGATCACAAGTAGGTAGGCAGAGAGAGGGGGACTGTCAAGTAATTTTTTTTTTAATTTTATTTTTTATAAACATATATTTTTATCCCCAGGGGTACAGGTCTGTGAATCGCCAGGTTTACACACTTCACAGCATTCACCATAGCACATACCCTCCCCAATGTCCATAATCCCACCCCCCCTCCCAATCCCCCTCCCCCCATTAACCCTCAGTTTGTTTTGTGAGATTAAGAGTCACTTATGGTTTGTCTCCCTGCCAATCCCATCTTGTTTCATTTACTCTTCTCCTACCCCCTTAACCCCCCATGTTGCATCTCCTCTCCCTCATATCAGGGAGATCATATGATAGTTGTCTTTCTCCGATTGACTTATTTCGCTAAGCATGATACCCTCTAGTTCCATCCACGTCGTCGCAAATGGCAAGATTTCATTTCTTTTGATGGCTGCATAGTATTCCATTGTGTATATATACCACATCTTCTTTATCCATTCGTCTGTTGATGGACATCTAGGTTCTTTCCATAGTTTGGCTATTGTAGACATTGCTGCGATAAACATTCGGGTGCACGTGCCCCTTCAGATCACTACGTTCGTATCTTTAGGGTAAATACCCAGCAGTGCAATTGCTGGGTCATAGGGTAGTTCTATTTTCAACATTTTGAGGAACCTCCATGCTGTTTTCCAGAGTGGTTGCACCAGCTTGCATTCCCACCAACAGTGTAGGAGGGTTCCCCTTTCTCCGCATCCTCGCCAGCATCTGTCATTTCCTGACTTGTTAATTTTAGCCATTCTGACTGGTGTGAGGTGGTATCTCATTGTGGTTTTGATTTGTATTTCCCTGATGCCGAGTGATGTGGAGCACTTTTTCATGTGTCTGTTGGCCATCTGGATGTCTTCTTTGCAGAAATGTCTGTTCATGTCCTCTGCCCATTTCTTGATTGGATTATTTGTTCTTTGGGGGTTGAGTTTGCTAAATTCTTTATAGATTTTGGACACTAGCCCTTTATCCGATATGTCATTTGCAAATATCTTCTCCCATTCTGTCAGTTGTCTTTTGGTTTGTCAAGTAATTTTTGATTGTTGCTGGACGTTGTAAGTTTTATGTTGCAAGGATTCAGTCTTGCTGTAGTCCTTTAAAAAAATTCTGGCCTTTGTCTTGGTATACAGTTAGGTTATTTGCATATTATTTTGATCCTTAAGGTCTTTTTTGAGTGCCCTTTACGCTGAGCTTACTCATACTAACGTATGAACCTTCTGAGGGATTCTCCACTCTGACCAGTCAGAACTTTGCTATCATCCAACCTGTGGTAAGCTCTGGGAATCATTCAAATTCCAGCTCCTGGGTCACTCTTTGCTTGCCTTGTGGAGTTCCATCCTAAATCTGAACACCAGGATTTAGCCACATAATCCAGAGGTTTCTTTTTTTTTTTTTTTAAAGATTTTATTTCTTTGACATAGAGAAAGAGAGATCACAAGTAGGCAGAGAGGCAGGCAGAGAAAGAGGGAGAAGCAGGCTCCTGGCTGAGCAGAGAGCCCGATGCAGGGCTCAATCCCAGGACCCCGAGATCATGACCTGAGCTGAAGGCAGAGGCTTAAACCACTGAGCCACCCAGGTGCCCCAATCCAGAGGTTTCTTATGGAGATTTCCAAAGCTCTTTCTCAGCGTAGGCTTCTACCTTCAGTTCTCTGCCCCACAAATTCCAGCTGCCTTGACCTGCTTGGATATCAACCCCTTGCCTCCACTGAGAGAGCCCACGAGGCTCTCCTTGGGCTCCCCTCCCTACACTGCAGTCTGAACAGAGCCTCTAGGCTGAAAGCTGGAGTGACTGTGGGATCCACCATTTTGTTTCCCTTTTCTCAAGAATCATGGTCAGGAGCTGCCTACTGTCCAGTGTAGGCTGGAAGAGGAGGTTCCCTTCCCTTGTTGTCGTCCCTTCCATCTGCCACCTTTCTGCTAGCAGAAGACATCCTCTTTTCCCAAAGCCTGAGCATGCTGGGGTGGGGAAGGTTCTGCATGACTGGGAAATGGCCAGGGAAGCCCTGTCCCCTCCAGCAGCCCCCCTCTCCAACTTCTGTCCTCCTTCGTCCTTCCTACCTAAGTCTCCTTGGGACCTCAAGCCTAGTTCATCTTTTGAAAACTAACAGGTTTTGACCCCTTTGTGTCACACATTGACCTGGGTGCTCTTACAAGAATCGTCATTTTAAAACTTCACACCAGCTCTCCAGGGATTAAAGCTGCTATCTATCATTCAGTCATTCAGTTAGCAGTTTCTCTGCACTAGGGCACCATGCTGGGCCTTTTACCACATGTTACACACGTGGCCAGAGTCCTATGATATAGTGCCCATGAGCCCCATTTTACAGATGTGGAAACTGAGGTGCAGAGAAGTTGAATTCTTGCCCGAGGTCTCCCAGCTCAGGAGGGAGTTACTTTCTAAGAAGTGCAAGGATTCTGATCCAGGGTCTCCCTTCACACCAGGCTGGCTCACCCACTGCCCGGGCTGTTTCGTCTAGTCCTGGATGCCTGGTTCCCCTAGGGCCCTTTTCCCTTAGCCTGCTAGTAGCTTCCATAGCTCCCCAGCTTTGCTCTCCCAGGGAGAGGAGCTTAGAGACAAGGAGGAATGGTCATTGAGATCCTCTGGCTCTGTGGGCCCATCTCAACCTTCACCAGCCCAGCAGTCCTGAGCCCTAAAGAGCCCCGCCCAGCTCTAATCTGCTTTGACCAACTTGGTTAGTTCCGGAGCCTGTACTCACACCTCGGCAGACCGCAGGTCACAGGCCAAATTCTGGCCCAGACCTCTTCTCATCCCACCCGAGCACCTCCCTTCCCCTGGGCAAGACTTGCGAGGACGTGAAAATTATCAGAGCTCCCAGCTGAAAGGTGGAGGCATCCCCTGGGGAATTTCCCAGGACCTCAAGAATCCCTGGAAAACCACTGCTCCCAGAAACTGAAACTTGGTTCCAGTTGCTAATAACAAAGAAAATAATCATTAACAGGGGGTGGTGGACGCACCCAGCTTTTAGCTCTTTACTCCTGAATCTGGCGCCAGTTCCCTGGGGAAAGCCATCCTTGGGTGGGGGGAAGGGAACGTGCAGGCCAAGGGCCAGCCACAAGCTCCTGTCCCCATGGTCTCATCATTTTGAGTCCCAGCTCCTTCCCGCCTCAGCTGGCAAGACATGATGACGCAGGGCCAGTGTTGGGACCCAGAAGTTCTGTTTTTCTGATCCAGGGCACCAAACCTCAAGGAGCCCAGAGGTGCATGGCTGTTACATAAAACAAAGCCCCTCGGCTGGATAGTGGTTTAACCTCCTCCTGGAACCAGGAAAGAGCAAAGTTGGCCTTGAAGCCTGGGCGTCCTTGCCTGCGCTCCTTGCCCCTCTTGGCCATGCACACACCAACCTCCTCCTTCGTCCAGCTACTCATAGGGACCACAGGGGAGGCAGAGTTGGCATCAGCATACCTTCCACCAGACAGGGAAACTGAGGCACCTGGCCCGAAGTCTTCTAGCGCCCAGACAACGACCTGGGCTTCCTCCACTCCTGAGAGTAATGTCTCTCCCCTACACACGTGCATAGGCAGTTTTATTGTTCCCATGGAAACCTGACCATCATTACGGAGCCCAAGGGTTTAGAAAGAAACCAGCTCAGAGTCGAGTTTAGCTTCACAGACATCTGCTTTGGGGGGTCCCTCCGTAGGACCCACCTCTTGCAGGGCACTCATCACTCCAGAGTCTAGCAAGCCCTTTCTCGAGCCTCGTTAAATGTGATCCGAGCGTGAGCCACGTAGGGATTATTTTACCCATTTTATAGATGAGGAGCCTGAGTGACGTGTGGTCCTCTGATCATCAAGCCTGTGCACAGCCCTAACAGGAAGCATGTTTGCAGGCAGCCAGATGATAAACTGTCACTGCCCCAGACATCCCATGCCCTTGGTCCAAAAGGCACTAATGAGCTGGGGGAAAGGTGGGGACTTGGGCCCAGCGGGGTCTTCCCACTCAGGGCCAACACCAGGACCTGAATGGGGTAGAACCTGCAGGGAACCTCTCTCCCACCACACTAATGGGGGCTGAGCGGGGTCACAGGGCCCACTGTATCCCACTAGCGCTAGTGTTTGGAGCCAGGCAGAGGGCAAGCAGCCTTTGTGTCTGGCATCAGAGCAGAAACCTGCACCAGGTTGTCCATGGGGGCCTGGAATCTGAGCTAATGAGGTGGCTTTGGGCCTAACCTGGAGCAGCTGGGGCAGCCACGACATCAGGAGCAGGGGACAGGTGGCCTGGCCACACACCCCCACCTCGTGAGCCCAGCATAAGTGTCCCCTGCCACTCAAGGACAACAGGTGCTATGGGGACTGCCCCATAGGTCAGGAGGCATGCTCATCCTGCTTGTGCTGTCAGCATTAGCCCCATTTCAAAGACAAATCGAAGGTCAGAGAGGTGGTGACTTGCCCAGGAACACAGCCAGCCAGAGGCAGACCACAGATCCAAAGCACAGCTGACCTGTTTGCTCCTGCCGCTGCGGACCCTTAGGGCTCACTTGGGTGGGAACAGTCTCTTGATCAGCACTCACCCTGGTACAGGCACTGTGCTCAGCGTCTTACATCCTTTAGCTCCTTAAATAATCACAGTCAACCTTAAGAATGGGACCACTAGTATCCCCTTGTAAAGATGCAGACATGGGGCACAGAAAGGCTGAGTAATTTATCTAGCGTCACACAGCTAGGGATGGTAGAGCAGAGACAAGCCCCGACAGTCCAGGAAGTGTGCGAAGGAGGCTGGAGCAGCCCACCCCCCTAATCTGGGTGCAGGGTGGGGCGGAGGCAGGGGAGGAGCAGGAGACACACAGAGAAGCATGAATCCTGGGGGACTTCCTAGAGGAAGGGCCGGGGAGGCAGTGCACAGCATGACCTCCGAGCCCACCACTTCTCTCCTCTCAGCTCTCCCAAACCTCCAAGCAGAAAAATACAGCTTCCAGGTTCAGCATCCAAACCTGGGGGGCTGAGATCCTGGGTTTCCACAGCAACCGTATCCTTACCAGCATCCAATAAGGACATTATCTGGCTGTGGTGAGCACACATGATCTTTTGATTACCGCTGAAGATACTGTGGGGCAGGCTTCTCCTCTCCAAGGGCCCCACCCCTCCTTAGAAAAATAGAGCCTGCCCAAAAAAAAATGAAGGGATGGTGAGGGAGCAAAGTCCTCACAAAAGAGAGGAAGATGGAGGGGAAAAAAAAAAATCAATGTTTGCATTAATGGAGTTGCCCGTTCGGCGTTTCTCCTCTTTTATAGATTTAGATGACGTGTCTGTCAGGGATATCTTCGTTTCCCAGAGCAAAGAAATTAATTACTCACTAATGGCGCAATTCAGAAATTCATTTGTGCTACTATCTCAAATATGTGTTTATTAATCAATGGGCAGCACGGGGCTGGTGGGGAGAGGTGAACGTTAGGGTCCGGGCGCTCGGGCTGACTGGGGCTGGAGGGCTCAGGCCTGGATGCTGCAAGAATGGCACCTGGCCAGCACCCCTGGGTGTCGGTTTTCCAGGCTGCACGCCGAGGAGGGCTGGACTTCAGCAGAACTTCTGGAACCTCCTGTAGCTGCTGAGTTCATTCAACACAACAGCAAGCAGGGCCCAGCCTCCAGGACATGCAGGCTGGGGCAGGAAGGTGGGGTGGGGGCAGGCAGAGCCCCTCTGCTCAGCCCCTCCCTCTTCCACTTAGCGTCCCCAGGGCTTGGAAGAGTGCTGAGGAAAGCCCCCTGGGGAGAGGGTCTCTGACTGCCTGCATTTCCTGCTTCTCTAGGGTGGGGACCCCAGGGCTTTGCACCCTCAGTGAAGCATCCCTGGTTCCCCGCCGCCCGCTCCCACTTCGGCTCCAGTGCCAACTCTGAGAGCTGGAAGGGCAGCTCCAAGAAGGCTGGTTCCGGCTTGTTCACCCCTACGCCATCAGTGAGGGCGACAGGGCCTGGCATGCAGTAGGCACTCAATAAGTGTATGTTGTGTGAATAGCATTTGGCTAGAGCACCCAGCCAGGAGAGAAAAGCCACCCTGGAATCCCGGCACCAAGCTCCAGCTGTCACCATTCGTCTCCCACTCTCCGCGCCGTGCCGACCGATGGTCTCCCACTCGCTGATCCTCCTCAGTCTCCAGCAAGCCTGGCTCTCCTTACAAGGCTTGGGCAGAGTGCCCGTCGATATTGCCATCTGACAGACAAGGAAGTGAGGCTCAGAGATCTACAGCGCACAACGCAGGCTGGCTCAGGGTGTGGGAGGTGGCACTCACCCCACCGTGCAGGGGGTCAATGTAGCCCAGCCCCCCCCCCCAGGGAAAAGCCAAAGAATCCACACTGTGTGCAGAACAATCCATTTGTCTGGCAGCCTTCCAGAAGAGCAGCTGGGACACTGGGATCTGGGAGTTAGAAGGAACAGCCTCGTCATTTCAGAGGAGGAAACTGAGTCCCAGAGGAAAGTGTTGACCAAGATCACCCTAAGAGGTAAATTATTCCCTGTAGGCTTTCATGCCCCTGAGCTCGTCACCCCTCTGTCCTTGCTGATGCAGGGGTGGGGCTTTCTAGAAGCTGGACTGTGAGCAGGACGACCCCCTGGGAGGCCAGAAGATGTGGTGAGGAAGGGGGTCAGAAGGTGGAAGCAGCGAGTGAGCCCGCTGGGACAGAGCGGGACTGGAAGTGATATCCTGGGTGTTTCGTGGGTCTTGGGAGAAGCACGGAAAACAGCTTCATAATGCAGGAGCAGCTCCGCCTTCCCATCCTCGACCCTGTGTGGGCAGAAGAGCCTTGAGCTCTTCTAAGAAACTGGCATTTACTGAGCACCTGCTACGCACCAGCCATGTCACCTCTGTCACTCTGCTTGGCCTTCAGCGCCACCACATTCCCAGATGAGGAAACCAAGTCCCCAGGAGGGAAGGGGCTGGGCTCAGAGGCACAGCTTGGCATAGGGCCCCAGCACAGGGATGCAGGGGAGCCGCAAAGAAGATGTGAGAAGGGACTGAGAAGAGAAGGACATTCAGCTCGGTTTCCCGGGCGACGCCAACTGCCCACAGCCACTCTCACCCAAGACAAATACTAATTACAATCCACGTCAATGGGCACTCGCAGTGGCTCTCTGTATAGACAAGGGAAGGGAGCAGGCAGTGTGCCCCAGTGTTGGAGTGGGAGGATTGAGTCCTGGTCCCAGCTCTGCCCAGACCCCTGAGGGACTTTGGACAAGTGAGCCCTTGTTTCCTCATCAGAGGACTCGGGAAGGGTCAGGTGAGAGATCCTGGGGGAGGGAGGGCAGATCCCTCTGCCTTGTCCCCTACCCTACTCCCTGTGGCATCCTTGGTGGCCTGGAGGGGGCCCTGCCCTGGTGGGACAGCCACACCCCAGAACCATCCAACCATCCCACGACAGCACCGTCCCTGGCTGGCTGGGGAGGACCATAGAAGCTCTGCTCCTGGCCAGGAGGGTAACCAGAGAACCCAAGAGTCCCCATGACCTGCCCCAGGCCACATTGCAACACCCAGTCAACAGGGAGACTCTAGATCTCCTGGGGTCCCCTCCTCCCCCACCGCCCCTTCCTCTCCTCCCCTCCTTCAGTTTCCTTTCTATTTCTCCCCACCTCCTCTCTCTGCCCTGTCACGCTTTCTGCCTCCTTGTCTCTCTCGGTCTCTGTGTCTCTCTATCACGCTGTGGTTCTTTCTCCAATACTCCTTGTTCCTCCAGCTCTCTCCTTCTCTGTGGTTCTTAGACCTTCTCCCTGGGCTGGACGTGGAAGAGTGTGGGTCTTCCAACTGGGCTGCTCATGTCCTCTGCCCACCATTCAGCCAGGTAGAGCTGAGAGAAGGCGACTCACAGCCACGGGCCCCTGACCGTCTGCCCACCCCCACTGAGACAGAGTGGAAGGAGAGGGAGGTGTGCCCTATCCCTGGGTGGGTGCATGTGGAAGGGTTGCTAAACCCCTTGTGCCCCTCCCCTCCCCCCTTAGGGGCAGAACTACCCCAGCACACGGGCGACAAGGGTTTAGTGACCCCTCCCTAAAGACCTACAGACCGAAACCCACCAAGGCTCCTGGCCAAGACGTTCATGCAGGGCACAACCAGGTTCTCTGTACACTGTGTGTCGGCTGGGTAGACGCCATGACATCCCATTCGGTTGACTTAGGCTCAGTTGGTTTGGGCAGAAGGGGGTGGTTTGAGTGTGAAGGATGGAGTTAAGTGACAAGGAACAGAAACAGGGGAAGTTCAGCGTGGAGGCCTGAGGCTGGCTTTGGGCTGACCTGGGGTGGCAACTTGCCCTGGCGAAAGTCTTGGGGGATTCAGTTTAGGTTTGTGGAGCCGCAGCAGCCCCGGAGATCTCTTGCATCTGGTTGCCTGTTCCTTACTTAGCGCTTTCAACAGAACAGGGCTCAGCCCCAGGGACAGTATAAAGTGATTAAATGTGTGTTGATCCAACCACCTTGGGAAGTCTCTCAGAAATCCTCCTGGCCGGCCCCTTCCAATTACTCAGTCGTGGCTCCTCTCTCCTGCCCGAAGCCTCCCCCTGGTCAATAAGGGGCTCCCTTAAATGATAATCGCACCTGGCAGCTCAGGGTCCGAGGTACCCCGGGGACTGGCGCAGGCCTTAGGGGTGAGAGGAGCGGAAGCTAGGTCAGTGAAGACCGCTGCTTGGAGAGGAGGCATTCTCCATCCTTCGCTCCGGAGAATGTGTGTGTCCTGGGCCCAAGCTTTCAGAACCTTGGGGGAGTCTATGGAATCCAAGCAGGTGGTTCCTGCTACGGGTCCCTCCATGCGGCCCTTCTGATGAAGAGGCTGCCATTTTATGGGGACCTCTGGATACGACGCCCTAACCCCCATAGGAGCTCTGTGGGGATCTCTGTCTGCATGACAGTCTGGGGACGGGGGAGACATTTTGAGAATTCAGGAGCTTTTCATTCCTGGCTAGTCACCAAGGGAAGGAAATTCCTCACTTCCTCTTGATGAAAGTCAGTTTCAAGGGACCCTTAGCAGGAACTACCTGACTGGCCACCTTGCATCCGCAGCAGTCAGGAAGTCCAACTTATGAATGTGGAAGCGGAGGCTCAGAGAGGTTGAATAGATTGCCCAAGGACACACAGTGATAAGATTTGTGCCAAAGTGTTCAAATTTTCAAGACCACATTCCTTTGACGACCTGGTGCTGCATCCTGCTGGGATTATCTTGCCAAGAGAGTTATGTCTTTACTAATGAATTCTTTGATTTAACTGGCTCTGTCCATTCAGCCACTCCAGGGCTTAGGAAATACCAATTGATGAGTGATGCTGAGCTCTGCCCCTTGAGGCTGCCCGAGCTCTCTTTCTTCTCCAATCCATGGCATGCCGCCCCCCCATCAATGCCTCTACCTCCTCAAGCCTGAGGTCTGCCTCACTATGTTCTCAGGGAAGAGGGAAGCTATAAATGGAAGGGAGATCAGAAACGGTGGTCCCCAAGTGAGCTGGGGAGCCCTCTCTTCCTCTGCCTCCCTCCCTCCCCCCTGGTACCTGGTGGCTGGCTCCGCCTAGAGAGCAGCCTGGCCTCCCTCCTCGCGCCCTGCCCTGGTATCAGCAGCCTCCCACTCCACCCTGGCAGCCCTGTGACCCAGCCTAGAGATAGAGCCAAGGAAATTGGCTTGACTTATCAAGGAAGAGCCAGCTTCCCCTTCACAGCTGAATTGTGGGAGAGAAAACACTGCACACACACATACACACACATAACCCCCAAACGACCCTACCAGCTTCCAAGGGCTTTGGGCCAGGGCATGGGATTCCTGCTCTCTTGTACACATCGTAAATGGTGATCCTGGAAATGTGGGGCAAAAGGTTAGAAGGTGTGTTTGGGTTCCACCTAAGATAGCACATTCTAGAATTTGAAAGGCCTCACCACTGAGGGAGCTGTTTTGGAAGTAGTGAGTGATCCATCTCTGGAGGTATGTAAGCAGATGCTGTCCTACTTGTCAGAGGGCCTATGGGAAGGATTCCTGCACCCCAAAGTCTCCATTGTCCTAAAGAGTTTCTGGCCCTTTCCACATCAGTGTTTTGTGATTCTGGGGCAGTGGGATGGGGAAGAACGTGCCAAGAGCTCAGACACGGGCCTCCAGTCCCAACATTTTATTAGCTGTGTGACCTTCGGTAAGCCCCAGACCATCTCTGAGCCTCGGTTCCTCTACTGTAACGTCATCAAGAAGATGAACACACAGCTTTCAGACGGTGCTCTGGGGACCCCAGCTCATGGCCATGAGCTGCCTCAGGGGGGCCGCGGGGGTGGCGGGAAGGCAACAGGAACAGCACTCTGGATCCTGCCCCAAATCCAAGGACGGTGTCTGCACAGCATCGAATAAGATCTCATCCGAACAAAGGGCTCCAGCGGCAAAAGGTCTGAAATCCCCAGAACATGGGATGGAAAAGGCCCTCCTCATTCTGACGTCTGGGCTCACAGTGTCATTTCTGAGATGCTGACTGACTTTCCCTAGCGGACCTTCATGAGGTTGCTGGTGCCTCACCCCGGTACCATGGGGACATAGAGGGCTCCAAGCATGGTCGGTGCCCTCAGTCCCCTGAAGCAGACAGAACCACATCTCTGGGTCTGGGTAAATCCATCCCTCAGTTTGCATCAGGTGCCTGCGGGCATCCTGGGAGCATCCTGAGCTGTGACTAGCGCCGGCCGGCCTCAGGGCAGCAGGGCACGGCTGATGGGGAAAGTTCTCCTCTGTTCTCTGGAGCAGGTGGGGTGACCCCGGGGAGTGGGGGGAAAAGGATGGAGAAGAGAAGGCCCGGTCAGCGCACATGGATGTGAGGAAAGCACAGACGTGAGAGGCTTCCTTCCAGCTGAACTGCCGCTTGCCAGGGGTGGTTTCCCTTCCGGTGACACCAGGGCTCTGCAGAGAGACGTCTCTCTGCACGATTCGCGCAAGGGCTCTGGGCCAGCAGGCCCAGCCCAGGACAGGCTTTACTGGTTTAACTGCTGCGGACTCGCAGGTGCAGATGTGGGACACTGGGTTAACCTTGCGGATCTTCCTGCTCCCCTGTTTTCCGGGGCTTCCAGGTGAGACCTGCCAACCCGGGGGGTGGGGGGGACCTTGGGGCAGGGGACACATGGCAATGTGACACTGACTCTTCATGCCACAGTCATACCGACGTCGGGTTCTGGAAGCCAGTATGAATGGGGCTGGCACTCCATGTGTTGGAGGAACAGAGACACCCCCCACACACACACCCCCGGGACTGGGAACCGTCAGGGAAAGGGGTCCAGTTACCCACTCTTACGTCATCAACTACCCCAATGCTCAAGACTTCAGAACAATTTCATATTGTGATATCGCACTCTGCTGGGGGCCAGCGATTCGGACACGGTCCAGGGTGGGGGGATGACTGCTCTTTGCTCCTTGATGTCTGTGGCCTCAGCTGGGATGACCCAGATGGCTGAGAACCGGAGCTGGCTGGGCATTGTTTTATCTGCTTATGGTCTCTCTTCGTGGTTAGCTTGGGCTTCCTCACAACATGGCCATCTCAGCACCATCAACACTTCTTACAGGGCAGCTCATGGCCCCAAGAAACCAAGGTGGGAGCCACCAGAGCCTTGCAAGCCAGGGCCTGGATCTGGCACATGTCCCATCGGCTGTCCTCCTTCATCAAAGCGGTCACCGGCCAGCCAAGGGACGGGGAGTGTACCCACCACTCAGTAGCCAGAGGGGCAAAGGCTTCGTAGCGCAGGTTTCCCTGCCACAGATGATGTGTAAGTTTTATGTGGTTGCTGTAACGCCGTCCCACAAATTTAGTGGCTTAAAGTCACAAGCACTTTTTTTTAAAGATTTTATTTATTTATTTCAGACAGAGAGAGAGCGAGAGAGAAAGAGAGGGAGCACAGTGGCAGGCAGAGGGAGAGGGAGAAGCAGGGTCCCCGCTGAGCAGAGAGCCCAATATGGGACTCGATCCCAGGACCCTGAGACCATGACCTGAGCCGAAGGCAGACCCCTAACTGACTGAGCCACCCAGGAGCCCCTCACAGCCACTCCTTACCTCACGATTTTGAAGGCTAGAAGTTCACCAGCGGAACTCCGCGGGTTCTCTGCTCTGAGTCACAGAACCCAATGTAGGTGTTGTTGGGGTGGTGCTCCTTCCTCCAGGTCCTCAGGAGGAACCTGCTTCGAAGCTCATTCAGGTTGCGGGTAGAATTGAGGTCCGCGTGGTTGTAGGATCAAGGTTCCGGTTTTCTTGCCGGCTCTTTTCACCTTCCGGAGGCTGTCTGCACTCCTTGGCCCACGGCCCCCCTTCTCTCTGTGGAGGGCCAGCAATGGAAGGCCAAGTCCTTCTCCTGCGGCAATCTCTCTGCTCCCCCTTCCGCTTCACCTGCCGCTGCTGTCCTCTTCCCCGTCATGGTTCTGATGGACTCTTCTGCTTGCAAGTGTTCCCGTGATTACACTGAGCACATCCACGTGATCCAGGAGAATCCCCCTATTTTCAGGTCAGCTGGACAGTGACTTTAACTCTGTCTGCCAAGTCCCTTCCCATAGGTAACTGGATTTGTGTTGAATAGCCAAGAGCAGAAACCTTGGGGGACACCTTTGGTGTCTTGTCACCGCAGACACCTTCCTAGAGAAGGTGAGGCATTGCTTGGGCTCTGTAAGGCAGCAGGATCCGGAGGGAGACAGAGGACGGGGCATCCCTGGCAGGAGGTGCAACAGAAGCAAACACATGGAGACAGGACTGTTGTGGCATGCTGGACGGAAGTCTACCCCGTAGGATGCTGTCAGGGTGTCCGGCGAGGAAGCTGGGCCAGAGGCAGGTGGAGAAGAGTCGGGGCTCCTGGTCCATGCTGGACAATTCGGACTGTAGGGGGAACCAATACTTTGGTTCAGAGGTGATTAACCGGGATTCCATGTACCCCTCTGGGGGCGTGATGGGATTCAGGATGCCCAAAAATTTTGTGGAAAATGCTATATTTACATAGACACATGCATTTTTTCTGGGGAGAAGCTTTCATCATATTCCCTAAGAAGTCCACACCCTACAAGGGTCACAAAGCATCGATTATTGACCTTTCATGCCACTGATTTGTGTCAGAGGCCCCAGGCCCAGCACCGGGGCAACCAGCACGAACAAGAAAGTCTCAGCTCTTGCCCTTGGTGGACGTCACCATCCCGGGGGGTATAGACAAGCTTCCGGGCGTGACAATTTCGAGGGATGTGTGCTGAGAGGGGGTCGTACAGAGCATCCCAGGAGCCAAGATGAAGGGTGCTGACTTCAGCCTCAGGAGTTGGAGGGCCCCCTGGAGGAAGTGAGGACCTGAGGGGTGAAAGAATTCAGCCACATGCAAGGTGGCAGGTGGAGGACATGGGGGGCTCCAGGCAAAGGGCACAAAGGTCTAGCGCTAAGGAAGGACATGGTGCCTCTGGGGGGAAGGCTGCCGCCCCACTCTTCCTCAGGAGCTCCTGAGCCCTTTCTCCCCTGAGCTCTGGATCCAGGTGTGTCCACTCAGTCCAGCCCCACTTCTCCAAGCCTGGCAGGTTAGGAAACACAGCACGTTTATTTCACTTGTGCTGTGTGACCTTGAGCAAGTCTCTGGGCCTCGGTTCCCACTAGTTGAATAAAGCAGTCAGAAAGTTCTCGAAAGCCCTGGAACTCCATCTACGACCTTGTTCCATCAAGAGGGTTCTTTCGGGACTGCCCTTGCCCTGTTCTAATCCCCCCAGAAGAGCAGTGCAGGACAAGCTGGATTGTGGGGGGAGAGGGGAGACCAGGCTGTGACCTGGTGGGCTGGGGGAAATGGGGGAGACAGCCTGCTCCCACCTTCCAGCCCAAACCCGCCACTAATGAGGCCTGTCTTTGGAGTAATTAGCTGCAATCACGGCGTGGAGCATTAGGCAGACAAGGCCTTGGTGCAGCGGCTCCCGGGATGCCAGAGCCCAGGGCTTTGAACACTGCATTACGGCGGGGGATGCGTCCTAATGTCACTTAATTACCCCAGACAGCCTCAGATGTAATCGAGCCTGGATGGGCTGGCGGGAGCGGGTACAGACGTCCAAAGGAGGCTGATGCATTTATAATGATGCCACTTTGCGAGACAAATCTGGCCTTGGTGGGCCGAATGAGGGGCACAAAGTGGGGGAGGGAGGGAGGAGGCTGTGGTAGCATCCAGACGAGGACCCCTTCATTTCTCAAACCCTTGGAGGTCTTGACTTTATCTTGGCCAGATGTCTGTGTGGATCGGCCCCAGACAGCAGGAACTGGAGGGAGAAGAGGCATCGTTACTTCCCATCCCCCATCCAAGAGGCTATGGGGGTCAAGGTCTTCCTCTTCCTTCTTCCATTTCATTGCCTGCTGAGGGTGAATGATGGGTTGGGAAGGAGGCACGGCGGGCATGGCGGGTGGGGAGCCAGAAACAGGGCACAGGAAGGGTCAGTGGACACTGCAGAGAGTTGAAGGGGGTGGTGTCCTCGAGGACGCTGGAGATGATTCTGGAAGAAAGCCCCAGGGGTGGGAGGAAGAGCTTTGAGGCACAAATCTAGACCCTGAGTTTCAAGGGCAGACTCTGGAGACAGTACTCCTGTCAGGGCCTGTCCCTCTAGAGGCCGGAAAGCCAGCACAGCAGGAAGCTGGATTCTCCAAAAGGCCCTTGAAGACAGGGACCATTCTCAGCACCTAGCACAGTGCCTGGCCCTAGTAGGTGCTCAAAAAAGTATTCACTGACATGAGTAAGTGAGCAAGTGCCATGAACCCACTTCTCTACTCTTTTCCCCCGCTTGATTTCATGTCTTCATCTGGAGCTAATGGTCCCCAGCTCAGCGGCAGGCCTGTGATGGCACCTGTCAGGTGAGCTAACGACCACAGATCCCCCTGAACGGTGAGAATCCCCAGAGCCAAAGGGGACCACCCCCTCCAGGGCCTTCCCTCTCTCTCCTGCTTCCTTGCTGAATCCCCCAGGCCCATCCCAGGCCAGACAGACTTCCTGGAGCAGTGGAAGGTGAAGGTAAAGTACTCAGGGGCCAGGACCGAGGTGACCCAGCCCTCGGCTTGGGGAGGCCGAGGACTCACTGGACCTTTTCTCCTGCAAATCCCTCTCTCCCGTGTGGGCCTGACTTGTTCACACACCAGGATCCCTAGCCCTGGTCCTTCTGACAACCCCAGGGATGACTGTCGTGGAAGAGAAAGCTTCTGGGGAAGGCTCTTTGTGAATAATAATGGAAGGGAGCATCAGCTCTGTGATCAGGTGTGGGCCTCATGCAGAGAGTAGTTCAAAATGCCAGGTAAACATGCACCTGCAAAAGACATCTGGGCTAATGCTTCCCATAGATTATCAGACAGAGACGGGAGGGGCTTGAAAGACTGCCTGCACTCGGGGCATGGGTGAAGGCTCGGAGGCTGGGGAAGGCAGGCAGATAACTTGGGCTACAGAGTGAGAAGGAAAAGAAGGTACAGATATATCATCACGGCCTTGAATGTTCGGCAAGAAATTGGGACCACACCCTCTGCCCATCCCCACTCCCCCGTGACCCCCACCAGTGGGGCCTTTCTCTTCTCCCTCCCTTGGGCCACCTAGGACCTCTTCAGGAATCTCTGCCACTAGCTTGCTGTGTGACCTTGATTAATTACTATCCCTCTCTGGGCCTGTGCTTCTCCACTGGGATAATGAGCAGGCTGGGCTATGGGGATGCTATGCTCCCTTTAACTGACCTCTGTCTGCCAATCACACAAAGGGGGTTACACAAGACACTGGCTTTCCCTGGGATCCCTGTCACTGCACCCCAGGGTCCACACGCCCCCTCTTTGGAGGCCCAGCAGTCACTGCGACCCATAGTGACATTGAGGGACATGCTATTCGCTACCTTGCCCAATGGGCCGTGTGCCAACACCTGCCTTCTCCCCGCCATCATCTGTCACTGTCTCTGTGTGTCGGGAGGAAGACAGCTTCATTAGCTCCTCCTGAGCCATCCGTCCCCTGGAGCAGAGACAAATAGAGCCCTCCCACCCCCTTCAGCCTGGGAGGGCTCCAAGCCCTAAGGGCAGTTTCTAAAGGGCCGCCCTGCCTTCTGGGCTCCCAGTGCAGTTCTCCCAGCTGAGGTCATAGGCCTTCTCATGAGGCAAGAGGAGGAGTCCCCAGCCACTCCCTCGCCACCTGAGCCCATGCTCAGAGCCCTGCCAGCAGAGGCCCCAGAGGCCCTTCTGTCTCCACAAGGTGGACACCCTGGCATGGGAGGTCAGGCATGGGTCTGGAGTCCAGAGTTCAAGGCATGCCCCTCTGCTGTAGGCCCCAGGCAACTGGTCTCCCCTCTGGGTCTCAGCTTCGCCATCTTGAAATGAAGGAGTTAATCTAGAACCTAGAGCATCTTCAAGCCCTTTGATATTATGACGTTCCATGGGGGTCTCTGGGCCTCAGAACATGTGGGGGAAGGATGCACTCGGGAGCCCACTCCCTCTGTAAGAACGGAGACCACCAAGCACATGGCTCCATTTCTGAGGAGTAGCCACATCAGCTAACGAACATGGCTCTCCCCCTCTAAACCACTTCTTGAAAAAGGGCCGCCATTTGGAACTTCTGGTTAGCAGCCATGGGCTCAGGGGCGGTGGGCAGAGTGGAAGTCAAGTCTTGTGTTAGCATCTGGCTTGATAACAGGCCCAGGAAGGAGAGTGGTTTCCTCCCAAGGATTCTGCTAGACTCCAGGCAATGATTCTGCCCCACCTCGCAACGGGGGGAGCCCATAATGCCCACCTCTGGACCATTGAGTTCCCCATAGACTCAGTGGAGAGAAAAGAATCCCTCCCACCACCTGCTTGCTCACCCCAAAGGAGGACCCCCCCTGCCCTGGTTTTCAGAGAGAGGAGGGAGCACCAGCTCCCCTGTACTATAAGAGCATGCAGGGAGACTCCTCCACGTCCATTAGTAGAATGACACTGGACCCTCCAAGGTAGAGCTCCACAGAGAGAACCGCCCCACAGAGCAGTCAGGGTTCTAGCAGGGCAGCTGGGTGGGAAGCTCCCTACGACGTCCCTAAAACTGAAGCTGAGGCCGTGACGCCTGCGTAGTGAGAGCCACTCCAACAGTTCAACTCCCAAAGGTGCTGAGCAAACAGTGAAATGGGAGGCCCGAGTCTGTGACTTAGCATGGCTTGGCCTTCCGGGGGGACGGGAGGCAAACCCTGTGTCTCTGTGACGGTGACCTTACCTACTGAGTCTGACATGCACTGGGAGCCCCAGGAGGACTCTGTCTCAGCGAGGGGCCACAAGCCTCTGCTGTCTCTCCTCAGAGGGACTCGTCCCTCCCCCTTAATCTTGGAAGAGCAGTAGCAGCTTCGTGAAAAGACATGAAAATACCCCCAGTACGCACACACGTCTGTTCGCAGCCCTGAGCAGCTCTGGTGAGCCACCAAAGGCTGGCTCCGAGCCCCATCCGGCCCCACAGAGCATGGGAAGCCTGCCCTCAGGAAGGCGGCAGCTGCCCCGTGAGGGCCCCAGATAGCCGGCTGTCTCAGATGTCAGCGGGGGTCAGGCCCCAGGGACGGCAGAGGCTCAGGGGTGAAAAGGAGAGTGTGTCCGGTACCGGAGAGAAGGAGTGAGGGGAATATGAGGAAAGGACGGGGATCAGAGAGGGTCCTCCGGGCCTGGGCAAGGGGTTTCAAACTTGATCCTATAAGCAGAGGGAATCTATTAAAAGCTTTTGGTGACAGGAAGGGCCAGAGCAGGGAGGACCCCAGAGGACATCTAACCCATCTAAGCCTGGGGGTCAGGGGGCCTGGCACAAAGTCAACCACGTGTTTAGAACCAGGGCCAGCGCTGTACTTCCCGTGCAGGAGGTAACTCTGTTCCATGCAGAGGAGGACCATGCCAGCCACTCCAGCCCTGGGATCTCTCTCCCCTCTGGGGCTGGTCGTGGCCAGTGCCCGCCCCCCAGCTTCCCACTAGGGGGAGGAGATCCGTGCCCCGAATACCCAGTGTCCCTGCTTGGGGGCAGGGGGGGCAGTAGGGGGAGGGGCTATTCTCAGGGGGCCCAGATGTAAAATGAACGCCTGTGATATTTATCCCTGTCATCACTAATAATAAATGGCCCGATTTATCAAGCAGGGACGGATTCAAAGATGTCAATTAAGAGAAAAAAGCCCAGCTGTACTGTATTTATCTGCCAGGCAGATGGAGGAGGAGAAGGCTCCAGAATGGGGGGCCCCCCGAGCCCACCCCCAACCCGCCACCACTTTCCTTCCACCTCCCTCACCTCCTCCTAGTCCCTCTGTCTCTTCCCCCTCTGGTTTCGTCCTCACGTCCGTCTTACGGCACGCTTGTCTCTGTCTGTCCTTCACCTGTCGCCCCGCCCTGCCCCAGTGCACTGGACAGTGCCCCTGGCCTGTCACTCTCTGCCTCCCCCACTATGACCCTGGATCTCCCCTTCCAGCTCCCCCTCCCCTGTTATTACGACCCTGGTCTTTCTCCACAGGCTTCCTTTGTGATCCGGACTCACAAAGCCAGGTCTGGATTCAGAGTGGGGAGCGACTGTAAGCCATAGAAGGAAAACTGTAAAAGCCACAGATTCGGAGGTTTTGACTTAAACGACAGAGTCACCCGAACTTTTAGAGGGTTTCTGCTTTGAAAGATAAAATAAGATCCCAGGGAATCACTTTGACTGGGCCCCTGAATAATAGATTAAAATTGAAACTAGAGCCTGAACCTAACTCAAAACTTCTTCCTCCTGTATCCCCCTACCCCCAGCCATGAGCCAATTGTGTCTGAGACCTGGGGGCCCAGGACAGGACTTTCTCCGGTGGCCAAGGGGTTCTAAATAGCACCGAGAGTCCTCTTTCTAGATCTTGGATCTCTCCAGTCAAGGAGTCACAGAGAAATGCCCCCAGGGTGGAAACCAGCCCGCACCAGGGCCATGAGGACAAGGGGGCGTCCAGGAAGGATGGGGAGGATTTGTCCATTGTAGATGGGACCCGGGGAGCTCAGAGAGGTGACGATGCCTCAGCCTGGAGTTCTCCACCACTGGCATCATGTGAAACTGTTGGCATCTTCTAGAGATCACATCCCGCTCAGACATCCCAAGCTGGGGCACACACTCTTCTCTGTCTGCCTCCCTAGGGCCGTGACTTTCCTTCTCTGAGCCACAGTGAAAAGAGTTCCCTGAGTGGTTCTCTGGAAATGGGTCCTAAGCTGCTGGTGTGAGCAGAGATCCCTCCCCCCGGGGCCTCCAACACCAACCCTGTAGCCTCTCCAACCCAGGATGGTCTCACGCTGCAGAACACTGAGACTCTCCACTGACATGGGCACGAGGGCTGGGTTTACCCTGGCTGAGACCAAGGACTAGATTGCAGCCCACCCACGCTCAGGGAGAAAGGGAAGCCACATGGCCTCCAGCAGACCACTGGTGTTGCCTATCCGGCCAGAGCCAGCTTCCCTGGGAGATGTCCCTGCATCTGTAAGGAAATGAGGAAACCCGTCCCAATCGGTCACAACGCTTCCCAGGTGACCACCCCACCTCCTGGTTTACTAACTGCCACCCCCGACCTCCTCTGCCTTCTGCCTACCCCCTAGGCACCGGCCAAGAGCATCTGTGCCCACATGCAGATAAGGTGTCCGTCATTCACTCTGAAGCCTGAATTAGAATCCATGCTCCTTGCCCCAGGGTCCTTCCTCAATTCTGCATCTTCAGGGACAGTCCAAGGATTATGTGATAACAGATGACATCTGAAATTGATCTCTGAATTCTTGGGGAGATGGGTGTCATAGACTGAGAAGTGATTGTCGTAGGATCTATGTGAATAGATTCGTAAAGTCATTGGCCAGTGGCTCTGCTGGAGCTCACAGAGTCCAGGAATGCTCTGGGATTGTGTTCTTGAACTCCCAAGAGCACCGTGAGCCACTGAAAATCACTCTAGCCTGGTAAGTTGGCAGGGTGTTCTGCAAGCCTTTCTCTTGCCCCCTCTTTTATTGGTATCAGTGGGATAATGATAAAATAATGATGATAATAAACATTTACCGGGCACATTGTATATTCAAGGCAGTGGGCTAAATACATCCCACACGTTGATGACAATGACCTCATAGTTGAGGTACTATTATCTCCCCTTTCCAGAAGAGGAGACTGACATTCAGGGGTGTTAAGTAATTTGTCCGAGGACACAGCCCTGTAAATGGCAACCAGCACTCGAACTCAGATCTGTATTTCTCCAGAGCTGGAGCTTAGGACCAAATTTTTCCCTCCCTCCTGTCTTGAGGTCCAGCCCCCAGGCTGAGGCCAGGGTGAAGGTGTCCAGAGAGCTGATTCTCCCCTTGGCAGCTGCCCCCAGGGTCTGTTCAACCAGGTGGCCCATGACTGAGTCTCGGTGCAAACTGACCTCTGGCTCCTCCAGGAGCCTCCAGTTGGTTAAGCCTCTGCCTTTGGCTCAGCCATGATCCCAAGGTCCTGGGATTGAGCCCCGCATCTGGCTTCCTGCTCGGCAAGGAGCCTGTTTCTCCCTCTCCCTCTGCTGCTCCCCCTGCTTGTATTCTCTCTCTCTCTCTCTCTCTCTCTCATTCTCATCAAATAAATAAATAAAATCTTAAAAAAAAAAAGAGAGAGAAGGAGAGAGAGGTTCTCTCTGCTTGGTCCCTGAAGCCGATTCTGTGGGTGCTCTCCCCATATGCACTCCCCACCCCTTACCATTTCATAGCTCACTGGCCCAATGGCCAGATGACATCATCTTCTTTTCTATGCCTAAGGATTTTCTCTGATTACTGACTGTGTAGGGAAGACCAGAAATGTCAAAGTTAACAGCCTCGGGAACAGCCTTCAACCGAAGACGTATGGGCGCTGGCTCATACACAGCCCAGCTCCCTTGCTCCTTGGGTGGTCCAAAAGTGGGGCATGGTCCGTTCCAGGTCTCAGAGCTCCCCAGCAGGGCAGGGCCCCATTCACCCACCATGTTAATGGGCTCGATAATGGCCTACTATCTTTCTTTCCCTGCTGGTATCCCAACAATGAAACAGGTGTCTCAGGGTGGGCTTCTGGAGGAATCCAAACTGACCCCCTTGCTCCACACTCTCAGCAGTGTCCTCAGCACCCAGAGCAGGAAAGCAGTGGGGGAGGGGGAGGATCTGATTAATGTGTAGGTACCATTCTTCTTCCCAAATCCCCTGATGGTTCCCTAGTACCCTCCCGCTGGGGTCCAGAGTCTCCAAGCTGGCATGGTCGGGCCTCCCACCCACCTCACCTTTGGATACCCCTCTCTCCAAGAGGCTTCAACCCTAATGTATTTTCACACCTGCGTGGCTCCACCCACACAGCTCTCCCCAGCCCCCCTGCCCCACCCAGAGCCTGACTTCTCAGAGCCCCCCCTTCCCACCTGCTGAACACCTGCTCATCTATCAAGACTCCACACAAACGTTGCTTCCTCTAGTCACTTGGGCCCCAGAGAAGTGATCCCTCCTGCCAGGGAGCCCCCAGCAGACCTGAGCCTGCCTCTATCCCAGCCTCCGTGATCCAGCGAGGGACATATCTGTGTATGAGGCCGACTGTCCCTGCTCCAGCAGCCTCACAGCTGGGCCCAGTTAGTCCCATGGCCCTGTGGCTCTGTCCCCCTTCCCCCAGCCCTTGCCTGCCCTGCTCCATCAACCAACTTCTAAACTGGGGTCTCTGTACCCACTGCATCCCACTGATCAATGGAGAGGGCCTGATACTCTGAAAAGAGTACCGACTTAGATTTAAGCCCACCTGGAACCTTCAGCAAGTTACTTGGTTTCTGTTTAACACACTGAGCCTCAGTTTCCCCAACTGTAACAAGGGGAATAATACAACCATCCCCCTTCCAGGGGCAACATAAGCATTCAAGACAAGACTCTGCAAATGTCTGCCGGCCTCCCAGGATACCCTAGACTCTGTGCAAGGCTTTGGGGGGGACCCAGAGCTAACCCAGTCACTGTCTACACTCCACGATGCTCAGGGTCAGGGCAAAGAAGCCAGCAGGCAAAGAAGGACCTGCTTGCCTGAGAGCAAACACCCCTCAAGGCGAACCCCAGACACATGGGAGTGTAGGCAGCAGCAGTGTGACCCCTCCGGGGCTCACAGCCCATTCTCCATCTGGGTGTCACGACCCCACTAACAGATTAGCAACAAACTCTGGGTCCCCCAGGGAATGTCTGCAATGGGACCAACTTGCAGAGAGGGGCCCACTTCTGGAGAAGGAAGTTGGGGGCACTGTCCACTCCCCTCCCCCAGCCTTCTCCTTCCCTCCTTCCCTTCACCCTTCTCCCCCCCTCCCCTCCCCCGAAGCCCCAGCTCCTGCCCCTCCCCCTCTCCAAGAGTCCTATTAATAACTTGTGATACCATTAGCTTTTGCTGTCACCAGCACTGACAACTCAGAAGCCCCCGAGAGCTGTCTGCAAAGACACAATAAATGAGAACTCTTAATTAACACCTTCCTTAACTAAATAAATTAATTTTATGCGGTCATGATGTCAGCGATGTGACTTGCTGATGACAGAGGCGACTTGGAGAGACTCTGCAAGGCTGTAGAGCAGGAGCAGCTTGTTAACCTCTGCAGGCCTCAGAGGGCAGCAAGACCATGGGCTGAGGGCCTGGCAGCAGGGCAGGGGACCCGGGCCTGGGTGACGGCCAGGGGAGTCAGTGGCAGTGAAGCCGATGAGAAGACAGAGAACTTCCCAGGTCTCCCTCCTCCCGAGCAGCCTCGGCAAGCTGCTTAGCTTCTCTGGGCCTCTGTGCTCCTCATCTGTGAAATGGGCATCATCTCTTGTCAGGTCTCTTTCTTGGGACCATGGAGAAGACTAAAAGGTGCTGGAGAGAAGGGTTTTATAAACTGTAAAGGGCTGTGCACGTGTGAGAAATGATAGCACGCCTTCCACCGCTGGAGAGCTAGGGCTAGTGGGGTCATTCTCCTGCACTTCTCTCACTGCACTCACACGCAGGAAGAAACGCTCCCTAGGCAGCCCCGAGCCTCCCTGAGGACACCCTAGGACAAGGAGGACACCTCCAAGAACAACACTCTCGGAAAGCCTCCGGTGTCCCCCAACTCAGCTGAGTGCTTAGAGCCAATGAGACCAGGACGGCGGTGCTTGCCCCCGGCCCCCATCAGAGAGAAGATCTCCCCGTGCCCCCTGGCTGACCCTGCCCCCGTCTGCAGGAACCTCTCATCCAGCCCCAGGTCAAAGACCAGGAATCAGCCCCAGCCTCTGACTTCAAAACAGACCTGGAGAACTCAGCCCTGGCTCTGTCCCAGCCCCTGACCAGTCTTCATCTGGGATCCAGCACGAGGCCCGGCTGTTGCTGGAGGCGGGCCCTGACTGCAACCCCTGGCCAAGCCCCCAACCGGCCCATGCTGATGCCCCTCTGTCCCAGGGCCAGTCCATGCCCTGGCTGGGTGCCAGGCCCAGGACACTGTCCACCCAGTCCTCAGGACCATACTGTGCTCTAACCCATGTCAGCCTCACCCTGGGGGAGACCGAGAAGCCCCCCTTCCCCTGTGGTTCCCACTGCTGGCACCTTCTCCCCTCCTGCCCATTCGATCCCTCCAACACTTGCATGTCATTAGCCACTCTCCACAGGTAGTGCTATTCCCAGGGATCTGAGCACAGAGACAGAAGGCAATTCACCAAGGACCACACAGCATCGCTGGGCAGAGCAAGGACTGAGAGTCACCTAGAGATTTCCCTGTCTGCCTCTGACAAGGAGACAGAGTTCACGATCCTCACTTCCCTGAGCCTGGAGAGCAGGAATTCCAATTCATTCATTCATTCATTCATTCATTCAAACATTTACTGAGTATCCTCTACTGGCCAGGCACACGGGGCAGGGGGTGGGGTGGTCCAGGCAAGCACCTGCTTTCCTACAGCTCACAGGCAGGGCAAAGACAAGACTTGTTACCAGGAAGCCAAACCAAATGTTTCACAATTGCTACTTCACTTCCTTCCAACACACACACACATACCCGTACACAGACACCCCTAGGCGGAGGAAGTGAGGACATACCTTCAGAGAAGCGTGAGGGGGAAGCTGACCTCAGGGAGGCCCTCCAGCCATTGCACTGGGCACAAGGGTCAGAGGGAGGTGGATGCCACCGGGACAGAGGCCCTCGTTGGTGGCTGTGGGGACACAGAGTGCTGTGTTAGTAATTGACCCCAGATGGGAGGTAACAAGCAACGATGTCATCACGTCTCCAGGCCCAGGGCTGACACTCAGTGACCTGGCGCAGAGGAGTTGAAGCCGGGAGCAGAAGCTGGGCCAGCACAGCAGAAGAACGGCCATCGGCCTCTCCCATGTGTGGCCCTCTGAGCCAGGCAGAATCAGAGAGGCCGAGGCCAGAGCCCGGGGCTGGACAGGTCTGCCTTGTGAATGGCAGAATCGGACTGCCTGGGCTTCTTGGCCTCATGGAGAGTTCCCCCGACTCCAGTTCCCCTGACCTCCCAGGAGCCTCCGTGAGCCTGAAGTGATCAGAGCCCAGACCCTTCTGTCTGGGAAGGAGCAGAGCCCAGCTGGAGTGCCAGCTGCATGTGACCAGCGGTGTGACATCAGTGTCAGTGTCCATGTACTTCGGTGTCCCCCATCTAAGAAACGGGACTACTAGTGCTCTCCTTGCAAGGCTGTGGCATTAGAGGGGACACTGCTTTTGACTCTGGGCTGGGAACACAGTGAGCACCTAGCCGTTGGGAGTCACCCCATCTTTCCACCCCTTGCCTGCCGCAAAGCTGGCCTTCCAGCCCCAGAGCCCCAGGGACCAACCCCCAAAGATGGAAGGGCCCTCGGGGTGCCTGATGTCCCTTTGCCCAAAGTCCTTCCACAGCCTCCCTTCAGGTGGCTCTTGGCTTCAGCTTGTATGCCCCAAAGAATGCAGCACTCACTGCAGGGCAGACATTGGGAGGGAGCTCAGCGAGAGGGAGTGTTCTCCTACTAAGTTGGAACATGACCCCTTGGAACACCCACAGGTCCCCAGTAGCCTGTACCTGCCCCACTCCCAGTGAGCCCTGCACCTGCGGCCATCACCAGAGTCTATGCCTGAGTTCCGCTTTTCTGGTCTTTCAATCAGGGCTCCTTGGAGAAAGTCAACCCGAGGACCAAGACAAGCCAGAGTGTCACTCCCCTTCCCTTCACCCTGATATCATTCCCCCTGGTCCCCAGTCATCACACTGAGCTCTCCCAATGCCCCAGGGTCTCCAGTGCTCCAGTCACATGGAATTGGAGCATTACTGCGTTAACAAGTGTTCCTTCTCCTGTGATTCCATTTTGGAAGCTGGGACTGTTGACCTAATTCATCCAAAGGAATGACTTCCTAATGGTGGAATTATGGATGTCAGGGCATGTTGGTGGGAGGGAGATTTGCAGATAAGAGCCTTCTTCTTCTTCTCCTTTTTTTAAAGATTTTATTTTTTTATTTTGTTTTAGAGAGAGAGCATGAGTGGGGGCAGCGTCAGAGGGAGGAGAGCATCTCAAGCAGACTCCACACCGAGCCTGGAGCCTGATGCATGGCTTGATCTCACGACCCTGAGAGTCAGATGCTTAACCAACTGAGCCACCCAGGCGCCCTGATGAGAGCCTCCTTAGTGCCCCTCCAGTCATTGGCTGATAACCCAATGGGCTGCCATACTTCCCTTCTGGGTAAGATTTTTCCTACACAGAGCCTTGGGCATGCTTTGGAGCCTGAAGCCTACCCTTCAGCAGGAGGGCTCAGCCAAAGCAGCTGGGACAGCTGCGGCTTTAAGAATAACTTCTGAGCCCGCAGAAGGGAGGAGAGGAGGGCATTGATTTTGGGGCCTCTTGGAGACTGGGATCTGAAATCAATCAGGCAATTAATAGGCCAATGTGAAGTGGCTGCTGGATTCCAGGCTCTCCCATCCCCCGTCCCCAGGTTCCTCTCCTTTTCTGAAGGGGGGGCTCTGCTGCTCCTGGTGGTGCCTCTGCTCCCTGCCTCCTGGTGACAGCTGCTGAGGAGTCCAGCTGGCTGGACTTCTTTCAGGACGATGTCACCTGTGCAGGGCCATAGGGTGGGCTGGGAGGAGGGGGCGCCCCCCCCAGGCCCACAACACAGAGGTTGGGGCAGCCTGGGCCCCCGGGATCACCCTGGCCAGATCCAGGCAGCCGCTAGGGACCCTTTCCAGCCCCACCACCTCCACGTCCACATCCTAGGTAGGGAGGAGAGCAGAGCAGAGCAGGGGTTTCCGGGGACTGAATTTCCGGAGGGCCAGTGCAGAGGGAACAGATAGATGTCTGTCCTACATTCTCCACATGCCCACCTGACCAAGACTGGGGGCTGCTAGCAATTGAAACAATTTGGCTCGGCATCCCCCTAACGAACCCCCACTCCAGCCCTCCCACACCTGGAGAAGAGAGTGGCTTGTCAGGATTGCCTAAAATGGGGGAGGGATGGGGTTTCAGAGAAGTAGGGGCTGTCCTGGGAGATCCACAGCACTGCCTTGGAAAAGCTCAGGATATTGGGGGCTCTGTTTCCCCTTTCTGCCCCTCTCCTGTGCTGTGTGAACTTGGATGATTCCCTTCCCCTCTCTGAGCCTCCAGGCCCCACCTATACCAGGAAGGTGGGACCAGAGGATCTGTGGGGGGGAGGTGGGCTCTCAGGGCTTGGACCATACCCTAGGGTTTTCCACA
Source organism: Enhydra lutris kenyoni (assembly GCF_002288905.1). Taxonomy (NCBI): domain Eukaryota; kingdom Metazoa; phylum Chordata; class Mammalia; order Carnivora; family Mustelidae; genus Enhydra; species Enhydra lutris. Next base: position 25,084,440 of record NW_019154096.1, on the reverse strand, counting down.
GTGGGCAGCAAGCAGGGGTCCTTACCAAACTCAGCACCCCAGAGGCCCCCAGAACAAGTAGGCTGGTTGCAGCCGGGTCCCCATAGGTCAGGATTCATTTGAGTTCTTGCACCCCAGACCCTGGACGTCAGCTCTCTCCCCTCCCTCCTGAGCCTGGGTTGGGGTGGGAGGCTAGTATCTGGAAGGGCTCAACTCGACCCTGGGCTGTTGTGCACCAGCACCCAGGGCCACCACAGTGAGTGGTAATGGAGCTTTGTGAATTTGGAAGCTGCTGGAGCCTCCAGAGCCGGGTCTTTCAATCAGGAGAATATCCTATTTCCCAAGAACTTCACGGGCCTCTCCTCAGGTCTGGTGGCAGCAGTCCCCACCCTTAAGCAGGAGCCCGAGAGCCCAGAAATCCAATCACAGGCCCCCACTGCCTCTCCTGACCCCAGATGAACTCCCCGAACCACGCCCCCACACATGATCTGAGGAAGTTCTGGCTGAGAGCCTCCACTGCTGATTCCACCTCCTGACCCCTGCTTCCAGAGCTCAGTCACCTCCTGGCAGAGGCCAATGGTGAGAGCCAAGGGGTTCTTGCTCTGAGAGGACTCGGGAAGGGTGTCTTCTTCCTCTTTAAGGACCTAGTAGCTCAGGTGTGAGCCAGAAGTATCTCATTCCTCCTCTCTTGTCCCTTATATCTTCCCTGTCTCCTCCTCATCCTCTCTGTCCTCCCTCCCCACCCAGTGAAAG